>NC_138750.1:25403827-26028240 GCF_965113315.1 Podarcis vaucheri
GCATTATCTTGTTGATTTATAATCATTAATCTGGTTAACTCTAATATTTATTATTTTTATAATATTTATTTAATCTTCTGTACATAAAGTGCTAATTGAAATGAAAGTGATTTTGAATATGTTCAGTTGTCTCTCATTTGCAGTTTGACTGAGTAGTATCTGCTTTTATCTAAATTGATAGAATTCCAATCTAATTGGTCCAACTTGAAATTGTATGAAGTTAAATTGGAGGGGTATAGAAAAAGAACATATATTTGATTGAAGATATTATTTCTAAAAAATAGTTCTGCTTTCATTTATAAGCAAAATCTTGCTTTTGGTTGCCACCATTTTATTTCGCTCACAATGCCCTTTGAGCAATGGTATATTATCATGTGGTATCATTCTGAGAGTAATTGTGGGCAAAATTTATTCTCTTTAAAATTTGGCTGAACCTTTTCCTGTGATAAGTTTCAGTCCATTTTTAATTTGACCAAGGCTAGAAAAATCATTTACCAAGAGCACAATGAGTTTTAGGAACCTAAGAAATCAGGTACCTGAAATTTTTCTAATTCTGACACACACACGCTATCTATTCATTGATTAATACCCACAAATATTCTGGTCCTCAGTCTAGAACTGCTTATAATAGTTTCACTGAAGTCTCTCCTAGATCATTTTGAAAAAAACACGCAGTGTTTTCATTTTTATGTAACTAACATCTATGAAAAACTTGAAAAGTATATGAGAAAAAGAAATGTTTACTCATCTGAGGGTTTCATCATAATTTACCCAGAGGCCAGTCTACATTCAACCAAGTCATAGGAAGCAAAATCAACCTGCTAGTGTGCCTCAAGGTGTTTCCATATGTTAGTGCCTCGGTTTTGAAGAAGTGGAAGTGGAAATGTTTTGAGTCTCTGTATAGAACATTTTTTGCCTGTGATACATCCCTCTCTCCCTACGTCCTTTTTCATCTCTTCCATGCCTTTGGCTTGTAATGTGTTTCTTCACTAGAATAATCACCCACAAGAAATGGAGCTTGTAGATATAACTGGATGATGATTCCCCACTCTCACACACACGCTAACTGACAACTGTGTATATCAGGAAACACACTTGTTTGCTCTAACTATGCAGCAGCTGATCAGTAAAGAAACAGAACCCTTAATTGCTACTTAGGGTTTAAGCCATCATTCATTCATTCATTGCTGGAACTATGAACTATTCATATGTTGCCACAGTATGTTACTTACACAAGAGTGACAGTGAAGGAAGTAAGAGCTAAGATGCCTCACAGATATAGACACTGGGGGATTAGCATGTCCTCTTCATTAATATATATGTACATAAATTAATGTTAGAGTATTAAAACTAGCTTGCATGAGATCTGGACAGATTCCTTCTTTGAGGAGTACTCAGAAAATGTCTTTAATATTTTGCAGTCTGCTTTCCAAGTTAACATTGCTCTGTTGTTGTTGTTGTCCTGGTTGTTGTTGTTATATAAAATATGTTTTATTATGAAATACACACAACAAATCCTCTAAGAATATTGGTCTAGAAACTGCACATTATTTTATAGATAGTCTAGACCCTTATCCTTCCATTTTACTTGAAAGGGTGCATTTTAAATCAGTTGGCAGCCAATCGTAACAGGCTAGTACTGGTCACAGTTTCTGTGTAAATGGCAAATGGTATTGTTTTCAGAAATACTTTACTGCCATTGATAAAGGCTTCTCATCCCAGTGCTGTCAACATATAAAAACCCCCTTCAAGGAGTGTTGTATCCAGACCCTGTTAGTCCCTCATCCTGGGCCAGTGGAAACTCAGGCTGTTTCTGGACATCCTTCGGATTCACAAAGACCCGAGTTGAACAGTCCACTCTCTGTCTTTTGAGCTCCAAACCCACAAATTACCCAGTACACCAAGCATCTAGGTATCAGATTTAGGACCAAAACTGCACCAGAATAAATGTGATACTTTATTGTTATAAGCATAGACATAAGAACCATTTACCAATAAAAAGACAGTTAAGAAAAAGACTAAAAGTGTAAAGATTTAGGACCAAAACTGCACCAGAATAAATGTGATACTTTATTAAGGAGGTTATAAGCATAGACATAAGAACCATTTACCAATAAAAAGACAGTTAAGAAAAAGACTAAAAGTGTAAGGATACATTTGGAAATGAGTACAAAGCAGAAAATAACAAAGCTAACTTGCTTTACCCTAATACTAACCATTAGAGTCAGAGACCCAACTGAACCAGTAAGCTTCATCCAGGCACATGCAAGTCCATGATCTTTATCAAAATGGGGGCCATCTGACACCCCCCCCATCAGGGATGCCGCCCTGGGTGTCATCCATGGTGGGGGGGGTTGACATTGCCACCCTGCCCATCTGGGATGCTCGCCATGGGCAGTGCCCCCGGGACGCTCGTCCTACCCCCGCCGGAAGCTAGCCAGCATGTGCGCCACTCTGGGTGCTGGAGCAGCTCCGCCTCTGATTCCCAGGCGGCAAGGTGACACTAATTAATGGAGCTTCTTCCCTTAGTGACTACTGTACCCAAAATTTTGAGTAAAAAGTCTGAGCTAAAGAAAGGAAGATTTGTCTACAAATAGTAAGACTTCAAACAATGGTTTTCTGCATTTGGATGATTCCAATTAATTTAGGAAAAAATATGTATCGTATTTTTCGCTCTATAAGACGCATCAGACCACAAGACGCACCTAGTTTTTGGAGGAGGAAAACAAGGGGGAAAAAATCTGAATCTCAGAAGCCAGAACAGCAAGAGGGATCGCTGCGCAGTGAAAGCAGCAATCCCTCTTGCTGTTCTGGCTTCTGGGATAGCTGCGCAGCCTGCATTCGCTCCATAAGATGCACACACATTTCCCCTTACTTTTTAGGAGGGAAAAAGTGAGTCTTATAGAGCAAAAAATGTTTTTACTCTGTCATTATCACTGAGCCTTTGTGATAGGGCATACTGTAAATGTAAATTTTAAGTTTCCCATATTCCTGACTCAAAATCGTCAGGTTGTGATATGTACTCTGCACTAAAAATGTATTAAAATCTGCTCCAAAGTGACCTGATCCTTAAGTTAAGCAAAATTCTGTTACCTGTTTGAATTATTCACATTTAAGCAACTTTTCAAAAAGTTGCTTATATTCCATTGTCCATGTTAATCCTTTAATTATGAGGAGTAGCAGAAAAATGTAGGCTACAAGTACACATTAAAAATTGCACTCAGTAGCTACTTTCCTGCTGCGCCTGATGTAGAACATACATTTTCAAGTCAAGACTACCTTAGCTTACAGGTTGAAACACCTTAAAAAATGAAAGCTGAGAAACAGAGGATACTGAATTCTGTGTCTTAGTGCATAGCCATTATTATAAAGAAAATGATACAGATAAGAGGGGAAGAGTCGTAATTCAGTGGTAAAGTTCTGCTTTGTATTTGTGAACTCCCTGGCTCAATCAGCTCTTAAAGAATCTCAAGTAATTGATGCTGGGAAAACCCTCTACTTGAGAACCCAGTGTTAGACACTGTATAGACTGGGCTGGTTAAATAGCATAAGAGAAGATAGAACACCTTAACACCTTAAATGTTGAATCTTTATTTCTCTGAATTTCCCAGAAGAAAGGCCAGTAGGGTCTGAAATGCATTGGAATAATAAATATCACTTTCCCCCACGCCATTGTTTTTTGCCGCTACTTCCTGTGGATAGAAGCATAGTCTGCTTCTCTATAAGGAAACTGCATATATTCACATGGTTTAAAATTAATTAATAGTTTTGGCTACATCAGCGTTCTGGGTAATAGGACACAATCCTTTTCAGCAAATAAATTGTATTAAGCAATGGAAATTGAGGATGAGGGCATCTTTAGTTTCATAAGTTATTGAAGAAATATTCCATACATTATTTGAAGAAAAAACTATCAACTACAGAGTCTTTTACTGAATAAAACACAGTGAAATGAGAGCTGGAGTTGATTCCTTAATTACCAAAGAAAATAAGCTTTCTAGGAAGCAATAATGCATACTTAACCTACTTTCTTGGTTCTCATCTATTTATGCAATTCAAGAGGATATTCTTGTATTTTGTACAGGAAAGGAAGGAAAGTATATCTCTAAATTGTTGCTTAATACAAACATCACAAGGAAAAAAAATTCAAAGGCTTCAAGAAATAGTTGTGGCAACTGCAGTACAAGTGTATAAATTATCATTTCACTCATTTTCCTTCCTTCCTTCTCCCTCCAACTCTTACTATAATTAGCCAGCATTAACAGCAAATGTTTGCTTTGGTTAAATTATTCAGAACATTTATTTTACTTGTCAAAGGTTAGATCAGGTTGTTGTTTGAACTGGTAATTAAATGCAGGCTAATACACTATCATATTTATATGCACTGTAAACCCTGTTTCCTTCTCCTTCTGTATAATTTTATAACGTTGCGGGTTGACATTTAGAAAGACTTTTCTACTCAAGATGTATAAACCAAGCCAAGGAGGCAGACTTCGTTGGTATTCAAACTCCCAGTAAGTCGTGATCATGTGTAGTTGGAATTTCACATAAGGACAATACGTTAACATGAGGTTCTTAGGTTAAATAAATAAATAAAATTTCGGGGGGTGCGTTTTAGCATCCATCTGTCTCAGGAGACAGTGGAGTGCACCTCCAGCGGTAAAGTGAAACCACTGGAGAATCGCAGTGACTGCAGAGAGCAGGAACCCATAAGTGCTGTCTCCCACATTGTTTTTGCTGCATTAGCAACACCAAAATGACTCCCTGGGCTGAAGACCCCTGTGACAAACCCGGTTCTTATCCTTGCCTGCTGTAGGACTTAGCTGGAGGGAGAAGGTTTTAGTAAGGAAATTAGATGTATTAGTCCCCTGGCTCCTGTCTTTTGTACTCGCATGCTAAACATGCCATGCCAGTAGAATTGGGTTCTGTCATTGTTGGTCTTTGCTGCACCTAAGTGGTTTCCCTCACCTGTAACCATTTCCAGGTTTTCACTGGCTAGCTGCTGCCCTTAAATGCATGAGGCTGTATTGCTTACTTTCCCTGGCAGAACTGCTTTCCCTTGTTAATCATTATCCTCATTAATACTCCGCCCATCTGGCTGGGTTTCCACAGCCACTCTGAACAGCTTACAGCACATATGAAAGTTGTGAAGACTTCCCAACGCCCTTCCCAAACTGGGGACTGGGAGTGAGACCTTCCACCTGTCACAATAGCTATTTTCTATGGCATCTACACTAATTAGAAGACATATATATCTACACAAGCAAAGCACCTTCAGACTTGCAATTCAAATGATAGGTTTGGGGAGGCGGAGAAGAAGGGAAGTTGTTTGGCAATACCAGAAAAAAAGTAGAAAGGGTTTTTATCTAGTTAGGACCAGGCTAATCTAGCTTTTCTGCTGTTGCCACCGGCCCGCTGGCTGGTTACAAGGGCCAAAACAACCCTCCCCATACATCTTCAGTGAGGGGCAGAGAGATGGTGAAGCAAGCTCAAAAAAAAGAGCCATGCTGCATCAGGCCAAAGGCCACCCAAATGCTTCTGGCTCCAGCCATGATTTTCAACACCTTAATTTTGTTAAAAGGCGGGAATCTCTATAATTTATGTACATTCGAGATCACATAACACCCATACTCAATTTTTTAAAAGGGGGACAATGTGGATTTAACATACATAACTTAGTAATGTGTGCCTAACATCATGCTAGTAGTTACTACTGCATTACCATTTCCTTCAAGAATAAGTTTGGCCTCTTAGTTTCCTGATTCTTTTTGTCTTGAGGGTTGTAAATGTTAAGGGACATAAAGAATGCACCAATCACAACTCATAAATCATGTTGTTCTTCTCTGGGCAAAATGAAACTTTTGCACATTGATTGAGCATAGAGCCACAGACGGGAGTGGCCTGTGTAGATAAAATTAAGAAACCTCACTTTTTGATGGCCCAGTAGTAGTTTTGAGAACGAGACTGGTAGTAAAATTGAAATGATAAAGCAAACTTCAACAGCTTTCCTAAAAACAAAAGAAAAAATAAACCAAGGAGATTTACGACTATCACTTGTTTACATCTCTTGTATTTTTTTTAATAAAATGGGCTTAAAAGATTAGTCACAAGGTGCTACAAGATTTATATAAAATAAAAAGCCAGATGTTCTTCTTAAACTCTTCTTAATGTTCAGTGGAAAAAAATGAAATTACTGTCTTGTATTTGTTGTGCACAAATAACAACAAAGCAAAGATTCCATAAAAATCAGTACTGAAGAACAAACTGCCTATCTGCATTAGAAGTTATAGAGAGTTGTTTGCTGTCTGAGGTGGAGAAGACAAGATGTGCTTGTTTGCTCTACATTGTGGGTTCGCAGATCTATTTGTTCTTTAGAAATGCAGAAGCTTTAAAAGTTCTCTCACTGAGATATCAAGTGGCCTCCAAAGCTTTTTCCAAACAAAAATGCACAATGCCTGGTGACTTTCTGCTACTCTAGCAAAAATTTAAAATCCACATAAATTCAAGCAGGTTCTTAAATCATGATTTTATGTAGATTTACATCTTCCTACTGTGGTCTAAACCACAGAGCCAAGGGCTTGCTGAACATAAGATCGGCAGTTCAAATCCCTGCGACGGGGTGAGCTCCCATTGTTCGGTCCTAGCTCCTACCTACCTAGCAGTTCGAAAGCATGTCAAAGTGCAAGTAGATAAATAAGTACCGCTCCGGTGGGAAGGTAAACAGTGTTTCCGTGCACTGCTCTGGTTCGCCAGAAGCTGCTTAGTCATGCTGGCCACATGACCCAGAAGCTGTCTGTGGACAAACACCGGATCCCTCGGCCTCAGTGGCGTAGCGTGGGTTGTCAGCACCCGGGGCAAGGCAAGTAATTTGCGCCCCCTAACCCGTGGATTTGCGCCCCCTAACCCTAACCCCCAGATGTTGCGCCCAGTGCGGCCGGCCCCCCCTGCACCCCCCACGCTACGCCACTGCTCGGCCTATAGAGCGAGATGAGCGCCACAACCCCAGAGTCATCGTCGGCTGGACCTAACAGTCAGGTCCTTCTGTCACAGGAATTGTGCCAGGCAAAACCCTTTATTGGAGGCAGCTAGTGGAGTGGTCTTTCTTAAAAGATTGATTCAGAGCTGGAGTCTCCAGAGAAGAGGGATTCTGGAATATGCAAACATAAGACTGAGACAGAAGTTTGCTCCTTCTCAATATTTTTAATATTGTGATATGTTTAGCAGGAGAGACAAGCACCTCACAAGTGAACCAGCAACATCCACTTCCCCATTTACTGTGGGACAATGGATGGCATGGCTATTCGATCCATAATGCGTACTGAAAGAGGAGCGCTAGTACATATTTTTACAATAAGGATATGCTGAAAATGCCGGGTGGTCAGGCGCATAGCTGTCAACTTTCCCCTTTTCTTGCGAGGAATCCTATTCGGAATAAGGGAATTTCCCTTTAAAAAAGGGAAACGTTGACAGCTATGGTCAGGAGGCCTTCAGAAGCTGATATGCTCTAAAAGTTTCAGGATTATTTTATCTAGATTCCCTCCTTTTAATTGTAATTCCAAAATTTTAAAATCCATACCAGAGCTTCTATAGTTATGTTCTCCCCCCCCCCACCGTCCCGATTATTCAAAGCTACTCATTTTATCTTTCATGCCTGACATTTTAATTCACCACAAAGTTTATATGCTTTGTGTTAAGTGCTGGTAAGACACAAAAGAATGTAGAGTTAAATCTGCAGGCAGTGTTTTAAAACTCCTATGATGATAGTTCTTAGGGTATGCACTTCTGTTCTATAGCTCCAGAGACAACTATTTAATAGACAACATTTGAATAATACAAATGTGTGGTTGGTAAAAATGGATTAAGGTTTCAGGGTGGTACCAATGGGTGATATTTAATATTGAATGACGTGTATTAAGACAAATGGTTTTATATATAATTTATTTGGCATTGTAAATGCATTTATCTTGTGAGATACAGACCCCCTGATGCAAAATGAAGTATTCTGGAAAGGTTTTGAGTAAATAAATAATAAAACCACTTTGATACACAATCTAACAATATTAAATATTAAGACTTCCACATGATTGATTTTTAATACTTAATTAACTTATTTAAAGCCCAATGTGACTCTATTTTGTATTAAAGATCAGACTTACAGTATTCAAAAGACTAGATTTTTTAGTAAATGGAACGGAAATTGACGGCACTTCATAATCACTAGATTTGCTAGTAACTAGCGACAAGTCATTTGGTGACATGAGCTCATGCACATCACTTTGGAATCCAGCTGATCAACTTCATAGCATTAGGCAGTTTTTTTTTATTTGCATCCTTCCATTTTAATGATCTATAATCTGATACAGTTTATGAAAGAAAACATGCTTGCTTTGCACTATCTAAAATGTGTCAAATTGTGGCTGGTAGTGAATTATGAAAGAAGCTTGGTAGGTGAATAAGAAAGAAGCACAGTCCTTGATGACTTTTCTTGCTGTATGTAGTGGAGACTAAGGGAGTTAATGCCCATCATATCCATGTGGAGGTTGCTAAAAACAAGACACTTTTCGAGTAGGGATTGTTCACTTGCAAATCTAAAAGCTATGACACATAGAACACCCAGGCCTGTGTGCATCCTTTTGTTGGCCCTGCATAAGAACTTCCTTGTTTAGAGGATACAGTCAAACACTTCAAAAGAATATTCACATTGAGGGTTCCCCCCCTTCCCTTCTCTTTCTTTCTTTTCTCTTCTTTGTAAAATGACTTCAGAAGGTTTTGCAGGTGCTGATTATTCAGTGATTCCTATAAATTCTCTCTTCAGCCTCCTCCTGTATACGAAATTTATCATTTTCTGCCGTCTCTTTGTGGGCTTTTCCTGGTGTAATTTTATCGTTCCAATCATATAGGAAGGTGTTCTGTGTGATATAGGAAAGTACATATGAACAGCCTGCGCAGGAAGAGCTGTAGCTGAGCACATTCTCTGTGTGCAAAAGGCCTTGGGTTCCAATGCTTGACATCTCCAGCTTGGGCTGGGAAAGGCTGCTGTCTGAAAACCTGGAGAGAGACTGCAATCAGTGTAGGCAATACTGAGCCATATAGAGGAATGTGTTTCTGCTATGGTAATTAGCATTCTTCTTTCCCTAGCAATGAAGTGCTGATTAGGATCATGCATGTTTACTAAGTACAAGCTTGCCGGCTCAGCTATAAAGAATAGACTTAGCATTTCACACTAAACAGAGTATGTGGGATAGGGGAGTGAAACTCTTCCCTGCATTATCTCCCTCCGCCCTCTGCAGCTCAGCTTGGCTGGGCTCAAAGTCAGGCTGTGGAATAATGTCTTTAAGCAGTGGAACATGGGGAGAGGTGGGAGAAGAAGGAGCTTGCCCCTTCCCTACAAGCCAGTCCCCAGACAACTCAAGAAGAGGTCTCTGAGAAATGTCAGGCTTTAGAAACTACGCTTTTTGAGTAGGGCTTCAGAAACATTTGTTTAAAAGAAATATGTAATAGTTTAAAAGGTTGATACAAGAGAAATATAGGCACTCTGTTTCAGATGTCTGAAATTGTGATGTTGCTGGCTCTGTTAACTGATCTACATATCTCTCTATTCACACTTAAAAGCAGTGCTTTTTTCCTGAAAGAAAAATGTTTAGCGGTACTCTCATTTTCCTACTCGTATTGAAATACTGCCCCTCAATGAGGCCAAACTTAGATTCACAAAATGTTTAGGGGTGTGTGTCCTCCTTCGTCCCCCCCAGAAAAAAGCACTGCTTACGTTTAAACCCATAACGTACACGTATGCTCACGAAAGTAACACTTTGGGTGTCTTTTGCTCTGGAATTAATTGTTTGCCACAATAGCAACTGCTCTAGGTTATTGCCATTTTAAATCAGCCAATTTAAAACCACCAATACTGCCTTGCTTTCCTGTGGGAATTAGCAAGAACCACAAATGTTACTATAATTAAAATATTAACACAAAATGGCAGATAGTGAGTAAAATGGCTTGACGTCTTGAAGTGCCAGTAAACAAAGCAAAATAGCAAGTTACACAGGCTTTCCAAACTAATCCTGCTTGGACCATACGCTACTACACAGACTAGAAATAGATGGAGCAGAGTGAGTGCCTATTAACAGTGTGGACGAGCTCTTAGCAGAGTTGTAGTTTAAGCCTATATGCACCAAGTGAAAAGTACAAATGCAAATGACTGGGCTTTGGATAATACAAGGATTGAAAGAGACCCAAATTAGGAAAATGAGAAAGGTAGTAGAAGGAAAAGAGAGACCACCTGTCATGAGGTAGTGAGAGCTGTGTTTCACTAGGCCTGCAGGATCACAGACGTTGCCAATACCAGCTTGTTTGTGCAGTGATTCGGAAATCAAGTGGGGAGCCCTTTACAGTTTGCAGATACAATTAGCTTTTCTGAATGGTACCCAACTGGCCCAGGTGAGAATGCATAGCTCACAAGGCAACCCTTTAGCCATGCCAAGGAGAAATTTCTAGTTAAGCAGAAGAAGTCTTGCTCTCACAGGCATCCCTGAAGTTAGAACAGGGGTCAGAGCTTGAAGAGACATGGAACAGTCTAGCAAGCATCAAACCCACCATGCTGATCAGTTAGGGAATCTGTGAGATGTATGAGAAGTATCATTGCTTTTTTTAATGAATAATTTTTTATTGGTTTTTACACATATTTTCCAGCATATCATCCTTTCAGTGGCGTAGCGTGGGGAGTGCAGGGGGGGGGCCCGACCGCACCGGGCGCAACATCGGGGGGGGCGCTCACACTCGCAGCTCTCTGCCCCAGTGGCGTAGCATGGGGGGTTAGGGGGCGCAAATTACTTGCCTTGGCCCAGGTGCTGACAACCCACGCTACGCCACTGCATCCTTTTAAACACCATTTCAAAGTCTTCCTCAGCTGATGGTTTTCTAAAATCCTTTCGAATTATGCATTTTTTTTACTACAGTTATTGCTAATAAATTCAAATCTTGATACCTATTCTTAATTCTTTTCACAATAATTTATATATTACTCCTTACAAAACTTCTTTTAACCCTACAAGTGATGTCAATTGGTTACAGTAGCTTTCCAAATACGTCGAAAGCTTCTTCCATTCCTTTAGAAAAGTCGGATCCTGCTGGTTTCAGCATAGTTCATCAATTTCTCTTGCCACTCTTCTTTAGCTGACATTTCTTCTTGCTTCCATCTTTGGGCTAACAATATCCTTGCTGCAGTTATCTCATATAAAAACATTTTTTTATCATTCATATGAATTTCTGTACCCACAGTACCCAGTAGAAGGGCTTCTGGTTTTTTAACAAATGTATATTTCAACATTTTTTTCGATTCATTATAAAATTTCCTAGAAGTCCTTCACTTTCCTACATTCCCACCACATATGGTAACAAGTACCCTCCTTTTCTTTACATTTCCAACATTTGTTATCTGTTTTGTACATTTTAGCTAACTTCACTGGTATACCACCTGTCCATCATTTTCATAATGTTTTCTTTCAATGCACTGCAAGCAGTAAATTTTATTCCCTCTTTCCATAATTTTTCCCAATCCTCTATTTGTATATTATAACTAATATCTTTGGCCCAATGAATCATAACCGATTTAACTTCCTCATCTTTCAAATGCCATCCCAATAGTAATTTATGCATTTTAGGTAATATTTTAACTGTTATTTAATAATTCCAATTCAAATCTTGATTTTGTATATCAAAATCCATTTTTGTTTTTATCTTCTTTAAAGATTTCATTAACTTGACAATAATGCAGCCAATCATTCACCATACATTTTACATCTTCATGTGGCTTTAGCTTCAATTGGTTCTCCATCTCTATTACTAATTGTTCATAGGTGGCCCAATTTTTACTCATATTTGTCTTTTCCACACTCATTGTCAGGAATTGTAAAGCTTGGCCTACATTTACTGATCTGAAGTTATTTTGACAGAGTTATGCCAACCAGGGCCATTCTTCAAGAATCTGTCTTAGGTTTCAGTCATTAATTAGTGAAAGTAGAACTGTCACTGAGGACCTGCAAGAGGTGGTAAAAGCAGCAAATTTAACTTTAATACATAAATTCTCCTCTCTCGAATTGTGATATTTGTGTATATGGCTCTTTTGAATACATTTTGTGCTCTAAATAGATATATCAGTAACTTATTTTAAGGAACATTATTGTGCTTCTATGGAAACTATATAAATCCTTTTGAAACAGAATTCCTAGCAGCTTTCAGAATCAAACTTGTAATATCACTAGATTGCTCCTAGGTTGAGTGCCTATGAAGCATTATGTTATTGAGTGAGAATTCTGAAAAATTCTCTGTTTCCAGATAAGTAGGTTTAGGATTACAGTCTTATGATTTCAGAAATTTCATAATAATTCTTCATGTTCCAATTCACTGTTTAATCTTGAGGTAGTAAAATTTTTAAAAGGACCTCACTATATAAACTTCCAAGCACTTACGCACTACTTTGCTGAATCAAGCATCTATTTATTGTGGAAATCTAATACATAGTGTGGTGGTGGTCTCTCTCTCTCTCTCTCTCTCTCTCTCTCTCTCTCTCTCTCTCTCTCTTTCTCTCTCTCTCTCTCTCTCTCTCTGTGTGTGTGTATGACACCAGATTGAATTTCAGACTGCTGTGATCTGTTTGATCTTAAAGGTAAGGTGACAATTTTAATGTACATTCAGTCAAAAGCAAATCTTCCTCTGTTCTCAGCACCAGATGTTTTTGTAATAGGCATCTTCAGAACAATTATTTTTCCAAATTAGTAAAAGTGTATTTAGATACATTGTCTTGAATAATCTGATTTTTTAAAAATTTGGTTCAGAACTATTTCCAATAATAAAAATGGCTTGGCTGTGGTGATTCTTGCCCAAGTTGCATTTAGATTTGACTGTTTGGAAAGTGTCCAGAAATTCATTCAGAAATTCTGCCACTATACAGAGATAGACAATGTAACGCCCTCTATGTGATTTTTTACCCCAGCCAGTATGACCAATCACCAGGGATAATAAGAATTGTAGTCCTTAGAGTACAAAGGGTGGTGTGAAGGCAGGGCCACCTCTTCTATACCATTGAGATGTTGAATCTCATCCTTAGAAAGGTTTGTTGGCCTCCTTTTTTGGTTTTTCAACATCAGCCACAGTTGGCATTCGTCAAAAGATCTTTCAGTCGGTCCTGATTAGGTGGCCTTCATGTTTCTGCTACTATGATCTGTGTTGCTAATTGGCATTTATTGGGTGCTTTCAATTGTTTAATGATACTACTTCTAACATGCCTTGTTTGCTGAGATTTCGAGAGGAAAGGCAAATTGCCAACAATTTTAATAATATATTTTTAAAAACAAATAATACAAATGCTTAGTCAAACCCATAGAACTAATTACTATGAAAAACATGTTACAGATAAGTTTTCAAATGATATGTAGATTAGTAAAATATCTAATTGCAATTACCTTGCAATATTTAGAAGAATAAAAACAAATTTGCAGTAAGTCTACTGTAGTTCTGCAATTGTAATATATATATATGTGCATGCTTTTTAGTGGTAGAAAAGTGAACTGTAAATATATTTGAATGAATAAAACAAAATGTATTTGTTTTCTATATTTAATATGTGTGATACTACAGTTTATTGAACACATCATGCTGTAAGCATATCTTTGTGAAACAGGAAGCATTTATTACCGTTATATGTCCACTAAGAAATAATTTGCTGGGCTTCAATTTTAGTGGGGGAAACTTCTTAAGGAATATGTTTCTGTAAGGAGATCAGGTTCTTTTCAGCTAAGGTCTAAGTCTCGTGCAGGTTGAGTGTAATAAAAGACCACTTACAGGCGGCAGGGGAGAAAAGTCTTGTCCATGTTGGGAAATTCCATTCCACCTTTTGTTGCAGATATGCAGGATTGTTACATGTCACATGTCTGTTTACATTCCAGCACAGACTGCTGGGTCCCGTGAACGGAACTTCCGCTCTGTGTATTGCTTTTGTTTTGAGTCTCTCTCTGAGAAGACCGCAAGGAGAGGCGACATGTTTCTTTGTCCTGATTTATGTACAATAAATCCATAGTTTTAGTATGTATCTACAGCCTCAAGCCTCTTCTGTTGTGCAGTTTACTCTGCTAAGTAAAGTGTGCTCAAGTCAGCAGGCTTGAGTTGCTGATTTACGTCAGAGCCAGAGGTCGATGTATCTCCGCAGAGAGGGAGACAATCCAGCTGGGGCTGAGCCAGCTGGCCTATTGACCCCCAGATGCTGACAGTCCGCGTGGTCGACTGATGTCACTGTTGAACACATCCGGTTGGGGGGTTGGCTGGTTGCCCGTCAAATCTTTAAATTCAAATGGGCCAGTTATGGCCCTTGGGTGGATGATGGTCTGGCGATGGACCTGTGGGGGCCAGTCTTCTTTCAGGTCCACCACCACAGCATAAAAGCTTGCTGCGCTGCAAGCATGAGGCGCAGTCAGAATTGGACATCCCAGCCTCCCACCTTGTATGTTATTGGCTCTGCCCGGAGGTAAGCGGGCATAGCACATGTATGTCCTTGCTGTGGAATTAATAAGTCAGCATTAATTAATGCTGTGGAATTAATATTTTGGGCCAGGGAGGAATTTGCCTGCAGACAAATTGGCCCTGTCGGGGGCTTTTTGCCTTCCTCACAGTAAGCGTCAAAACTTATGGTGAAAAAAAAAGGCATTGGGTTGGATACTTAGTCTAAGCTAAGGGGTTGGGTGCATGGGTGGGTGGGTGGGTGTGCCCCACCCTCTGATCTAGTATCAAATTCAGGCTACCCCAGTAAAGGGGTCCAAGGGTAGGGTTCTGTCCAAAAGCCCAGACGGGGCTAACAAAGCCAGAGAATACAGTGGTACCTTGGTTGTTGAACAGCTTTGCTCGCGAACAAATTGGCTCCCAAACGCTGCAAACCCAGAAGTGAGTGTTCCGGTTTGTGTACATTTTACAGAAGCTGAACGTCCAACGTGGCTTCCGATTGAGTGCAGGAAATTGGTTTTCGAACCAATTTGAGTGCGCCTTGGTTTTCGAACCGTTCCAGGAGTCAAACGGACTCCCAGAACGGGTTAAGTTTGGCAATGAAGGTACCACTGTACCCCCAAATTGAGACCTTGTGGGATTGCCCTATTTGATTTGCGTCATGGGGTGGGGGGTTCCTTAATTCCAGGATCGACCCCGATGGAGTTATCAGCCAGCAACAGGGTTGGCTGATTCAGGATACATACCAAATGCCTATGTCAAAGCCAACTTACATCTGTAATCAATGAAGTTGTAAGTGTTTCGATCCCAAGCTGGTGTTGTGGCATTTCCGCTCCTTGTAGACCTCCACCCCCCACCCTAGTGGCCACCAGTCTGCTGGGCATTGGCCCACAAATTCCATCTTGTTTTTGTGGTTGTTGTTTGCTTTAGGCTAGCAAAAAACTAGCTCTTACTCTGGATCAATACTATAAGTATGGAAGTTCTGAAGGTAGACAGAGATGTTTGTCAGGAAAAGGACAAATAGATCCATGTAACATGATTGTTTATATAAATAGAAAGTACTTCCATTCATACATCCTTTGCCTTTTATGGTGGTGGTCCACCATGGTGCATTGATTACACTCTGGAAAGTTCCTCAACGCTCCGATAAGAGTTTTTTTTAGGAAACCAGAGCTCTCTGGTATTTTAGAAAATACGAGAAGGGTATTTTACTTAGAAAGGGGAAAGATGGATCCAAACCAATGTTTCCATTGGTCTTTCACCTGGAAATTATATCTAGACATTTGTACTGTTAATTCTAATGCAGCTTGACATGATCATGATCATTACATTATCTAAGAATAGAAACTTATGATGTATCCTCTGAGATGGCATAAAGGCTCTATTCAGTTTTCCATTAATGTGTTTTTATGGTAACAGCAGCCAATTAGTATGTACTTTTATTTAGGAAGTATCTAAATAATAATTGGAAATTTTTGCTTTAAATCATTGATTTAAATTGGCCTTTTTTCCTTGGTGATCTAAATTGCTGAGGTAAATCACCTTGATCTTTTACAGCCTATAATTCTAGGGTCAGAGCTAAATTACTTTATTGAAAGAGTTATATACCATACGCTGTACCTTAATCTTTCTTAAGAAAGGCATTAAATACAGACTTTTTCAGAAATCCCGTTTAAAAGTATATTAGTCTTCATCATTAGCTCCAACAGATTGCCTACACTCACAGAAATATTTAGGATAGAGAATAATAATAATTCTAGTACCAATATAGGTGATGTGGCTGTACATCCCTAAAGGCTTGACTGTCCCAATGGAGCAGTGGATTTTTGCAACAAATAAGGATGCCAGTCCAAATTTTGGCAAGTTCCAACTGGGTGTCAGTTCATGCAATATTATTCATTTGTTGCTTTGAGTAAAGGCCCCAGTTGTGGTCTGACATAGATACAATAAAGAAATAAAATCCCAATGATGGAGGAAGGAACTGTGCTTCTGTGACTCCCATCCTGCTCAGCTAACTGAGGAACCCTGAGCTGCTTTCCCCCACCCACATTTTTACAGCTACAATAAAGTTGTAAATTTTTATTTATTTGTCTGGAGAAGGTGAAACAACAGGTCTTATAACTCACTGCACATGTTTACATGTGTCCGTGCTTACCCATTTGTGCTCAATAGGGTTTATTCCCTAGTTAAATTATTTAGGATTGTATTTTTGAATGAATAGTAGCTCCTAAATCACATATCAATATCCTTTTTAGTATTATGTAATGATTTTGTTTAATTGCTTTACATAAAAGTAGAAAAATATTTTGCAGGCCATTATAAACCAGTAAAAATAATCACTCATTTTCTAGGAAATGTCCCATGAGTCACCATAATGGTTTAATTTTCTTTGCTGTTTAAAAATTAAAACACTAAAATTATCACAGGAATTCCTTGGTATTCAGAGTAGTTAGGCTAATAGGTATTGATCATTGATTTTTTTTTTAATTTTGATGTAAAAATAATTTTCCAGTAGCCTTTTTTTGTTTTTTGTTGCTACTTTGGATGGAACTTTAATCTTGTCCATTCCTTTTGCATGTATTTCTGTAATAATGTGTTTAAGAATAATGTTTTTAAGAGAGGACTTTGGCAATTATATATCTTCTTTATTTTGACATTGGGGTAGCCATTTGTCATCCTATATAGTAGCCAACATGGTAACCTCCAAATGTTCTTAGACTACAGTTCTCATCAGCTTCAATCAGAGCTCCAACCAGCATGGGTTAGTGTTCAAGAATAATGGGAGTTGATTTCAATAACTGCTGGAGGGCACCATACTTTGCTATAGCAATCTTTTTATAAACAGTTATTGCAAATGAGGTAATATTAAATGTTAATATACTCTGCACGGTAAGTTCACTATTAGGAAAAGTGGCATTTTTTCCTCACAAAGTGTTAGCTTACTTTAAGAACACTGTTCAAATGGAAATTAACAACTTATTAAAAGTAAAATAAAACAACTTTAGCACATGCTTCCTATCATTCCTGAAAAATGAATGGAGTGCAACAGAGTTTTGTATCCAATATATTTCCCCCATTCATTAAAACATTGTCACATTCATTGTTATAATAACAGAAAAGAGCACCAGATTTGTAGGAATGGTGGAGAAAGTTTACATATTAAGAGAACCTCTTATATCATGAGGAAAAATATAATGATACATATAATACAATATTCCTCCCCCTTTCTGCTAAACTAGAGAAAATAGTATGTTTAGACGACAAACTAAACAATATTGAGTTTTCTGAGATCTTTGCTACCTTATTGCAGTATAGAATTAGGAGGCTGTTTTGATTAATCTTTAATTTTTGTTTATTCACCCAGGTAATTACTACTTATTGAAAGTGCCAAGTGTCAATATGTACCATTCCATCACTGAAACTAGCCATCCTTTACAAGCTGAAGAGCAGGAAATAGGCATTGATCCCCTGCAAAGTTATGTGAACAAGCCTGATGAAGGTGAGTTGATCATTTTTACACTTAACATTTGAGAAAATGTATGAGAATTTTTGAATGGCTATATGTTTATGATGTCTTCCATCTCCCCTGCCCCAAACAAAACATAACTGAACAGAAATGTTTTAAGAAACATTTCACTGTGTGTGCTGACCATTCTGGCCCTAACAAAAACCAAAAACATTCAACTATTTTCATATTGAAACACTAGTCAATTTATTAATTTTGTGTTATCTTTTCTTATAAACAAAACAGTGATATTGAAATCATGTAAATAGGAGCTCTTTAAACCCCCCCCCCATTTCTTATTACCAAAACCTGGTCGTTATTTTATGTTTCCTATTTTTTCATTTGGTTTTCTTTGTGCTTTTGTAATTCATTTGGTAAAATAAGATTTAGCAATTCACTATTAAATTTGAATTTGGCATTGTTAACACAATCCAAGCAGAACTTTCCAATTTCCTTGTACCTTTAATTGTTAATCAAAGCTGTCAACTTTGACACTCCTGTCCTAATATATTGTGTGTGATGTTCATTTGTTTCTCAAGCTAAACAATATTGTATACTACATCTTAAAAACACTCAGGAATCGCCAACAAAATAAAAGCACAGTGAAAGAATAAAAACAAAAAAAGTTAAAATGTTTGCAGTAGTAAAAACACACTGTAAGATGTAGAGGGGCAGAAAAAAAAACACTAAAGAGAAAGGAAGTGTTTTCAGTCTCTTAAGTTCAACAGAGATGAATCCAGGAAGGACATGGAGATAGTAAGCCGCAGCTGAAAAGGCTCTCACTCTTACTCACCTCATTCCTGAAAGTGGAACCATAAAGATCATAATATTTGGGCAGGCTGATGTGGCCACACAACTAGATTTTTGATGATATATTGGCATGCTGTTTATTTTCAGGCCACAGATTTTCAGAATTGAAGGTGAAATGTAGTAGAAGTTCAATGAAAACATAGTGCAGTACCTTGAGTGATGCAAATTGGTTAGTTGAACTCCCTACCTATCTGTTATTACTGACTACTATTTGGTTCTTCAGATGCTCTGCCCATACATATACAATACCTAGAGGGGTAAGCAGGACCACACACCCCTAGCCCCAATCTCAGTGTGGCTGGCCCCCTGACCCTGGCCTCAGCACATTACAGTGAAGCATTGGAAAGGGGTGTCCATGCATGTGTAGCTAAATGTGCATAGGTATCCTTTTCAGATACTCTGCACAACATACAAAGTGTATGTTGTGTAATACTTGTGTATACTTGTGTAATAGGACTTTTAATTCTCTTCTCCCCCTCCAACCCCCTGTGTGCACTCAGAATTTGCTTCAGGGAGTAGGAAATGAAGGAGAAGCCCCATTGTGTGAGTGGATGCCCACTTATGCTATGTTAAATCTCAGCCTCTGTTGCTGAATGTAGACAAGTGTGGGTCTTAACAATTGTGGCTATTTGTTGTTGCTGTTTCGTCGTTTAGTCATGTCCGACTCTTCGTAACCCCATGGACCAGAGCACGCCAGGCACTCCTGTCTTCCACTGCCTCCCGCTGCTTGGTCAAACTCATGCTGGTAGCTTTGAGAACACTATCCAACTATCTCGTCCTCTGTCCTCTTTTCCTTGTTCCTTGTGCCCTCAATCTTTCCCAACGCCAGGGTCTTTTCCAGGGAGTCTTCTCTTCTCATGAGGTGGCCAAAGTATTGGCGCCTCATCTTCAGGATCTGTCCTTCCAGTGAGCACTCAGGGCTGATTTCCTTAAGAATGGATAGGTTTGATCTTCTTGCAGTCCATGGGATTCTCAAGAGTCTCCTCCAGCACCATAATTCAAACACATCAATTCTTCGGTGATCAGCCTTCTTTGTGGTCCAGCTCTCACTTTCATACATCACTACTGGGAAAACCATTTAACTATATGGACCGTTGTTGGCATTATTCAGCATCTAATGCAGGGGAGCAGAGCCACAGAGCTGGCCCTCCATTCACTAGCATCACTGTTGCTCAGAGGCATAGCTGAGGTTGGGGCTGCACAGATGCCCCAGTTGGAGTGCCAGATTGGCAGCACTGGCTCATCCAGTACACCCTCATAGCCCTGCCCAGGAAAACAGCAGTTATGCTGGTGTCGGGAGAGTGGCTTGGTCCCACCATACAAGCCCACTACCGCTGTAAGTACGTTTTGAAATTATGATAGAATTACCCTACTTGTTCCTTCCCCGAGGGCACAAAAATAGGGGAAATGTTATGATAATCAAATGCCTTGTTGTTCATGCCTTGTTGTTCATATCTGGCTTATCAAAAATCAGTGATCTTAATAATTCAATGTGTCTTCAAAAATTAATGTGCTTTTATGTAAATTATGTTCACAGTTACTCAAATATTTGGTTATCCAAATATTTTACATTACACTAGTCCAACAGAATGTATCATTCATATTTAAAAGTTTTGGACATACTAGGAAGCTATTTTAATGAAACATTTTTAAGTTCATGATTGCTTGGTTTTTCTCAGCCTACATCAATTAATAGTATAGAATAAAATGTTAGTTCTTAACCATGATTTTTAACATCTTTGGGAAGTATTTTTAATCAGTTGTACTTTGTGTGTGCGCGTGTGTGTGTGCGTGCGTGCCTTGAGCAATTAGTTACCTAGACACAGAAGACTTTATAGTTTTTATCTGAACCTTAACATTGCTGCAACATACAAAGTTATTAGTATTGAATTGATGTTTAAAAGTGCCATTAATTCATTTACCCCAAATGTTCATTAACAATGTAAATGTATGCTGATGTTCTATGAGACAAGGAAGTGACTAATGACTCTTCGCACTAACAACACTTAAAATGAATAGAAACTTAAGATAGCTAATCTTGAAGTAATCAAGGCCCTCATTCAGCTTGGCTTCTCTGTATGCTCTAAAACAGCTGTCAACTGTTAAAAATATATACACAACACACAGATACGCACATGCGAAGATAGAGATATGTAAATACATGGTTCCCCAAAGTCATAAAGGTTACCAACCATAGTACATTTTTACGTTCTATATGTAAATATTTTATATAAAGCATCCATTTCATCTTCATGGCTTTTTTACAGTGAAACACAGACTGCATTTTAATTTAGTGCCATATGCATCCAAGATTCATCATCTCAGTTTTATGCTATTATTTAAAATAAGGTATGCAGCAGATATTAGGGGTGGAGTGGACTTTATGTAATTTTCCTAGCCCAAATGTCGCAACTCAGGAATTCAATATCAAGGGGCAGGATGTGCTCTGTAACTAAGAGATCATTGCATTATAGGAATTAATGAATCATGGTAGCAAGACTGTCACTATTCAGGAACAACTATAGCTTCCCCCAGTGACACTGTTGGATCTCGGAGCATCCCCAGAATATCATTCATATATTCAGTACATTTCTATGCTATCCTTCATCATAACTCATCTCAGGGTGGTTTACACATATATGATAACTATAACCCACAGTAAAACAATAAACCTGCAGGCTGTATGTCTGTATACAGCATGAGAAGCACCTACAGACTGGAATCATTCTGTTTGTTGACCTTCATCCAGCCCACCACTGCATCCAGGGACTATTCAGGACTGGTACAACCTCACTTGACTCAGTTGACAAGGTGAAATAGTGTTGGGTGTCATCAGCATACTCATAGCATGGAATCATAGAATTGTAGAGCTGGAAGGGATCCTGAGGGCCATCTAGTTCAACACTGCACTGCAGGAATCTCAACTAAAGCATCTATGACAGATAGCCATCCAACCTCTGAAAGAGAGTCCATTCCACGATTGAACAGCCCTTACCTTGCTCCACATCTCTTGATGATCATACCCTGTAGATTCCTCCAAGGATGGGGGGGGTATTGTCAAGGTCAATATGTGTAAGGGGGTTGGACAGCAACTGAAAAAAGGCGATCCATCAGTTGGCTCAAGTTGCAAGCAGCCAGGTTGGCTTTGGTTCACTTTGCACAGCTTCAGCACCATTCCACATGTTGATACACACTGACAACTCCACTGCAAAATCTCACATTGTGTGTCAAGGGGGCACAGGGTTGGCATCCCTTCAAAGGGAAGCAACTCTTCAACTGGGCTGAAAAACAGCAGTTACCAGTGCCACAATTGATGTGGAGGGCACCATATTGGCTGTCCCAACTATAAGCAATGGTAGAAATACTGCCGACATTGCTTTTTCAAGAGTAGCCGAGAAATCAATAACAGTCACTGGGAGTATTCCAGTAAATATCTCAGATTTGATCATCTCTGGGTGAGTCTCCATGGAAGCTTCTCAGACTGTGTGTTGCTTTAGTGATACACCGTAGGTGTAGAAAAGACGATTGGTGTATCACTTCTAAACTTTTGTCTTGTAATAATGGTATCTTTAGCTTCTTGAACAATGTTCTACTGTCTTTCTATCACTATTTTCATGTGTGCTTTTCCTTTTGAATATTAGAACATGCTTCCATGTGGATGCTTTATAAATAATTTCAGCACCCCGGGTACAAATGTTGGTAGGTGTATTTCCTTGCATCATGTGGTAGTTAGAAATAACTAAGTGTTATAGCCAACTATGTAGATAGATGCTGAGCAAAACAGGAAATTATAATGCTTTGGCAGTTGTTTAGGATATCATTCAAAAATATTATCTGGAATAGGATGCTAATGGTGATGAACAATTCAGGCTGTGTAGAACATTCGCTGCTGAAACTTATCCAGTCTGCCATATTTTATTCCCTCTAAATAGCAGCAAAGCTTTCTTCTGCTGCTTCCAACACCAGATGCTTACTTAGCAAGCTTTTAATAGTCATTTATTAATAATAGCTTCTGTGTAGTTTGCTTTTACTTGAACAGCTACAGATCTGTAGTGACAAAGGCCATTGGCATATCACTTTTCCACTTATGTCTTGTAATAATTGTCCCTGTCACTTGCTTCTTAATCAGTGTTGTCCTCTTGTCTTGTAATCATTTTAATATTTCCATATACAGTATTCTTTTTGGATAGAGCATTAAACACAGTGAGCACCACTGTTTTTTATATATATAAATTTAAGCAAGCACCAATTAAGCACCAAGTTAAGCAAGTCTGTACCCCAGTATTACCTGGACCTTGAGACTACTTTGACAGTGCCTCAAATATCTCTGATAAGGAGCTTAAGACCCACTTCGAATATTCTGCTTTTTATGACCCACTCTAGCTAATGATCTGTGCATTATATTGAAAACTAGTTTTTAAAAAATCCTGAAGTGGTTTTCTAAGAAACCTCCATTTGTGGAGCTACCGTTAGGGTTGGTGCAGAAAGTGGCAGATAAGTTCCTAAATGCATTCAATATAATAGCTGTTCTGAAAGAACTGCGGTGGCTGCCAGTTAACTATCAAGCCAAGTATAAGGTTTTAATACTGAGCTATGAGGCCCCAATCAGCTCAGAACCAGGTTGTCTGAAAGAATATCTTCTCCTGTATTGACCAGACCAGCCACAGCAATTTGTGGAGGACCTGTTCACTGTACCACAGCCTGCAGTTGTCCACCACACAGTGGTACATACCTTGTGGAATGATCTCCCCTAGAGATCGGGCAGGCACTATTGGGTTCCTACACCAGCAATTTAAAATACCCTTCTTTATCCAAGCTTTCATTGGCTGCTAATAAAGGCTTCTGGCTTCCCCTGCTGTTGTAATTGTGTTGTTTTACGATCATTTTATTGATTTGGATTTTTATTGCTAGAATTTGTTAGGTTGTTTATTCTTCTATAAAAAAATATTTTTTAAAGATAAAAATAAATAAATAACTCAGGTAAGGTGAACGTAAAGGACCCCTGGGTGGTTAAGTCCAGTTGAATTCAACTATGGGGTGCGGCACTCATATTCGCTTTCAGGCCGGGGGAGCTGACGTTTGTCCACAGACAGCTTTTCCGGGTCATGTGGCCAGCATGACTAAACCGCTTCTGGCGCATGGGACACCATGATGAGTGCCAGAGCATATGGAAATACCATTTATCTTCCCACCGCAGCAGTACCTATTTATCTACTCGCGCTGCTATTCTTTCAAACTGCTGTGTTGGCAGGAGCTGGTACAAAATATGCAGGTACAGAAAAATAACCACTGGAATGCTGGAATGAAGCTTGGATGGAGAGAAATAGAGAAAACATATCTTCTTTGTTTACCCATTAATAACGTAGTGCTGAATTGCTAATTCACTTCAGTACAGCAGCCAGTTTGGAGAAGGGTGGAGAACTAAGCAGAAAGCCTAATGTGTGTGTACGCTCAGGCTTTCTAGATTTGTCATTTAAATGTTAAGTTCCAGTACAAATGTCAATATTTGGACCAGTTGGCTTCATTCTGCCCTAAACCTCTGTCATCTAATACATATAATATAATTGCTGTCATTGTCTTCGGTATAGCTGTAGGAGGCGGTGTTACCTGGGGACATTTAAAAATACCTTCATATGTACCTGATGATTTTCTTTGCCTTTTTCAACGCAGTGTGTATTATTTATGGACAATCTGGCCTTTTTAACAAAGAAAAATATGTCTGTGCTTATACTGCCATTTCTACAAACAAAACAGCTGATACTTTAATGAACACCATACTGAGGGCCATGCAGGACATAAGGCAAATTAAGCAGGTTACAAACTGCACATCTTCTATTTAGATATAGGAGATCTTCCCGAGCCCGAACAATTAGTTGGACTAATCAGACACGCCGACAGTCAGAAACAGAAGGAGACCATTTGTATCAATTTAAACAACATAGCTGGTAATGAAGTGAAATAGCCACACTGAATAGTTTTCACCTCTACTTGGGTTTGTACTGTTCTCATAGAATCTTTCATCTCCCTAAAAAGAAATACCCATGTTTAACAAAAGCCAATTACCTGATGTTGACAAACTTGAGGGTAAAGGGATAACACGGTGTGAACCTAGAATTGTTTAAAATTCTGGACTCAAAAGTTGAATCTTGATTACCTTGTTTAAATAGTTGAATGTGGCTCTCCATTCATAAGAGTTCTTTCGTGACAACAATTCAGCTGTTTAGTCTGGAATACATTAATAAAGAATCTCCAGCATTTTTGTTTTGCTCTTTTACAACATTTATATGAAATGTAGAACAAATACAATGTGAGTTGCCTTGATTTCCTTTTTAAAAATAATAATTATCTACAGCATTTAATTCATATAATGCAGGCACGTCCAACTTCCAAGAGACTGTGATCTGCTCCCACTATAAAAAAAAACTGGCAGTGATGTACCCATCTAAACTGTTGAGCTTTTTATCTGGGGAGCATCAGCCGAAGTTGTTGACCAGGGACACCCTGCGATATAATGCTACGAAAGTAATTTCTGATTATCTTCTTTCCCATCATTCTGTATGAGGCAAAATCACAAACCCATTCAGAACAATTGCAAAGTTTCTACTAAAAGCAGTAAAATGGGCATTTAAAGCAATGCATTTTCAAACATGACTAATTTTATCAGGTGTGCCAATATTTGTTTAAAACGTCCTTCTGCATTTCTCTTGTGCACCATGGAAATGATGGAACTGTATTTCCATCAAATGTATTTTCATACTGAATTTTTTTGCAAAAATAAATAAGTTGCTCTTCAGATATGTTAACATTAGCTTGGTTTACACACCACTTGGAGCCATAGTTTAAATAAACTTTGGTTTAATGAGAATGGGCAGCATGCTTATACACACTGCTGTAATTATGGTCGCTTTACTCCCTCCCTGCTCCTTCCACACTGCCAGGAGATAAACTCGTCCAGCTTAGCATTATGTCCAAGGCCTGGGGTCGTGGTTTATTTCTCTCCAAAGAAACCACTAGTAACCAATGTTTGTTCTTGGCTTACTCTTCCTGGTTTGTGGAGAAACAAATCAGAAGCCCGGATTCAGATGTAACACTAAGCCAGACCAAGGCTTGTTTTCCAGCACAGTGATAGGGATAGCGAGCAGGGAAGAAGCAAAGCAACCATGATTTCACAAGCAGGTTGTGCACTAACATTAAGTTTATTTTAACTATTGTTCAAAGTGATGTGTAAATGTGAAAATTTAAGTTTGCATGTCATCATAGTTTTTGAGCTGTGAATGAATAAGTCAAAGACAGTAAGAGTTTTATTAAATATAGCAGTATGCTCTGCTGGGAAGCATTGAATTGGAGCTTTTAAAAAGCTAAGGCTGGGAAAGAACAATGTTGACTACTTGCCATATTTAGTATTTATATAACACTTTATTGATAACTATCTTATTTTTATTTTCATATATTGTGCAGAGGGCAGGGAAGGTGCCTAAAGTCCAATATGTCCCTTATATCTGTGATGAGATTTGATTTGGGAATTTCCCAGCACACAGTTCATTCTTAGACACTAGTTTGTCCAGTGGGATTTATGAAGTATGTGTGTTTCTTTTGAGCAGCAGATTCCCATGCCAATGTTGCAATCAAATCTTCAGATTCAAAAAGGGTTTTGGTTTTTACCCTGAGCAATGTGCATCTGCTTTTCTGTTTGTAGTACAGAATCCCCATGTGAAATGGTCATCATATGTATTTAATAATATGTTGTTTCAGTCTTGAAGAACAAATTGCAGCAGGGTGAGGCCTGGACAGATGTTTATCACTGCGGTTTGTTATAAACGTTTCGTACCAGGTTCTTGAGTTGAAACTTTGAGGCTAGCAAACAGGACTTGCTCACAGGCCCCGCATATTCTCCAGGTTGCAAATAATTGGGTACAAAAAAAGCAAAGTAATTGGGTACAATTTTAGTGTAAAATACCCCAATGTAAAGCATTCTCTACTTTCGCTTTTTCCAAGCAAGGTGATAATAAAGTATTAAAATGGAAACGGTGGGCAATAGCCATTGTTGCACAAGGGCACATGATAGGGCTTTCCCTTATCCCTCTGTCACTGATGCTTCTAGTGCCCTCCAAATTATTTTAGAGGTTCTCCCAACCCCAACCTCCTGTGCAGATTTTGGGGGTGGGAGCTGCAATAGAAAGGAAATCCTGTTCTGCTTGCAGAGGTCAGTTCCACAAGCGGGCTGACACAGATGTAGCATCCCATAGGCTTATACCACTGATACTTATTTATCACTAGGCACTGCAATAGAAGTTGTTGTTTTATGTAGCTACAAAAGAATACTAAAGTCCTACCCTAAGAAGCTTACTGTATATAACCAAGGCACTGCGTTATCAAGGAAACCAAGAAAGCTACTATGTTAAGACTGGATTCCTAAACAGGATCCTTTCATACCCCCCTGTTGGCACCTTCCAAGATTTCCCTACCCATCCCAATTTTTAACATTTTTTTTAAAGTTAGGAGGTTAGGATTTTTGTTTTTTGGCGGGTGGGAGTTGCTTTTGGGGGGAGGAGTGCTTTCTTTTCTGTATTGGAACAGCTGTAGATTGTCTGAGCAGTGCCAGTTTTCTTCTGTGACATGAGCATTTTGTGGTACCCACAGCCATGGCCCCAAAAGGGTGAGGACTCCTCCGTTAAGTCAAAATGGAACTGTCACTTGTCTGCACATCATCATGTTTTTCAGTGACTCCCAGAGCAAAGATGAGAACCATTTGGTCACCCAATCATTGGTCTTTAGCAGTTGTTCTTACAATATTAAATCTTTCATAGTTTTATCATTCATGCTTATTAATCTAAGAATTCACACTTCCAAGGTGAGCTTACAATTGTACTCTCTCTCTCTCTACACATACACACACTAACAAAATACACAATGAAGCATCACAAGATAAAAACCAGTAGATCAAATTCTTGTTTACAGCAAAGTTTTGGTTGTTTGAATTTTGACTACAGTTCTGTATTTCTCTATAAAGAGCTCTACTCCTTTAAATGTGCTATGTTGTTGAAGTCCCTAGTTTGGTTTTGGCAGGAAAAAGATGATAGACCCAGTATGAAGTTCTCTGGGGCTACAGTCTGCACATGAATGTCTGCAGGAGTAGCTACTGTCCAGTTCATATGAATGACCAGGAAGACTTCATGCCATGAGCAGAAGCTTCTGTGTTGAAATGTATCAGCAAGACCCTGCTCCCATGAATCACTGTGTAAAAATCAGAAGTGCTGGAATGGGTGGCGATGCCTATTTTATGGAAAAATTAGAAGCTCAAAAGTCTAATGAGATATGATGGCAACACAATTCCACATGTTAAGAATATGTTCATGCCAAACAAGTGTATGAGAGAGTGGCAACCATTTTTAAGTTTAGAAAATGCAGGAGGGTCCAAATGTGTGAGGCCAGAGTGCTTGCTATGCCTGAACCCCCAGTCTCAGGGTGCAGCCAAGAGAGAGGGAAATTGTAGACGTGTTCAGCAGTCCCCTTATGCCTGTTCTTCTCTGCACAAAAGATGCTCTCTGCTCCCCATTTTAATATTTGTTTGACAGTAACCTCTATTATAAAACACGATTGCATAGAGTTAGACTCTAAGTACACTGCCATTCAGTTTTCAATACCATATGCCATATACTAAATAAAAGAAAAATAAAATGTCATTCATACAGTTTTGGGTGGGGACTTAATAGATCATTGTGAAAAGAACATGCTAATATTTTCCAACTTAGAAGGACTACAAACTGAGCCATAGAAATTCAGAAGTGGCTCAGTGGCTCAACACACTTAATTTTCTTCTCTCTTCCATTAAGATAACATCTGTTCTGGCCACCAGTCAGCAAATCAAATTTGATGAGAATTCATCTGAGCGCAAGGTAGAAATGCCTACTAATGGACAGATTTATGATTCCTCCCCCTTCTTAACAAACCTCTTAAATTTTTGAATTAAAAAGTAAACAGAAATAACTATAAGACCTTTATAAAAGAAATGAAGTGGCAAACACATCTTTTTCCATAATCATTCAGTTTAAAACAACAATTAAATAATTAGAAAAGGCAGTATTAGTAAAAATAGAGAAAAGTTTAACTTCCTTTGGAGTTTACAGATTGTATACACACAAATCACATTCTTCCTTATATCTCAGTATTCCAGTGCACTGAATTACGCAGAACTGGTAATGTTTTAATTACGGTAAGCCCCAAAACTTTGCATTTACTTTTTCTTTGCCCATTTCCCCTTATTGCTAGATTGATGTATAATACGTTCTGCATAGGTGGTGTATTAATTACGACTTCACTTTATTTTATAAACATTGCTAATAAAAATATATAGGTAGTACTCCATCATGCCAATTGGGCATGGTGGGGTGGGTGTGTGGCTGCATACACCATTCTTGCTGCTGGATCAAAGACTTGTGGTCAGTAGTGAACAGATGGTGCTGATCACCTATTTGGAAAGGTGGAAAGATGGTGGGACTAGGCCTGCTTCCAGCGGGTGATTGGTGCAGTCAAAGCTGAAAACGCCAGCCATCTGTTGAATGGGGCTTTGGGCATAGGTATCTCTGGATCGTGGCCCATTCCAGTAAATCATTTTGAGATGTAACTTGATTATGCAAAGTATTTTCGCATGTACTTTCTTTTATTTAAATCCACAATTACTGATTCGTAATGTGCAGGCTTTTACTTCTCCACCTCCCCACTTGGGGCAGTCTGTCATCATTCCACAACCTCCCTGCCCCCTCAACTGTCATCTTGCCCCTCTGCTTTCAATGCCAAATTTCTAGCTTAGCACATGGGGGTACAGTGACCTTCTGTTTCAGTACAGGATGTCAGTGAGCAGCACCATTATAAACATCTGTTGATAATGGGAAATGTTGAAGTAAAATTTCACTGTAGTGGAAAGTTGGATAAAGTTAGTTTCAGGGTTATGTGTCCATACACATTACATACAGTACGTAAATAGATATGTTGTCTTTGCAGGTATATTTATAACTAATTTCAGAGTGTACATTGTAAGTGTTTGAGGTGACACTGGGCACTTAATTTATCACCAATAGCAACTTTTGGACATTACTGTTGGCAAGATGCAGGGCCACCACATTCATAGGGCAGAAGCAGAGTTACAAGTTCTGCAGAATGAGGTTGTAAAATTGTCAATTTCTTCACATTGCGGTTGGTACTCATGTTCTAGAATGCAAGTAAAAAGCTCCCGGACTGTTTTAAACTAAGATGTGATAGTTTTCTGTGTGGAAGGAGAATTTTATGTGAGGAACTATTCAGAAATGGGAATTCCCATTTTCCGTCTGAAGTAGCATGAATCAGAATTTGGCCACCTTATTCTGTGCAACTTAGACCAGGACCACATATGCAGCAGAATAAAGTGAGAATGAAGTGGCAGGATGGACTGCAAACGGCATTCCCCCCCCCCCAAAGATTTCCCCCTAAATTTTAAAAAGGAATCATTTCAAAGTAGAAAACTAACATACCAGCATGTGCTAGGTATTCTGTTTGTGCAGGACGACCTGAAGCCTAAACTAGCTCTACAATTCACTCTTAGCATTTTCAGATTCTATTGCCTCTCAATACTGAATTGTGGACTATTTATTTTTATTATTATTTATTTCATAAAATTTATACTCCACTTGATTCTAAAAAGAAACCAAAACCCTATACCATAGTTCAAACTTATGTCCAGTGGCAAAGGAGCCACTGCATGGCTGTTCTTGTGCACTGATGGAAATACCGGTAATGTGAAAAGTCCTGGACCACACATGGGTAAAAGCCCACCAGTGACTTCTCCCCTCTCCAGTATCAACATTCCAGAAATTGTTTTGGTGTCAGCATTCAGAAGAGCTCTGTCATCTCACATGGTTTGGGGCTTTTATATTATCCGTGCATTGCAAGAAGAAGCATTGCAGCAACTTCTGCGCAGCCAAAGTAATTTAAGAACCCATGCTTGGCTCCCAGACAATTGCCTGGAACGGCATTTTTGGTGAGTATGACGCGGAAAAAGAGAAAAGGTACTGTGCCACTGCTGCTAACATCAGATGTTCAAAACTCATGGGGGAGGTTCTAAAAATATGCTTTGTGCAAAATGAAGTCTTCAGAAAACAGTAGAGTTAAGGTATGTGTGTGTTCTCTCTCACACACACATTTACATCGGATTTTAAAATAAATAAATAAAATTAGCATTATTCAAAGGGAGGTTTTAAGGGTGACAGCCTGTCCATTTGGACAGAGACTGAAGGAAGAATTGCATCAGGACAGGCTGGTGAACTAACACAACTGCAGGTTCATCTGATCTTCTATTTTAATGTATTTTTTTCATCTGCATAAGTTATGCTCTAATAAAAATTAAAGAGCAAGTTGCATTTGGAAGATCAGGTCATCGTAATTCATTGACATTAGGCCACATAACTGAATAATGTCTTACTTCAGTGAAATACATCAAATGAGATCAACAATTATGACTCATAAACATGCCTCGCAGGCATAAAACAGCAGGGAATTAGCATGTGAGGCTGATAAATATGCATGTAAATAAGCTCCCAAAGGAATAACATGGGTTTGATTGATAGGTTTAGAATTGGAACATATGTAAACCCCTTTATTTCTCATTCTGGTGTAGCTAAGTAAAGATGCACTTTACTTGTTAAAAAGTTTCAATAACTTTGTAAATCTTTACTTCACATCTGTGTGCGTGTGTGACTGTCACTTGTAAGATGAATTGAACTGTCTGTAGGGAAGATGGCCTCCTCCTGGAACACAAGTGTAGAGCCATCTTTGTAGGAAGATTGTTTTTACATAGCCCTGAATCGTAGATCAGTTGGTAGAGCTTGAGACTCTTAATCTCAGGGTGTGGGTTCCAGCTGCATGTTGGGCAAAGATTGGGCTATATGACCCTCGGAGTCCTGTTCAGTTCTAGGATTCTGTGTTGAAATGATGTGTAAACATATTCTGCCCATATGATCATATAGTTTTATCTTAATGTGTATGAATTGTTAAGGCTTTCACCAAAACTTTTTAAATGGTGAGGTATAAAGGTAAAGGTACCCCTGCCCGTACGGGCCAGTCTTGACAGACTCTAGGGTTGTGCGCCCATTTCACTCAAAAGGCCGGGGGCCAACGCTGTCCGGAGACCCTTCCGGGTCACGTGGCCAGCATGACAAGCTGCATCTGGCGAGCCAGCACAGCACACAGAAACGCCGTTTACCTTCCCGCCAGTAAGCGGTCCCTATTTATCTACGTGCACCCGGGGATGCTTTCAAACTGCTAGGTTGGCAGGCGCTGGGACCGAGCAGCGGGAGCGCACCCCGCCGCAGGGATTTGAACCGCTGACCTTTCGATCGGCAAGCCCTAGGCACTGAGGCTTTTACCCACAGCGCCACCCGCGTCCCAAGGTATAGGGTAGTATTAAATTCTTCAGGTGACAGTGTTCTGTAACAGTTTTCTGAAACGCTTTTGCAACAAGAATATAGCAGCATCTGTCCATCTTTATAAGTAGATAGTACACAAATTGCTAATTTGCCCTGATAATTTTTTTACTGTATTGCTGTTTGTTTTGTTTTATTTCATTTTTTGCTTGGTTATGTTTTAAGGATTAAATTTTGTAACCTGCCCTAGGATACTTTCCTTTTCTTTGTAATGAACAGCAGGCTATAAATACTTTAAATAAAAAAAAAGCAGCGACTAAGATCTGGTTAAAAGGAAGGTTGTGTAGCTCAGTGGTACTTCACATGCTTTGTCTGCAGAATATTCCAGGTTCAATACCCAACAATTTCAGATATGGCTAGGAAAAGCTGTTTCAACCCTAGAATGTAGCTGCCAATCAGGATAGACAATACTGAGCTAACTAGATCAATGATCTGACTTAGTAAAAACTAGCTTTCTGTGTTGTTTTGAACTGTTTTTAAGCTATTTTCACAGCCTTGAGAGGTAAGGGATAGGTAACAACAACAACAACAACAACTCCAGCAGCTTCAATCTTAAATTAAGATTATTGGCAGCTGGGGGAAATGGTGAATACTTTCTTTCCACGTATGATCTCACATCTCCACTTGTTTTCACTAAAGAGGCAGTTCTACCAGAGGTCAGCCCATGCTAGAGTAAAACACCAAAATTTAATAGCTTTATGTCTTCAGAATGCCTAACATGTCTTGCACAACACCACCAAGAGAACTGATTTTCACTAAAACAAACTTCCTTATTGCCCTTACAAAACATCTTTTTAATAAAAGGTTTATCAAATTGCAGTATTTCTAATTCTTTATAAAAGTATCAGAACTCAATGTATTTTAAGAAGATTAAAAGATTTAAATGGCATGTGCTACATGGACCATCTAGGTAGAGTAGGGGATTTGATTGTAACTGTAATTTTTATTTTAATGTAAATTCATCACGATTTTGTGTGAAAATATTTGTTTAGACTGAATGTCAGAATTCTTGTTTCCCCACCCCTGAAATAATCTTGACTCACCAATTGATTCTTTTGCCTTATTTTATGCTAAATAGATAATTTGTAATTTATATCTCTCAAACAATTCCCAGTTGGATTTTTCATGCACTGAAAAGTCAGATGCCTGACATTACTGTGCAAAGTTAAGTGCTTGGGGTTAATGAACAGCATTAAATTTTATGAAGCCATGTCCACTAGATGTTAAAAGAAGCTTAAGGGAACTTTCTAACAGATAAAAAAATTAGCATTGGCACGGAAGAATGCCTGAGGGAGCTCAGTTCTGTGTAAAGTATAGCTGGGTGGCATATAGACATTCTATCATTAGGATAAATATTTCTGTTAGGAAATTGATTTTGTCTGCAAAATGATCACTGTACTGATGCATAGGTACCATGTAAAATATAGCTAGAGATCCTGAGGCAGACCTTTGTAAGTAAATATTGAAATTCTCTCAAGGCTCATGCATGGTATTGCAGTATGAACATTCTATTTATAGCTGGTTTATATTTAAGCCCCTTACGCAAGAAGTAATATGTTGGTTTCATCATACTCTTGTTCTGTTTCTGGCTGTGTCTTGGAACAGTAAAAAATATATGCTTATCCTGAATTTCCAAGGTTGCCTCGTTTAACACTATTAGATTTTACTGGCCACATTGCTAAATTACTTTCTAAATTACACCACTTCCCTACATAGATCTCTTTACCAAGTCATTATAATGGAAAGATCCAGTGGAATATGTTATCAATCTCATTGCTCAGACATATCTTAAAGGTAAAAGGTAAAAGACCCCTGGACGGTTAAGTCCAGTCAAAGGCAACTATGGGGTGCGGCACTTATCTGGCTTTTCAGGCCTAGGGAGCTGGTGTTTGTCCACAAACAGCTTTGCAGGTCATGTGGCCAGCATGACTAAACCACTTCTGGCACAACAGAACACCGTGACGAGTGCCAGAGCACACACAAACGCCATTTACCTTCCCACTGCTGTGGTACCTATTTACCTACTCGCACTGGTGTGCTTTCGAACTACTAGGTTGGCAGAAGCTGGGACAGAGCAACGGGAGCACACCCCGTCACACGGATTCGAACTGCCAACCTTCTGATCAGCAAGCCTAAGAGGCTTAGTGGTCTAAAACCCACCTGACAGGTGTCTAGCCAACATCTGCCACAGGAAAGGAAATGTGAAAATCTCCCTAACAGTTTTTGTGCTACTGTTCCTTTAGTTAGGAAGTTCTTCCTTATTCTCAATGCAAATGTCCATGCTGGCTAGAATCTCTTTATTCCTATGGATAAAATATACAGATGTCCCTCTTCCTGCTCTCTATGATTTGGCCTCCTTTCATCTTTAAGGCTCAGCTGACATCATTTGCCTTTAAAGGTGTGGCGGGAATATAGCATACTATCCCCACTCACTTCTGTTTAGATGTGATTATACTGAAGCAGAACACTGATCCAACTAGCTCAATATTGTTTATACTGACTGGCAATGGCTCTCCTGATTTCAAACAGGGGTCTCTACCTGGAGATGCTGAGAATTGGATCTGGGACTTTCTGCATGTAAAGTAGATGCTCTGTCACTGAACTGTTTCCCCCATTCAAATCTCCTGTTACTATAAGATCCAAGCATATCTCTTTGACATAGGAACTGCTTCCAGTTTGGTCTGGTCTCATGCCACTACCAGAGGTCTGGAAATGAGTCAAATGGGCAACATATAAATAATAAAGTGCTTATTTGAGGAAAATCACACTAAAATGCTGATGAATTTTCATAAGGATTTTTTTAAATAAATCACAAATAGCTGCAAAATGTGGAGAATTTAATTTAAGATTGGGAAAAAGAGAAACAGAGAGAAGTGAAATTGACAGATCATTCTGTTGTTGAGAGCTATATATTGAATGATGGAGAAGTGAGGACAAGGGAATCTTTGTAGGTGAACAAACAAATTTTCAGCGTGAGTTGGTATCCTGATTAATTTAAATGACAGGCAGTTTTGTACCCTCCCCCCGTCCGTTTCTTGCAGTTAATGGGGAAGACCTTGGGAGTGACACAGCTTTGTGGCAGGGAACTGCTGAATCAGAATAAATGTGTACAAAAACACTTTATGTTAGAGTTACAAACTATGCAGTAATACACACATCTCATGTTTCCTTCCTAGCTAACCACCAATTATCAGAATGGCAGATCAGTTCGGGTCCCAGATGAATTTTTGAAATGTTTAACTGTCTTGCTTACTCAGATGATTCATTAGGTTGGGCAACATTTGTGTAGGTTTGATGATGAGCATATCATTTCTATCATGCACACATTGTCTACAGCAGACCAAACACTAGGATTGATTCTAACCTAATTAATTTGACAGAGCCAAAGTTTATTTATTAATTTTCTTAGCAGTCTTTGAACTGAATTTAGTTCTTAAGGTAACTTATTAAAAATAACAAATAATAGCTTTAAAGTTTAAGGCAACCACATTTATTAATATTGTAAATTAAAATATTAACATACAGCAAGGGAAAAAATCAACAAAATTAAAAAGTAGAGCTTCCACTTAATTAAATAAATCTTAGTTGATTAATTATATGAGTTTTAGTCAGTTACTCTGTTAATTGATTAAATTTGCACATGAAAAATAGTAATTTTAAAGAAAACAACAAACTTTGTTTCAACATTACACAATGTATAATTGAATGAGGGAAAGCTTCTTTTGAAAGATGTTCCTCACAATCTATAATTTTGGTAAGCATTATATTAAAAATAATTTTTAAAATTAACCTGCTTCCCAATTAACTGGGGATACGATTTTAGACTATAAAAATATTTTAATTTTTTTAACCTAACAAATTAATAAATATTATATTTTAACCCTACTTTAAAGGCATTTTGTATGTTCATCTTCAGATGTTCCTGAATAAAAGAAGCAAGCAGAAGGCCCTGTGAGGCTTTTTAAATAGCAAGTTAGAGTAATCTAACCTAGAGGTTACTAAGGTCTGGTTTCTGGAGAAGGAAAAGGGGAGTATGACCCTATGGCTCCTGCTTCATCTCTTTGTGGCTTTTGATAGCATAAGCCATGGCACACTGCTGCGTCTCTTCCATTAGTTGGAGTGGGTGGGCACTGTTTTATTGTGGTGGTGCTCCTGCTTAGGAGGTCCATTTCAGAGAGTAGCATGCTTCAGCATCTTTGTAGTTGGGAAGTTGTGCTATTTTCCCTCTAGTGCTATTCAACGTTTATATGAAGCCATTGGGGGGCGGTCTTAAGGAGATTTAGAGCACCAATGTCATCTGTATGCTGATTATATTCGGATCCAAGCCACTCTGAAAGTCCAATTGAAATGGGTTCACGTCTTAAAGCAGGGGACTGTTTAACACAGCTGGAGTACAGCAGGACACAAAGAAAGATATATATTTCTATAAGAAGTTTTCAATACCTTGTATTTTGCTTTCTTTTCTGATTAATATATTGGAAGCCAGATTTCCAGATACTTCCTGAAAATTCCACTTGTAATTATGCATGTCTGCAAAGAGGAGGGCTTAGCGCACTGAATCTAAAATTCACAATTCTCTGATCAAATTTTGCTGTTGTAATAAATTGAGAAAACTACACTCACACCATACTTGTTTTACAGTTCTGATTTAAGATATTTCCCAGAATTTCCACACAGATACCTGTGATTCAGCCCCATTTGACTAAATTTCTCTTAGTTTTGAGTAGACATGTATAAGATTGTACAGTGGTACCTTGGTTTACGAACTTAATCTGTTCAGGAAGTCTGTTCTTAAACCAAGGCGTGCTTTCCCATAGCAGTGGAGGACTCAATTTACGAATGGAACACACTCAACAGGAAGCAAAACATGCCCTTATTCCAAGGCAAAGTTCACAAGCCAAAACACCTACTTCCAGGTTTGCAGTGTTCTTAATCCAAGTTGTTCATAAACTAAGCTGTTCTTAAACCAAGGTACCACTGACTGTTAGCCTGCATCTAGCCCACGGAAGAGTGGTGGTTCTAGGTTATCATGCATTAGGCTGCCTTGCTAGTCTTGTATTCTGAAAAAAAAATGCATAGGAAGCTATTAGAACAACAAAAGGATATTTCTGCTAAAATAGCAAATTATCAATCCAGAAATAATTATAGATGTTGGGTAAGTATGTTAGAACACGCCTTATTGAATGTTTGTAGAAAGTTGTGTCACTCTGCCCTTGTAGTATGTTTTCTCCTTTAGCCGTGTGAAGTCTCAGCAGCTTCTCTGTGTTAGATTTTTCCTCCCGTCAAACAAGCTGTCATTTTGCACATCTATATGTCAATTTTGCTTTCCCACTTAACAATTCTTCTAGCTTCAGCTGCTGCAGATTTAGGCTGAGATCCAGAGGGGCACAGGCTACCGTCTGCATGCGCACCCAATTTTATTTTGAGTTTCCCTTGCAAAAGCTGCCCTTTCAATGTCTATAAATGACTATTTAAAACCCTCCGCGTTTAAAAAACAGTATGCGGATTTGGCAGAAGAATTGATTTAAAAGAAAACAACAGTTGCCTGGAAGTTAGGGTAAAATATTTCCCCAAAATTGATAATAGAACACTAATGTGTAAGTTTTACAATATCATATCGTTAGAATAAAATTCAAAACTTCACTCAATATGTAAATATTGTTAAGAATATTACATCTAAAATTCAAATCACACCTATGATAATAACAAAGTTATCGAAACATAATTAATTCTGATAATTTCAAATGGTATTCTACCTTATCTGCTTTTTATTGTATGTTCTGTATTAACTTGCTATTGTTTGCTTAATATGTTATTGTTTATTTTATTTCATTTGCTTTTATGAGTACCTGTGTTCTTTTGGCATTAGCAACTTTTGTATTTTTAAAGAAATACATTCCATATTTTAAAGTAGCCAAGTTGTGAAGGTAAAATAAGATAATGGAATAATTTTTCAGAAGGAAGGGGCTGGTCAGGTAGTTTGTAAAGCATTGGCAGCCAATTTGGAACTGGGGGTGTTCCGTAAGTGTCATCCCAGTATTAGGTGAACTCAAAGTGCTTTAGATTTGTGTCTGGTCATATTGAGTTCCCTTCACAGCCTCCATCCTTCCCTTCCTTCCCTATTGCTACCTCTACTTAGTGGCAGGGTAAGATCAATGGTCAATAGCTTGATTTGGCAATGCCTGTTTCAAATAGAGCCCAAAACAGTTTGTCATTCATTCTTTATGAGTATGGAATGGGAGGTACTGCACCAAAGGAATAAAGACTTAAGGATTTAAACTAAACTATCGGCTTAGTCATGCTGGCCACATGACCCGGAAGCTGTACCCTGGCTCCCTCAGCCAATAAAGCGAGATGAGCACCGCAACCCCAGAGTCGGTTACGACTGGACCTAATGGTCAGGGGTCCCTTTACCTTTACTTTATGGTTTAGCATTACATAAATTAGTTCCAAGAGCCTCTGACTTGGGTTAGCTAGAACTATTCTGGATTTCCAAGCTGAAATTGAATTGAATAGTCATGTGAACCTATGGCAGGGAAGAAGACCTTGTCAAGCAGAGAGTCTGTTGTATAAGCCGCTAAATGACATGATTTAATTTTATTTTTTTACAAGACTGAAGAGATCTTGGGTAAAGGCATGTTTAATATATACCGTACATACTAATGTATGCTGAGAATCTTTATCTGTAGTGTGTTAAAACAGAACCTGTTAAAAAGAGATGCTTTTTAAAATTTGATATTACAAATTTGAATTTATGATATAGAAAAGCCTGACTGTGTGGTCTGAAGTTGACATTCAAGATCAATTAAACTGCTGAAGAATGCTGCAGTATGAATTAAGCTGCAGTATGAATGCATACTGTCAAAATGCATTTGGCAATTTTAACAAGGGAATTATTCATATCTGTATAACGTTTATTTTCATTTTCATGAATTCAATAAAATTAAAGATTGGGTGAGAACTGAAGGCAGCAGTGCTCAGGTTATAAGGACACTCCTGCTCAAATGGTTGCAAGTATAATTGAGGTGAGAGCAGCACACCTTGTGCAGGTCTGCTGCCTCCATTTTGCTTGAACACTCGGCTCTTGACCAGCTGCTACCTTGACGCCTTGACCCCATCTCCAGGAACAAAAATACCTCAACTTGGAGTACTAAAGAGCTCCCATGAAGATTGGTGGGCTGTGGTAGGCTGCCCATATGGTGGCAAGTAACACTCAGTGTGTTTGTTCCTCCTTGGGAACTATGGACCAGACTCCAAGCCCCTTTATTCCCCAGTAGGCACTGACAATCTGTGTAGCATATCCAGCTGGATAGGTGGCCCTCTGGCATCTTTTACTCTTTCTCCTAAAATTGATTTTTTTTAATCCTTTGGGAAGGGGGACATGATAATAGTCAGAGAAGTAATGGCATTTATACACTTTGAGCATTTATTTCATATTTAATTTTGATTTTATTTTTATTACAATAATATTACACATTAGTACTCTGCCAGAAAAGTTGTTGTTTGTTTTCAGATCAAGCCCCAGCTCCTTTGTAAACACTTCACTATTTGTTGGTTATCAATTGCCTCCAATTTTCTGTATTTTTCAAAGGAAAATTTCCACAAACTGCTGTGCACCCTTATTTACTCTAATTTTCACTGCACTAATAGCAGCTCCTTACAAAGAATATTTTTTTGTTTTTTGTTTTTTTACAATGGCAGCTCCTAGTTCACATGCTTACAGTGTGACCCTAGGTATGTCTACAATAGAAGTAAGCACCATTGAATTCACTTAGGCTTACTCCTGGGTAAGTGTGTATAGAATTGCAGCCATAGTCTTCTTGCTTGACACAATTACCGTAATGCTCCAGGTTTTTCAGCTTCACAGTGTGTGCTGCAGTAGTGCTTGATGAAAACATATTTTACTTAAAATTGTGCAAATGAAGATATTAAATGTCTTAACTTTGAGTTAGTCAAGACCATTTTTTATTCGCAGAGTAAGCTAGAAGCTGAACTTCTCTCCTACCTTTTCGTTATGAAAAGCAGACTGTATTTCAAGAGGTGAACTTCAGCCATTGTTCTGTTTTTAAAGTTTGTTGTACATTTGTTAGTTTTGATTCCACCCCCCACCCCCCAAAAAAACTGTTGCAGGAACCAGCCACTATGACAAGGCGTCTATAGATCGAGAAGCAAGTGTTGCTGCACTAAAGCATGAAGGTGCAAATATTTTCACCCGCTTTTTGTTTCAGGCAGCCTCACCGCCTCCCACACACAGCATTTCACTTCAGCACTGTTTTAAATTGTAAAATACCTATATTGCTGTTTGGGCTTTTGGGTGGCTCAAAAAGTAGTTTTGTGTTACCTTTTGAGAAGGACGTGTGCCCCTCCAATCAAAAAATTATCTGTAGTACACATTGATGGGCAGCTCAGCCCTCCAAATCTTCATTCAGAATGAACTTAGTTAAACTGAATTATTTGCTCCGCAAAATCACCAAGATCAGCTCCAGCCATACTCCCAATGTCTTCGTTTGCTACACGACCTAAACAGCCATACCCCTCTGTGGACCTTGAAGACCCCTTTACAAACCCCTCAAATTTAAGGAGGCAATCAGGACGGCTGGAGCCAGTGTTTTTATTACACCCTAGAACGCTGCATCAGAACCTCAGGCCTCAAGTCCCTGGGAAATGAAGTTTCTGAGGGTCCTTAAGAAGAACTCAATCCCACTGAAAGTTCTTCCTCTTTGCACTATGGAGGCCTCCAAGCCATTCTTCTCTGCTGCCGCTGCCCAGTAGATTTGAACTGGAAGAGAAATGGGCAACTGTAGCTGGGACTGGTAAGTGCCAAGTCCATTAGGTGCCAGACATGCACTGTAGAGTGATTTTGGATTTGTATTGAGCATGAAACTTCTGAACTTCGGAAGTTAATTCTTGAGTTCCCATATATATATCTCACTACAGTTGCCTTGCTCATAGCTTTCAAACTTTGCAGTATTCAAATACAGTGCTGTCCTATATGAATTCAATGCTATGTTATTGAAAACCTGCCTTAAACTTTGGTACTTGATTATATCTGTGTTTGTTTTCATGAAAAATTACAACCTTTGCATGATGTCATAGGGTCCTGATTATTAATAGCTTGTGTTTTTCCCATTAGCAAATAAGATAAGATTTAAACTTCCAACAGCAGCAAACTCTTGTCATTACAGATTACACGACAGTAATCACTTAAATGATTTTTTCCCCTTTTAAAATTCTGAAATATGTTTTGCATTTTCACTTTGGGAAACTTCAGCAACTCCCTTGGAGTGTAATGTACTTCAATTTTTTGCAGCCTAATAATTATTTTATAAATATCAGAAGTGCAGTGCACTTAATTCTTTAGCTGAAGGCATTATATTCAGTTTCTGTACACTGCTTCGAGCTTGCTCCATTTAATCATTTTAAAAGCTTAGTTGGTGTAAATTGAATTTAACACTGTAGTTGCAAGGGTGTTATGTAAAAAGTCCAAAAGGAGCGCTTATGGCACAGGATCTTATTGATCTTAAACTCTCTAGCACCCTCTGTTGTCATGTACAAGCAATATCAAGTGTATTATCTTCTTTAACAACCGGATAGCCATCAGATTTATCAAAGTATGTTTGACGCAGATCTTTCAAATATGTACTTTGTCGTTTGCATAATTTAGCAAAAGTTACATTTTTTAACTAAATCAAGCTTTAGTTTCTATCTTACTGCGTTCATCAAATGGCGATATTTTGATTTGTTGTAGCCTTTGAAAAACACTCACTCTGTTTTGTGTGGGGTTTCTTTTAAAGAGATGCTCAAATTCTGCAGATTTCATATACATGAGCTTCAGGAGTAAAAATTGTCTGTTTTCTGTATACCCTGAAATTGTTACTGTACTGCTTCAAAACAGGAAGAACCTGAAATTGTCCGTACTAAAATTAAGAATTTATAACTGTATGGAACAGATGTTTTCATAAACATTTGCTATAATTAATTTCAACAGGGGGATTGGAGGAACAAAGCAGTTGCTCCCTTCTCTAAACTTAAATGCCTTTTTCCCATACAGCAAACCCAGAAATCTTTTCTTTAATACTGTTAATGAAATAAATTTACTTTCTGTTTGTTTTTTACAATGAAAAGGAAAACATTAATTTTGCATTGTATTCTTATCTTTGAAATCGTGGAAAAGCATTCTGTAAACAGTGACATTATTTATCTTAGATAATTCTTTTAAAAAAAATCAAACTGTTACATAAAGGGTCTCCTTACTACTATGTTAGTAGTATTATATAAAGAGGTAAAAATCATGGGACATATTACAGTATATGGAATAGTGTTGTATATTGAAGCTTTTTATGTTTTGCACCAGTATCTTATTTTTTTATTTTTTATTTTTTGGTGGGTGATATATTTTGAGGGAAATATCTGTTATCATTATTGCTGATTTTTTTTTTAATGAGTAAATGTGCTATATTCTAATAATATGTGTATTCTGGCCTCCAAGTTGTTGTTAATTGAATTTATACCCTACCTTATGACCTCAGCAATTTTCTTCCAAAGGCCATGATTCAGAAGAAGTACATATTAGCAACCACATTTGAATATTATGTTTACTGTTGCTACAGAGAGGGAAAAAATATCCACTTACCAGAATCTTCTTTACCATCTTTGATGGCAATTTATTTTCCTCACTATTTCTGCACTTTATAAAAATACCGCTTAATTGAGAGAGCATTTTTTTAAAAAAAAAAGTTTTAAAATAAGCACAGCCTAATTGTTCTACACCTGAAAGCTCTACTGCAGCTGCAAGAAATTTTGAGCAAACCAGTATTCTTGACTGATCTGTCATCTACAAAGTGTGCAAAGAAAAATAGGTAGCTGTCATTAAAATTACATTTCAGCTTTCAATAACCATTTAATGAGTAGTGTAATTATATAAGTATGGTACCTCAAGTACTTCACTCAATAATTAAAAAATAATCTCATCTTTAAAGTGAAAGCTCTAATTATTATTTGACTTAACCAGGACCACTGTTATGATCTCCAGTGGCATCTCAGAGTGTTTTGAAGGTATAAATTAAAGCTGAATAAATCATTAAATTATTAAGCTTTAAATATGCTAAAATAAAAGTATGTGGTATTTTAAAAATATGCTACTGCAATTTGTAACTTCATAATGTAAGCAAATTCTTCTCTATTACTTTTTTTCTTCTCAGAGATCACAAATTATGCACTTTTATATATATATATGCATATGATTTAGTCTTTAGAGCAGAAACTGGGGGTGATTATTACCAAGCATTAACCATGAAAACATGATTTAATGCGGTTCTAGTTTCTTAGCAGTAATGCATCATTTTATTTTTAGGCTGGGAAGATAGAAATTTGAACTACAAAACATTTTGTCATTCAAAGCAAAATCCCTTTTCTCATATTTTCCATTTGTACAAATATTGTCAGCCAGCCACCTGGCGTATAGGGTTACAAAGTGCGGTCATATCTAGTCTTAGCTGAAAGAGTGGTCATATCTAATCTTAGCTTAAATAAATGAATATCATTTCTTTCTCTGCATGATCCCATATTTAACCACCAAAGTATGTGGATAAGTGTTTGTGCGCTACACGCTTTCACCATATGGTAATTGACATGATTGCAGCACTTCTAAGCAACTGCACCTATGACTGCGGAAATCACTTCAATTTTAACATATGTATCATAAAACATTGCACATTTCTGCATGTGATTCTGTATCCCATGGCTAGAATTGCATGCCACAATATATTAATTGGCATTCAGAAGAACATGCATGGCGATCTCATAACAAGGTATTGGTGTTGACAGACCAGAAACATATAATAGTGACTACTCTAATCCCTATTCATGGAGGCAGTACCATTTTATCTTGGGCCCACAAAATTTCACTGCTTATGCCTGCATCAATAAGCCCTTGTATTTTTGGCAGAAGATAAGCCAAAACCGAAGCTCCTGCAGCCAATCAGAAGCCCCGTCGGACGTTTGGCTTCCAAAAATAGTTTGCAAACCGGAACTGTTTGCAGCGACCGGGAGCCAAAACGTTTGAGCACTAAGCTGTTTGAAAACCAAGGTACAACTGTGCTTATCGGATAGAGAGCTGATCAAGAATATAAAACTCAATTTATTGGGAAATAGAGTGTGAACGGCCTCGGTCCAGTATACCTGAAGGAGCGTCTCCACCCCCATCAGTCTGCCCGGACGCTGAGGTCCAGCGCCGAGGGCCTTCTGGCGGTTCCCTCATTGCGAGAAGCAAAGCTACAGGGAACCAGGCAGAGGGCCTTCTCGGTAGTGGCGCCCGCCCTGTGGAACACCCTTCCAGCAGATGTCAAAGCGATAAACAACTACCTGACATTCAGGAGACATCTTAAGGCAGCCCTGTTCAGGGAAGTTTTTAACGTGTGATATTTTACTGTATTTTTGGTTTTTATGGAAGCCGCCCAGAGTGGCTGGGGAGGCCCAGCAAGATGGGCGGGGTATAAATAATAAATTATTATTATTATTATTATGAACCTATAGGAATAATAAGTCCCATTTCACTCAGTGGGGCTTATTTCTGGGTAGACCCGGACTCCTTCTGTTATGGCTTCCCCCAAGAACCATTGGAACTGTAGTTTACTAAGAGGCCGAGAATGGTTAGGAGACCCCTATTTCTCTCCCAGAGCTACAGTTTGCAGCATGGTTTAAGAATCAACCCCTCTTCCCATGGAACTCTGGAAATTATAGTTCCGTAAGTAGAATAGGGTTCTTCCAGCACCCTAGTTAGCAAACTAAATTTCCCAGAATTCTTCATGGGAAGCCATAGCTGTTTAAAGTGGTATGATAAATATCATGTCGATATGGGATTGTATTGCATGGCACCACAACCACACTTTGGGGTCTAATTTTATATCTTGGATTTTACATAAATTGCGCTAAATCATGCCTTTTCTTGGATGCCTAAGAAATTTATGAATGGTTCACACACACATGTCTTGGTGTCTTATAGCTGAATTTGTGGCAAAATTTTGTTACTTTGATCTTTGATTATCACTTCTTGCCTAGTCATTAAGTGATGTCCATGCATGTGTAAACCAGCTGCTAGACCCTTCATAGTTGGGGCTCAACCAGTGCATCTCCTCTGAATTTTTTTCCTTCACATTGATGAACTTAATCCATACATTTTGAGAGACAGATTGCATCAGGGTTGATTCAACTCCCAGTGGTCCAGTCTTACTGTGCAAAGAGCTGGTACTTCTGTACATCCATGCCACTCTCCTTTAACCTGCTAAAAACCTCCATTTATCTTCCTAGATATGTCAAATGAAAATGGAAGACTGCATCATACTTCGGATTCTGATGGAACATTTCTTTCATATAGGTGAGAGTTTCTCATGCTTTCTGGCTTTTGAGAACTAAAATTCCAGTTCAACAACATATGAAATCATTTTTGTCAGCATTTAATTTGAATTTCTTCCTTTAACTTACTTTTGCGAAAAGCCCTGTGCTAGTCTCTGGTGTGACTCCAGAGACTGGAGGACATTTCAGGAAATACTGTATGCTGAAGTCACACCAGTGATTGGAACAGATTTCATGGTGTGTGGTATTTTCATTTGAAGGAAGCTCTCTCTCTCTACCACTCCATTTTTGGGTTAAAGTGTTTTTGTCTTTCCTAGAATCCTCACTCTGGAATTATCAGCATTTCCTGGCAAATTGTTCTTCTTTCATGGCTAGTCACAGAAATTAGGATCAGCTTTTATTTGTACTTGTCTGCCTAGAGCTACTTAGTTTACTTGGACTATTTTAAATTCCATATTAACTCAACACAAATAATTTTTAGACCTGTGATCATGGCTGGCTCCATGTTTGAGAGCATAGTGTCCTCTAACAGGTCCCCCATCCTGTCAATGGCACATGCAGGCTTTCCCGGCTACAGTAGCACCACTCAAAATACTGCTGGGTTGCTGAGTCTAGGACAGGCATGACCAAAAGTGGCCCTTCAGATGTTTTGGGACTACAATTTCCACCATACCTGGTCCTGTTAGCTAGGGATGATGGGAGTTGTAGGCCAATAACATCTGGAGGGCCAAGTTTGGCCATGCCTGGTCTAGGAAGTAATTTAATTTCCCACAATTAAAGCAGTGCTGGATCAGGAGCATTGTAGGTAAAAGGTAAAGGTACCCCTGCCCGTACGGGCCAGTCTTGACAGACTCTAGGGTTGTGCGCTCATCTCACTCTAGAGGCCGGGAGCCGGCGCCGTCCGCAGACACTTCTGGGTCACATGGCCAGTGTGACATCGCTGCTCTGGCGAGCCTGCACCAGCACAACACACGGAACGCCGTTTACCTTCCTGCTATAAAGTGGTACCTATTTATCTACTTGCGCTTTTAAGGGTGCTTTCGAACTGCTAGGTAGGCAGGAGCTGGGACCGAAAGACGGGAGCTCACCCCACCATGGGGATTCAAACCGCCGCCCATACGATCGGCAAGTCCTAGGCACTGTGGTTTGATTGGATTGTCAGTACCTTGCCAAAGTACAGAGGACCTGTCAAGAATTACCTGTCCTGATGCCAGCTCTGCCTATCATATGAACCTGAACTGCAATCCAATAAAGCCATGAGTTACTCATTGACTGTTGACTATGCTGAAGTTTGGTGTTTTCAGAATTACAATTGTTTGCAATGGCTGAAGGCCTTCTGCTGGAGTATCATAAGCCCTGGTTTTACTTGAAGGTGGCATGTAACACTTGAGATTGGGGTCTTGGTATGAGTAACCTCAACCGTTGATGCCTGGTTATGCAGTTTTCATAAAATTTTAGTGATGAATGCAATATTGAATAAGTGTTTTGAAGTTCCTGGACAGAAAAACTAGAAGAATCCATGAACACTGAGCATCTGTTGAACATCCAACAGATTTGTAGCATATGTTAGTTGACCTCTGAGAAAAGTTTTGTCTTTTACAAGAACATTGTTTCTATGAGAACAGGAATTCACAAACTGAATAGCTTCCTTGACTTCTCTATTTTTTAAAAAATATTTTCTGTATTAGCTTCCAAAGGAGAAAACAAGAGTTATGGTCTTGCCATCTTCAAGCATAGATTACTCTTTTGTCAAGAAGTAGAGACTCCAAAATATAAGTGACCATAGGACTCTTAAATAGAGATGTAGAAGTTATTTGATAGACAGATGAGTGACAGGATAAAACAGCACACATTGAATTTTGTTGGTTTAACAGTAGGTCTCATAGCACTTGATATGTATAATTAATGTCAAATTGGGTCCAACTTTCTGGATAATCAGAAAATAGAGACTTAGCCTCCCCCCAATCTAAATACTGCTGATTGCCACATAGTCAGGTGCCATAGCCTCAAGGCTTCTTGGTTACAAGATCGCTGAATAATAATTGTGCTTTGAAAGTAAGTGATAAAGAACGACTTTGCTAAAATAATACTAAACTATTTTTATCATAAATCAGAGCCGGCCATTATTGCAGCACAGTATTAATTTATTGGTACAATTAGAAAGCGAAAATGATTGAGCTAGGTCATATGGTATATTAAAGAAGAAGAAGAAAGCCTTGGCTTTTAATAGTTGGCAGACCCGACACTGCTATTAAGTAGCATTACAGTATTTAAGGTGTGAAATGAATATTTTATTCTCAGTAAGAAGTAGCTCCAAACATATAATGAGGCTAGCTGCAAATTGTTTGGCTCTAAGTTCTAAATTACATTGCAAAGAACAGACAAGAACTTCATGAGCAAAAATGTGTGAATGTTAAACTAAAATATAGTTGTGGAAAAACGTAATGGCTTAGAAAAAAGGAATTGACCAATAATCCATAACAGTGTCACCACAGCAACAGAAAATATATTGAAAATGTTTCTTTTCAAATTGATATATAATAAAGTCAAACTAGGAAGAAGATATAGCTACAGTCATTTATGTATATGTAAATCTCATTGATTTCAGTGGAATTTGTGAACGTGCAACCCTGTACAGGGTTTTAACAAAACAAAAGCAAACCAGGAACACCTGTATTAAAAAAACCAAGAAACACCCCCCCACACACACACACACATAACAGCTAAATGGCCAGGGGAAATAAAAAAGGTCTTTGCTTATGAGTAGAAATATATCAACCTCTGTCAAGTCAACCAAGTTCTCGTTGGAAGCCAACACGGAAAAATCCATCTTGTGGGTCTTCACGCACAGACATCAACCTCTGAGGGCAGGGGGACCTGAAGAAGACCCTCTCAGGAATATATTGAGAGTTGGCAAACTGCTGGTAGAAGAGGCGGATTGCTAATACTTGTAATCGAAAGTATTACATTTGTTATAGGTGTGTGATTGCTAGAACCTCTAAATACAAAGCACAGTTAATAATTTGAGGAAATGAACTATCTCTTTTAATGACAATTTTTGCCCTTGATACTTCCTGAGAATCGTAATTCTCTTAGTCAGCAAACCGTGGGCTCCATCCTTAATGTTGGCAATACGGTGCCACTAGAAAGTAGAAAGACTGTCTTTCTCTCCTTCCCAAGGGCAGCTGACCTTCTCCTCGCCAAAGAGTTGAACCTCTTGCCAGCACATATGACTACAGACTATTACATTAATCTGTTTAGCCGCAGTACCAGCTGCTTGCATGTTTTTAATTATCTTATTAGATGATATAACAGTGACCTATGAAATAAAATTGAAGGTGAGCATTTTTAACTTCTTTTATTTAACAGCTTTCCCCCAAAATATATACTAATGAATAACTGATTGGGGAGATGGGCAATTAGGCTTTTGTTTTTTACTCTGTAGAATCTAATTTTGAGGACAAAATAACTTAACTTTCTTTAAGGATTTTCTAACTACTATTAATTATATTTCACGTGTAACATGTATAAGTATTAACATTAATATCCCTTGTTTTACTGAGTTATGATTTTGATGCATTATTTTGCATAATAGTCTACTAAATATTGACACCTCATGCTTTACTTAATAAAATTTTGTTTCCAAATTATTTTTCATCCTATTTCCTTGAAAATGGTTTACTAGCTTAATGTTGCTCATTTAAATTGTGCCCGTATCATCCAAGTTAATAGTGCTTTGCAGAACTCTGTAAGAAAGACTTGTAACAGAGGATGCTCAAGCTAATATGGATCTTCTTAAGATAATCTTTCTAGGATCAGGCAAATAAACAATGTGTATATAAGGTGAGAGGGGTAGATCAAGGCAGAAATTGGTGACTGAATGGCGCAGCAGGCTTTCTACTTGCTTCTAGTTGGGGGTTGATTGTTTCACTCTTGTTCTAGCACTGTAAGGATGATTTTTTTAGAAGTTCTTTCTGATACCACTTAAGCATTATTTTCCAAGTCCGCCTCATAACCAGTTCACATGTAACTCTAAGTCAAACCATGGCTAAGTGTGAAAAAGCAAGTACACAGGCAGTCAGAGGAAAAATCATGGGGGCTTTGCTCCTCACGTAGTCTTGTTGCTACCTAGAACTTAGACTAGCTTGGCTTCGTACTACATCTAAACTCAGTTTTGTGGTTTGTCCTTGCTCCAAGCAAGCCACAAGTGTTGAGCCAAGAACAAGCCCCAGCTACAGTTTGAGTGAGACAAACCATAAGACTGGGTTTGAATGCAACACTCAGCCAAACTATGGCTTAGTTGCTTTTCTTTTCTTTCTGCTTACTCATTCACACTTCAACATCATGGTTTGTCTTAGTGTTACATGAGTTTCAAGGAAAAAAAGAAAAAAAGTAAGAGAGGACCTGCTTCTTGAGTGTCTCAACAATGGGTCTCAGTGTTTTTCAATCAAGGATCGCTTATGCAACTGAATGCTAGCACATGTGAATGGAACTGTATTCATAATTATGTATATCCTTGCTGAGTAGATCCACTTGGTTTGCAAACCAGACTGAAAGCAATATGGTGTTTTCCTCTATTTTCTTAAAAGTGGAAGTGTTCCTGGAAATATTGTGGTCTTTATTTTGAAGGGAAATGAGCCATAAAAAATTGTATATGGCTCCTTTTGCTTTCCCTTCAACCCTGCTCCTGGTGCAATGATCACAGCCATGTTCATTTTTAGGGGGCAGGAGTAGTAGAACCCTTCTATTTTAGGGTGCTGTTTGTTTCAGAGTGCTACAGCTTAGGCAGGGGCAAAGCCAATAGATGTTTCTCCTCTCTACCTGTTTTATGTTTCCCTGTCCCGTATAACCTTTTATGCTGGGTGACTAAGGGGTCGTCAGGTTTCTCTGTAGATCTAGATTTGTCACTTCCTTACAGCAAGTCCCCATGGAGATTTTTGCTCTGCTGGTTGTACATTGTCACAACCATCCACATTGGACTAGGCAGGGATTATTGCCAGCATGGGTCTTTCCCCTCCACTTTGTGGACCACAGCTTTCCACTTTTGCTTGCTTCTTAAAACCTGTGGTCCACAGAGTGGAGGAGAGCGATCTATGCTGGTTGTATAATTAGGAAGAGGACTGTATGCTACATCACCCATGTCACAGTATAAACACAAATTTCAAGCTGAAGAGAGAAGTGCTTGAGTTTTGGCATGTTTGTTGGAGGAATTACTCTTTCTGTCTCTCCCTTGTCCATATTTATTAAATTATTGCAGTATTTCCCTCCCAATTAAATGGACAGATTTAGTCTACAATTCTGAATTATCTCCAGGTGCATCAGAGAATGATTCTGTTTTATGAAACACCTGTTCAGCATATTGCAATAAAATTAGATAATAATGTTAGCACAAAGAAGAGCTCTAACAAAAAAGCAGACTTTGGAAAGGGTTAAGAACATAAGAAGAGACTACTGGATCAGGCCAGTGACCCATGTAGTCCAGTATCCTGTTCTCACAGTGGCTAACCAGGTGCCTATGGGAAGCCTGCAAGCAGGACGCAAGCACAAGAGCATTCTGCCCTTCTGTGGTTTCTAGCAGCTGGTATTCAGAAGCATACTGCCCCTGACTGTGGAGGCAGAGCATAGCCATTGTGGCTAGTGGCTACTGGTAGCCATGACTTCCTTGAATTTCTGTTATCCTCTTTTAAAGCCATCCAAGTTGGTAGCCATCCCTGCCTCCTGTGGGAGTGAATGCCATAGTTTAACTATGTGCTATGTGAAGAAGTACTTTATTTTGCCTGTCCTCCAAAATTCAGCTTTATTGGATGTCCGAAAGCTCTAGTGTTGTGAAAGAGGATGAAACCCTTTTCTTGAACCATTTTCTCCACGCCATGCATAATTTTATATATCTCTATCGTGTCACCTTCTACTGGTCTCTTATCAGAACCAAAAAGCCCCCAGTGCTTCAGCCTTTCCTCATGGGGAAGTTTCTGCTTGATCATTTTGGCTGCCCTTTTCTGAATCTTTCCCAACTCTACAATATCCTTTCTGAGGTGAGGCAGCCAGAACTGTACACAGTATTTGAAATGTGGCCATACCACAGATTTTTCCTAATGACCCCAGCATGGATTTTGTGTTTTCCACACCTGCTGCACACTCAGTCAACATCTTCACTGCAACCCCAAGGTCTCGTTCCTGGTCAGTCACTGCCAGTTTAGACCTCATAAGCGTATATGTGAAATTAGGGTTTTTTTGCTCTGACAGTCATCACTTTACTTTAGTTTACACTGAATCACATTTGCCTTTTCCTCGCCCATTCACTGAGTTTGAAGAGGTCCTTTTGGAGCTCTTCACAATCCACTTCTGTTTTAATGACCCTGAACAATTTAGTATCATCAGCACTTTCTACATTCCTCCATTGGAAAAAACTGTCCTGGTCTCTGCTTCCTGTTACTTACCCCATTCAAACAAGAGGACTTCTCTTATATTGCCTTCTTATAATTCTAGTGGGTTCTAGTAACTTCAGTCACAGACATGTGAGAAATGGCAGACCTTGAAATATCCATTCATGTGTGCAGTATGATTGACTCTGTCTCCTGCCTTAATGGGATATTAGTGGATGAAACAAAGGTCAGAGACAGAAGACAGTATGAGCAGCCCACCTTGTGCCACCATATGTGTTGTTGTTCACTTTCTGCTATTGTGGTCAATCACATAGTTGTTGCTCCCTTGCTTAGAACCCGAGTACGGAGTAGATCCAGGAGAGACTTGGTTTCTATGATCCAGGAGAGACTTGGCTTCTATGAACAGGACATGCAGGGAGCCAAATAAGTACTTTGGTCTTAAGAATCTTAAGAATCTTCTCCTTCTAGGACAAGCAGAGATGGCAGGAACCAGTTCCTACACGCAACACCTCTGCATGGAAAGAGCTAAAGAGCTGCTTCTTGCCTTTGACCTTTAATATTGTCAACAGAGGGAAAGAACCAGAAAACTGGAGCAGTTGCCTCTTCATTTCTTATTTCTACAAACTACTTTAGTGGAAGCATTCATGGAAGTTTTTCCAAGAAGCAAAAAATAGTATTAAAAAATAGTAAATAGAAAAATAATAATTGGTGTTTTGGAGTCATTTCGCTTCTGCAGCTATAATTTCAAAACAGCTCCATTTATTCTGATAAATCCCACCATTCCTTTAATATCTTATGTGCTTTATGTTAATGTCTTTGTCGTGGGTTTTTAAAGTTTAACAAGTACCATCTCACACACACAGATGGCCATTGTTCATTACTAAAGTGAGTGTGAATTAAAATATTTATTAAAAGTTCTTAAGCACAGTGGGCCTAAGTAATGCACTGCAATAATGCTATCAGGATTCATTTAAACTCCAAGCTCAAATCATCTTTGTGCCAGCGTGACTGAAATTGACAGATAAATGGCACCATGCTTCTGGTGGTGTTGAGTTGTGCTTTTTCAGATCTTAATCATGCTGGCACTTCCTCCTTGGAGAGTGAAACTAGTCCATAAGGTTTTTAGTGACCTAAAAGCAAGAACATCTGCTGCAGAACCACAAGCAAGTTGTTGGCCAAGTTTAGTAGTTCGGGAATCTGCAGATGATTGCAAATACTAGAATTTTAGTTTCAAGTATCCTGTAGCAGACAAAGGTGCCATAATCTTTCAGTAACTCTGTGGTTAATAGATTTTAAAGTTATTTTTCTTTTTATCAGAGAATAGTGTTTGCAACTATTGCATCACATGACACTATTCAAACAATTTGTCTATTTCACCCATTTCTTTTGCTTTACATGTGTGGTGGTGTTTATCTGAGTTCCATCTATCAACCCCACCTGCTGTTGGTGAGACGTTCCTTAGTAGGTCTGGCCACAACACACACATTTGTGCACTTTTAAAACTCACTTTCTGTGCAAATCTGAAATATCAGAACATTTGTATCTTGAAAATAAAAATGCCACATGCACAGGTAAACAAATATATGTGCATATGCCCACAATGGATCTCAACAATCTGGAATTTAGGGAGAATTGGGAAGTAGTCCTTGAGGGGAGAGGGATTTGGGGGTGCAACACACAGTGCCGTTACATCTCATCAAGTGCAGCCCACTAGCATAGATGAGAAACATTGAAATAGAATTCAGTTGAAAGTTCCCATGTGTGAACTAATGTGCACAAAAGGGCACATGGAAAATCAGATCTGTGCGCATTAACACAGAGATGTGAAAGCACCCTGAGCCCTGGTCTTCAAGTACCTGACTTAAGAGTAAAGTTAAAGCCAGAGCTATGATCCATAAATGAGTGGTTTAGACAGCAGGCAGTAGGAATCCCTCAGGTCCTAAATACCTGCAGCTTTCATTTTTCATTTAGTGAACTTCTCCTGCTTCAGCTTATTCCTTTCAAATAAGTCCTTTGTATCTCCATAATTCGTTCTTCCCTTTTTCCTAGTAACCAGGATCCATGATGTCAGGGAAGAGTTAGAGTTAGGAGATTCCAGTTTCCCAGAGGGAGAAAGCATTCCCCAAGGGGGGGAGGAGAGCAGTGAATTGAAGAGAAGAGAGCAACAGGAACAACAGGGAGGGACCAGCTGTTCCCAGGAAAGGCAAGGGTTAAGTTCTAGCTCAGATTCGGAGGAGGGGAGATACAAGCCAGCTTTAGCCAGGAGGTTAGAAAAAAGAGCGGGAAAGCGAAGGGAAGGGCGCCTTCGCCATTTTGAGAGTGGCTGGTCATGGAGAAGCAGAGCTCAAAAGGTATCTGAAAGAAGTGACTCTGAGGAATAATAAAGAACCGTTTATAAGATTGTTTTGTTAATACGCAATAAAAAGTTATAAAAGAACAAGAAACGTTTGTGTGGTGATCTGAAGAGGACAACGACCAGTCCTGACACATATTTCCTGTGGTGGGTTCATCTGTGATCAGGTAGTCCCTAAAAGTTATTTTCTGCACAAATACAGCTAAACAAGTTGTGTAGATGTTCACCCTCCTCCCTCAATAGCAAATAGAAATGTGAAAACTTTGCTAAAAGGCTGAGGCATGTCTCGTGCTATGCAGGACTTAAAACCAAGCACTTATTAATAATAATAAAGCATTATCTTAATTCTGCACATGCCTATTCAGAAGGAAGTCCCATTGTGTTTAATGAGACTTAATCCCAGGTAAGTTTGTACAGGATTGGCAATGAGAAAAATTGGTTATTGAGCCTTAACAGTTGTATCTTCATAGGGCTAGCAGGACATTGCTGACTTCTCATGGTAAGCATGAGGTTGTTGGGCCAGGGGTGTGGGGTCAAAGAAGCAGCAATCTCTCTCTAATATTGTGCTTCCATGGCAGCCATTCTGTGACTGACTCTGGCTTAACCCTCAAAATTCAAAATTGTTGCTCACTTGTCCAAAGATGTTGGCAACCCATTGTCTGTTGTTAGCATCCAGCACATTAACTGGTTTGGGGACTACATCTTGTTGATTTGTGAACGTATAAAGTTTTAGTGTCTTACAGTGCAATCCTGTGTATGTTTACTCATAAGTGGATTATATTGTGTTCAGTATTGCTTGCTCCCTAGTGTGTTTAGGTCATACTATCAGATTCAATTCTGATCCCATGCCCTACATTTGTGACAATGGGGCAAAAGTAGTTCCAGTTTGATTCCTGTTTGGCTCTTTGGCTACCATTGATATAGAAAGGTGGAAGCTGACAATGTGGTAGTCTTCAGATTTATATTGGACTACAGCTTCCATGAGCCCCAGCCACATGGCCAATGGCCAGGTATGATGGGAGTCATAGCCAAAATATTTCAAGGGCAGCATATTGGCTTTCTCTGTTCTGGATATTTGCACCCTTTATCTGAATGGAGTGAAATGCCCATCACTGTCAATCAGATGAGAAATGTCAATTTAAGAAAAAATAAATTAAAATAGATGCTTCATTACCTCTACACTCAACCCTTGACAACCATATGCTGAACATTGATACTTAAAAGCCACTTTGCTCTTTGCTGTTTATTAAATTCCTCTGCCAAAAATTCAAGACTTCTAAGCACTGGAGAACCAGAGAGACTAGCTGAGTGATCTATTGCAGGGGAGCATGGGGCACAGATTCTATAGGAAGCAATTCCCTTACTCAAATCCCTGGTGACTCATGGTGGTCAGGGTGGGAGATGTGAGTGGCCTCCCCTGTTTCATTTCTCTCCCTGCTCCCCCCCCCATTGACAGCAATGGATGGGAATAAATTATGCCAGCTCCAGAACTGACATGGTTTAGAGGCTTCTTGTGGAGCCTTTTGGGAGAGTGAAGGGGCTTAGGAACCTGCAGAGCTGTCGTGTCCTCTGACACACCTTCAGAATGTCCTGTTTTGACCCCTACCACCCACAGGACATTGCTACTGGGACAGCGGCATCAGTGAAGCTTTTCACTGCTGTCCTGGAGATGTGCCATTCTGCCGGCAGACAGCCGCCATCTCTACCATGGAGTGGTTCTTCTCGATTCTATGGCCCCTCACCTGCCTTCTCATAGAGCATGAGATTATTTTAACTTGTCAGATTGTTTTTGTATATGAGGAATAACTAGTTTCTTCTTCCTAAATGTACACATATGAAAATTATGAAATGGCCACATAATAAAAATACCAGGGATACTTAAATGATATATTGGATAATTTTTAATTTTGCTAGATGGTTGTATGGCTTTGTGGTTCATTATTTTAACCAATGTCAGTAACAAATATGTCCTACACTCTTGTAAACTGTTTGCCTTTGTACTACTAGTAATTATTTGAATGTTATTTTTTTAAATAAATCTAGGAGAATTAAAATGGACCAATCTTTGAACAATTTCTAAAATATTTTTCTTTGTACAAAAAGCAGAAAGACTGTGTACAGTTCTTAATTGCCTTTTCGAGACTGAGTTCCCTCATTACCTGTGATTTAAGCTAAAAATGAAGTAATTATAGATAACAGTGTTTATCTGGTTGATCTTGGCACCTGCAGTCCTAATGCTGAAGCTCTTCCTGTTTCTGAGGCCAGGCTTTAACGTCTCTGGCTGGCATTACTAATCTGCAACTCTTACATTTCTGTAACTCTTTACATTTCCCATAAAAGTTTCAGACACTATGCTGTGCAAAAAAACATTTTTTCTAGATAGAAGACTTGGTAAAACACACATTTTTATTAGGCGTGTTTTGTTCCTTCCACAGAACAAATAGCTGGCAACAGTGGTTTCTGCTTTCCGTATTTTCTTCTTTTATGTTGTTTATCAGATCAGAATAGTTTTGTAAAGTATGTTGATGTATGCCCCAATTCTTTTAAACATATGTCTGGATTCTTTATTGTATTTGCTTGATCAGAACAAAGCTTAGCCTGCAAAAGTTTTTCTAGGAGTTGCACATTACTTTGTCCAACAAGTACATTGCCCAGTCTGAAATCCTAGCAGTGACCTGGTTCTTGTGGAACACAGAGGCAAACCTTTTGCACGAATGAGCAAATGGTCAGGTCAGGAGCAAAGGCGATAGTAGCTGCCTCCTTCCACTGCTGAGGCACCACTTTGAGTTAGCATTGTGTTTGAACCCAGGCTCTTGGTTTGTCTTACTCCACACAAATCAAGAAATGTAACCAATGTTTGGTCTGAGTTACCATTCATACTTTTATCTGAGGAAGAAAAACCATAAACCTTTAACTTTTACCAAATGTGGCAACTGAGGCATAGCCTGCTTTTACTTCATGACCTACCTTCACCTCCTCCCACAAACCCAGGAATCTCTGATTTTGCTTATGTGAGAAGAAGTTTTAGTTTGTCTTTGTCTTTGTTTTTGTTTTACTCAAATTATATTTGTTAATTCAGTGACTCAAGGAAGTCTTTGGGCTATTTCACTTTAGATCCTCAGGTGGGTGGTATTGTTCTAGAGATTCAGTTCAGTGGAAAATAGAGAAAATATAGTTTAATTATTGTATTCAAATTCACTAAATGGTTTGGGACAATTAATTTCCAATTGTTTCCCAGTAGAGTAGATTTACTTGTACATTAATGAAGCACAGGTGTTAGGCCCCTGGTGTCTTTGTGCCTAGGAGGCATATTTAGGTTGTTTATCTAGTCAGCCGTAGGTACTGCAAGGTACTCAAGCTTGCCTTTAACAGTTTATACAGTGAGGGGTTTTTTAAAATTTATTTTTAAAAAATTTGCTAGCACCTGTTAAATTTTTAAGACTGATCATGTAGAAAGAAGTGGAAGAGACTGCAGTAGTAAACAGCACTAAAAGTTAACGGAAGTCATCTTCTATTATGCTTAACTGCCCAGCTTGACGTTATGTAGAAAAGAGGCTTCATTTAGGCAAATGTGTCATGTGCAGAAATAATAGTCAACACTATACTTCCTTGTACCATATTTTGAAATTAGGTATTCTTTCAAATAGGTACTGCTTTATCTATGGTTGAAACCCAAATGTGCTTATATTAATATTCATTTTTCTTGTTTATTCACTGAACTGCAGTACCAACATTTTAGAGGAAATGGAATAGCCTCCACAGACATTATGAATTTCAGTAGCTGGCATAATTATAGTGATCTACATATTCATTAAATCCAGGGAAGAAATGTGTCCAAAAAGACAACCATGCGTTTAGAAATAGCACACTGCTAAATATATACATTTAAAACTTCCTTTCCTTTTGTTTACCCAAAATTACTTCATGTTATATTGCTTCACAGTCAGCTAAGTCTTTAATAATAATTTTTAAAAGTTCTCCCCCCCCCCTGTTCATTCCATGTAGCAAAGAATGGGAAGAATTATTTGTAAACAACAATTACTTGGCAACAATACGGCTGAAGGGGATTAATGGGCAGCTGAGAAGCAGCAGGTTCCGTAGTGTTTGTTGGAAGGTAAGAAGAAGATATTTATTTACAGCTTGTAGTTGTAATATACCAACGTATTACCTGATGCACTTGAAGATTGCTGATGTAAAGAGTCAACTGAATTTTGAAAGATTCCATCCCAATGTTCTTCTGGTGATTTTTATAATTCACAGAACAATTAATGATTTGAAATACCTTACAACTAAATTACTGTTCATATTGAAGGATTTATGTCAATTATATTTCACTTGGGCATGCTTCATTGTGAAATTTTTGATCAAAGTCGTATTTTTTTACTGAAAGTGCAACTAATCTTTAAGATGTTCAATCAGGATTTATCAGTCATCCCTGCTTTTAAAATAGTTCTGTATATCCTTTTCTTTTTATGGGATGAGACTATAAGAACCCTAAGCAACCTTCCTATAGGATTGGGTTAAGCAAAGTAGGAGGGGCTGCTCAGGTCAATTGCCAACAGGCAAGGAGTCTGTGGAGTTGACAAGTGAAGCAGATATGGTCTGTCAGAATATATGATTAACCTGTTGAAGCAGCTTATTTACAATATCACATTAGATAGCACAATATGATGCAAAATATACCAAAGATACTGCACAAGTGAGAAGTATTAAAGAGGATCCTGTTTGAGGGCTTAACATCTTTGGCAGATGCCTTTCAGTGAATCCTTTGAACATGCACACCACGGTTATTTCAATTTACTATATCCTACCATGGAATACCAAAGCTCCAAATTACAAATATGATTCTGTTTAGAAAGTGTCACTACGTCAATATAACTTGCTTGTCTTTCTAACCAACCAATGTTTCATTGATCTGCAGCTGTTTCTGAATGTTCTCCCCTCTGACAGAAGTCAGTGGATCAGTAAAACAACAAAATTAAGAACACTGTATAACAAGATTAAAGAAATAGTAAGTTGAATCCAGACATATTTCCTTCCCTCTGCCTCAATATTTTCCGCATGTCTAATAGAGAATCTAAAGGTCTTAATTCCTATTCACAGCATATTACGAATCCTCGAAAAGCTGGACAACAAGACTTGATGATCAACAACCCACTTTCACAGGATGAAGGGGTAATTATAACTTATTTCATATTATATCCGGAGCATGCAATAAAACCTCCGGTGCTCTTCATCAAGTAAAGAGTAGAAGTATCCTTGATATGGACAGCTAATCCAAAAGAGATGAAATGAGGTTGCAGCTTGGTGTGCCTTGACACTGAAAATGCTAGAACCCAGGTCATGTCAGCTTGTGGGTTGTTTTCTTCTCGAGGAGCAAAATTCCTGCTCTCATGGTGAACTCAGTAATACTGCTTTGTACTACATTATAGGGTAAAGTGTGTTCACTTTACTGAGATGTCACAGTCAAAGGAGATAGTGTCAGTTCGGGTGGTTAACATGCATTCTCCTGATCCAAAGGAAAGGACATAACACCAGGGCTTTTTGTCACCTAGCATTCACCAGAACTCAGTTCTGACACCTTTCAGGTGGGTGCTATTGCCATTCTAAAGAGAACGTGGGAGGCAATCATGAGTTCTGGCACCTCTTTTCCAAGAAAAATAGCACTAGATAACACAGTATGCATCTTAAATGTATCATGGCCTACCATCATAGTTCACAGTACTTGTGACACTGTATAGCGGTGTGACAAACACAGAGTTATTGTTTGTTCCCATAGTTGCCTGAAGTGGATAGTAGCTCAAGGATGTGACTGAATTGGGAATTTCAGTAGGAAAGGATCTGTACATTCATCATGTAAAAAAATAATATTCTATCAGCCAACCCTTCAAACTTAACACCTAACATCAAAATAGGAAATAAGATCTAAAGGGGAGAAAGGAAATAAAAACACTTAAAACCAGAAAAAATATAGAAATCATAGGGTTGGATCAGATTAAATTAGTCATGCTTTCTTCTTATTTGGTGATCACTCGTAGCTGAGTAGGATTGTCTTCCATGAATATGGTCTTAACAATGTGTCCATAGGTTACTGTGGAGGCCAGTTATGGATTCACACATCCTTCCACAGTGGGGACATAGGTTTCTGAGCGGGAGTTGATCATGGTGAGGATTTGCCAAATGTGCCTTCCTCTTAGACATGCTTTAACCTCACTTGAATCAGTGGGACAAGTTAGTCATGACGACTATAAGAGATAATTGCCAATGATCCGAGTTTATGAGAGTTCAACAACGTATGGAAGATGCTACAAATAGATAAATCAAATGGCAGCATATATTCAGAGTCAGCATCACTAAGAAATTCAACATCCAGGAGTTTGACATAGACCAGGGTCCAATTTCAAAAGATTCCTAAGTGGATTTTTTGAGGGCCCAAGCATCTAATGTCAGGTTGACAACCATTAAGCAAGTGGAGTGTTTAATCCTTCAAGCCTGCTGCAGTATCTGCATCATCCAGCAGCCAGCATTGTGTGAACTCACTCCCTTATCACTCCCAATATAAATGCACAGTTTTATGCAAGCTATAGATGTTCTTTTTCCCATTTGCATCTAGTGAATTTTTTTTGTTCAGCCTCTATTCAAATTCACCTTTAGGTCCACTATTCAAGTAGCCAAGTGAAGCAAGCCTATGGCACTTGATATACCATCTCTAAACAGACGAAAAGGAGCTGAAGATGCTCTTCTCCAAAAGTGGAGCATGCTGAGTATTCATCACTTTCAGCTGATGATGTCTTGATGAGCAAGAGATCAGAGCTGGGACTTTGTTTCATTCTCTCCGAGAGTTGCCACCTGTTCTTATTCATTTAAAATAAATGTTAGTCATCAGCTCTTTTATTTAAACATTTCTGCAATTTTAAAAACAGCTGAATATACCATGATTAATTCTTCCAGTGAATATCAAGTGGAACCAATAATGTTGATACATTGCATGTTGAACTAGCATGTCATATTATTTTTAAAGCAACATACAGTGCTTCGAGGGTGATATTGGACTCTCCAGTGACCACGTACCCACAGACATTTTGGGAAGTTTCTCGCTTTCTGTTAGTTTCTAGTGAACTAAGCCATTTTATTTAAGCTTTGCATGAATACTGATCAAGGCCTTCTGCGAATGTTTGCAGCTGTGGAATTGTAAAAATATCTCAAGAATGGCTGTTGACCTTAATTGGACAATATAGTTATTGAGCAGCTCTGTAAATGTTTTGTTGTAGATTCACCATCACGTTGATTTAAACATGGCAGGAGACATTTGGCTGTCACCAAAGAAAGAAGCCTTGCCTCTCCTCTTCTTCTTCTTTTCCCTAGTCAAGGGCAGGAGCAGTGGCCCTCCAGCTATTATTGCACTCTTAAATCCCAACAACCCTGACCAACATGACCTGTGGTCAGGGATGATGGGAGATGGAGTCCAGCTGATTTTGGAGGTCCACAGATTAGCCACCTCTGGTCTAGGGCAGGGGTCTGCAACCCGCGGCTCCGGAGCCGCATGTGGCTCTTTTACACCTTTGCCGTGGCTCCGGGGCAGATACTAGCGAGGGGAGGAGGTGCATTGTGCGCCCGACACTCCCCACTGTGGCGGGCGCTGTACTGGCTGTGACGTCGCATAGGGGCGGTGCGTGCGTTAGTCACGCAGCGTCCCGACGTCACTTTCCTGCCCGCCCGCCCGCTACATTGTAAGGGGCATGTACGCTGGTCACTGCATTGAAAGGGGGCATGTACGCTGGTCACTGTTTTGAAGGGGAGTGAAGAACACACACACACAAAAAGGTAACTTGTTAATTTAACGTTTAAAGAACGTTAAAGAAATAATTAAAAAGTGACAAAAAAGTTATTTTTATAATGAGTTTTGTGGCTCCCAGTTTTTTTTTCTAAGGAAACGGGTCCAAGTGGCTCTTTTTGTCTTAAAGGTTGCAGACCCCTGGTCTAGGGATACAAAGCATGTGGTGTGACATCATTGTATTGCAACTTTCCTCTTCCCCACAAAAAACAACCTGTAAAGTATATGTGCATGTAAAAGTCACAATTTAGTAATGCAGAAAACACACCAGCAATGTTTAGTATTACAACTTCTAATGTTTTAATGTATTTATGCAAACTAAAAATAGGGGGGGGGGGCTATGATAATATTAGGTTCCATGACATTCAGCTCAGTTGGCTAGAGCGTGGTGCTGATAATGCCAGGGTTGTGGGTTTGATCCGCATATGGCCCCCCTGCTTATTCCTGCAATGCTGGGGGTTGGACTTGAGGACCTTCAGGGACCTCTTCCAACTCTATGATTCTATGATAGGAAAAAACCAATCGTGTGAGGCTTTTTGAAAAATGCAGCTTGATCAAAAGGCGAAAACCTCCCAAAGTCTGATATTCACTAATATTGCCTTCTTTTAAGCAGCCCAAATTCAACATGTTTCCAGTTTGTACCAACTTTTTACATAGACCATCAGTTTTATTCCGTGTTTCATGTGAATGTCTGCACTTTTGCAGAGTCTTTGGAACAAATTTTTCCAAGATAAAGAACTTCGAGGAATGATTGAACAAGATGTGACAAGAACGTAAGTGTTGTGAAACATTGCTGTAGATAGACAACCTTTGGCTGTAAGGCAACATCCAGCTCACCTACCCAGTATTATTTATCATTCTATATTTATTTAAAACATTTATATACTGCTTTTCAAGAGGAGCTCAGAAAACAGTTTACATAAAAAGGTTAAAACAATCAGCAGAAGTTAATTAATGCTGTACTGTCAAGAGCTTGGGATAGCTCAGTTGGTAGAGCATGAGATTTCTAATGTCAGGGTTGTGGGAACGAGCCCCACGCTGGACAAAAAGATTCCTGCATTGCTGGGGGTTGGACAAAATGGCCCTTGTGGTGCCCCCCAACTCTACCGTTCTATAAAAAAAGGGAAAAGTCTTTTTGAAAGCAAGGGCAAGGTGGTAGGTGGTGGTTGAATCTCATTCTCTCCTTCCCTCAGGACAAGAGGATACTTAGGTAGCCCCTTGGTGAAGGGTAAGGAAGGGTGTGGCCACCTCAGCTGGAACACCTGGAACTAGATGGTGGTCAGCTTTTGCTTCCCTTTTTCACCTCCCAAAATAAAATCTGACCGATAAGCTGGTACTTGTTGGCAGAGCTTATGCACGTGAGTTCAGTAAAAGGCGGTAGTGGGCCAGATACAGCACGCAGGACCATACATTTATTTCAATAGCTTTTCAAAGTTCTAAATCACTTTTTGGGTAAAATCTGGCCTTCATAAGAATTTAGAGCAGTATTTTGGAGGATACAATATGGACATGATGGTTGCCCAAGAGAATGACAGGCACTTCAAGAAAAATACAGTATTCAAAATAATCAATAAGGGAATATTGTCTCTCTTGGTTTCGAATCCCAAAGAGACATCTTGGAGATATTGAAGTGGGTTTATTATAAATTAATATTATGAGGTATTGCGTGTGTTAAATGGTTTCAGTGAGAAAGAAAAAAGAATGAGAGGAACTGACAGATCTTGTGACTAAATTATGTTTATAATACAAGATTGAACAGATGATTTTCTGTAATTCTTAACACTTAATCAATAAAAAGTGATGTGTAATTAGTGAGAAATGTCATTCAGAGGAATTTAGCATTTCTATTTTTGTGTATTACTTTCCTACTGTCGGAGATGCTTTTTAAAAATCTTCCTTATTACCATTGTAATTATTCTTTCATCTCTTTAGGCCTTAGGTCATTCCTGTTAAGGAACTTATCAAAGCTGGAACTCAGTTCCGTAAAATATTTTGTCAGAATTAGAACAATGATTGCACTGAGTAGCTCCAATTCATCTCAATTACTTCTTATATGGCATGTTACTTTTCTAGTTGTAGCATCACTCTTTACTGTTATTTGAGATGAGAAAATAGTTTGCATGAGTTTTACAATGCAAAATTCATTTTGATACCTTTTCCATTTATAGAATTGGCAGGCAAAAAATAAAACAATGCACAGGAAATATTGACAACCCTTATTGCTTTATTTTGTATGACAGTGCCAAAGCAGTATTTTCAAATGCATTTATGCTGTTAGATGTATAATTAAAAGCTAAGTATGCTTTCATGTTAATTTTCACAGATGGTATTTTTTGTTTTTAAATGGGAATAGTTCAGGATGTTTAAGATTATATAACTATCTAAGTTATAATTGGGGAATTAAAGTTTGGATAGTTGTGCTAGTTAATGGAGGCATTGTAAAAAAAGAATCTTACACTCACTTTGGCATAGAATTCAGTTTACTATTTACAAGGTCTAGATGACTGGTTAGTTTTCGTGAACTAACTGAAGGAACTCACAAAGTTGCTTCTTACCTAGAATTCATTTTACTCACAGGAAGAGAGGGGAAGATTTTCTTTCTGAATCTTCTACTTGCCCTGTTCCCTGATTCTGACCAGACATTTGCTTGGAAGCAAACACAATTTATTTCTGTTGAACTTGCTTGCATGTATATGTGAACAGGCTGCCATCATTCTATGTCTGACTGTGTCCTTATATAACTGATATTTTTATTCTTTATTGCTGTTCTTTCACTTGTATCTCACACAAATCACATGTCGATGCAGTTTTGCTCACAGCTGATATCACTCTCAGAAATCCACCTGTGTAAAGCAGTGGAATATTCTAAGTAATATAGTTAATAACGTGTCATTTATAACAATATTTAAAAGATAAATATGATACCTGTAAGAGCTTTGTGGAGTGGAAGAAAGATAAAAGATTGTAAGACTGCTTTTTAAAAGACTGGGAATCAGGAAACCGAAGACATATTAGGATGCATTGTGGTGTATGTATAAGTGATGTATTTTTCTTTTTTCTTTTTCAGGTTTCCTGAAATGCAGTATTTCCAAGAAGAGAATGTGAGAAAGATTCTTACAGATGTTCTTTTCTGTTATGCTCGGGAAAATGAGCAGTTACTTTACAAACAGGTAATGAAACTATCGTACAGGTGGTATCCATTGCCTCAACGTTTTTCCCCTGCTACACGCTTGACAATTGATTGAACAATAATATAGGTTTTATTATCTCCAAAGTTGTGTGTGATGGCTCAGGCAATCAAAGAACTGCTTGTTAGCTGTGTGGTAAAGAAAGCAAACCATTCAGGCACATATGCTCCCTATTCAAGATAAGACATTCCCTCAGATTGTTTTCTTCAATGCTGTTAAATCCTACTTCCAACTTTTTAAAGGTTAAAAACTTTTTATTACTTATTAACTAATGAAAGCTTTCTCTGCCGCTCTTCATAAATTAAAAATATATGTATCAAAGGGACAATTGTTTAGCTTCTGCAAATGGATTAGATCAAGACTAACAACAGATTCCTATAGATGTCAATTCAGAAGCAAATCTCATTAAATTTAGTAAAACTTACTCCCAGGTGAACTGGATAAGTTTATCTTGAGTCTCACTGAAATTAATAGGCTAAGTTAGTCGTGACCTAACTGCACTCATATTGATTTCAGTGAGAGCTAAGTGTAAGTAACTTTGCCTGAATCCAAACCAAAGTATGGACTTGTTTACTTCAACTTTAGCAGTCAAGTAGTCAAGTAAGAAATAAATGAATGGCATTTTGCCTGTCCATGGAACAAGAGAATACCATGGAATATGATACAAGCAATTTAAGATATATTTACCAATAGTGTACAAGTGCCACAGACTTGCAGAAAAAAAGTTTGAAACAGATTACTAGTGAGAAAAAGACTTTTCAGCAGTGTTCATGTTAGGCCTGCAGAAATGATACAAATGAATTCATTTGTAAATTCAGTTGATCTTTTTAATTAGTGTATGTCATGTTGAAAATAGAAAAGCTTTCAAGCTGAGCATGCACTTCAGAAGAATTTTAACAATCTTAAGATGATTCTTCCAGAGTAAGTTACTTGAAAAGTCTGAATGTGAATTTATCTGGCAACTTTTTTTAAGAAAAATAATGTTCACAGCCAAAGGCTAAATTGTATAGTTGAGTAGAAGTTGTTTATCAACAAAGCTAGTTTAACTTTAAATGCATACAGTGAAGCATATCTGTTCCGAGATATTCTGTAACACATAATATCTTCATTTTAGTTCTGTAGATTTCCACCCTATTGGAAGGTGCCCTCCAAATGTTGTTGGATTACAACTCCCATCTTTCCTGACCATTGGCCATGCTGGCTGGTGCCTATGGGTATTGGAGTCCAGCAATATCTGGAAGGCATCAGGTTGGGGAAAGCTGCAATAACGCATTCCTAGTGTTAAAAAATCTGGTTTTGTCTAGCTGCTTAGGGTTAACTTACTCTTATTGGCCTTCATCTAGTCCCTTCATCTAGTCTACTACTCATCCCAGACACCAGTTAAGAAATGCAGCCGTTTTACTTGAATTAAATGTAAAAGAAAAATAGAGATTGATTTCATCTGCTAACTGATACCACCTTAGACCAAATCCGGAGATGCCTGAGTAGCTTCATACAGCTGCTAAAGAGTCTACAGCACAAATGCTGTAAAGCTGAGCATTTCCTAGCACTGTCTTCTGAAACAGGCCCTCTTGGTAGGGACAGAATCACTGAAATACAGGGTCCACAGTCCTCAGTGTTAATGGTATTTTCCAAGATTGCTTTAAAATGGAATTAGACAGATTCACAGAGGAGAAGGCTATTGGCAGCTATTGATTGCATGCAGTAATGCTTCTGAGTACCAGTTTCTGATGGGGCGCAGGTGCTGCTGTGGGTTAAACCACAGAGCCTAGGACTTGCTTATCAGATGGTTGGCAGTTCGAAACCCTGTGACGGGGTGAGCTCCCATTGCTCAGTCCCAGCTCCTGCCAACCTAGCAGTTCGAAAGCACATCAAAGTGCAAGTAGATAAATAGGTACCACTCCAGTGGAAAGGTAAGCAGCATTTCCATGCGCTGCTCTGGTTTGCCAGAAGCAGCTTAGTCATGCTGGCCACATGACCCGGAAGCTGTACGCCGGCTCCCTCGGCCAATAAAGCGAGATGAGCGTCACAACCCCAGAGTTGGTCACGACAGGACCTAATGGTCAGGGGTCCCTTTACCTTTACCTTTTACCAGTTTCTGGCAGCCACAGGAAGAGAGAGTACTCTTGTGCTCAGGTCCTGCTTGCAAGTTTCCCATAGACTTCTGTTTGTCCCCTGTGAGAGCAGACTTCTGAACTAGATGGTCCATCAGGTTCTGCTTATGTTCTTAGATTTTTGTGATGCTATATATGGCTCTCCCCCTCCTCATCTTATCCTCAAACTACCCTATGGGTTAGGTTGGGGTGAGAGATGGTGACTGGCCCAGGATCACCCAATGAGCATCATGGCTGAGGTGAGATTTTTAACCCTGGTCTCCCAGGTCCTAGTCCAGTTCTGTAGCCGCTATATCACACTGGGTATCCCACACAATAACCTCCCGCGCAGATTGTCAGTGGGATTAAGAAATAAACCCAGCCTGGTTTCACTCTGCTATCCAACCATATAAAACATTGGCTGAGTATATGAAAAAATGGTGTACTTGGAGCATTATAACTTGGTGAAGCATGAGGAAAATATTAGGTAAAATATTGTCTATGTAAATATTATCTGAAGCGGACTTATTTGATCCAGCCCATTAGTCACATGGATAATTGAAAATTGCCTTGAGGAGCTGTGATGTGGGGCATTCCTTAAAGAGATGAGCCCAACTTGCTTGTTTTCAGGGAATATAACCAATTTCTACTGAAAGAGAGAGTAGCACAAGAATCACACTCTGAGTAAATTAATAGGCAAATAATATTTCCTTCTTTGGTACAGCTTAACTGTCTTCTTCTTGTGCTGAAAAATCTTATAGATCCTTTACAAAAAAAAATAATACCTTACTGCATAAGGCTTGAGTATTTAGTCAAATCAGTTTTTTTTAAAAAAAAAACTTTGAGTTTCCTCACAAGCTGTTAAAGCTATTATTTTGTTCTAGGTGACACCCCGTTTAACATAGACCATATTGTTAATAGTTATGGGATTTTATTGAATTAATGAGACTGTTATCATGTTGTAGAATGTCTTGCTGAGTTAATTGAAACTGCAGAGATTATATAAATGGTATTAATGAACTTTGACTGCCTTGTGCCTCTGCTTTAATAAAGACTGCTTGGTGGGCTAAATGAACATCGGCAGATAAAAGAACAGGTTCAATTTCGTGAGCCTACAGGCTGTTAACAAAGAAAACTTTTTCACCTCTGTTTTTGAAGAGTGTCATTTCCACATTGCAGTGATTTTAGAAGATGGCTGATCTAGGGCTAAAAGGGACTGGATAAAGCACTAAATATATCTGCGCTGAATACTTGTACTGAATAAATTAATAACTGCACTTAAAAACTAACAGATTTTAACTACAACAGTAAAGAGTAGTGCTCTATAAATTTGAAGGTTGTTTTTTTTTACTTTTATTAATTTCAGTGCCACTTCCTGCTTTGACTTCATTGGCCTTGATTATTCTACTGGATAGGTTGACTGTCTTAATTCAATCTAATAATATCAGAGAGCCATAGAATTGTAGAATTGGAAGGTACCCTGAGGATCATCTAGTCCAACCCCCTGCAATGCCAGAATCTTTTGCCCAGCATGGGGCTTGTGAAGCCATGACCCTGAATTAAGAGCTGCATGTTCTAGCGACTCAGCTATCCCAGCAGTGAGCTATATATAAATTAATTATTACTTAATTGATTATTAATTAATGTATAACTCACCGCTGGGATAGCTCATTAAGCTATACCTTAATACCACTGCTTCAAATAATTCCCTACATTCAAGATGTATGGCACTGATGGCACCAGGCCTGTGGAATGCTTCTTTATGCTCAATTTGCAAACCTATGCACTCCAACCTTGTGCCTGAATCCTGCAAAAAGTCAATCGGAGCAGCATTTTTGCCTCTTATTCAGCATTTTGGCACCATTACCAGTGATTCCCAATGTCAGTTCATTCAAGGCAGTCTCTTGACCCGAATCTCCTGTTCTAATCACTATTTTTAATGGGATTGTTTTATTGTGTATTCTAATAAAATCTGATCGGTGTTTATACAGGTTAGAAGCCTAATTTGTCAGTAGACAGTATATTAATTAATAATTGTAATAGTAGTTAGAACTGGACCACAGTCTTACTACCATGGGCCACAAACATCGGTCAGGAAAAGGAGGCAGTTCATCAGCAGCAAATTTACAGCATTTCCACTGGTGGATATCCAAACATGCTTCAGCAGTTTGTTCTGATTGGTCAGTGATGTGTAAGAAGAGCAGGCTTCCCTTCCAATGGGAGGCCTTCTGCTGCACAGCTCTGACTAATCAGAATGAAGAGACAGTAGGGCAAGGAAACGCTGGGACTTGCTTGCTGATAAACTGTCTTCTGCCTATTGGACAGAACTAACATTTCGTTTCCAAAGTGCTCTGGAGCAGCACCAGCAAAAATCAAACAAACCTTGAACTGCATCCATTTACTGCACCTTTGTGTGACTGATGGAAAGGTTTTGATGATGTGGTGGTTTTTACTGAAGCTTAGTGCATGTTGGCTGACTTGTCGGAAGAAATTTTGGAGAAGAAAATTGGACTACATTGGAGCATAGGAGCGGGGAAAGCCCTTGAGACGCTGAAAGAGAGAAAATTGTGTGTGTGTTAGAGATGGGGTGGGTGGTGCCCCCGTTGTTTTTAAATAGAAAATCTGGGGTACAATCAGCCCTCCATGGGATTTACAATGCTTTTAATGAATGAGGATGATATCCGATGAGGAGTGAAAGAGCCAGCCTGCTGTTTGTTTGGGTTGCACTATTTTTAGAAAAATTACTATTTTTAACGCTTCACACTCCCCTCTCTCTCACTTCAAATCAAACAACAATTTTCTAGCAGAGACTGATGGAGAGATGCCACAACCCAGCAACAAAAAGGGTTAAATGCTGCTCTTTGCCAGAAAGCTGTTAATGCTTCCTGTAAACTTTGAAAACCACACAAGGCTAACTTAATTTCCATTCAGTCAGTATATTATTTCGCAACAAATACATTGTTGCCATTTTTACATAGCAGACCCCTGTTGCAAAAGCAATTGGAGGGCTATTTACTTCAAATCGATCCGATTTGTGTCTTTTCTCAGAACATTTTAGGCTGCAATCCTATGCACACATTTCTGGGAGTAAGCCTTACTGATCACACTTACTACTGAGTAAAAATGTATAGAATTGCTATGCAATAACTGTTTCTAGGGGAGGCAGCTTCCTTCCTTTCTTCTTACCTTCTCCAAATACGAGTTGAGATTTATGAACATACAAGGAAAATCAAGTTTTGAATAGAATTATATCAAAATGTTCCTAAATCAATATTTGTTACAAGTCATCTGAACCTATTGTAGTTTAAGGAACACATTGGATACAATTAACACAAATAACTTAACACAGGCATAGGTAAACTCCGGCCCTCCAGATGTTTGGGACTACAATTCCCATCATCCCTAGCTAACAGGACCAGTGGTCAAGGAGGATGGGAATTGTAGTCCCAAACATCTGGAGGGCCGGAATTTGCCTATGCCTGTGTTAAGTTATTTGTGTTAATTGTATCCAATGTGTTCCTTAAACTAAGCACACTTTCCTAGGGTAAGCAATCCTGAACCCAGCGTAACTTACCTTTGAGTAAATATGGATGAGATCAGCAGGTTATGCAGTGAGGTGCTTACAGGTTGCACAGGAAGGCTGAGAGACGTTCAGATCCTTCTGTGGCTCTGAACATTTTGTGATAGGCCATACCCTCCTTATGGTGGAGTTGTATTCAATATTATTGTATGTTTGAACAGCATAATATATTGTGACCAAAAATGTATATACTGCCAGTGATACCGCAGTGCCATATTCTTCCACAATTTTTTTCCTTTTCATACATTCATTAGTAACAATGAATGGATGACAACTGCAAACACATTATAAGGCAAGCTTCTCAGTTTCAAATATTTTGTTTTCTTTACTGGATACAAGTAAAATAAAAATGTTAAATTAAATTAAACTCTAGGGCATCACAAAAAATTCTGATGCAACTGAATTTCTTCTAATGCAAATTATCCTGTGCGAATTATCCTAATTTGCATAGGATTCCACCCCCCCACAAAAAAAGTTCTGATTCAAAATATTCTGGAAAACACACATCACAGCGTACTGCACATAGAAATGTCACTGTATATCAAATTGCTTTTGATTTGATTTAAAAATACATTGTGGTCATTGTAGTCTAAGAAATTACATGCCATATTTAAATTCATGAGATGTAGACCTAACTGGTGTATCATTGCAACATATAACTTTGAAAGCTCCTCTCTCAAAACATGTTTACTATGCTAGAAATGTTACAAAGAAGGAACTAAAATTGTAATTGTCCCTTTCTCTCTTTTTGCATTTCTGCCTTCACCTTAACCCCTTAGCACAATGCGGTTGATACCCACATTATTTTATCTATTGCCATGTTCCAGATTATCTTTTTAACTGTCAGGTTGAATGGCAAACCCTTTCTGGGGGTGGCTCTGTAGTGCAGCAGATAACAAAACAGAAATTCCCTCTTCTTGAGAGCTACCCTGGTGATGTAGGTCGCTTGGCACTTGGCCCTTGCTCCTGGAGACCCGAGTTTGAAAACTAGCAGAATGCTTGGGTAAGGCTAAGCAAGGTATGCCTTGGCACCATAGCAGAGCATTTTCTGCACATGAACTGAGCACATATACTTGCCATAAGCCCTGTGGAGACATCCTAAAGGGGCCAGTTGGATCAGGACAACAGGTGGCAGAAGCTTGAAGAGCTAGAGTCGTACGATCCAGGAGAGGGCTCCAGTGGGTTGGATGGGCCTCATCTGGTCCCTAGGAAGTCCTGGTGTTGACTGAGGCTTGAACCACAGTCACATCATGGAAGCACCGACCTAACAATGAGGTGGAGTGAAGCAGCTGCCTCAGACAGCTGGATCCAGAGAGACGGCACAGCTTGCTGCCACCCGCTGCTGGTTTCCCACGAGAAGTGCTTCTGCATTGAATTCTGTGGGCAGTTCCCTGCCTGCCTGGCAAAAACCCTTGGAAGGGACCAAGAAGTGGTCAGTAGCAGGAATAGCAGAGGCCACAAAGTGTCCAGGCATCAGCCATTGGGCACCCCTAGCAATGCTTGTCATGCTCCTAGCAAATCCGCCTACCCTCTTTTTCTCTCCCTGCTTCCTTTGAGCTGACTGCTGTGGCACTTCTGCCTCCTTCTCCTCCCTCCTCGCCTGGCAAATAGCATGGAGCTGCTGCCCTGTACCCCTCCCCCTTCTCTCCAGGGTAAGGTCCTCCTCTGTGCCCACCCTGGGATACAGTGAGGCTGTAAAATGATGCCTGTGAGCATGGACAGAAAGTTCTTCTGGGCTACTCCTGCAATGCCCAGGAGTGCTTCTCAGGTTCCCTGAAAGGGAGGAGCCCATGGGAAGTCAGTTGTGTTTGCTTTGGAGCCCTTAGGGGTGCCTTCCTTTGTCCCCCCAACCCCTAGGGCTGGTTTTTAAGCAGAGGTTGGATGGCCATCTGTCATGTATGATCTAGTTGAGATTCCTGCATTGCAGTTACGTAGACCGATTTACCCTTGAGGTCCCTTCCAACTCTACAATTCTATGTGGCTAAGTAATAGTGAAAGAGGATGACTGAATAGCGCTAATCAAAACTAAGTCTTCCATTGTACCTGATAGTTGTTTGACCTGTTCAGTTGTGAACGATGCCCCACCAGCTTCTGCTGAGCCAAGCTTTTATTTTTATTAACAATGCTGGGATTCTCAAAGGTATTATAGGAGCTAGATGCCCCGTCATTATTGATTTATTTTTCTTTTGGAAGCCTTATCCTAGCATATCTGTTCATAAGCAGTCTTTCCAATATGACCTCAAGATATTTTTATGACTGAGTATGCAAGTTACTGGAATGAGCAAAATTTAGAGAAGGTTTAAACTTCTCTTTTGTATTCAAAAGAGTGCATTTAACATTATGAACTAGTGACAATTTAAAACTGAAAAAATAAAAAGATGTGCTCAGCCTACCCAATATATAAATTTTCTCTTTCCACTCTTTTTATTCTAAACATTTTTTCAAAAATGACAGGTTTTATATTATCTATTTCCAACCTTTCAGAGTACCTTCTGCTTTTAATGTTTACATTTAAACATACACATGGAAGGAAAATTATTTCTGTCTGTAACATTAAAGAAATAACCATCAACCAAGTACCCCAATTTCTTGCCATTTCTTCTGAAGCATTTTAGATGTTCATAACCAAAGTTGTGATACTGTGTTGGTTAACCTGTATAAAATGAACAATTTTCTTTTGAGCAAATTTAGCCAATAGGTCTAGCAGATCTGCTTAACAGGGTTAAGAAGGGATTGGGCCCCATCTTATGTGACATTATCCATTATCACTAGTTTTAAGCTATGCGGATATGGAATTTTCATCTTAGCTGAGTGGATTGGAATGTATTTCTCTTAGGTTCCTTCTAATCCCATTTTCTAAAAGCATGTAAATAATTCTGTACTTTATAGCAATCATTGATTTTCCAATTTTGGGAAACAATTTTTGATACCATTCTCAGTTATCCTCTATGTGTGACTTCACAAGATAGCTCCTAACTGCCCAATATTTAAGTAAAACAATTATTCACATAAATATTGATGTAACTACTACTGAGTAATGAATTGTGGTCTACTAATTTTTTGTTCCATTAAAAAAAAAATCAGATGGAGTTCCTGTTTGTATAGGAGAGTAAACAATTAGTATTAGTTTCATTTACAATAAAACTATTAGATAGCCATCATTTTTATGCTAAGACAACTTTTTCTGGCTTAATTGGTGCTGATGTAGAAATCCCAGGCATGTGAAATAAAGTCTTGATTTTTATTTTGCTGTAGGGAATGCATGAACTCCTAGCACCAATTGTCTTTATTCTGCATTGTGACCACCAAGCTTATCTACATGCAAGCGAAGCTGCACAACCAAGGTGGGTATCTTGTATTTCTCCATACAAAACAAATTATTAGGGTATTGATCTCAAGCAGTATGTGGATCAACAAGCACCGCATGCAGTTTGCAATGTAATGCAAATAGTCAAAAACCATGTTTCAACAATGACATGACATCAGGTAAAAGACATATCAGTACTACTCTTTAAAGAGAGGTCCGTTAACCTGGTCCAGAGACCTTTTAGTCCTCTGTATCCCCAAGGTAGGAAATTCTGTTGGTGGAAAAAGGCTACGTAGTAAGGAGAGAAGAGCCCAGCTGGATCAGGCCAAAGGCCCATCTAGTCGAGCATCCTGTTTTGTTTTATTTATTTATTTAACAAAATTAACAAAACAAAAAAATCAATATTCTGCTTGATTGTAAAAAACAACAACAACCCTCTAAGCAAGTTACCCTCCCAGCAGAGAATCATTCCTGATATCAACAGCCATTTGTTCCGCAGGGTGAGAGGGGAAGATCTTCATATACAGCATAGGATATGCAAACTGCTGTTGCACGAAATAACATATGGATCATTAGAGTGTTTTATCATTGTCAGGGTCCAAACAACCCCTTATGCAAGCACTTCAGCATGCACTAGGGGCTGCAGCAAGAAGTAGGATGGGACATTCGCTGGCACATGTGGTGTTCCACGCATAGCATTTTGGATCCTGGCCAATGTATGCAGGAAGAAAGTGTCAAGGTTTTTCAAAGTAACCATGTTTTGTGCATAATACCGCCGCTTATTTCCTTCTAGAGCTGTAGCCAGAGAAGAAAATGGATAAGAGGTGTCGTCACTGATTAATTGCTGCTAAAATGTGATAAAAATAGATTCTATTAAAATAAATTACTGCTTTGATAATTGTGTATTTGACCAGTAACAATATTTTTTGTTTTCAACGAACAGTGATAGATTGTGGAGTGATCAATTATTCTGGATCAAGCATATTCAAATAATACATTGTGGCACCCAGTAATTTGTTATTTGGAATAATTAGATGGTTACTTCATTGTAGTGCAGACAAGGCAGCTAATTTGTTTTTGATCTTTAGAGAGAGTAAGGACTTCATTTGTCTTCAGTGGAGTTACTTTTTTAATTACAAAGGCTAGTTGTACTTACTTGCAGTTCCTCTATAACTTAGCTTAAAATCTTCCAGAAATAAACTTTTACATGTTTTTGTTATTCTAAGCAGTGAGGAAATGAAAGCTCTTTTGAACCCTGAATACCTGGAGCATGATGCCTAGTAAGTTTCGATAATTTCATGTTTCTGTTACATTTCTATTATATTTGTATTATTATTAATCAAAGTACTTATCAAAAAACTTTTGTCTTTAGTGCTATGTTCATCCATCTTATGAAAACAGCAGAACACTGGTTTTCTACCTATGAGCACGACAGTCAAAAGGTACATGCTGATAAAAATCAAGTACTTTTTGAACTTGTAGAATATGATTATTAAAGAACAGAGGTATAATAGGAAATAAGACAGGAGTTAACATTTCTAAAATATGTTGAAACAAAATCTTTGAAGTGCTTTTTCCTGAGGTATCTTGTCTGAGAGTCTCCCCAAACCTTCAGCCCACCTTAGGCAAATGTAGTATTGCGGGATCTCTTTAACTGTGGTTAAGTGATAAGGAGTGGACTGTACAATTCTGCCTACCTTCTTCTATTCATTAGATGAATGTGTAATTGGATTTTATGAAACCTCCCAACTGTCATTGCAAGATAAGAAATTTTAGCAGTTTCGCTGTTATTTTTGGTCCTTGTTTTGGTGTATTTGGTGTATTTTGATGTCAATCTTCATAGATTAAATTTATACACCCACCCACCAATGACATTCTGGTCTGGAATGTTTGTCTATGAAAAAAATACCCCCTCAGTTGCTGGAGATAATATGTTGGTAATATCTGCATTCCAACAATTGGATATTTGTCTGGTTTACCAATCACATTAAACAATAATTAAAAATAAACTATGATTTAACAAGAATAAGTGTAGGTACATTCTGCTAATTGCATGCCCAGTTTGTTCCCCTCTTCTCTCTTTGCTGTGCTGGAAGCAAAGACTGGATTTATGCTATGTGTGAGCTTGCACTTGTGGTTTGTTTCCCCAAAATAAAGTATGATTGGTAAGCTAAGTAAACCTTGACTTCTGCTCCTGGTTTATTTGGAGAAAAAAACATGAGCGCTGGTTTGAATGCAATGCTAAGCCAGACTCAGGTTTGTTTTCCTCCCAGCATATCAAAGACAGGAATGTCAGAGGAGCAAAATGGGCCCCATATCTTTTCTCATTAAACCATAGTTTGTTTATTTTAAACTGTAGTTTCAGGTTACATACAAACTGGACCTTTACTAAAATTTTGTATTAGAATGTGCTCTAATAGTATAGTTCATTTTACATTTCACTTTGTTGTTGTTCTTTCCTTAGGAGAAAGATGCAATGATGACTCCTGTTCCATTTGCTAGACCACAAGATCTGGGCCCATCAATTGCTATAGTAGCGAAAGTAAATCAGATTCAAGATCATTTGCTAAAGAAACACGATATCGAACTCTACATGCATTTGAACAGGCTAGAGATTGCTCCCCAGATTTATGGACTGTAAGTCTTTTCTCCATTTATTTTACTTTATGTAGTGGATGTGGAATTTAGTGGAGCTGATTTCTGAGTAATGTATAGTTATTGTGACATTAAGCTACGCTCGAAAGTGTGACAGCAAGGACCCCTTTTCATCCCAAGGCTAGACATTTTTCAGTTTAGGGATGTGCTACGAACTTATCCAATTCCAATGCTTTTATGTCTACACTTTTGCAAGAGAGGATGGGCGGAAAACCAGAACAATTTGGCCTCACCGATGTAGCCTCCTTGGTTGCACCCATGTGACCTTATTGGCCCTGTCTCCTTGACCTCCCTACCAGATCCAGGAACTACTAGCTGCCACTTCAGAAACACTACAATAAAAGCAGGAAAAGAAGCTAAATTGTTAACGCTTCAGCTTTTCTGTTTCATTATAGGAACCAGTGACATTTGAACTGTGGCCAGTGACATTCTCAGTAGTATGATAGGGGTAATACATAATTAGGAGACTATAGTACCTGTAGGTGTTCAACAAGTTCTTGATATTTTCATATCTTTTTAAAATATAGTTTTGAATTAGGCAACATAGACTAGACTCTACAAAACTGGGGGAGATTTATTCATCTTAAGGAAACATTAGGCTGTCCTTCTTCTGTTGTTATTACTTAGTAAAAAACATCTTCATAGTGTGTAGGAAAGAAATTCTAGCGTCAGCCAGCTGTGTTCTTTTGAAGCATATAAATTCACCTTGCTCATTGCCTATCCTCCGGCAAAGGACTACAGATGGCTACATTAACTAATAGATACTGTTCATATTCCAAATTTTGCAAATAAAGCACCCTAAAAAATATAAATGAACATAGATTACATCCCTTATGAATGCTTAATATCTAGTAATGTTTATCTTGTTTAGTATAAAATAATGTATTTTTCTCACAAATATTGCTTTCATTGCAATATTTAAACTTAAAAATACTGTATTATATATACTGTACATTTACCAGCTTTTCTGCATTCGGAGCATTTCATTAAGAATAAGGCACAAGAGCAAAATGTCACTCTTTTGGAAACCTAGGCTAGACAGTGTTGAATAAGATGCATCAAGAACAATATTAGAACCTACCTTAATCAGACTTACATAAACTATGTACAAGCAAGAAACAAATAATGCTTCAACGAGCACAAAAATGAATAGAGATGTACTGCAGTGGATGCAATTTATGGCAGATTAAAAATGCTAAAATATAAAATGTGTAACACTGACAAACTGGCACAAGACAAATGCTTGGTTCCTCTGTATTTCCAAAGCATGTTTTCACGTTATGTGAATGAACCTTGACCAAACTTCAGGCCCTCATATGCTCCGTCCTCTATTCACATGCTGCAATAACCTCCTCCCTTTCTTGCTTATAGCAAAATATAGTTTGTCTCTATGTCTGCATTATTACACTATGGTACTTGCTTGTCTTGCAAATCATGATTGTATACCACAGTTTGATGAGTGGTTTACAATTATTGCCGTTACTTTTTGATAATGCATTAGTAATATGGAGGCATACACATAAGAGGTCAGTGCTGAAGTAGGGGAAATAGAACTGCAGAATGTAAAGGAGACATTCAGATCAATGTGGGAAGATGACGTTGGGATAGACAGTGGTAATCTGTGGTCTAACTTATGCCCATGGGCTGCAAGTTACCATAAATAGCATAATGTGGAAAAAATGAAAAGAAGAAATATTATCAAGTGTGATTACTAAAACAATTATTTCCCAACTAGAGCCTCATGTGCAGATTAGTGCACAGTCCTTTGGAATCTGCTGTAGACTACCACTATAACAAAATGTCAATTGGAATCTTAACTTGTGGAATAATTTACCAGTAGTACTGTCAAAACAGTTAGACTTATATCATAGTGATATGTCAGTTCCTACTATATTGGCAGTGAGAAAAAATACCTAGGTCTTTTCTCTTTCTAATAACTGTGTGCTAGTATTTGAAAAGTGCAAATGGTATAAAACATCAGCATACTGTAATTATTTTTGTCTCTAGTGCTGTCAGACTCCCCCCCCCCCAAATAATTTCCAGTACTAAGTTGAGTGGTCTCCTTAATTTTGTTAGTGTAGAGAGATACTATTATTTGATTTGGTATAAAGAAAACTATTTACTACCCAACAGGCTGGAAGAGGAAAGAGATATTGTGAAACGTTTCATGCTTGTATATTCAATGACAACATAAGATAAAGTTGTGAATCACAGGAAAGGATATGGAATTAGAACAATTCTTAAGAGTTGGGAAGGACTCAAATGCAATGATGATCCAATCTAACTCACCTCACAGAGAACACCCAAAGCCATTTATGGTTGATGATTGAAATAGGTTTTTCCCTAATATACCAAATTTACATTTATGCTTTCCCTTAGTAGATGACGTGAACAGTTGTCATCAGCCTCTTTCTGTCATTCATCAAAATGCTTGAAGAATGTAGTTCCGTCCTTATCAAATAATTCCTGAGGGTACAGCCAACATTCCTTCAGCTTGACTTAATATGGGATAAATGTTTATATTAATTTTCTAGTCTTTCACCATGTTTCTTGAACTGTAGCACCCAGATCTGAGACTGCTATTCTGAGAGGTATCTTAACCAATCGTGCCAAGAACAAAATTACTGCTTCCAGGGTCTTGGATATGAAGTGATTAATACAGTCGCCCAAAGCTGTGGAGGAAACTCGCAGAACTAAAAATTGATCAGCGCTTATTGATTCTAATACAAAATCTATACTCTTCCAATGTCTGTCAAGTCAAACTTAACACCATAGGTCATCTTTCATCAGACATCCCAATCTCGAAAGGGGTAAAACAAGGATGTATTCTTGCCCCCTTTCTATTTAACTTATTCTTATCAGACTTGCCAGATCACCTTCAAAAAATAGAATCACATGCCCCTAAACTTAATCAGAAACCAGTTCCTCTCTTATTATACGCAGACGATGCAGTCCTACTATCATTAACGAGCTTGGGTCTGAAACGTCTTATATCTTCTCTGACCCTTTACTGCGAATGTAATAAACTCTCTATAAATTACGAGAAGACAAAAATTTTGGTCTTCTCAAATGGTTGGAAACTAGAGAAATGGAAAATAAGAGGGCAAGAAATCCAACAAGTAAAAATCTATAGGTATCTGGGAATCTTATTCCAGAGCAATCTAGGGTGGGCAAGTCATCGCACAAATGCCATAAAACAGGCAAAGTGCACCTCATCAGCAGTTGCCCGTTTTTATTATCAGAAAGGTAATCAATTTATTCCTGCGGCCAATCAGATTTTTCAAACAAAAGTGCAAGCCCAGATATTCTATGGAATCCCGCTATGGATTCAAGCATATAACAGTGATTTAAATAAGATTCACTCCAGCTTTCTGAGACGTATTCTTGGACTCCCAGCTGCGATCAAATATGAAACAATGTGTGCAGAAATAGGCATACACACAATGGAATACTGGGCCTGGTCCACCTCAATAAAGTACTGGTTACGCTGCCATTTTCGCTGCTCTCCATCAAGCCTGCTCGCTGATCTGCTCAAAGACTCCTATAAATCAAGATGGTATCAGTACCTCGAAAAAAAGATTGAATCTTTAGGCATCGAGCTGGAGCCCCTGTATAATTCTAATGAGCAATACATTTTCCATAATATCCTAGCTAGACTAATGGACGTGGAGAGACAAAATATTATGGCAGCTGTAAACAAAATTTGCTCCCCCATATTCTATGATTTAAATATCTTAGATAGCAGAGTCAATTACGTCACTAAATTAATAATCCCGGCCCAACGTAGGGCTTTTATGCTGGCCCGGTTGAATGTCTTTCCCTCAGCATTTGTCCGGGGAAGATATCAAAACATCCCTAGAAACAAGAGATTCTGCAGATGCTCTATGAATGTCCCGGACACTGTAGAGCATATTCTCTTTCATTGCCCATTGTACGGTACGCTCCGTCAACGCGTGCTGTCCCCTCTTTTGGGTGGTCTGGAACCCCAGCAAGGTGAATGTGCGGGATTCTGCCTATCCGACGTTGACCAAAGGGTAACGGCGGGGGTAGCCGAGTTTTTGGCTGCAGTCCTCCAAGGAGCAGGTTAACAAGGAAAACCACTGATTTTATATGTATATATATATATATATATGATTGTAGCCAACTGCTGCCTTTTTATATATATTTCAAGGCTTTTACATGTTATTTTCCTTCTTACGGTTTTTATTTGCATAATGCCTAATAAAGGTTTGATTTCAGATTAATACAGCCCAAAAAAGAAATGGTCCACTTGTACTAATGCACCAAATTGTTGATTTGTATTCTGATCATACGTAAACTCTGGATTTTTCTCTGCAAAATTGCATCCTGGAAAGCTGGAATTCCAAGTTGTTACTATTTATTTATTTATTTGATTGATTGATTGATTGATTCACTGCTCGCTGCAGAAAAGTCTCTGACTGACTTACAAAGATTAAGAGTCTAAAGGGGCTAGCATAAATCAAAAACAGTACCTTCCAATCAAATCCTGAACAATAAGCAGTTTAAAAAACTGCAAAAACTTACTAAATCATGGTGCTGAAACATGTGTTTGATTATGTGTCTTTGCTGAGCATTGGTATGGGAAATTGTTGCTTATTGACCAATCTTAGGTTATTCAGGTGTGTGTATTTTTTTTATCTGAATGAAGCCTCTCCTCTTTCCTTCCTTCCTTAATATATACTAGTGAGTTTCTGTGGCGTTTGCCACTCAAGGTTAGATTTGACCAAATGTCTTTGTTGTCCCAAGTACTGTTACAAAAACACAGGACTCCTAACATTGAGAAGGTTTTTGCTATCCCTTCCTCATCAAATCACCAAAAAATAGTTAACAAATGTAGTAGGTCGAATACAAAAGTGAAATGAAGCCATCCATTCATTATGTTACGGGCTTATAAAGCTCAATGAATCACTTGTGTAGCCTCTATCCATTTAGGCTGGATTTAAATTAACAATGTTGACAGATGTGCGTCTCCTTATAAACTCCATATGGCTTGAAGACTGCTTTTGTTGCTATTACAATAAAGTATGATAAAAAATATAGTATGATGAAAACAATAGTGCTATGCAAAGGGCATGTTAAGGGAGAGAACAGCTATTTGCTTGTTTGTTGGTTGGTTTGTCTTCCTTCAACCAAGCACACTTATCCTAGGTAAATTGCTGATCAGAAGGTCAGCAGTTCAAATCCCCGCAACCTAGCAGTTAGAAAGAACACCAGTGTAAGTAGATAAATAGGTACTGCTGCATCGGAAAGGTAAACAGCGTTTCTGTGCACTCTGGCATTTGTCACGTTCCTCTGTGCATCAAAAGCGGTTTAGTCATGCTGGCCACATGACCCGGAAAGCTGTCTGTGGACAAATGTCATCTCCCTCAGCCTGAAAGCGAGATGAGCGCTGCAACCCCATAGTAGCCTTTGACTGGACTTAACCATCCAGGGGTCCTTTACATATTACCTTTACCTTTACCTTTAAAGAAAGGCATATACACATAAATGGGACACTGGCCTGTGGAGATCAGTGGCGTCAGCCCTTTCACTTCTACATCATTTACTTTGGCTGGCATCTGTATGGGAGTTCTGCTGCTTATCATCAAGATAAGCGTAGGCATCCTTGCAGAACTACCAAGTGAGCAAAGGAGCATGATCATCAGTGAGGGAATACAAAAGAGAGTGAGATGGGATGGTTGGAAACATAGGTTAGCACAGTATCTGAGCCTCCTGTACCATGCCAAGGTTTGTGTATGCAAAGTCAAATTGCGAGGAAGAGTTTGGCTTTAGCCACCCACTTTACTTGAAAGAGCTAGTTGGGCCTTGCGCTTGGCATAAGTGCAGCGATTCATCCTTTTTAAAAAACAATTATATCCCATTTTCCTGCTTTGGAAGCATTCATAGCAGCCAACAAAAATAAATACCAAAATGCGCCTAAAAACCAATGAAATGTAATAAAAACAATTTTAAAAACAGATGAAGATAAAGCCAGTAGAACAAGCAAAGGGCATAATAGCTGTTGTGTCTGCAAACAAACAAAAAATATTTAGACAGTGCCAGAAGGTAAGGAGAGAGGAAACAGGTGGACATCTCTGTGAAGAGGGTACAAAAGCTTGGACACAATGGCTGAAAACGTCATTTCCCACAACCCCATGTGCATACTTTAAGATGCTGAGGGTTTGCAGAGCAGAGCCTCAATCAAAGGCCTCAATTTATCAAAGGATGCACATATAGATAAGGTACCCAAACTACCATATCTGCAGTATTTGTAAAACCATCTTTTTACATGCCATTTTGCTCCTTTGTGTTTATAAAATGATCTGCTTATAAAAATGCATAGATGTCTTACTTCCAGATGAAATAAAAGTCAATGAAAGGATTAGACCCTATAAAATGCTGACAGATTGAATATTCAGTGTAATTGTACAGTTATATGAGCTAACAATGATTAATGCCCTAGATTAAATGGTATTTAAATGTTAATTTCTCTGACCCTTAAATCTAATAAGTTATAGTGCAAAGTAATTATTGCGAGCCACTTTGTGCCTTGTACTGTTGCTAGCACTTGTAGTACAAACACGAGGGCAGGTGTTGTACACAGCTACAGGAGAAGTTTGAAGGGAGCTGTTAAGTGAACCAGTCTGTGCTGTTTTCCCCCGTGCTATTGTATGTTCTGAATGATTATTATTATTGACTTCAAAAAGTGAAGGCAGTGTTTTGAAACCAAAGTGTTGCACTGTGTCTGTGCTGCAGAATAGACACATGAGAAGTATAAAGTAAGCTCCTCAGTGGATCACTAAACTGGCGCTGCACGTGTGCTCAGTCTCACACAAACAGAACGCACATAAATGGGGAGTTGCCTGTACAGTGATACCTCAGGTTAAGTACTTAATTCGTTCTGGAGGTCCGTTCTTAACCTGAAACTGTTCTTAACCACTTTAGCTAATGGAGCCTCCTGCTGCCGCCGCTTCCAGAGAATGATTTCTGTTCTCATCCTGAAGCAAAGTTCTTAACCTGAGGTATTATTTCTGGGTTAGCGGAGTCTGTAACCTGAAGCATATGTAACCTGAAGCTTATGTAACCCGAGGTACCACTGTACTCTGTTTCCAGCAGTCTCTAGTCAGTCATTCTAGGAAGCTTGCAAATCCTGTCCGCAGCAACTGGCATTCAAAAATACACTGTCTCTGCATATGGAGGTTTCGGTTAGCTGTCGTAACTAATTGTTAGTAAAGCCAAGCAAACCCACAAATTACTCAGAATATTTATATTGCCTTTATAGGTTGTTATAATTTAGTCACAGAATCTGTATGTATTCTAAATTCTATCAGGTATGCTTCCTTTAGCCTTTTGTGCAGCCGAGGGCTCGTGTGTGTCAGATGAAAAGAGATAATGTAATTGATATTCTTGATCCACTTTAGCTTAAATATGGATTTAGACTTTGTTCAGTAATTTGCTTTCCTGCATATGGTGTCAAAAGTGATTGGTATATAAGTAGGATGAAAGATGGGTTGAGAAATGGGAAGTATCCATTTGAGTTCTATTCTCTTGCCACTTAATTATATGCTGAGATGTTAATGAATAGAACTGAGTAGCTGTGAGGATAGAATACAGATTTGTCATGTTACTCCTAGATGCAGGTGATGTGCCTTCAGTCTCAAGTGCTGAAAGTAACATATAGTCGGAATAGATGCCTGGCAAGTAAACTTTCATAGCACCTCTTGTCAAAATGTCCTGGGGGTGAAAAGACTGCCAACTTTAACATTGCTAAGCACTGGAAATTAAAGTGAAAATCTGGACTAGATGAAGACCTTTGGCCATGTGAGTTTTTATTATGAATATTCAAGAAATATATTCCAGGATATTTGGAAGACTGTTTTTGCTACTCTTTGAATTGTTATCTTTGATGTGACTGCACAAGGTAGCATAGTAATCTTACAGTACTGATCGCCACAAGAATGGATCCTTCTACTAAGCTACCCAGGAATGATGTTACAGTGGTACCTCGGGTTAAGAACTTAATTTGTTCTGGAGGTCCGTTCTTAACCTGAAACTGTTCTTAACCTGAGGTACCACTTTAGCTACTGGGGCCTCCCGCTGCCCCTGCTGCGCGATTTCTGTTCTCATCCTGAAGCAAAGTTCTTAACCCGAGGTACTATTTCTGGGTTAGTGGAGTCTGTAACCTGAAGCGTCTATAACCCGAGGTACCACTGTATATGACTGCTAGTGTGAAAAAAGAAATAACAAAACAGATGTACATAAAAGGAGTTACATGAGATTTGTGGGTCATACTGCACAAAAAAGGCAAATAAGGCAATAAGTTCCTTAAAACATATATCTTTAATCCAGTTATAATGGAATTGTTTGCCACAATCTGATAGTATTGTTTTGGAAGCAGTGGAAGAATCAAAGTTGCATGAAACTTAATTTTTACTTTGAGGACTGTTGTGATTTAGAAGATGTATGCCACCAGCATACATGCACGGGGTGAAAGCTGGTCATAGGCTGCTAGAATGAATGTCTCTTTCATTCGCACACAGAGTTAATGCTAGGGAAGCATACTATAAAAGGATAATTCATAGTTTTGACCTCAGTTTTTTCCAAACCATAGTAGGAGTTAGAACTTTTAGGAACTTCACTCTTGTGGCTGCAGAATGATTTTAACAACATATATAGATACTTGCTATATCCTAAGACTGCTTTAAATGATTTCTAATGTAGCTGTGCTTAGCTAGTGATAAGCAAGCAGTATGTTGGGTAACAAGTAGGTCAATCTAAGTGACCACTTTGGGCTAAGATGAGCAACAAGCCAATGTATAAGGATGCAGCCTTATATCCTTGCATGTGTATTTAGAAGAACTGCATATTGTTGGTCATTATAGGCAAACAGGATGCTGAATTAAATGGACCTCATCAGAACTGTTGTTATAGGTAAGCAAGGTCCATTCATTCATTTCTTTTCCTCTAGCCCAACCTAAAATGAAGATCAGTATAGCTCCGTATTCAAAAAGGATATTTTGATAAATATTTTTTTCCTAAAAAGAATCAGAAGCATAAATGAATTGGGTGGATCTTTGCAGAATGAAGAAAACAGTTATATGTGTAATACAGGGTTGACACTATTTTGGCTTATGCAGATATAAATGAAATAAAGTGGAAGATTTGTCGGGATAATTATATGGCAATCCATTTAGCACCCTGGAAATAGGATCACTACAGCCCTTCAGGTTTAGACTTAAAGATAATACAGTAAAGATTTGTATGTGCAGACTAGCTACCTTTCTCTCCCCCCCCCCCATGCATGCGATTGTGTGGATAAACTTCAATGTGATCTAGTCTGTTCACATGGGAGGAGAAAGAATGCACGTTTTCAGGCATTTTCTTGGAAATGACTACTGGGTACTGTATGTTGTTAAGTGTTCATTCCAGTTCACACATTTCTCTTCACAATCCCATAAATGGAAAGGATCATATTGGGGGGGGAACGTACCCTAGAAATCACTTAAGAGTTTCACCACTATCGTCCACAGGATGTAGATTTGCATCCACAGTCACTTTATAAAGTTAAGATAGTCAAGGAAATCTCTCCTGAACATATTAGGACCAGTAAATCTCCTAGGAGAAATACTGCAAATTTGTAATTTAAGAGTAAGCTTTTCAAAACAGTAACTCTGTTTTAAATCTGAATTGCATATTAAAAATGTGTGTTACTAAAGCCTTGATATTATGTAAATATGTTTAATCTTATTTAAATTTGCTTTTATACAGTAAATTATTATGATAATAATTTTTAACATTTATAGACTGAGAAATATATTCCAGTCCTTTTATAGAACTAGGAATGGAGATCTGTACGATTGTCGTCAGTTCATTTTTTTGCAGCATGTATTGTTGGGTTTGAATAATCACACGTCAGTGTAAACAAAGAGCATATGTAATTGGGGGGGGGGGAATCCTGCTCTGTGAAAGCAGTATCGTAAATTGTGCTACCATTTAGAATGGGTGAGTCACACAATGGTTTTCATTAATCTTGCGGGGGGGGGGAGCGAGTTTCCCTTTTCCACATCTGTCAGGATAGAAACTTTAATGAGGAGCCTGCTTTAGTCAAACTGAGAGCAAAAGTATTTAAACCTTCAGTATCTGTTCTGCGCTAGAGTAAAACTTTCTTAAGACCAATACTGCACCGACTAGGAATCTCAGTACCGCTTAAGAGTATCTGCCGCCACATTCAAGGAGCAGAACAATACAGGATTGTGTTTGCAATTGTGGGAAGGGATAACCTGATGGAAGTATATTGTATGGAATGTAAGTTGTGTTTCCCAAGTGTTGACAAACTTAAAACCATCTCTAAGGGTACACAGCTTTTGCCTGCAAATTAGTTTGGATCAGTTTGGGGGTAATTAGGGATGTTTCCACACTAATTGACAGCCAGCACGTGCTAACTGTGCTTACTAATGACTCATGTTGGCTTTGTGTGTTTGTGTTTGTGTGTGTGTGTGTGTGTGTGGCTGTGTGTGGCTGTTGTTGGTTGAAAATACCAGCCGAACACTACTCCGTTATCCTAGAGTAAACTTACAGACTGCACAGTTGAGCTATGATCATGAGTGGCAGAGAGAGGATTTTAAATCGGCATCAAAAAATTATCTCAACAAAGACTGTGTATGGGAAGGATCTGTATTATGGGAATCAGATGCAGATATGCCAAAAACTCTGAAGAGGCTTAGCACAACCATCCCAGCATTGGCACCGCCTTCTGACATTTGTTATTGCCATGGTTATGTAGCGACGTGTGTAAGTGTGTTTCACTGACCTGCGGTATCACTCCAAGAAGAGGAAATCATTATGCAGGGCAAACATTGGACACTTGAGATATCTTGGACTCCCACTCCCATCATGCCTGGCCCATTGACATAGTGGCTGGGAATTATAGGAGTTGTGTTCCAAAATATCCAGAGAGAACTAGGTCGAGGAAGACTGCTCCAGGATGTGACCCTCAACCCTCACTACATAAAAGAACCAGCTTACTGCCTGCAGGAAATCTTCACTAGACAACCCAGCTACGTACTTGTATTAGTATGGTTAAAACAATATGTTAGAGAACTTAATTTGTTTTGCTAAAATATGCCCCCAGAAGCTTATTAATAAGAATAACTTGTTCTTTTCTAAAAAGACATCTTACAACACATTCAGGTGACAGTGGGAGGCATAAGACCAGTTTTTCAGGTCTGCACAACCGTGTTGCCTATTCAGTGTGCTTCATGTACAGGGTCATTATAAATATAAACTGCAGTATGTTCTGGTGAGGCCTACTGCAAACACTGTTGAGACGTCCTGCAGTCACATTTTTCATATGCGAAAAACAAGTGTGTGTCATCCTTTGCTAAACATTTGAGGTGTGCTTTTATATACCTTTTATGCCAGTGGTGAGATTCTAAATGGTGCTTCAGAATTATGTTATTCAGCCTTGCCTGTGACATCACCAAGCAGCTGTGTTGCATTATACTTAAAATAGCATTAAACCTTTACATTTTAAATGAATATTTTTCTTTGCAGTGATCTAGAATGCATAATAAGCATCTGTGGGCTATGCAATTAATGTCACTTGTGAGGAAGGACCTTCATGATGCACAAGGGCTTCAGCACTCTTAAATTATGATTCCTTTACTGCACTCATGGGATAAATTCTATATCCCCCAGATGCTTATTATGTATCTTCTATGTCCCTTAATTCCTATTAGCTGGATTAGCAGTTGTTGTGATGTTGAGGTTTATGGTAATTTAACTGGGATTGTTCTTACAGATCAATAAATAAACTTTGCAAAACTTAACTCTGTATTATCTTTCAGCTTTGATGCATACAATGTGCTAATAATTTAACAGTATGTACGAAAATATTTACTTACATGAGCTTGAGACGTTACTATGGAAATACAGGCAGGCCCATCTGTATAACTGATTGATTGAAAGATGCAGAGAAACTTAATACAAACAGTTAAAATACCATATTGTAATGAAAAGGAATAATTTGTTAAAATTACTGTTATTGCTCCCAGTGGTAAAGATTCTTACTATATTATGTGTACAACCCATGCATTAAACACAAAAATGATGGCTCTAAAGCTATTTTAAAAACACAAGTTGAAATGAATATTTGTTTGTGGGCTGATATTTACTAGTTATCTTTTCCCTTAATTCTCAAATGTTTTGAATTTTACCTGCAATGATATTGCTTTCTATGAAAGCAGAGTAGATGCCAGCTGGGGGAAAAAATCTTGAAGAATTATATGAAATCCTCGATGTATAGCCTATTCTGGCAAATTAAGTCAAGTAAGTAAGCCCCACTGAATTCAGTGCAGCTTACTACTGCATAGACATGTACAGAATTGCTTCATGAAGCCAATGCAGCCATTTCATAGAAGTGTTTCCTGGGCTCATCCTTATACATTTAATAAAGTTTTCCCATTGACATCATAGGGGGTTTGGCTCCACCTGGTGGATGAAGGCAGGAGAAGAACTTCCTGGGAAGTAGGTGGCTCCCGTTCAGTTTTTGCTCTTGCCTTCCAATGATCCAGTCACATCGTCCTTTGTTACCACACTTTTCTTCATCTTTAGGGTTGTTTATTCTGCTTCTCCTTTAACCTATATATTTTTTACTTTTCTCCTGTACCCATTGTTTTTGTACTCTTCTTTCCATATAGTCTTCCCTTCTCTAAAGAGACAGAATACCTCCCACCCTTTTCTGTTTTAATCACATCCTTTCCTAATTCCTTTTCTCCTCCTCAAACAAGGAAAAAAAGACCCCAAAAATCATTCTCAGGGTGTTTCTGCCATGGCACCTTTGTAGCCTCACTGATTTGCTCCTGGACATGCACCTTAACCCCAAAGTGTTGGGATTTCAGCCCAATCAGAGAAGAAGAATGTTGCTGTGGCCTCTCCACATCCTCATGGCTCTGTTATCCCGGTCACATGGCAAATGTAGATTCTAGATTGTGAGCTAGACAGGTACAACCCACTGAAGCAGGCCCAGCTGAGACCTAGGAACCCACCTCTTCCTCTTGAAGGTTGCGTATAGCCGTTCCAACACAGTCACCCCTCCAGCCGCTTATCAAACAAAGATGTTTCAGACCAGCCTCTACCAGTGACACTGACTCCACAGCAGTCCACAAGGCCACCAAAAAGACAAAGCAGCCTAGCAGCAGGACGAGGCCAGGAGAGCTCACCACCTTGGAGAACCGGTAAGGTCATAACCACTTCTCCCTCCACCTACCTGACAGAGTGCAGTGACTGACTCAGGCATGAAATCTCTTCCAATACCCTGTGGGTTCAGCCTGGATGGCCAGTAAAATCCATACTCCAGTTTTCAGTCAAACAGGATGTTTCTTTCGGCATTGCAAGGCCAGCCGCAAAACAACCTCAACCAGCAAGTGATTGAAGGGTTGGCACATCAAATATGAAAAAAACAAACCACTTGTGCATTGTAGACCCAGCTCAACTACAGCCCACCCACTCTGCTACCCTCTGAGGAGGACAAATTAGGGGCTTTGAAGATACTTCAGCTTCCTCTCCATTGTCTCCTCAAACAGGGACCCAGGCCTTTACCACACCCATTCCTGGCAGAACACCAGTGGGCTTCCAACTCACAAAGGACATACACAAGCCCTGCTTGGCTGCATATTATTGGAAGTAGGTAGATCCACCGCTGCCCTCCTTGCCTAATCCTTGCTGCATGCTTCCTTCCTGCAGTCCATGGGACTCTCAAGAGTCTCCTCCAGCACCATAATTCAAAAGCATCAATTCTTCAGCGATCAGCCTTCTTTATGGTCCAGCTCTCACTTCCATACATCACTACTGGGAAAATCATAGTTTTAACTATACAGACCTTTGTCGGCGAGGTGATGTCTCTGCTTTTTAAGATGCTGTCTAGATTTGTCATTGTTTTTCTCCCAAGAAGCAGGTGTCTTTCAATTTTGTGACTGCTGTCACCATCTGCAGTGATCATATTACAATCTACCAATACTGGGGAACCTGATGGCTCTTGGGCAATATCCTCCATAGGGTCCGACCTCTTTGCCTTTCAGGATGTGGAAGAAAGGGAATGGAATGGTAGTTCTGTGGTGGACAAACAGCTATCTCATTGCTTATTTCAAGACACTCATAATATGCCACACCTCTGTTGCTCAGGAGCAGCAGTAGACCTTAATGCTAAGTCATCTGAACCTACCCCCTCTCCTTCCAAGGGGGCAGTGGTGTTTCCTGAGACCCAAACTTCTTCTAAATTTGTACCAGCACGAGGCCTATTCAAGAGAATCACTAAAACAGGATGAGATGCTCCCACACAATACAAAAAGTTGGTTCAACTAACCAACAATTATCAAATCCTGGATACTGAGATCATTGACCTCTTGAAGACCACATTGCAAACCCGAATCAGGATCCCAACTGTGTCTACAAGACACTACTCAAAATATCCAGGTCAGCGGCATTTGTGGCAGAAGCCACCTTGGACTTCACCCAATTCACAGTGTGCTGAATGGCAGCAGGCGTGGGAACTTGCAGGTCGCAGTGACTGAAACACTGGGAAACAGACAAAACATACAATATCAATTTCTCCACAGCACCCTTTGTAGGTGGAAACTGTTTGGTGAAAAGGCACTGGAGCAGCTCTGTAGATGAAGGTCCTGGTCACTTAACAAGATGTCAGGTGCTACTCTACATGTTATACATCTTACCAGGCGAATTAGTTCTTTTGGAACTACCACTAGACTGCAGGCACCACAACTACAAGTCTAAGCCATCCTGGAACAAGCACCGCCACTCTCCCAGATGATGACAGGGAAACAAGTTTGGGTCCTCCAAACCCCACCCACCCAGTACACCAGTAAATGGAAACAATGACACAAGTATCAGACAGGTGTGGGTAGGCTCCAGACATTCATCAATGCCTGGCAAGATACAGCTGCAGACCACTGGTTTCTCAACATTATATCACAGGGGTACAGGATCATCACCAGTGTCACTTGCCCCAGACAAAATTGCATTGCGTGGGATTGCATACGATACCTTCTCAACATGGGAGCCATAGAACAGGTACTTCCAGTAGAGTTCTGCTTTGACATCCACTCTATATTCTTCATCATGTCAAACAAGGACCAACACTTCTGGTCCTGGATCTCAAGTAACTCAATTAACAGGTGGTCTTCAGAAAAGGATTCAAGACGAATTCCCTTTATTCAGCCAAGAAATCCCTCCACATCAAAGACTTATTTCCATGGACCTACAGGATGTATACCTCCTCATTCTTTTCCACCCAAGCTGCCACAAATACCTCCAGTTTGCCATAGGACCCCACCATTTCCAATACAAAGCCGTCTCCTTCGGATGGGCCTCCTCTCCCTACTCTTTTCACGAAGATAATGATTGCCTTGGTGGCCCAAGTAACATCACAGCTTTGGATGACCATGAAATAGTGAATCAGAGATACCCCTTACTGGATGCTAATAAAGCAATGAAGAGGGGAAACTCCTCTTTGGAAATATTAAATCTACCTGTTAACTATTGAATCACAACTTACTGATTTGTTTAAAAGTAACTTACAGGCACATATATTTGCTGGCAAACTTATGGTAGCCTTGAAATCTGATTTGATTGTTCTTGTTTCATTTCGTTTTTTACTTCAGGTTCTAAAAATAAAAGTAAGCCGTGTTATTGAAGAGGAGATATATTGATCAGAAAACACTTTGACATAGCCAAATTATACCTTTTTAGATGCAGGTTCATGACAGATTTTTCTTGTTCTTCCTTTCCTTTTAGCTGGCTCTTGCTTTGTTTACACATTGCTACAAGAGATGAGATCCTATATAATTTCTAGATTATGCCCTATAGAAATATAAATGAAATTATATGATCTTGTTATGGTTCTAAATATGCAAACACCGCCATTTCAAAAAAAAAAAGTATGAAAAATGGAAAGCAACTTGAGAGAGAAAATAATACAAAATTAAATATTTTGGTATCAAGGCAAATGAAATGGTGAAGTAACAAATGGGTTGCATACAATTAATTTGGCACTTCCTTTTAACCGCAAATGGTTCATTTTATACACATCTGCAAGGCAGTGTTTTGTTTTTTTCTTATTGGATCTTTTAGTAACCTTCTACTACAGTACATAAATACACATTTCTGCCTGCTTGGTATTTTTTCAGATGATGATTGCAGAATCTCTCATCTGAGCTGCTTAGAAAGAGTTTTTGATATTGTAATTTTTTACAGGACAAATTTGAACTTAGGCCATGATAGCACCATGGATCTTCCACCTGAAACTCTGCCCACAATTCTGACAATCACTTTGAAAATCCATCCAATTATATTGCTTCCAGGCAGTTTCCTAGGTAACAGCCATACAGTTTGAGGAACGGGGGCTATCCACATCAGAAGAAACAAAAACAAATGGCAGTTTTCCCAGTTTTCCAATACGTTTTAATTGTAAATTGTTACTGAATGTTGTTTTAAAACCATGCATTTAATGCACTATAAAATATAGCATAGGTATTTATGACATTGCCAGTCCTTTTGATGCTAACATGGGCTTTTAGATTCTTTGTTGTCTCTGAATGTAATGGTTCAAATCTCTGCCCTTTTCTTCTCAGTGATAGCATGGTATGCTTTATACAACGTGTGTATAATATGTGTAAACACATTAGATCTGTTACAGGAGACCATCAGACCCAACTTGGTTTCTGCTAGTGTTCAAAGCCATGAACACTGCTAATATGCAAGAAAATGAATGAAACATCACTGCAAGAAAATGAATGAAACATCACTGCAAGAAAATGAATGAAACATCAACATAAAAAACAGAGTAGAGCTTTCAAATGGATATCATAGAATTGTAGAGTTGGAAGGGATTATGAGGGTACTTTAGTCCAACACCTACAACCTTGAGATGCTCTACCAACTGAGCTATATGGGAACCAAACAGTCAGGGCTAAGAAGACCGGAAGTTGTGTATAGAAGGATTTATGGAAACTGTTCCACCAGAGGCTTTGAGGGAACATGAAGTAGAGCGGAATGCTACAAAGAAGTATGCTAGGCATGGAGACTTGCTGAAAGAGCCCAGAGGCTGAATGTGCAGCAACCTAGGAGCACTGCTGGATATGTGCAGCACACATGAGCAATCTATAAAGTAGTCTGTGATGTACTGGTCCTGAAGCTTAAGCTGGTGTCTGAGCCTGGAAGCCAAGGAAGATCTTCCTAGATGTTTTGGTGTACCAAATGTGGATGGTAGCTTTTCGGGTATGTGGCATTATCAGTTCATATTTACATTAGCTAGAAAATCTACGACACGTCAAGATTATTTCACTTAGTTATAATGCACTAACTGCTGCTGTAAAAACACTATTCTCATGCCCCAGGAAGACACTAAGGCAAACTGGCAGGTGTGTTTCTTCATAGCCTGTAAAAAGGTAGTTAAGACTGCACTATAATGAGCAATCCTCCCCACCCATTGACAGTTTGTCATTCATAAGATGATACGAGTTGCCCGTGTCAAATAATATGAAATTAATGTCAACTAGCATCTGCGACATGGCTTTCCTCTAATGTGTGAGCAAGCTTCCTAGCAGAGAAATACAAAGCATGTTGACTTTTCATAAAGGCCCATTTAGCAAATACTGTTTTGGAATAATTAATTGCACAACTGCATAGTAAGCATAAATGCCAATCCTTTAAGCAGAGGTTACCTAAACATTTCAGGCCCCCTGTATAATACAAACCCACATTTGTATTCACAACTAAAGCTTTTTGTTTATTTAAAAAAGCACTAAGTACTTTACAGGTGCCCAGGGACGCGGGTGGCGCTGTGGGCTAAAGCCTCAGCGCCTAGGGCTTGCCGATCGAAAGGTCGGCGGTTCGAATCCCCGCGGCGGGGTGCGCTCCCGTTGTTCGGTCCCAGCGCCTGCCAACCTAGCAGTTCGAAAGCACCCCCGGGGGCAAGTAGATAAATAGGTACCGCTTACCAGCGGGAAGGTAAACGGCGTTCCGTGTGCGGCTCTGGCTCGCCAGAGCAGCGTTGTCACGCTGGCCACGTGACCCGGAAGTGTCCCCGGACAGCGCTGGCCCCCGGCCAATAGATGTGAGATGGGCGCACAAACCCCAGAGTCTGTCAAGACTGGCCCGTTCGGGCAGGGGTACCTTTACCTTTACTTTACAGGTAGTTTCCAGAACCTTGTTCTGTTGCACAGTGAGCAAAAGGTGCAGCTGAGTTGCACCATGTACAAAATGTTTTACCATTGAAAATACTGTGTTCCCACCCTATTTGCTTTTATTTCTGTTTCACTATCTGTAAAGGCTATACTGCTAGAAATTATTATTTAAACTAGTAGGCTTAATTATAGGTAGGTATCAGAACAAATTACTCAAATGCCAAAAAGTCTCTGTTCGTTCTATATACAGTGTATTCTTGTACATTCAATTCTGCTGCTTTTCTTTTTTAGGGAAATAAAATGTCTGTAGAATTACCACTGATTATATTTTTAAGTAACTTGCATTATTGGCAGCAAGAGTGGCCAAATTCCTGTTTCAAGTCCATGTCACTTCTGGGTGTTTTTATTCATAATTCTGTTCTGTTTTCATATTAACCTGCATTTTTTAGCAGAAAATCTCATATATAGAGAGAGAGGGAGAGAGAGAGACTGTTAATACCTAATTTTTAAATATTTTAATGTATGTTTTCTCTCAAAATATGTGCATTTTGGTACATTTCAAACTGCCGAGAATTATGTGGCAACAGTTGGGAAAGTGTGAAATCCTGCAAATGGCTGTGTTCCAAAACTTGCATTCATTTGACAGGTGTAGATCGGGTCATTTTATGTAGGAATGTGCAAAGATCAGTTTCCTCAAACGTTCCAAATTGGCAAAACCAGTCAAGAAATCCCTGTCTACATGCATGGTTCCCTTCCATGTACATCAGCAACTCTTTTGGATCAAGAGCTATGTATGTCTCTTGTAGCTATTCAGAGCAAGCTGACATTTGTAAGACTGATTTTTCTCACGGGCTCTTGGCTAACACACTGTGCCCAGGGTAAACTACATTTTACTACACCATTTAACACTCATGTTCATACACTGCAAAGGTCAACAGGTTTTCTTTTTCCTAGTGCATGATTATCATCACAAACAAACCATGGGATAATTATAGGAAGGACAGAGAGAGAAGAAGCTATATATATTGGCTCTAAAAATACAGCCTGCTTTGTTGAATAAGGGGTGTATTTGTGTGTATCCCACCTCGTGAATAATACAAGGAAATTCAGTTATCACGTGACTGAAAATCAGCCAGTTGGACTCTGGTAATGCAAGATTGAAATCCACGCACAGTTAAGTTAGTCTCGGTCTTTTTCATGTACATCAGGAATGATATACGGGATTCCTATTCCCAGAATTCATTCATGTGTGCTAATTTCACAAATATACAGATTTAGTTTTCAAAGAGGAAATAATGATCCGACGGCTAGGTAGCAGAATAGCAAAAATACTCAGTCAAACTGGTTTCTGTGAGTTTTTTTCGTTGCCCCCCCCCTATTTTCTCCAGTTGTAAAAATTGCAGTGATTACACATCATAAAGCCTATCTGTAATAAAACGCATCAGCTGGCCAAGGTTTTCATCGCTCACTCAATAATCCATTAATACAGCAATGCTGCCCAGGCATCTTTATAATACCAACTCGGAGGTAATTTTAATCAGCTAGACCAGCTGGTATTTAACAGCAGCTGCTGGAGACGCCACAAATATACTCAATAGCTGACATCTTTATTTGCAGTTTTTCAAGGGGAGAGGAGATCCCCCTATGGTTACTTAGATTAAGGTTTTATGAAAAAGTGTTGGGTATAATAAGGTTACCTCACTGAGCGCAGGAAGGGTTAATGCGAACAATAAAAATGGTGGAAGTTATGTATAGATGCTTGTTTTTTTACAGAAATGGATTTTTTTCAACACAGCTTTGTTTGAAGGTGCAAACCATTTCCTGCTACATTTGAATTAATAATAGATTTCAAAAGAAGCACAAAGTATATATAGAAAAGCTACATCTTTCTCAGTTACAGTTTTCTGGTTCACAGTATAAGCATGTAATAAATAGTATTCTTGCTAGTGAAAAATATGCCATTTTAATATGTTTTTGCCCTTTTGACTACGATATACCTCTTTTTCAATCTTACAGCTTGTCTTAGTTGTGTGCACAGGCTGACTGAAAATATAGGCAATGTTTTCTTCATTATTTTTTCCAACATTTTCTTATATTTTAGTCTAGATATAAATTTCACATTGTGCACTCTGCAGCTGTAAACTCTGCATGCCATTTCACATTGGGGTGTGTGGGTAGCGGGGGGACAAGCAGAGGCAACATGAAGTTAACAGTCACAAACACATAAATAAAATTTTAATTATACTTGGGGGAGCTTGGCTTACAAAGCTCACAAATCCATAATGGAGCTTGCTGGTAATAAAGGCCTGATCTGTTTGTTAAATTCCACTGTGCCTAGCCTAACTTGTACCTCATCCTTCCTTCACGAGTTTTCTTATTGAGTGCTGGTTGCAAAACGGACTGATTAAGTCTAGCACAGAGTACTTTCCCAGTGTTAGAAATAAGAAGTTGTGTTTCTGTATGAGGAGAACGGGATAATTTTGCTAGTTGGGAAAAGCAAGGTATCTAAGCAAACTTTTGGAAGTATCAGTTTCACCCTATGTGCTACATCAAATGAATTCTTAGATTTAGTGCAGATCTTATGTGGGTAAAGTATTTTTATCTTTGAATTCATTTCTGCATATATGAGATTTCTGATAATATCCATTCCCTAATGAGAGTGTCGTAGTATCCCAGGATTAATTTAAACAGGCTTTTACATACCTTGATGACAGACATTATTAGTAATAAAAGAGGCATTTCTGATAACTGAGAACTATATAGCTACTCCATGTATGTAATTCAGTGGTGGAAATAATTTCTGAACTGATACTGTATAATCAAACCAATAAATGTATAAAGATTATCAATATTTGTGTTAAATCTAGTAAATGTGTGGGAATTTCCACTGTGTGAATGCTGTCACAAAGCAGAAAATGTATCATTGTCTAGGATGATATACTTAATACTGAATCCAGTTGAAGAATGGACTACCAAGATTGCAGTTTGACTAAAAAAAAAAAAATACTTAGCAAGCATATTTTTTGTTATTTGCAGTGATAGGCTGTTTAAGTTTGTATAGAGTGTTTGACAACAGACAGTTTGATATATTGCTAGGCACAGCGGTAGGTTGGACTTGAGTGGTATTAGCTCTCAGTGTTTTGATTAATGGTAATTGTTGTGATGAAAATGCATGTTTTATGTGCAACTCATAGTTCTGAAAAACAGAAGCCAACTTACAAGATCTGTAATTACTATTCAGAGTTAGCATATAAAAAGATCATTGAGAACATACAGACAAGACACAGTAGGATATTTGGTATGTGTGTTTATTTGGTATTATGTTAGATATCTGTGCTGTTTTTTAAAAAATGAGTGTGGGGATCTTGTTTTACTATCATTTACACATCAAAATGAGCATTTGTATTGTGAATTTTGGAATTGCAAAATACACCAGCTTAATTCCACTGAACGATGACATTTTACCTTGAATCAACAAGTAAAAAACTCAAACTTGAGAATTCTAAAATAGTTCAAAGGAAGGTCAAAATACATTTTTTATACAAGGTGCCTTTAAACACCCTCATTTGCTTCATGCCATTCACACTAATTTTGTAAAGTTGTTCTTCAGAATAGTCTTTATTTTAAACATTTTATTGTTCTTTTCACATGACCTAAATAGCAGCATATTCATTGTTTTTATGTTTAAAAGGACACAGCAATAGCATACGATTTCAGTAGTAATAGTTTCAACAAGATATCAAACTCATATTAATATGCTTTCTATAGACTGTGACACTGCAGTCTTGTATGTGGACTAATCAGATATCATTGAAGTCACTGAGATTAGTCAGCAATGCAAGATTTCAGCCAGCATCCTTTGTTCATCTTTACTTTGTGTAGATGGAATCAAATATTAATTTAAAATACAGCTCCTTTTGTGATTTATTTATAGAGCTTTTCTAAATTTCTTAATATAAAAAACTAAGCATTATACAAAAGTAACATAAAATCTGCAATGTCTTACCATAAAAACAGTAAAACAGCATTATAAAAACAGGAACAGGTAAAAACAGGTGACTATGCTGTATTTGACAGAGAGATCATCAAAAATTTATCTCACTTTTGGATGCATAAAGCAGCTAACAAAAAAGATACATTTAGACTACTGTAAGCCCATCTTTACAAGATGAACACTTCACCTTGAAATCCTAAACTTGTTGACTCAGAAGTAAGTCCCACTGGATACAATGAGGGTTATTCCCAAATAAATGTGCCTAGGATTGCATCATTAGTTGCACTAATGTGTTGCGTTCATTCAGCCTTCAATTTTTACTCTTTTGTGATACATTATAGAATTCAAAGTATTCTTCTGCATCTGAAATTTGTAGTCATGCAAATTACCAGAATAGTTCCCCAGACTGATTTTTTTTTAAAAAAAGAACAATAATATCAAAATTATAGAAAAGCAACTTGATTTCTAACTGTAGTGGCAAAGTTTGTAGTCTGCAACGAGACATCTAAGGGAAAAAAAGAATTAGTCCACGTTGGTAACAGCAGGATATGAGACTCATTATTAGAGCTTGCCTAAAAATATTAACACACAATTCGTGGTCTATTATATATTTGTGTGGGAGATAAAACCTGCAAGGCATGAAATTGTAGTGTTACAAAATAATTATTTCAAAGAGTAAATGATCTCATTTCAGACTGGAACTAGCTTGGAACACTGTGTTAGTTGTCAGGTGGTTTATCTCTCGGCAAAATACAAATTAATAAATGCATCTTCGATATACACCTAAATCTATGAACTGAAAATAAATCACCCTCCCACCAAACTTTCATTGCAGCTAGCAACCATGTGTCATTGTGGCATCTTTTATTGAAAGGAACTTTATTTAAGTAGCATAAACTTGTTGGATGGGCTTCAATTAAATGATGATTTGTTAATGCAAATGTGTAGCGAATGACTGGTAGTACATCTGTCTCTTCATCCATAGGCCATTACTGTAGAGCATTAGCACATGATTGTAAAAAACTGGAAATCATTATATGCAGGTAGTACATATTCAATCAATTCTGACCTTATGTCTCCGATGAAATAAAAAAAAACCTAAGTAATGTAAATTATATTTAATTTGTAGCTGGGGGTGGGGGGAAAGTAGAATCTTGGAATATTTGTGATTCAAGCTGTTATTTGATGTGAGGTGACTGCAATTTGGATATGACTGTCAATGGTGTCTCCAATGGGAACCATTAATCCTCTGTTACTCCTCCTACATGCTCTTCCAATCCAAATAGTGATGTTTTGGTTTACATTAGCAAAAAATATTGTCCCTTTTCTTTTAGCATGCAAAGTGTTTTAACCTGAATGAGAGTGCAGGGTAAGGGCAGTATAATTGTTACCAGCATTAGTTAGTTAAGCAGGCAGTGACAATTAATACACCCCAAAAATCATACAATTAGCTTCAGCTCCATAAGTATCTAATGAGCCATTTGTCAGTCTTTTGGTGAAATAAACTACTCTATCTTAATTCTCCACTCTTGCAGCAAATAAATAGAAATTATGAAACACCCGGGCACCAATAAAATATAATTTATTTCATAGGGCATGACAGAACTCTTTACATCTCTAAAATGAACATGTTATTTACAAACGACTTGTGATACTAATATATAAAAAAGGATTTTAGCGTTAACTGCTTTCGTTAGGCGGTAGATTTTTTTCCTGATTTGTTTAATCATTTAAATGTGTAATTACTCCTAAAGGCATGAGAGCTAAAATGACTATTCCTGACGTGATTAACTCATAAAGTCACAATGAACCTCACAAGAGAACCCGGGAAATGCCAGGGATCAGCATTCTGCAGCTGAAGGCATTAAGAAATTTCTGGAAAGGACAAAGTAATTATTTTCATTATGGAACATTTCTCAGCTTGCTATTTCTTTCTGGCCTCTTTAGTCTTGTCGACATGAAAATCATAAGCCAAATAGGAAGGAGAGGAAGCAGTTCTCTTCCTCAAAAGTCAGCCCGAGAACAAGTCTCAAGGGCTCTAGAAGGTGCAGGCAAAAGCCTTTCCTTTCTGCAGTTCTGTGGAAGGAGAGTTCAAGGCTCTAAACCAGTTTCATTTTTTGCCCCAGGAAGCACTGGGGAAGCTAGTGTCTTAAGTGTTCCATTTTCCACAGCAGGAAAATTCAATCTCCCTAAAAGAATCCAGAACTGAGAATGTTTTTCCTTATTGGAGCTAAGCTAAGAAAAGATCCTGCAGCATTTAATACTAATTACATCAATGCAGGGTAAGGGAGACTTCTTGTTCAAGCCTAGTTTTATGGCTTTCCCAAAGAAGTCTTGTCTTTACCAAAAGGAAGGTGCTTCCTGCCTGTCAAAGGTGAATCATACTACTATTATTCAGTCTCAAGTCCTTGGAGGCAGCAGTCATGATGTCCTAGTGCAGGCAAACTTGGCCCTCCAGATGTTTTGGGACTACAACTCCCATCATCCCTAGTTAACAGGACCAGTGGTCAGGGATGATGAGAGTTGTAGTCCCAAAACATCGGGAGGGCCGAGTTCACCTATGCCTGTCCTAGTGGCTGCCTCATATGCTGTGAAGACAGCCATTCTAGGAATGCAGGCTTCATCCAAGTCTCATACATTCTTCCAGACAGTCATGGGTGCTTCTGAGATCACACACTGCTCTTTGTACACTGTTACACAGTGGTAGGGCTCTAACCCTATCACAACAGCCTAAATTCACAATTGGGCTTCCTCTCTGGAGCACAAATTATCCCAACCACCACCACCCAAGGTGCCCTCCACAATTAGCATCTAGTTTACTAGAATGGGTATCTATGAATAAAATGGGTTACCTTCCAGAAAACCTAGAGAAGTGCTCAAAAGTGGTAAGCATGTTGTTCTCTGGCCACGAGCATGCAAAAGGATTTGTTGTAGGGAACCAGAAGTGAGCTATGGGGTTGTGTATACTCTTACCCACACCTTTCTTCTGGCATATAGTTTACCCTTATCCTAGGAACCTACTTCAATGGTAAGGGTTGAAACAGCAACATAGTTAGCTATAGCTAAGACTAGCAAAACTTGGTGCTCAACCAAGATGGGTGGAAGGGATTTTAGCTTCATAAAAGAAGGGAGGGAGCATGTGTCTTAATCCCAAATTTGTCTAACCATGGCTAAACAATCAGGAACATTCTGCAAACAGATATAAAAATAGGAACATCTCTCTGGAGGCATACTCAGCATTCTGCTGAAGTACAGGAGGGAATCAAGACAGAGTCTCAGGTCAGGAACATTAGATATATTCCTGGAGGCTCTTCCATCGCTCATTTTGCTTGAAAATCTGAGAATTCAGGTCAAGTGTTGACATACATGAGAATCTATCTGGCATCTCCTGTTTACTGAAACCACCAAGTGTGTGCTAAAGCACAGCAGCCTATACAGTCATACCTTGGAAGTCAAATGGAATCTGTTCCGGAAGCCCATTCGACTTCCAAAATGTTCAATTGATATAAATGATAAAAGCATAATAAAAAACATACTGGCGGACAACTTGGTAAAATAACCTTCATAATAACAGTCATCTCCTTTCCTCCCACACACACTTTCACAGGCCAGATTATTTAATAGCCATAGGCCTGGATTAAGAGGAATGTTTTTGCCTGGTGCCTAAAGAAATGCAGTGATGGTGCCAGGTGAGCCTCTCTGGGGAGAGCATTCCACAATTGGGGAGCCACCACAGAAAAGGCCTGTTCTCTGGTTGCCACCCTCTGAACCTCTCTGGCAGGGGTCAGCAAACATTTTCAGCAGGGGGCTGGTCCACTGTCCCTCAGACCTTGGGGGGGGCAGACTATATTTTGGAAGGGGGAAAAAAGAATGAATTCCTATGCCCCATATATAACCCAGAGATGCATTTTTTTAAAAAAGCACACAGTCTACTCATGTAAAAACACCAGGAAGGCCCCACAAATAACCCAGAGATGCATTTTAAATGAAAGGACACATTCTATTCATGTAAAAAACATGCTGATTCACGGACCGTCCGTGGGCCGGATTTAGAAGGCGATTGGGCCGGATCCAGCCCCCGGGCCTTAGTTTACCTACCCATGTTCTCTGGGATGGGGGACATAGAGAAGGGCCTCAAATGACAATCACAGGATTTGGGTCGGTTCATATGGGGAGAGGCGATCCTTAAGGTATTGAGCTCCTGAGCTGTATAAGGCTTTACAAATCAACATAATACCTCTAGTAGTGTAATGGGATCTGAAGACCTCCAACCTCCTCCTGTTTGACAAAAAATATCTGGCAGTAGTAACAGGACCACATAATGAGCAGGTACAGCAGTGTACGCTGTCAAAATCATATGCACCAGGGTCTCAGACATCTGGAAGTATGTTTTTCATGACTCCTTGAAACTTACAAATGTTTTTCCTTGTTAGTTGAATTTTTCCCAGAGTTTATCTGAAGTTGACCCAAGCACTAAAATATCTGAGCAATTAAATTTGTAAGGCATATATTTTCCCTTTTGTTTCCTTCCAATTCTAAAATGCTAGGTTAATGTAAAAATAAAAAAGTTATTACCTGAAAACAATTGATTAGATCAAAATAATTGTGAGTGGGGACAATAGATGCTAGTGCTGTTCTGCAAATACTTGCATGGGAGTTTGTTCAGTGCTGTAATGGGCAGACACTGTAGTAACTCTCACAGTTATGCCTGTGCAGAAACTCCTGCAAAAGTGGAAATACATTTTTTTATTAGTTTCACTTCATGCATTGTTTTTTGCAAGGTGTAAAATGGCCTACCCTGCAACAGAAATGCCTGTTGCATAGAGCAGAGCATCCAATGGAATAACAATTAGTAGCAGCACAGAGGCAAGCTGGGAGCGGGAAGAGATCAGGGACAATAAATGCTGTCATGTACTCCTTGCTGAATTCTGACCATGCTGTAGGCGTTACTGTCAGTGGCGTAGCGTGGGGGTGCAGGGGGGCCCGGCCTCACCGGGCGCAACATGGGGGGCGCTTGCACTCACAGCTCTCTGCCCCCTTAGGTTAGGGGGCGCAAATTACTTGCCTTGCCCCGGGTGCTGACAACCCACGCTACACCACTAGTTACTGTTCCTGACAGTTTCCTTGGAAGCCGTCAGCTGTTCTGTCTTCTCTTGCCTCCTCTCAGGTCAAAATGTTTCTAAGTTGTTCTGTAACAGCACTTTGGGGTGGGACAGGCAACCTCAGCTGGACCCACTGCTTTCAAAGTCTGTGACATCTCTGGGATCCTTAGAAGAGTCATTTATGCACCAAGGAGTCCCTGTATGAGACAGCTTCACATTCCTGCATAGAAGGGGTTGGACTAGGGTCCCTTCCAACTCTACAATTCTAGGGTTCTCCGACTCATAGTAGTATCTGGTTGGGGGAGAAACTTAAGTGGAATCTTAAGTCACCCCTCTGCCATTTCCCAACCAGTTCCCCAGGGTTGATGTACACCTGTGCAGTACCCTGGCTAAAATCCCCAGGGCAACCAGGTGTGGTTAAATGCAGCAGTTCAGGATCTATCCATCAGGACACACCAGATTATTTCAACCAAATAAGTTGGTTTGTTAATAAGACCATACAGAATATAAAATTTCAGTCAAGCAAACAGGGAAGCTGGGGCTAATTCCTAAGACATACCCTAGCTAACAAATAGGCAGGTCGTTCTTCTCTTTGATGATAGTCAGCTATTGAACTTAAAAGTTATTTGAAATTTCTACAGTTTAAATCCTGGCATTCTTAACTCCTTCTCTCCCTTAATAACTGAAGTGTCTTTCCTTCCTGACCATTTCCATAGCCTACTCACATAATGCTTCCGATGTTATTGCACCAGTGGATTCATATAGGTCAGCAGAATATTTGCTTGACTCACCTAAACTTCCTGAAGGTCAGCTATCCACATGGATTCATCTCTCTCTCTTTCTCTCTCTCTCTCTCTCTCTCTCTCTCTCTCTCTCACACACACACACACACACACACACACACACAGAGAGAGAGAGAGAATATACATGCAAACATTGATATATGCTGACTTGCATTGAAAAGAATCACGTGTGCCAACTTGTGCTGGTCAGAAGTGATGGTGGCCTTGGCCCTCAGTCCCAGGGCTTGTAGGTATGCATTTCACGTGTACTGTAATGCATGCTACATAGTTGTATAAAATCACAATGGAACATTTCATTACGTCTAAATAATGAAAAGTGCATATTGTTTGAATTGCTAACCATTCAAAACATTCAGTACAAGTCACTTGACACTAATTTTCCTGGTCAAATCATTTTTTGAAAGAAGTCTGCCTTGACAAGCAATTTAGTAAGTACCTTTGCAGAAAGAGCCAGGCTTGATGGGTCGTCGCATAAGCTACTTGACATTTGTCCCCAGTCAGACCTGATGCCACATGAAAAATTTACTCTGGTAAAGGGCTCCCAGGAATAAACAGTTCTCTAGTGTTGCTCACAAGGGAATCAGCAAGGTGAGCAGAACTTCAACTTGTCACGGATGCACTGTTCTGACAAACATAAGTAGATGCTAATGGCTAAATCGTGACAGAATAAAGTCCCACAACCATATGGCTAATTGCCACAACAATATCTTCAGTGTTATTAATCAAGTTTTCATAGTGTGCCGTGATAATTGGAATAATTAGAAGCAGCATAGACATTGCTTGCCTCTGCATGTCTCTCTCTCTCTCTCCCCTTTCCCTCTCCAGACAGGGACTTAGAAGAACCACAATTTCTGTACTGCATTATTTAATGCATATTTTCCAGCAAATACTGTAGGTAATGAATTAGCTGTTTATCATCCAAACTCTTTAGTGCCAGCAGGGTTTCTATAGGAATATGTAAGTAACTAAATGACTAAATGATACCATATTTTCCTGCCCAAAAATGTTAAATGCCCAACTAAGGTGCACCCCCCAACCTCTACTAGCTATAGGCAATCTACTTTAGAAAAGTAAGAAAGTGTGTGTGTGAGAGAGAGTAAATAAGTGTGTAAACTGTGTTTCTGTGTAAAAAATATAAGTACTTCTAGTACAATCCTCCTTTGCCCTGTTAAAAAAGTAATAGGAATAACTTCAAATGCACAAAATTGTGTAGTTAAATCAGCGCATTGTAATACCGTCTATATAAAAGACTGTTTTAAGGTTCTCTAATTTCTTCCTAACAAATTTAAAATCCTCACCCAACCTATTTTTAGCACTGCCAAAAACTACATCTCAAAAAGGTGTACTATGAGATTTCAAGAAGCCCAAAATTATTCTTTACCTCTGACCTAGGGAAGTAAATAAAGCTGCAATTTAGCACTTTTTGCTTAGCAGAATATTTAAATCATCATCTTTGTACATTTCAGACTGGACTAGCTGTTTACTGAGCTCTCTCTGGAACTGTGTTAGCAATGAGAAAACACCCAGTATTTCCTGGGTACATGCATAAACAATTAGTCAACTGGTCGGTATAACTGGAAGATTGATGATAATGACTCTCTTCATGAATGTATGAAGGCATTTAGCCAAACTAATGGATTGAAATGGACTGCTGTCTATGGCCTTTGAAGGGCAGCTTAATTTAGTTTTAGAGCTTACCATAGGCATAAGATGAAATACTGTGATGACATAAATCTCTCCTATTTCTTCTTTTTGAAATGTTAGCTTTTCCTCAGTTGCGAATTTGCAGAACAAATATCTTTTGAAATGTTCTGTGCTTCATTATAAAGTGGCCTGAACTACCCAAGTCATAACCTGGTTTTGATTGAAGTTCATCAGCTGTTCATCTGCAGGGCTCAACTGGAGCTTAATAAAATAGTTGTGCTGGACTGGAAATAATCCTTCTCACCGTGAATGTTGTGGGTCCACGGGAAAGGCCCATCATGTATAGCTGGGAATGTGAGAACAAGGCAGAACATCAAGAATACCGGTCCTTTATGAAGCTTCCTTCATTCTCTGTGCCTATTCCCCAAGCAGTAGAGCTGTCAAGACCAGCCCTCTTGGTCCATACCCTATAAGCACAGAACTGTTTGCAATAGGCATCAAGACCAAGCAGCAGAGTGGTTTATGTATCCCTACACCTTCCTGGGAAAAGGGCAAGAGCTTTTCTGGGCTGGGCCCTGTTCCTCCAGACCAGCCAAGATTTACAGGATTGATCCCTCCAAGACTGAAAAACTAACTTCATTTCCGCTCCTTTTCCAAACATGACTCCTGCAGGATTTTGGAAATAGGTTTTTGGAAACATATTACTAGCTTCTGCATTCTGCCTTCACAAAAGGAAGGAGGAACATTGCTCCAGCTGTGAAAACCTGGTTTGGGCACTTAATAGTTAATGAACAGGTTGTGCCCCCACCATAACGATGTACTCAAGTGCAGACTGTTTTACTTTTCCCTGTTGAAGTGAATGGCAGGCATTAATTTGTATGATAGAAAATGAAGAGAGAAATGGGTAAAATATTGGGGTGACAGATAAATTTTTTCCCTTCTCCCAACAATCAAGAAGTAGGCTCCATCCTTGATTAGGATATGATGATCTGCAGAGGCAAATCTATAGCTGAAACATCTTACATTCTCTGTTAAAACCATAACTATTCAATACAATTTTCTTTATCAAACTGAGCTGAATTAGGTGTGTAAGAAGCTGACTTATACTGAGTTAAACTATTGGTCCATAACTTGTCAGCAGTGGCTCTCTAGGATTTCAGATGGGAGTCTCCTAGCCCTACCTTGAGATACCGTTGATTGAAATTGGGACTTTCTGCATGTAAAGCAGATGTTGTACCACTAAGCTATGACCAAATCACTGCTACATCTGGTTAGGTGAGAAGTACACCCATTCCTGAGGCACGGGGTGGCGCTGTGGGTTAAACCACAGAGCCTAGGACTTGCCGATCAGAAGGTCAGCAGTTCGAATCCCCGCGACGGGGTGAGCTCCCGTTGCTCAGTCCCTGCTCCTGCCAATCTAGCAGTTCAAAAGCATGCAGTGCAAGTAGATCAGCAGCAGCAGCAGCAAGTAGATCAATAGGTACCGCTCCGACGGGAAGGTAAACGGCGTTTCCGTGCGCTGCTCTGGTTCGCCAGAAGCGGCTTAGTCATGCTGGCCACATGACCCGGAAGCTGTATGCCAGCTCCTTCGGCCAATAAGGCGAGATGAGCGTCGCAACCCCAGAGTCGGCCATGACTGGACCTAACGGTCAGGGGTCCCTTTACCTTTACCTTTTTACACCCATTCCTATGAAGAGCTTGAAGAAAGAGTGATAGAAAGGTTTGTTTTTCCCCTCCACTAAACTCACCCTTCTTGGTGCTTCTGTTGAAAATAATAGCAAACATGGGTCAAGGAAACTAAAAAGAGAGAATCAAGAAAAGGCACATAGGGTTTAGAGTGGGAGACTAGAAAAAAAAAACTTGATTACCAAAACAAGACAGTTGCAGCTTTTTTAATGTATCTGTTCTGCATACCTGCTACAGTATCAAGGTAAGATTGCATGTTTTAATTATTTGAGTGAGAGCAGGATGTTTGCAGCTAGATAATTCTTAAGAGTGTGTTCTCAGGTGTAAAAGAAAACCAGATTTTGGAATCGGTACACAATGGATCGAAAAAAGGACCTGTGGAAGTTGGTGCTGCTTATAGGAAATCGGAATTATTGGAAAAACTGGGATTGATGAGAGGAGTTAAGACCCCAAAAAGCATGGAAATGGTTAGTTATGATATCACAAAGCTGATAAATAAAGGTTGAGGGGGTGAGGAAGGTAGGCATCAACCAGACATGTTTGAAAGTGTATTATGGTACACAACCAGACAGTGTGGGGCTGTTCTTGGAGAAGAAGACTGAAAATGGGTGATGTGTGTAAATGGACAGCACTGCAGTAATCAAAGATTTTTTTTGGGGGGGTCATGTATTTGGAACACAGCTGCTGGGGGTTTATACTTGGGTATGGCATAGGTGCATGCTGCATTTTCAGCTACAAAATAAACAGTTAAAGAATGCAAGACAGGTAGGCATGGAGAGTATATTTGAAACACACACACAGAGAGATGTTGATTCTCGGATGGGGTCCAGGCAACCTCTTAAAGTGCTTTATGGTAATACTAAAACAAACCATAAATTAAAACTAGTTATATGAACGCCCCCTCCCAAATATGGTTTTATCACTTACGATTTGTGCAGTTTTGTTTCTTAGGTGTTGGGCTTTGGAGCTTTGTCTTAAATTTGTATGTAAGTCACTTTGAATTTATTGTATAATGAAAAGCACAGTATAAATGTTTAAGGATGTATAAATGTTGTGAACCACCCTGGGATATTTAGATGGACAATATACAAATTTCAGCCACCATCACAGTAAAGCCCAGATATGACTATCAGAGTAAAGCTAAAACATACTAAAAAAATCAGTAGCAAAACTGAGAGGTAAGTGTTGCATACTCATCAGCAAGTTTTAGAGGATATGCATGGCCAAAAATGTATGTATGTATATGCTGTTGCTTGGGGAGTGAGAGTTGGATGTGTGATGGTAAGGTAGAAGCACATGTCAGGTTGGACGAAGCTCAGCCGGGGTGGGAGGGCTATATTATGCGCACAGTGATGCCCCGCAAGATGAACGCCTCGCAAGACAGAAAACCCGCTAGACGAAAGGGTTTTCCGTTTTGGAGGCGCTTCGCAAAACGAATTTCCCTATGGGGTTGCTTCGCAAGACGAAAAAATCTTGCGCGTCCCCGCGGGTTTTTCCCACTCCCCCCCCCCTTTTCCTAAGCCGCCTATCAGCTGTTCCGCTTGAAAACCCGCTTAACAGCTGATCACGGAAAGCCGCTAGACCGCTGTAGCGCTAATCCACTAGGCTGTCAATGGGCTTGCTTCGCAAGACGAAAAAACCGCTAGACGAAGAGAATCACGGAACAGATTCTTTTCGTCTTGCGAGGCACCACTGTATATGGGTGAGGACAGTAACAGGAAGCGATACTGAGTTAAATGTAGGGTGTCAGCTATGGGTGAAATAATTGTGCTTCCCATGGTTTCTTGTTCCTGCTCTCAATAACATTTTTCTCTCACAAAACAATTGGCATTCCACGTATCCTATCATTTCACACAGTTCCTTGTTTCTGTGCCAATCACTGGAGACTCCTCCCAGTTATTTCATCCATTCCATAAACTCTCCCCGGCACCAACCTTTCACATGACATCCTCTGCCCACACTCCACATTCCACAGATACGGCTTCATTGTATTCTTTCAAAGCTAGTTAGTGGGATCTGCGAATGGCAGTAGAATTTATTTCCAAATTGGCATCGCTGATGAATCTGTTCCTTCCACTGGGCATTCTGGGTCATTAATTTCAACTTGTAAACAAATTCTTATTAAACATTTATATAACAATGACACCAGTTCAAATGCAGTGGAAGAGGACTGGAGAGAAAAAGAGAGGGAGAAAGGCAAAATATGGGTGCGTGAAGCCTAAATTGTAGGCAGTATAAACCATCTGTACTATTTACGTGATATACATAAGAGCTCGGCTAGATCAGGCCAAGAATTGCATTGTTTTATCACTGATGTGTTTGCTGTCCTGGGATCCTTTGGGAGGAAGAGTGGGGTACACATTTTTATTTTATTATAAATAAATAAAACCTCTCATTCACCACCCTGTTTTCCACAGTGGCCAGTCACACTTTTTCTAGTAAGCCCACTCTCCCCATGCTTTTGCCCCCCCCCCCAATCAACTGGCATTTAAGTGTAGACTGCTCCCAAAGAAAGGGGTTCCATTTAACTAGCATGTCTAATTAGCTATTGTTAGACCTATCCTCCTTTAATCTATCTCGGTACATATGAGTTAGCTTTCTGCAATAGAATTTGAGTTCTTAGTGATTTCATGTATTTATTTTGTGTAAGCGTTGGAAGTGAAGGTTTCTCTATTGCATGCTATTTTTATTTTTCTGGTGATGTTTTTTACAGATTATTATTATTAACCCGTTTTGGAATAGATACTTTGAACTGTAACAAGTGCACGTGGGATGAGTTGGGGGGAAGTCAATATTAAAAATAGATTAGATCATACATAAATGAAGAATATGGAAACGAGCCGGTGTTGGGCATCACAAAAACAAGGACATTGTATGCCTGGTTCCACTGAAGGCTAAACAACATTTGAATGAATGTGTATTCTCCCTCCTGGCTGCTGGCTGCTTTTCCCCACTCCCAAGTTCTTGAAAAAGATTATGGATGTAGTACAGAAAACAGCAAGCTGTATCTGAAATGCTTGTTATACTCAGTCAGAATAGAAATAGTTTACGCAGATAAGGCAATGCATGACTTATTAGGTTCCCCCCTCCACCACCAAAAAATAACCTATGCAAAGGTTTAGTTCCTTATACTGAGTCAAATCATTGGTCCTTTGAGTCCAGTATTATCTGTTTACCCTGATGGGAAGCATCTCTCTGAGGTTCCAGGAAGATGTTGTTCCCAGTAACTCTTAATAAAAATAATTTCCTTTTAAAGTTTAAATTTGATTTTAAAAATATGTCACTCATGTAGTTTAAAGTTTCCAAAGCATTTGTTTCTCTGTGTTGCAGGTCATTATTAAACCACTGTCTGTGGGTAGTAATTACAGATTGTTTGGGGATTATGGTTTAATTACATAGAAATCATGTGTAGAACATGGGGCTATGCATTTCAGCAAAGAGATTGTAGTAACTCTTATATTTATTATTGCTTTAAAAACTCCCTTCTGTATTTGCAGTTGGTTGCAATTGCTATGTCGGTGTGGTAAAATACAGATTATTGTGTTACCGAATGTGATAAAAGGGTACACCGTTGTGAGCATAGTAGTCTGCAGGTGTAGCAGATGTGAGGCTGAAATTAACAGGACAGGGCTATAATTAAACTATAGACAGCCATCTGAAAGGAAAGGGGCTCCTCTTGTCCAACAGTATCATTAAGTGAAACTTAGATTGTCTCTAAATATTTGAAAGAGCAATAAAAGAGTGTTAATTAGTAAGAAAACACTCCAACTTAGAACTTAATTCCTTAAAGCATCCCCTTTTTATGAAGGCAAACTTGCTGAAGTCAAGCCATATGGTTAACATAGTTCAGAGACAATAGGGTCCTTGGTTTATGGCTGCTACAAGGGAAATGTTGCTGGAAAAGAACAGATAGCAGTTAGTATACATCCATTTTCAGTTGTGTGAATTGCTTACACCCATTGAGACACAGAGGTTCAGATCATTAATGGCAGCATTATGGTTACTAAAGCAGGCCAGTTCGTCAGCTGTCTACATCTGTGAAAACAGAATACCTCTGGGGACTAAGACTTAATATTCCCAAGAGAATTTCTAAAAGCAGAATAGAAGAAGAAAGCGGGGAAGCTGATTTTGGTTTGAGCAGTAGAATCCTACATTTACAAACGATTAACACTGCATAATGAAGTGGTAATGAAGAAAAGGAGATTTCTGATAAAAGACTAATAACAAATCCCATTATGCCATGGTGTATTTTTCGCCTTTAAGTGTATTAGTTTTATCTATCCTCTGTCCTGAATTGCATGAGGTCGTTTGTGAATAATGTCAGCTCAAATGCATCAAGCATTGCTGAGTTATGACTCCTAACAGTTTGTGAAATGTGAAAGGTGGGTGGGTGGGGGGGTTAAGGGAAGGAACAAGTGCTACTTAAAGCGATAGGCTTCCTGCAGAGTCTGAGTAATGTTTGCGACACTGAAAGGTAATAGTTTCCTGTAGGCTTGTCACTGAGGGGTAATTTCCCACTATTGGGTAAAACACCTTGCACATAATGTTGTTAGAATTAATTGTGCAAAATTAGCTTTGCTCCATGTTTCCCCTGCTTCCCCTATTGTAGCACCTCTTCAAATTTTAGAAGTAGATATTCATAGGGAGCCAAAGGAAAGCTACTGTGAGATACGTTTGAAATTCCACATTATTGTCTTTTTTCTGTATTCTTCATGAAGTGTTTATTACTCCTAATACGCACACAACAAAATAAACCCTCGTTGAAAGTTACTCCATCTTGCACCTAGTGTTGTTTAACCAGATGGCAGTTGCAACTAAATCCTTAAAGTAAAATTTATACTCTTAAGTGCCCAGTGGTTTCTCTTAATGCCATTTTAAGATTATGGGTTCAGTTCAGACGTTTAAGTTCTTTTAAATCAGAAGGAAGGTGCTCTCCACTGAAGTCTGCTCAGTTCCACTGAAACCTGTTACAGCTGAGCTCATCCGCGGACTTTTTTGGAGTTGTTAGTGCAGCTGCTTCTTTCATTTGCTTATAAAGCTGAAATGATAAGTAAACTGGGACAAAGCTTTTCTAATAAAGCCGATCTGCTAAACAACATTAGAGAGCTAGAGTTTTTTAAGTCTTTCACACACTTCCTTCTATAACCAGGTTAAGATATAATGTAGAACATCGTAAACATATCTATATTAATTTTAATCATAAGTTACTGTGTGTTGGATTTCCCTGTAAACTATTAATTCCTGATCTTTTTGGTTCAACTTTTGATATGTTTTGTTGACTTTATTTGCAGGCGATGGGTAAGGCTTCTATTTGGGAGAGAATTTCCCCTCCAGGACCTTCTTGTCATCTGGGATGCTTTATTTGCTGACAGCATCACTCTCAATCTAGTTGACTATGTTTTCTTAGCCATGCTGCTATACATTAGAGATGCCTGTGAGTATGCATTACATTATACATATAGCCTATATAATGCAATATATTTCTAATTGAAATAAAAAAAATTAAAAATCATTTTGATTGGAAGTTGTTTAAAGTTGTTCATAATATATAAGAAAGCAACAACTTAAAAACACATTTTGGTTTTTGGGATGTTCTTCCTCTCGCTATGCCTCTTTTAAAACACAGAAGTGTAGATGGCATTGTATGAAACAAAGTGGCCAAGGTAAGTATAGAGCTCCACCTTCTGTCATATGTGGTGTATTGAGTAAAACTATACATTCACTACTGACATATTTTATGGATTTCTAAAATAAGAGAAAATGTATTAAAAGCAAATTTATTTTTTACAAAAATTCTCTGCATTTTATTTTATTTTATTTTGCCTTTAACTATGTCACATGAGCACTTAAATTATTTTTGATGTGTATTAGAGTCCCATAAACTTAATTAACACACAACTTCAGGGGAATGTTTAGAACAAAACTTTGATTTTCATATAGATAACTATGTGGAGATTTACTCTAAAGCAAAATCTCTATTAAGCAAGTAGGAAGTAGAGAATACTTGGGAAGGTAAAAAAGTAAATGAAATAAATTTGTAATAAAACCACCAATTTATCCTAATTAGTTGAGAAACGTGCAGAACCACAAAAAGGTAAATTAAGCAAATTATGGTTATCAATAACCAGGCCTTCCAGTAGATTGTATTTTAAAGTCAGCCCACCTTTCCAGGGCAAATTTGTATGCATCTGGTAACATTCCAACTGCAAAAGTCTGTGAAGTCTTTGTGAATAAGCCTTTAAAGATTTTGTGTGCGTTAGCTGACTTGCAGGAATCATGCAGAAGTCTCCAACACACCTGTGGGTACTACCTGAGAGCCAAATCTTGCAAACAATTATTCACACTTGATTCTTTGATAGACTCTGTTGCCTCAAATGCTCCATTCCCAATGATCTAAGATCTTGAGGTTGGCCCAAAAAAAAGCATTTGGACTGAAATTCCTGAAACCATTTAAAAATGGGCTTTTTCCAGTTTGTTTGTTTTTTGTTCTTTCTTTTTTATATAGAGGACATTGAATTGATGCTAATCCATTTTTCTACAACCACCAGAATTTTGAAGCTATCAAGTGTTCTTTATTTTCTCTTCTTTTCCAGTTCCTCCTTAGGCTTTTCTGCACAAGGCCTTAGCACTGTTCTAAAGGGGAAATTACAGGTGGACTCTTCCCTCCTCCCTTGCATCGGGGTAGCATATGGCTGCTAAAAAGCATATGACTGTAAAAAGACCCCTAAGTGAGGCAGTTGCAATCTGCAAGGGACCTTTTGGCCATTTTTGTGTCTGTGTCCTATGATGTTCCTTCCATATGTAGATACATGACCCCCAAAAGGCTGGACCAGACCCTTATTACTTTGGAATTTACAATCTGATTCCCTGTAAGGAACCGCAAAGCAGTTCAGAAGAATTGTGCAAATATATAAATATCAGCATTCAATATAGCACCACTGGTACAAAAACAATACATCCCATCTAAGAGGAACCTGCAACAAAATGTTGCTGTGTATCTTCACCTTCTAACAGCACTGAAACTGCTCAGGGGTTCTAGCCATCCCCACCTTCAGGATACTCCATTCCGTCCCACTGCCATCACTTACTTTCAGGTTTCATTTTCCAATTATCAGTTAATGTTCCATAGCTACTGAGCTTGATTAGTCCTCACTGAGCCGTTTCTTGTGAAGAGAGTTGTTCCCTTAATTTTTTTTTTTTTACATCACTTGCAATAGCTAATATAGGAAGTGGCTTTTTTAAACTGCCAGAACTATGGAATAAATGGAATGGTTAAAAAAATTATACTACTGCAGTCTTTCATGGGAGTAAATAGTCAAGCAGGCTGTAAATAGAGCCCATGGCCCAAAGTATCATAAAAGTCGTTCTGTGAGCCCAACAGAGCTTTTTAGATTTGTTTTACTAGTGTCCTATAAGGCAATATGACCTTCCACAAGCTCCTCCCTATAGCCTAAGTAACTATTCAAATCCTAATGAATGAAAAAGAATATCAAGTTTATATTACCATGTGAATAAAAATATATGTCTTTCTAAGGTATTTTTTTCTGAAACAGTTTAGCCACCTTTTTATTTATTATGCTGTATTACGTTTTTATTGATGTACGTTTTTTATATCTAATACACCACTTCTAGACTGATGTGAGAGTTAGTATAGAAAGTAAAATAAATAAATAAATAAATAAAGGACCTGCTTTCTCCTTTCACTTGTTTGCTTAGGCCACCTTATGATGAAACAGACACTTGCACCAATGCCCATCTTGTTCCAGTCTTGCATCTCTCCCTCTCTCTCTCTCTCTCTCTCTCTCTCTCTAACCCAAATGTGAAAGCATATAAGGAAAGCAGTGTGCAGCTAGATGGCCACTGCCTCATAGAGTCCTGCACTATAGTGCCTCTCAACTTGCAGAGGAAAAGGATTATGACTAAAAGACCAAATGGAAGTGTGGGCGTATGGAGGCTAATTTGTAAGCGAGTACTATGGGTGAACAATGGGACGCGGGTGGCGCTGTGGGTTAAACCACAGGGCCTAGGGCTTGCCGATCGGAAGGCCGGAGGTTCGAATCCCCGTGACAGGGTGAGCTCCCGTTGCTCGGTCCCTGCTCCTGCCAACCTAGCAGTTCGAAAGTACGTCAAAGTGCAAGTAGATAAATAGGTACCGCTCCGGCGGAAAGGTAAATGGCGTTTCCGTGCGCTGCTCTGGTTCGGCAGAAGCAGCTTAGTCATGCTGGCCACATGATCCGGAAGCTATACGCCTGCTCCCTCGGCCAGTAAAGCGAGATGAGCTCCACAACCCCAGAGTCGTCTGCGACTGGACCTAATGGTCAGGGGTCCCTTTACCTTTACCTTTAGTATGGGTGAAACTGTAAAATGGGACTAGCCACAGTGGAGCCTTCCAGTTGTTGTGGGCTACAACTACCATTATCCCTAGCTAGCATGGCCAGTGGTCAAGGATTATGAGAGTCATAGACCACAGTATCTGGAGGGCCCCACATTGGCTACCTCTGATGTAGAGTGTGTGCTGTGGTGCAGGAGTTAGCCAAGGGTGCCTTAATTTACACTGTTAATGCTTTTGGCACATAAGTTATAAGTGATTTAATTATTCTCTTAATCTGAATATTTTTTAAAAAAAATAAAATTATATAGGTTGTGGAGATTGCAAATGATGTCTATATGCCGTGTTTCTAAAACCATAGTCTTCCCAGATTAGTTAATCTAGAGTTAGAAGTTTGTATTTTAAATTTTGCTCCGCACCAATACTACTATTCTTAGGATGTTTTAAGCCTTCTAGACATATAATTGCTCACTTATGAACTAGATGTCTTTGTTTTTCAAAAAGAACTTTGTAGTAGAAATACTCCCCCCCCCCCCCGAAAAAAGCTATATTTTCAGGTATTTGCCTATGTCTTTCAAAGAACTGATATAAATGAGAAATGATTCTGGTATCCAAATGTATCAGCTTCTCTACACTGATGTTGCAACATACTGTTTCCGCCAATTTGAATTCATAAGGGTTTCTTTTTTTTCAACCTTGAAGATGAAATAGAACTAGAACAAAGTATTATATAAAGGAGTGTCTGTTTTTGTCATACACATGTAAGGAAAGTAGCTATCACAAAAAAAGACCCCAAAAAGTTTTCACCTCCCATTTGCCACCCCCTGTTTGAGATAATAGGTTGGTTTTGGTCACATAATAGAGAAGTTTCATTTCTTCTGTTTGTTGCATTTACCTATAATTTATAATTGCAAATACCTACGATCAATATTTTAATGCTCATTATTGAATCAAATCACACTTAGTCTTTTCCCCAAAAAAAGAAACAAATAAAAAGTCTAAAATCTGGCTTCAGTTAGAGTGTTAAAAGGTATGTTTGAAGAAAATACATCAGATGTTGTCTTACAAAATCCATTTAGGACGAACTACTCCCAACATTCTTATTTATTTTAAGAAAGTATAAAGAATCCTTATCACAACCGCCTTATACTGTGTTACGTTTGATTTGATTGGTTCTATATAATGCGTGGTCCCATCTATTATACTCGGCAGAAAGAACTCTTGACTGAGCCCATTGTATTGCATTCATTATGCTAACTTCAAAGAGAAGAGAGAAAAGCAGGTATCTGAACATGAACAAGAAAAACAAAAGGAAAGAAAAAGAAACAGGCAGAACAGATAAAAAATGAGTAGGATAAGTGAGTGCTTTACAAATGAAAGCAGATGTATAAAATTACAAGCTGTCGGATCAGCAACGGAAATGAAGATGATAAAGTGGCTCCCTACACAGATTATAATTATTCATTTTGCCCAGTCCTGAATCTTTTCCTCATAAACCTCTTCAGGGAGAGATGGGAAGGTACCAAAGGATATGAGATTGACTCACATGGAAGCGGGTGCAGGGATGCTGTTTAGTAAGTCTCTAAGGCCATAAAGCAGTCAATATATTTTGGGTTTCTATTTTTATCAATGATTTTTGCCTTATGTTGCAAGAACATTTTTCACAAAGGCTTTTAATTAATAAAAATGATATTATTTCTAAAACTGAAGTTCTCAAAACTGTAAAGTTGCACTATCTAAATTTTATTATTATTATTATTATTAGCAATTTAGGCGAACAATTCAAAAATAATTGGCACTCCTTTGACAGCTCCAGTAGATGGATTGCCAAGATTTAGATGGTGCTAAAGAAATGAAGTAGTTTACATAGTCTTGGCAGAAAAGATTTATTTAATTTCACCCATAATTAAGTTCATCACATACCCAGAAAGGGACAGTTGTATGCTAACTAGACGGAGGTTAGATAATGGAAATTTAATACATCCTATTAAAATATGTAGCAAGCTTTTAAGAGGGGCCAATAAGTGGTTCTCTAAGCTAATTTAGAAGGGACGTGGGTGGTGCTGTGGGTTAAACCACAGAGCCTAGGGCTTGCTGATCGGAAGGTCAGCAGTTCGAATCCCTGCGACAGGGTGAGCTCCCGTTGCTCAGTCCCAGCTCCTGCCAACCTAGCAGTTCAAAAGCATGTCAAAGTGCAAGTAGATAAATAGGTACTGCTCCGGTGGGATGGGAAACTGTGTTTCCGTGTGCTGCTCTGGTTTCGTCAGAAGCGGCTTAGTCATGCTGGCCACATGACCCGGAAGCTGTCTGCGGACAAACGTCGGCTCCCTCGGCCAGTAAAGCGAGATGAGCGCCACAACCCCAGAGTCGTTCGCGACTGGACTTAACTGTCAGGGGTCCTTTACCTTTAAGCTAATTTTAGGATTAACACGTTTGGGAAACAAAGCAAAAGTTGTAAATCAGCCCTCAACCATTTGAGGCTATCTTTAACTAAAGGGAGAGAGGAGCTGTATACTATTTGGTGACGATAATTTTTCCCAGAACCCTACAAATTGTACTTAGAGTGATTACTTTTATGTTAAACTGAGGGGGGGGAAACTTATCATATTTCCTATTACTTTTAGTGATATCAAGTAATTATCAGACCTGCTTGGGACTTCTGATGCATTATCCTCCAATTGGAGATGTCCACTCATTGATCTTGAGAGCTCTTTTTCTCAGAGATCCAAAGGTAAGTCACTTGGAAATCTTCGCAGTTGAGGCACATCCCAACTGCTTTTAAAACATGGTTACAGTCCTTGTTTAATGCATAAGGAGAGGGAAGAGTTAACAATGGGGGAAAATTGTCATTTCAAAAAGAAGTATCTAGGCTCAGAGTCATAGAGAACTAGCATTGTTTTGACCTAGGCCCTTGTTGTCAGCTTCTAGCTTTGGATGGCAACATGATAGCTCTGAGTTGCTCACTAAGGGCGATTCAGAATGAATGCCCAGAAAACAGAGGAGCAAATCCCACCCTTTTTTCTTTTTAAATCTGAGGTCATATGCCTCACACTGTATCTCCAGCATTTTGAAATGTAATCTCAAGTGGCAATGCTTTCGCATGCTAGCAAGCATAGTCTCTCTTGCATTACATTCGACAAGGATATATCAGAGGGGAACCCTTTGGATCCAACCCATCTTATTTAAGGTCCCAAACTGGTTTTAGTATTTTCATTGTAGGTGTTGTGTTCTAATGTTAATAAAGAGGTCCAGAGGGTGGCAACACGAGAACAGGCCTTCTCTGCAGTGGCTCTTGGTCTGTGAAATGCTCTCCCCAGGGAAGTTTGCCTGGCGCCTTCATTATACACCTCTTAAGTGCCAGGCAAAAACGTTCCTTTTTAACCAGGCCTTTGGTTGACCTGATCAACACCCCATACCCTTTTAAAATGTGGCTCTTTTGGGGGAGGTATTATTGGGTTATTGCTTTTATTTTTATTTTATATACTGTGATCTTTTTATGTGAACCGCCCTGAGACCTCCGGGTATAGGATATAAATCCAATTAATAATAATAATAATAATAATAATAATAATAATAATAATAATAATATCCCAGCAAATGTGGTGAGACCTGGGCCCAGATACAAGCCTTGGTGGGTTTTCTCAAAGAAGGAGAAGGCAATGCAAAGTCTCAAATTCACCTTCTCAGAAGGTCATTCTGGGATATCTCCTGGTTGGAAGCCTTTTTGGCCTCAGAGGTGATATTCAAAGATTCCATTACCTGCAGTTCTGAATATTTGCCTCCAACAGTCAGGAGAAGCAGCCAAGGATTGTGTAGGCTTGCAATCTTTTACCATCTCTGCCTGCCTGTGGGCTAACATTCAAGGGCTTGCCCCAAGCAGTAGTTAGTTAGTTAGTTAGTTAGTTAGTGTCTTTATATGCTGTTATGGCCCACTCTTCATCTTGCAGTCTCATGGTGGGTTTCATACAGCTTAAAGCAAAGAGTAGGTGCTGCATAACAGCACTAAATTAGCCCATATCAAACAGCAAGCAAAACTAGCAACAGTGCTGCAGAGGGAGTGATAACTCTGAGATCATGCTCTACCCCCAAAGGCAAATGTAAAACAAAATTTATCCAATGATTGTGCCAGGTGCACATGAGAGGGAAGGGCATTCCACAACCTGGGAGCCACCACAGAAAAGGCCCTCTCATGCACATACTTTACAGGGCATTGTGGAGCTGCCAGCACACAGGGAACAAGTGCAGACCCTTAAGGATTGGTGTAATTATGTGCCCAGGCAGAAGTTCTCGCCAGCATTCTTCAACAGTTGCAGCTTCTGAACCATCCTTGAGGGCAGCCCCAATTACAGAAGTCTAGTCTAAAGGTTATGAGGGGATGGATCACTGCGGCAAAGCCATATCTGTCCAGGAAGGGCTGTAGCTGGCAGACTGATTGGAACTAGCCATGGGTGCCCCTAGCAGCTGAAGGCATGTGAGTTTCAAATGGTGAGCCAGGATCAATGAATACTTCCAACTTGATCACTCTGGAGGAGAGTGATCCTGTCCAGAACAGGTCATCTGCTCACTTCGCAAGCACTCACACAGTACCTCTATTGTATCTGGATATGTACAAAATTCAGTCTGGCAAGGTCTTAGGGTCTCAAAAACAAGCACATCTAGAGTCACATAGGCATCAGTCCTAAAACACCATGAGCACCTAAACCCCCAAAGTGCTTTTCTCCTAAAATTCCTTTTGAGCTAGTCTTGATTCTGTGCCCCTGTATGAACTGGCTTCAGAGCCTCTTTCTGCCTGCAGGTGGATCTAAGCTGGCCAGCCAGAGGTCCACATTGATCATCCATTGATTAGCATTGATTGATATTCATTCATTTATTTAAAGCATTTATAAACTGCTTAATATTTTAAGGATCTCTAAGCTGTGTACAATGTAAAAGCTGTTAAAAATATTATTAAAACAGAAATTCAACACAAAAGTAGCATAAAAGCAGCATAAAAGTATATAAAAGTAATTCAGGGAATTTATACTAATCAAAACAGAATCGGAATTTTATACACTGTTCTTGGTTACTGATTATTTTCTACAAGAATTGTTACATTAAACATATAGATTTTTTTAAAACATCATTTTTAATTCTGGTTTTGCATAGAACTCCTTGCATACACCGCTACTCTTTACTGTGCATAAAATTTCCTTTCTGATGAAAAGCAAAATCCATCATCTCCATGATACTTGAAAGCATTTTGGTCTTTTAAAAATCTGAACATTCTGCACACATAGGCACTAAAGCAGAAAAATGTTTAAAATGATACACTTTAAAAACAGGATGCCACTCTTTACAGCAAAAAAAAAAAATGTTCATTGGTTTTATGCCTCTACATTCTGGGGAATAGGTGTTTATTATACTATTTTCCTTGTATGGGCCCTACGACGAAGGTCAAGGGGGGGGGGAAAGTCTTTTCTGATAAGTTCCACCCAGTTAGTCTCAGAAATAGATTTTTTACTATTCACTCAGTGTTAAATGCAGGTGTTGCAGACATTTTCATGGATTGGCACCTGTAATTGAAGCAAGAACAAGAGAGACCAGTTCTTAAAACAGTACAGTGGTACCTCTGGTTAAGTACTTAATTCGTTCCGGAGGTCCGTTCTTAACCTGACACTGTTCTTAACCTGAAGCACCACTTTAGCTAATGTGGCCTCCTGCTGCCACTGCGCCACCAGAGCACGATTTCTGTTCTCATCCTGAAGCAAAGTTCTTAACCTGAAGCACTGTTTCTGGATTAGCGGAGTCTGTAACCTGAAGCGTATGTAACCCGTGGTACCACTGTAGAGGGTAGTGGGCATTAATGGACAGCATGATGGAGCTCAAATGACTTCCCAGTAGATGACTGACTGCTGCCTACCAGGAAGGAGAAGGGAAAGGTGCTGGGAAGGTCAGCATGGTGCAAGCACACCAGCAAGAACACTAGATTGGCTCTGCATTTTGCTATGTCAACATCCCTTTAACCCTCTTCCTCCTGTTAAGCAGCAGTGACTCAGCTGCTTGGGAGGTCAAGAGACCAGCTCTGTACCATCACACCATCCTCCAGTTGTAGTGGATGCTGGCTTCATTTTATTTGTGAAAAATAGATATTGTTTCATATGTGAAAAAATGGTTTCATCAAAAACCAATAGATATTTGGGAAATATTCAGTGAATTTTGTTTATTGTAGCGATTACAACTGAGCCAAAACTATACTTCCAAGGGGGGGAAATAGTTTTATGGTGCAATCCTATGCCTATGAACATGCAGTGTGTTTAGTGGGACTTATTCTAAGTAAGGTGTGCATAGAATTGCAGTCCTAGTATAGTCTCAGACATCTTCTCATAGGGATGCAAAGAACTAAATATCCCAGCTTCCACGTATTCCTTGTAGTATCTTTACGGACTTTGGCAGAGAGCAATCTCTAAGAAAACATCTTCATTCCACCAGAAAGGAGCCTACAGTACAACCCAGGATCCAACCAGCCCAGCAATGCAACATAATATTTTTCTCGCGGGTGGCACTGTGGGTAAAACCTCAGTGCCTAGGACTTGCCGATCGTCAGGTCGGCAGTTCGAATCCCCGCGGCAGCGTGTGTTCCCGTTGCTCGGTCCCAGCGCCTGCCAACCTAGCAGTTCAAAAGCACCCCCGGGTGCAAGTAGATAAATAGTGACCGCTTACTAGCGGGAAGGTAAACGGCGTTTCCGTGTGCTGCGCTGGCTCGCCAGATGCAGCTTGTCACGCTGGCCACGTGACCCGGAAGTGTCTCTGGACAGCGCTGGCCCCCGGCCTCTTAAGCGAGATGGGCGCACAACTCCAGAGTCGGACACGACTGGCCCGTACGGGCAGGGGTACCTTTACCTTTACACATGTTTTACTAAGCACAAATGACTGCTATAATACTGCTCCTGCCAAACCTTATTTTCTGCCTTTGCACACCTGCTTCTCCTGCAAGTGACCATCATCTTCCTTTCTTCTTTCCCAAGCAAAGGTGCAACAATAATAAATTATGTACATTTGCATGACTTCTTCCATTTCACTGGAATAATTTGCTCACTTTGGGATTACCTGTAAATTTCCCTTCTTTCCTCATTCAAATTGTGGAGAGGAGGGATGGGTTACTGTTTGATCTTTGGGTGATTTGCAGTAGATGGACTAGAGGTTTTTTTGGCGTCCAATTGTTGTTAACAAAGCAGCAACAAAATGCCTTTTCGGGCTACTGACACGAAGAAAGCTTGGGATAACCAGAAATTGACTTTTTTGTGAAAGGACTGCAAGCTTAGCTCAGTTTTGGTAATGAAAACAAATACCGTAGTTTAGAATGAGTTCAGAGGCATCATTTCCTCTAACAGTGTTTCTTTTGCACCTGGCTCTGATTGGTCGATCTTGGGGTATTCATGAGTATAAGCGATATGAACAAACTTTGAGCCCTAGAATGGAAAAAGGGATCTCAAATTCTGCAAAAAATATATATTAAAATATCAGATTCTGAATAAAGCCTCTAGCATTGCCAACTTTATGCGAAGTATAATTATGTAAATATTTGCTTGCATGCAGTTTTTGAGCTATTTAGGTACAATAGATGTAAAATGCCTGATTTGATTGTTTTAAATTTATTTCCTAACAATCTAATAATCATTCAGAATTCTCCTTTTTACAGTTTGTCTTTCTTTTTGATATTATTAGTATTTATTTCATTTGTGAATTGCTTCCAGTGAGGCATCTTGAAGCGATTTTACAATAAAAGCATATTTAAACAATTATATATATATATAAACAAAATTAAAAATATGTGCATACATAAAAACAATGTTTTCAAAAATTGCATATAAAACAATTTTAAAACCTAATAAAGTTCAGTTCGAATCTCCACTTAAAAGACTTTTTGAAAGAGGATAGTCCTCAGCAAGCACCTAAAAGATGGCACTTGCAATAGGAGGCTGATTATTGCAATAGGAGGATGATTATTACATTGTGCAGAACAGACCTTCTGAAAAGATCTGCAGGGTCACCTCTCCTGCAGAGCACAGTGATCAATTTGGTGTATAGGTGATGTGACAATCTTTTAGATACCTTGCTCTTAAACTGTGTAGGCCTTCATACACCAGTTATCAGCAGCTTGAATTATGCTCAGTAGATAATTGGCAGCCATTCTTATAAAATGTGCTGTGATAAACCCTTTATTTTCATTTGCAACATTTCAGAAGTGGTTAGTTTATATACTAGAAGGACCATGTTGAGGTTTCTTAAAACAATGCTAATTTCCATGTCTTTAATATAAAACTGCTATGGAGAGCAGTCTCCAAATTTTCATTTTCTTAATAGAAATGTTCAAACGTACGCACTCCACTGTTTTTCAGAAGCAAAGTATTACCCTGATGTGAAAAGGACAGTATGCTGAGTGCAAAACCAATTATTTTGCCCAAAGCACCTAGAGTAGGTGTTTGCTGTATTTTTACTATCCGGCAGTTTCCTGTTTTTTTTCTGCACCACCACCAATGAGAAGTGCCGTTACTTTTCAAAGCAGACGCTTTCAGATGGAAAATAGATACATAGGGATGGCAATCACAAAAATATAAAGCGATTAAAAAACAGTTCTAACTAGAGTTGTTCAAATAAAGAGAAATTAAAAACTCAATTAGAAACAAAAGTCATAGAAAATGTGAACATATTGTGTTCCTTAAATAACCAGATGTTCTTTTCTTCCTGAAGGCAGTCAAGCCTAGGAATAAAAGGTTTTAAACTATTGTTTTAAGTTAACTGTGAATTTTGCAAATCTGTTTTACCCTATAGCAAATAAAATTCTAATACAGCAACATAAGCAAAGTAATTTTCATCTTTGGGTGTATGTGGTTGCGCTAACCTTATCACTATGACTTATTATGAAGCTAAACTGCTATATAGAACATTACCATTTTAGATGATGTACAAAGAAGTTGCCAGCTATATTTTGTTTGAGTACTTACAGTAGTTGTCCCAAGTATGTCTGCCAAAAAAACTTTAACGAACCTCCTATCAGTAACGGTGGTGTAGCTGAAGGGGTCTTGAAATAAGGCTGTTTAGCATTGATACCCAGAAACAATATATGGTATTATCATAAAGAAGTGCTAAAAGTTTAAATTGCTTTAGATTATTCTAAACCAATAGATTTGGGATAGATTTTCAGTGAAGAAGGATTTGGAACTAAAGAATTGTGCCAGTCTTCCATGCGGTACCAGAATGTTTCTTGAGGGGAGGGGTCCCACACACAAAAGACCACTAAAACCTCTGTAGTGGCATCTAGCAAAGAACAAGTTGGAGTAATCAGAAGCAAATCAGCAAAATATTCTTATGTGCATAGAAGTGCACAGAATTCTTGTGATCCTGACCCATGGTTTGAAGCTAAGTGACCCTAATGAGGCACTTAATCTCAAGGTCGTGGTTTGAGCCCCACGTTGGGCATTGGAGGGGATTGGACTAGATGGTTGTCATGGTCCCTTCCAACTCTAAAGTTCTAGTATTCTAATTCTTTAAGACACTGGGAATGTTACCTTTGTGTTCTCTCTAAGTATGGGCCCAGACAGTACTAGTTTTCTCTTAGACCAATAATGCAGGGTCATGATTTTGTATGTGCAGGTATTCATTCTGATCCAGCGAGTAGGATGGCCATATTTCAAAGAGTGCAAATCCAGTCGGTGAAAGAAGACTGGAAAAAGTTTAAAGACTATTTAAAGAAATATGGCAAAATTAATGAATGTTAGAATGATGTTGGATAGAAATTCAGTGGTTTTTAGCTGTAATATTATAAGGGAATATGAAAAATGGATTATTAACAGGTAAAAATTTAATGTCACAATATTTTAAGATTAAAGACTAGGATAAACAAAGAGGGGAAGGATTTGCTGAACTAACAAACTGAATTGGAATACAAAAAAGGGAGGCGTGAGGAGGTCCGGGAAACAAGCAAATGAAAGATAAGTAGCGGAAAGATTGAGTTGTTTTTAACTACTTTTATTTTGTATTTTTGTTTTTTGTTTTTTCATTTTGTAATATTTTGAAAATCTTAATAAATATCTTTTTTTTAAAAAACAAAGAGTGCAAATCCAGACACAAAAGTTGTTGGTTTTTTTTGCCAAAGTTGTTCAGCTTTTTTAAGTTTTCCCCAAAGTTGTTGAACTCTTTTTAAGGAAATTCTCCAAAGGCTTCACTCCCGACATGGGTTGCTGTACATCCGGATTTCTACCTGGACACTGTTTCTGACAGCCTAATCCTGGCTATGTCTGGGAAATTCCGGACATATGTCAACCCTACCAGTGAGTAAGGATCTATAAATGCATGACAGTGATAAGCAGCAGATCCACAAGTATGTGGCTCCATCTCCATCATAGGTATCAATGGGAGGTTATTCCCTACGCTCACCAGAACTCTATTGAATTTTGCAATCAAAGCAATGTTTTGTTACAACAAAATCCATGATATAGGTACTTGCAAGGAGAAATTTGATTGAAAAAGTGAAAGAATAGCCCATACATTGCTTGTAATTTAATATAAAAAGAATATAAATAAATAGAATTAGATATTTGAAGAAGGCTATTGTACCTCCTCTCAATCTCCTCTTTTCCAAGCTATACATACCCAGCTCCCTCAACACTTCCTCATAAGTCTTGATTTCCAGACCTTTGATCATCTTGGTCACCACCCTCCACACACATTCTTAATTGTCAATAGCCTTCTTAAATTGTGGTGCCCAGAAGTGGACACAGTACTCTGACCAAGGCAGAATAGAGTGGTACTATTACTTCTCTTGATCGGGACACTATACTTCTGTTGATGCAACCTAGAATGGCATTAGATTTCTTTTTCTTTTCTTTTTGCTGCTGCTGTATCACACTGTTGACTCATGTTATGCTTGTGATCTACTAAGACTCCTACTAAGACATGTGCTGCTGACAAGTCAGGTGTCCCCCATCTTATATTTGTGCAACTGGTTATTCATGCCTAAGTCCAGAACCTGACATTTGTTCCTATTGAAATTCAGTTTGTTAGCGTATGCCTGCGCCCAGTTCTCCAATCTGTTAAGGTCATTTTGAATTCTGATTCTGTGAGGGCATAGAACATGGGTAGGCAAACTAAGGCCCGGGGACTGGATCCGGCCCAATTGCCTTCTAAATCCGGCACTCGGATGGTCCAGGGATCAGCGTGTTTTTACATGAGTAGAATGTGTGCTTTTATTTAAAATGCATCTCTGGGTTATTTGTAGGGCATAGGAATTCATTCATTTTTTCTTTCAAAATATAGTCGGGACCCCCACAAGGTCTAAGGGACAGTGGACCGGCCCCCTGCTGAAAAAGTTTGCTGACCCCTGGGGTAGAATCAACTTTGCAGCGCCAGCATGACTCCTGACAGTGCTTGTGTGTCACGTTCCTCCAGGGGCTCATCTCCTGCAATGGGCAATCTCCCTAGGCTCATTCCCCCCCCCCCACATCACTGTTGCAGAACAGTCTGCTCAGCTCTTTCAAGAAATTCCTCATCTTGCCCAGTAGCTCAAAGTGTGTATAGACAGGCCTCAAGTTGCTGTATCTTCTCTTCCAGCAAGGCAACCAGCTTGCACTTGCCGCAGGTGTGGTTTTGCACATTCTCAGACAAGAAGACAAACGTGGCACATGTGTTGCAGGTCAAGCTCGCAAATGCCCCTGTTTACAAGTCCTGCTCACAAAAATGAAGGCGTGTTTACAAGCTTGGTTTTTCATAATAAAATCAAGGGACAGCCCAAGACACCTTGCTGCCTGATTTGGACAAAGTGGCCACACACACGTACCCATTCCATGTTCAGAAGACCAGACTAACGGTTTAGTTTTACTTCCACACTGATGATGCGGCAGCCTGTTCCACCATAGCTGAAGGCAGCAGGCTAACTTAGGGGACATAGGGAAGGACTCAAACCTCTGCCTTCCAACTCCTTGCCCTTGCTCCCATCTACCATCTAATGGCATACTTAGGAATAGTAGTTCTTAGAGCAGGCATAGGCAACTTTCGGCCCTCCAGATGTTTTGGACTACAATTCCCATCATCCCTGATCACTGATCCTGTTAGCTAAGGATCATGGGAGTTGTAGGCCAAAACATCTGGAGGGCCGAAGGTTGCCTATGCCTGGCTTAGAGCAGTGCTCAACTTTAATTCCTTTCTAATAGCTGCAGCTGTTTTACACACACACACACACACACACACACACACACTCAAAAATGAATAAGCAGAACCTGAAGTTTATAAACACCTAGCACTCAAGAAACATGAGTTTTATTTTGTAGTGCAGTTTCTAAATCCTGTTAATTTCTGGAACAGAAATATACCAAAAATGTTGTTGACAGTAAAATAGAAATCTTTGTAAATGTACAATCAAAGTAAAAAAAGATGGGGGTGATACGTTTCTTCCCCTGAAGTTATTGAATTGTCATTGATGTGCATAAAAATGTTGATATAGCTTCAGAAAACTTACAGCTACAGGTATGAAAACTTTCCTGCTAATTCCTATTACAGTTCATGAGCTCAAAATAGTGTTGCTTTTTATTGATTTCTAGCTTGGAAGGTTTCAAGATAGAATAGACATTGTAGTGTCTCTAGACAGCAATGAATATAGAATTTTAGCAACCCGAATGAAAAATATCCCAGCAGAAATCCCTTGAGGCTTAAAACTAGGGGTGGGGAAGAGCTGTAGTACAAGACCATCTGTAGACCACAGTTTCCTTATCCCTGATATAGAGGTTATAGCATGCTACCATACCAAGTCTCCCATTAATGGAAATTTTATTTCTAAAAGCAGTTTGAAACCAATCTTCTCTACGTTTAAGAGAAAATTGATCTTGAAGCACAAAACCAAATCATAGAAACTTCTTCAATTATGATTAGGTTTTTTAAAATATATATATATATCTCACCATAGTTTTGCTTGTTTGTTGTGTTATCTGCATATGTTCCTTAAAGGTACTATCAAATAATGTGTGTTCTTTTATAGAAATAGATTATTAATCCAGAATAATTTACTTAAAGCAAAGTTTAATTTAAATTAAAAATATTAATTTTTCATTTGCCACCTTTGAAGGAAAAATAAGACAGCTATTTCAATATTCTGTACAAAATATGTAGCCTCCCATTGTGGGCTAACATTCTATCCTGTATTTGTTTGTAATAGCGGGAGAGAAGGTTGTATGCACCATCTAGTGGCTATGCTAGATTTAGTCAGAAAAAGAATAGTAACCTGAAACATAGCCATAATTTTCCCTAATACTTTTAGCTGGGACAAATGATATGAATAGTACTATGCTACAGTATAATGACAATTTGCTATCCATGCTTTTACTTATACAGTATGATCCTTCTATATTTTTAGAGAAATCCAAGACCTGTGACTTACCAGTTTCAACAAAATTTGGATTACTACAAAGCACGTGGAGCAGACTTGATGAATAAAACTCGGTAAGCCTTTGTCATATTTTGCCCAAATAAAATGTGTTTAGAAAAAATTTATACATGTTAATAATCCTATATTCATTTGGGACTAAGTTCCATGTACACCGGAGGAGTAGAATTGCATAGGGTTGCAACCATGATTTGTTTCTGTTTTTAAATTACTAGGTAACAGGTAAAGCTGATCATTGAACTTGGTTTTTACAAATGAGAAAAACTAAGAAAACCCCAGCCTGGATCAGGTCCATGTAACTCAGTGTCCTGTTTTATCACAGTGGCCAGCCAGATGATTATGTGAAGCAAGACATGAGGGCAATTGTTATTTGTAGTGTTGCTCCCAGCAAGTGCCTAATATATTAAGTAAATAAATGTTTGGTGGTATACTGCCATTAAACTTGGAGATTCCATATATATGAAGCTGTGTTCACAGGGAGCACTCACTGAGCCTGACAACATAAAGTGGGCAACTCCTGCTCATCCAGAGTCCTTTATCTAGTCTAAGAATAATGTGTTGATCTTTTTAGCAAATGTCAAAATAGGTAAAGGTGATGGCAGCCCTATGTTATATTTCAGAGACCTTTACCTGACCGTTAAATAAGTAGATCCTTGCTCGACTTCACACCATTGATCCAGCATAGATTGATAAATGAAGTAGCAGCAGGGAGACCCATATTAAAATCCCACCCACTCCCCCAAATGTTAAAACAGAAAAAAGGACCACTTACTGACTCCCACTGCTGCTTGGTAAAGAGATAAGTCAGGGTAGTAGGGTTGGGGTTAGGGTTTAGGATTAAGGGTTAGGGTTAGCAGAAAAATAGCAGCAGAAGGAAGAAAACTGCAGACAAAGCAGTAGAGCCACAGCAGGGAGGGGGCGAATGTGGCATTGTGTGAAGGGAGAAGACAAAAAGCGCCCCAGAGGACGCTTTGTCCAAGACCTTCTCAGACCTGGCAGGCTCCTGGTCTCAGTAATTACTCATGACAGTAGGCACACTTTCTAGTAAGAGCATTAAATAAAAATAAGATTTAGTCAGGAACCAAAGTTTACTAAGTGGTGGCAAAACTTTTTTTCAGGGACAATCTGATTGACGACGTCAGTTGTCGGCAGCCACAAGGTTAAAGGGCATCTTGGCACTCCACCCCTTTAGATAAGGATATCTGTATATAAGAGTGGGATACACAGACTTGGCTCAGGCATTAAATAATTGTACTTTTTCAAATAAGAGCTGCAGTTTGTTAATTTAATTGTTGCATTAATTAATTAAGCCTTCAGTTAAAACCTAGGGCAAAATTTGTCCCCACAATACACAAGAGGATACCATTTTTCCAGTGTTATAGATAGCTACAGCATTTCTAGGTTGAATTCTTTGAATCAAGTATGTGCAAGTTCAACATAGCAGCATGCCTGTGTGAAGCAAAATGGATTAATCTCAAGGTGAGGTAAAGGTGAGGTAAAGGCTGTAAAATGCTAACAGTTAAGTGTCAGTTAGGAAAGTGAATTTAGGGTTCTGTGTGGGGGAGCACAAGTGGATGGCCTTGCTATAGGGAACAATTATAAAAGCAGAAATTGAAGAGAGGGAGGAACAAGCATAGCATTACATGCTAGCTAGAAGCGCTAAGTCAAGCTTCCTCAGTCTTGGCCCTCCAGATGTTTTTGGCCTACAACTCCCATGATCCCTAGCTAGCAGGACCAGTGGTCTGGTATGATGGGAATTGTATTCTCAAAACATCTGGAGGGCTGAGGTTGAGGAAGCCTGCACTAAGTGCTCTCTAGGATTTTTTAGAAACCCCAAAATACTGTGGTTTTAAATTGATAGTTTAATTTTTGAGTTTGGACCCATTATACCAAAAATTGGGTGAAGTCATACCAAAGTCATGTTTCATTCCACCATCTTGATTCACAATTAGGCCTGGCATCCAAACAGTGGCAAAGACTCCCAACCCCAACTCAGAAACTCTTGTGTATCTTGAGAGGCACCCAAACTTGTATAAAAAAAGAGTGAAGTCATGCCAAAGTCACATTTTGGACCTCCATCTTGCTTCAAAAATGGCATCTAGCATAGCAATGGAAATGGAGTCTGTGGTCTCCGTATCTGGAACCCTTGTGCCGAGTTTGGTGATGGTATCTCTAGAGATGGCCAAACATATGCCAAAAAATGTGCAAAGTCATGCCACAGGTCACATTTTAGTCCCCCATCTTGATTCAAAATACCACTTGGCACCTGAACATCAACTTAGGCCCCTCATCTCTACCTCAGCGACCCATGAGCTGAATTTGTTGGTGATATCTTAAAAGGTGACTGAAACTATGTTAAAAACTGGGCGAAGTCACACAGTTTTGATTTAAAACAGTCTGCCACTGCACCTCAGAAGCCATCATTCCAAGTTTAGTGATGATATATTAAGAGGTGGCCCAAACTATGCAAAAAAACAGGCGAAGTCACACCAAAGTGATGTTTTGGTCTGCCATCTTGATTCAGTATGGTGGCTGGCATCTAAATGTCAATGAAGAGCAACCCCCCCCCACCTTGGGAATGTATTGAGGACAAACAAATGGACAGACAGACAGACAAACCACTTTCCAAAATATATAGTAGATTTCACTGTTGTGACTTGAATTTTAATTAATGTATATATTAAAAATGCAGAATTAAAAACCACACGATTGTGTTGTATTTATAGCAAGTTTCCCAGTGGCTACATAATGGGAACATATTTGAATCAGCTTTCTTAAACAAAGCATTTTCATCTGAGCAAAACACAGCTTGTTTTAAAAATATCCATTGATATCCAAGGTCAATGATGCTTATTGTGCTGAAACAAAATCATCTTCTCCAGAGTCTGGATTCACATCTTCTTGAGATTCATGTTTTTAAAGTAATACCTTGCTTTTAATTTTTTTCTTAATGGCTGTGTAACATAATCAATCCCCATTTTTCTGGTGATCGTTGTGTAATTTTTATGCATCTTGATGGTTAAGCCATAGATATGGATCCTTGTTTGGTGGCTAAAACCATCTCTTACATCCATATATCGAAACATTCAAAGGTAGCAGAGCGAAAGCGAGAGAGCGCACTTAATTTGTCAAATCTTTTCTATCTATAACTTCCTGTCCCAATCCCTGTTTGCTTAAACTGCTGCTTCGGAAAGTCACTGCTGTGTCAAGGACATAGCAAGGGGGGAATAAGCAAGCAGATGGAGCATCAGAATTATTGTTTGGGAAAGGAGAGTTCCTAAGAACACTGATCACAGCTTGTGCACAGCTAGTCCAGTAAAAGGACCCAAGTCTCTCCACCTCAGCATCTTCCTCTCAACAGCAGCAGTGCCTGAGCTATTCCATTACCTCTTAAGCAGAGGTGGGAAAGAAAGGGGCATATGTCTGCTTTTAGGTGTGCAGTGAAGTTTTGCCTAAGTAGACTTCCATAGGATTCTGATGTTATGTATGCTGCTCCTGTTTTAAATTGCTTTGTCTTTGCTGGGATTTTATGTGGCGCCTTACCTTATTTAGCCTCACAGTATCTTGGTTTCTTTGTAAGCTGTCTTGTGTGCTTCAGTAAAAGGAAAGTGGAGTGTAAATTAAAATCATAACCTCTAAGGAGTGGAAAGGAAGCTCCGCATTTCCTTCTCAGCAGTGACAAAGGTTGAGCCTTGGTGTTCATGTCTGTATGTGGGAGGGGATTTCTTACTTAACCTCACCGACTCAGCTTGTGATTTTGAAATGACTGGACTATCAGATTCATGTCTATGGCACGGCCTTTTTGGCATCGTCGGTGTGGAAGACAATAACTGCCACCTACACTTGACACCGAGGTCACCATTATAGTCACAAGTGAAGGAAATATGTTGCTTCCATCTGAAAAATATTTGTGAGAGAACTCCCCACCCCCAGCCCCCATTTGAATAAATGTTAAACACTTGCTTCTGTGAAAGAAAATTCAGTGTGGTTTTCAGGTGGTTCAGACAAGGAGGAAATTATTTCCTGAGTCCCTGAAATTGCCAATAAAGTTAATTCCTTATAGGCTAATGGCTCTTCTTTCATTAAAACAGAACTCTGAAAAATAGTGCTTGTCCTTACAGAGTCCTATTTGAGGGTGTGTGTGTGTGTGTGAGAGAGAGAGAGAGAGAGAGAGAGAGAGAGAGAGAGAAAGTTTTTGACAATACCACATACAACACTATTGTAGCAGCGCTGTGTTTCCTCTTGTTTTACAGTGTCAGTGCCAAGGTTGCTCCGCTGAACATCAATAAAGTTTCTAGTAGCTTACTGAATTTTGGCCGAAAGCTGATTTCCCCAGCCATGACATCAGGTGGTGCCACTGGGCTAGTTGTAGGTAGCAGTGGCAGCTTTTCTTCTGTTGTAGTGCCCATTAGGAGCTCAGTGGAGCTCCCTCAACAACAACTACAGCAGCAGCAGCAACAACAGCAACAGCAGCAGCAGCAGCAGCAACAACAACAGAGAATTATGAAATCTGAAAGTGTACCAGTTCAACTAAGCAAAGGTAAATACATGACATTACTTGGTTTTGAGACGGAATCCTGTAATGAGCAAAGCTTAGAGGCTTTTAGCCCAGTATTTGGGCAGTTTTACCAAGTCTACATGTGACCTTCAGCCTTCCACAGCTTCTCAGCTCCTGATCATGTTTATCTCTCTTCTAAACTAAAACCCTTTCTGCAGTTACCCTGCCACTCTCCAAGTTCTCCATCTTGTTTCACCTTCTTTCCATGCTATTGCATCTGCCAACCCTCTTTACCCTAACCCCTTTGCTTGCTGCTTCTGACTGCTACCTTCTCTAGTCCCCATCTCCTAGTGCCTTCCTTGACCTGATTCGGTACCCTTTCCCTGTGTGTTTGCCTGCCCTGCCCAAATCTACTTCTGTTATAGTGAGAAAGTTCAGTCAGTCATCACCACACCATTCCTCAGTGCTTTGCAATATAGAATCTCATATGGTATTGCAAAGGGGTATTTTAAGTATATTCATTCATTTGTTTGCCCTTTTACTGATAAACACTATTAGAACTTTGTAAAAAAAAAATATTCAATTTTTGGTCTGTTTTGAAGATACTGTGAATATATATTGGTATATTTTGACTATTTATAACACTCGTGGGAAAACTACTAAATTCAACAAGTTGTTGAATCACTTGTTCTGATTTAGCTCTGAAGAAATGTTGCTGTATTTTGTGGCTTCAGATAAAGGAGCATGACTATTCATATGTCATTTTGAGTCTAAGCTCCATTCATGATTTATAAACGTTCTCTTTTCTATTAGTGGCAATAAGAGAAAAGCATGCATTAGCATAGTCAGATAACTATAAAGGTCATGTTACTCCTAAAATTCTCATTCTAAAGAAGTAGCTCAACCAGATGATCGGATGTGTATCTCACCACACCACACTTACGCACACTAAATGCTCTGCCAGAGCCTTGGTCACAGTGTTTCCTCACAATTCCTCTTGTGCTTTCTCAGGGAGGTCATGACTATGAAGAAGCCACCACTCCATGTAAAGGCTGTCTTGCAATTAAGACAGACTACCTAACCCTATGCTGGCCACATGACCCAGAAGCTGTACGCTGGCTCCCTCAGCCAGTAAAGCGAGATGAGCGCCACAACCCCAGAGTTGGTCACGACTGGACCTAATGGTCAGGGGTCCCTTTACTTTTACCTAACCCTAAGTTGCCTGAAACACTCTTATTGCTTCTGCTGACATATCGGTTTGCTTTATGATCTACTACATAAGATTTGACAAATGTCTGTAAAATATACTCCTTTTAGTGAACTTGAAGTTTGTTGGTTTCTGGTATTTTTATTCTTAACTTGTAGTTCTGTATTTAGTATAGCAGAAGTAATTGAGAAGTTGTTGTTATTTATAAACATCCTTGTACAGTCAAACCTCGGTTGTTGAACTTAATCTGTTCCGGAAGCCCATTCAGCTTCCAAAATGTTTGACAACCAAGGCGCAGCTTCTGATTGGCTGCAGGAGCTTCCTGCACTCAAGCGAAAGCCACATCAGATGTTCAGCTTCCGGAAAACATTCGAAAACCGGAACACTTACACTTTTTGGGAGCCAAAACATACGGTAACAGAGGCGTTTGGGAGCCGAGGTTTGACTGTAACACTCCCTCCCCAGTTTTGAATAATATATTGAAACATGTTGTGACCAAACATAAATCTGTGCTACCAAAGTGCCATGCATCCATTGTTGTTTTTACTGGTATTAACTGCTGCTGCTAATAAACATTCATACTATTTAAAAACAACAACAAATTTCTGCTTTTAAGCAAAAAAATTTTTGCATTCACTGTAAATGCCTTCCATTCATGATGTCTTAAAACTATGACTAATATTTCTATATGGTTCCAGTTACAGATAGGTAGCCGTGTTGGTCTGCCATAGTCAAAATAAAAAAATTCCTTCCAGTAGCACCTTAAAGACCAACTAAGTTAGTTCTTGGTATGAGCTTTCATGTGCATGCACACTTCTTCAGTATGTGTATCTGAAGAAGTGTGCATGCACACGAAAGCTCATACCAAGAACTAACTTAGTTGGTCTTTAAGGTGCTACTGGAAGGAATTTTTTTATTTCTATATGGGTTAGGTTTCACTGTTGTTGTATAAAATCATGCTTGGTCTTCCTTTTATTAGTTTAAAGAGCCACTGAGCATGTAAAAGCAATCCCAGATTACCAGGCTACCATTAAAGTTTGTTAAAAGTGTTTTGAGGACAGGCCACCCACATATGGATTTGAAAGACCACTATCAAGTTTACTAAACTCCTCTGAAGTATTGCTGTTAACTTAATAGTAATCCCCAAACTGGCTGTTCACTATGTGCTAATCAATACTTATTTATTTAGGTAGATCTTTAGCCTATTCCTATAAAAATTCAAAGGATCACGAAACCGTCTAGTCATCAGGCATCACCATTACAATTTTGTGAGATGCTTGGGACATCTCAATTCGCATGGCATTCACACATACCGGAAAGGAGGTATTTCAAGATCACCTGAAAAAGCAGAATTTAATTATCCTGAGTAGGTAAACAAAAACCCCCAAAACACCTAAAGTTTATACCTGCACAGTTAGAAACTTCTAAGAGTTACAAGTCCATTTTCCAAAACCATAGCAGGACATTGAAGGTTTGCCACTTGCCTCCATTAGTTCTAAGTTAATGGAACAGAAACAAGCAAATTTACTCAACAGTAAGAAAACTGCAACTGAAAATACAATCTGCAAATCGGTTTTGAATCTCTGGTGTCCCATCCTTTAGGGAAAAGCTGTCAGGATGAGAGAAAGAATGACCAGCCAACAGTGTGCATAAGAGCAATAGGCAAGGCTTGTTAAAAACCAATCAAGGCTGGCACCCCCCACCCCACCCCCCAACAAAGTGGGGAACATCAGCCTAACAACAAAGGTTTTAGCACTTCAAATGCTGGAATTCCATGAAAGGAGGACAGACAAGCAGAATCAACAAAGAAAAAAACAAACATGTATGGTTGTAACTAGCGAACATGATTTCATAGAAGGAAATGGAACATAAAAAAATATAACTTCTTGTAATTGGATTTTTTTTAGCCTGCATGCCCCAAAGCAGGATTTTGTTTTGTTATTTGTATTGTGGAAGTTGGCCAGACCATAGAAATCATGACCATTATAGGCCTGGTTCATGACATGGCATGCTAGGCACTCTTGTAAATTTAGTCAATTACCAAATTGATATTGTTTCACACCACCCCAATCTCCAAGTAGTGCAGGATTCCAGAGGTTCCAGGAACTTACACAGGGTTTGTGTTTCCTTCTGGAAATGAGGTGCAGCGAAGACTGTGATGTACTTACAATATTTGGTTTATTTACACATATTTACAACCTGAGCCTGCAATGTAGGGGTTCACAGCTTCAGCACCCCAAGAGGGTCTTGCTTCTCCCAAAGTTGCATCCCTGGATTCAAACAGTCACCTCAAGAGGAAGCTAGACTGCCTTAATTAGCTCTTAACACTTACTTGAGCCAGGGATTAGAGTCCTCTTGCACCCATTTTAACCCCCCCCCCCAGGCCAGATTAAATTCTGATTTTTGCTTAATCCAGGGATTATAGGAGTCTGGCACCATCAAACTCATAACAGTGTTTAGGATTTGATTTACCTTCTGTTTGTTACATAGGGAAGCAATATGATCACATAACAACCACAGAACAAGCCACAAATCTTGCAGATACTTATGAGGGTGTATTTATTTCAGCATGCGGGAGGCTGACCGTTTGCCTTGCTCCTGTTACTTAGATCTGCATGTGAGAGAGAATCTACAAAACTAAACAAAAAACTGAAGGAATAGTGCAATGTTAGATTCTGTATCTTCATCACCTTTCCAGCACAGACTACCAGCCCCAAGTGCACATTGTTTCTTTATTGGTCCTCTTCTGTTAATCAGTAATGGTGCTCTAAATGTCAGACTAAAAACCATGCATGTCTCATTATCGTCAGAAACAAATATTCAGAATACTTATTAAAATCTAAAACTGAAGTTAGACTGTTTTCTTCTTGTTGTAGTGTTAGTGGTTCATTATACTGGCATTAAAGGACGCGGGTGGCGCTGTGGTCTAAAGCACAGAGCCCAGGGCTTGCCGATCAGAAGGACGGTGGTTTGAATCCCCAAAACGGGTTGAGTTCCCGTTGCTCGGTCCCTGCTCCTGCCAACCTAGCAGTTCGAAAGCATGTCAAAGTGCAAGTAGATAAATAGGTACCGCTCCGGCGGGAAGGTGAACAGCGTTTCCATGCGCTGCTCTGGTTCTCCAGAAGTGGCTTAGTCATGCTGGCCACATGACCCGGAAGCTGTACGTCGGCTCCCTCAGCCAGTAAAGCAAGATGAGCGCCGCAACCCCATGGTTGTCTGCGACAGGACCTAATGTTCAGGGGTCCCTTTACCTTTACCTTTATACTGGCATTACCTCTTGGGCAATTCATGCTGTAGTAGGAACAGAAATGCTTGGTTGATCTGACTGTCATATTAAACCCTAATGATATATAATTCTGATTAATGTTTAGGGGATTGTTACCAATAAATAATTTATACCCATTTGCCTGAGATTGAGCCTCAATGAGTTCAGTGGGACTTACTTCTGAGTAGACATGTATAGGGTTGCATTGTTAATTACCAATAATTTATACCTTTTCTTATTGGAAACTTTGTGTGTTGAGTTCCTGCTGTGGAAATGCTGTAAATTGATCGTAAAAGCAATAGCTAATGAAAAGATTCCAGTTGGTTTGTAATATGGTTTGTAAAATGTTGGTTTGTAAAACAAAGGCATCCAGGGACTGAGGAAGACAGTCTTCTTTTCAAAAATATCTCTTGTTATATTTGAAAATCAATAGAATACACTTCTTATAACTGTTAACTTATTCTTAAGATAAAGAACTTTGCTTTAATACTTCTTAATAATAAGTTAAGGGACGCGGGTGGCGCTGTGGGTTAAAGCCTCAGCGCCTAGGGCTTGCCAATCGAAAGGTCGGCAGTTCGAATCCCCGCGGCGGGGTGCGCTCCCGCTGCTCGGTCCCAGCGCCTGCCAACCTAGCAGTTCGAAAGCACCCCCGGGTGCAAGTAGATAAATAGGTACCGCTTACCAGCGGGAAGGTAAACGGCGTTCTGTGTGCTGCGCTGGCTCGCCAGATGCAGCTTTGTCACGCTGGCCACGTGACCCGGAAGTGTCTCCGGACAGCGCTGGCCCCCGGCCTCTTGAGTGAGATGGGCGCACAAACCCCAGAGTCTGTCAAGACTGGCCCGTTCGGGCAGGGGTACCTTTACCTTTACCTAATAATAAGTTAATTATTCCCATTTTCTTATCAAGAACTGACTTCAAGAATCCTTTTAGATCCCATGTTTGACATATATTTAAGAGGTGTAATGTGAAATTAGACATAATCATTATCCTAAATCTACACCAAGTATCAGTGGTGGTCTTTGTTTACCAAGTTTTACAGGGTTCAAAAAAAGCGTGTGTTCTTATTTTTAATATTTTACAAATTGTTCAAATAAATGCATACTCTGTGGAGTGGTAGATTTGTAAATGTAGGGAATGTTGGCATTAAAGGGAAGTAAAATGGAAGAATCAGATGACAAGCATATATCTCAGGGAAAGTCGATCAGATGTCAGACATTGTATTTGTAATAGAAAGGGGTCATTTCCCATTCTTAGTTAGACAAAAAATGAAAGACTTCTATTTCTGTTACGGTAAAGTTTTTTTTTAACTTTATTTACTAGGAGATGTAGTTACAGGCAGTGATGCTCAAGTGTCGGTTCCTGTCCAGAATCTCACTGCCCTCCAAGGGATAGTTGCTACAGCAACCCATGGTATGTTTGCCTGTCACATTTTTATTGGAAAGCCAGATCCACGCCTGTTTCATTTGTGGTGTTGTCATTTCCAGTGTGTATCATACACCGTACTTCCACTAAGTGGTGCTGTTGTTTAGAAAAAAGAAATTTCCTTTATTGAATCACCATTGAATCTACTATTTTTTAAAAATTTATTATTATTATTACCATTTTGTTGCATATAGTATTATGCTATTCAGGTACACTGTAGGAATTTTGATTTAGGGCTTTCGGAAAGAATATCTTCTTAGCCTACAATGCTTTTTTAAAAATCTTCAATTAAGAGCCTACATCTGAAGTAGTGCAGTGTAAATCTAATGAAGTAAAAGGTTCCCTTCATTTAGAAAGCTAGTATTTATACAAAGCAAAGAGAGAGTCTTTTTCCAACATTTGACAGTATTATGTGGAAGGGGATTATTTTGTGACTTTGCTGAAACCATAGGAGTGTATCCAATTAAGTTATACTCATAGTAGTCTAATTGAAATTCATGGACTATTTGTCATGTCCATTAATTCAGTTATTCTGCTCTGAGTGTTAGATACATCCCCATAGCTCAGATCCTTAATTTCCATGCTGAATCAGAGTTCAGGCAGCGGCCATTTTAGGCACGTCCAATTGATGCGCAATCGCTGATGTGCAGATCCTTTTGGACCTGGAAGAAGGCGGAACAAGGGTGGGGCATAATGGGGTGGGGCGCATGAGGGCCAGGAATGGAACTCCCACACAAAATGGTTGTCACTTATGACTGTAAAAGTAAAACAAATTCTTCTTCTTTTTAACTCTCTCTATTTTAAAAGCAAAGTTGCTTAAGCATTCAGAATTATTCTAAATTGTTTTTCAGATTTTTTGTTTCTTCTCCTGTCTCCTGCTTTCAGAAAAAAAGGAGTGATAGCAGACTTTGCTACTTGTTTTGTTGATGGATAAATTTATATTGGTCATTGGCCTTGGCACTATTAAATTTCCCCCAAAAAATAAGTTCTATAAAATAGAATAGATACAGCTTCCAAAGGTAGAGTCTTCAATATATCTTACACAGAGATCATATAATTTATCCTGCTTCTGCAACTTTTTAGCAGACTTTCCCAACTGACAATCTAAATAATGCAGCAGAACTTCTAATTGTTGATTTATCCCAAAGTTAAAAAGCTGCTTTATGAAGTTTACACTTTTAACCTGCAAGTACATATTGATCCAGTTCACAAATAACTCAAAGCCATGCCACAACTTACTGAAAATTCACGGGCTCCTGGTGAGAAGATTCTGGGCACATTGGTCCTCCTGCTGTGAGCAAAACCATGGTTTGGCTTAGCAATACACATGGGCTCATGGTTTATCTCACTTTAGAAAAACCATGATTTGTACCTCAGGTTTGTTCGGTGGCTTACCACTTGCAAAGTACACTTTTTTTGGTAACCTCAGGTCTGAAAACATTTTAAAAATACCTAAAACCACTTTTTAGTTGGGCAGAATTCATGTTAATAGAGTTCTACAATAGGGATTTGAAACCAACAATTGGGGTGACATTAGTATATGTACAATTACAGCTAGCAGACAAGTTTTTTCTTAATATCTGTATTTTTAAAATACCATTTTTATCCTGCCCATCAAGGAGCTCATACATTGGTTTTCCATGAGCACCATTTACACTTAAAGCAGTCTACCTCTGACAACCTATTGACTTCCATAAACAGCTGGGGACTTGAACTCAGGTATAAATAGAAATTCAAGTATACTTCTCTTCACCATGATCCTCTTGTTATATTTAACAGTAGACAAAAGAGTGAAGGATAGGAATTTATCAAAAGAGAGCATTCACAAATACCACTCCACAGAACTGTAAAGAATGGGATGGGGGCAATTTTCCCCTACCAGTTGACTAGAAAACCTAATTACAGATAGTACTTAGTATGTACAGTGGTACCTCAGGTTACATACGCTTCAGGTTACATACACTTCAGGTTACAGACTCTGCTAACCCAGAAATAATGCTTCAGGTTAAGAACTTTGCTTCAGGATGAGAACAGAAATCGTGCTCTGGCGGGGCAGCAGCAGCGGGAGGCCCAATTAGCTAAAGTGGTGGTTCAGGTTAAGAACAGTTTCAGGTTAAGAACAGACCTCCGGAAAGAATTAAGTACTTAACCCGAGGTACCACTCTAGGCACTCTTCCATTTTATTGGAAGCATGGCACCTGTGATGAAATAGCTGCTGAGGATCTGGTAGGAGACTAACTGCCAACTGGTACGATGTATAGTAAAAGAGTGAACCAAAGCTGGTGGGACCAAAATAAACATGAGAGTTCCTTCCCTCTTTGGCTTGCACTTCCCCTCTAAGCATGTATCTTAGCAGTATTCCTTTGTCTTGATGGAAGCAGTCAGCAGAGGTGTCTGGCAAGGCCTGTCAACATTACTTCTATCTCAATCAGATTAGGCTCTCCTTATTGTCATCACTGAAGTTTGGCAGGGAATAGTTGCTAGGAACATAGGAAGCTGCCTTGTACTGAGTCAAATCATTAGTCCTTCTAGCTCAGTAGACTCTGCACTGGCTAGGAGCAGCTGTCGAGGATTACAGACAGGGGTGATCTGAAATTGCCGGTGTAGTCTGCACAATTCCAATCTAACTAAACCCCCGTTTGGGTGTTCAAGAAACACCCAGAGACCTCCCTGCGATTGGGAATCATCCATCATCGAGGTTCTCAGTTGCTGGGAGGATTCTGTGCACATTCAGATCTTCCGCCCAATGCACAAAGGACTTGTGGTTGCAGCCGGCAGAGTCTGGGATATTGTTGAGGAGGCAGTCATGCACAGCCCCTGCTCTCTTTCAGCCTGAACAGGCTCAGCATCATCTTAGTAAAAAAAAGAGAGGCTGTACTGTGGGTGAGAGACATCAAAGGCCACCAAGTGTGTTCATGGCTGAGCTCAGCATCTTAATTTCTACTCTTCTGGGTGATTTGCAAGACTGAATTAGTATGTGCTGGTTTTGCCCTTTAAATCTCTAAATGGCTTGGGACCATGATTCCTAATGGGCAGCCTTTTCCTATATAAGCCTATGTACTCATTAAGATCTGCTGGACAGACACTCTTTTATAGCCCATCTAAATCTGGTTGAAATGAGAGAGAGAGAGCGCGCCAGAGCCTTTCCTCTCCTCTGGCTGTGCTCAGGCTTTGGAATTTGCCTCCCTCGTTTTACTTCTTCTGTCACTGTGAAGGCCTTTCTGTTCCAGGAGTTGTTTTACCTGCTGAGTTGTTGACTGGCTTCTCATCTCCCTAGCTCCTTAGCTTCTGTAATCATATGTCTCTTGAAATTGTTTATATTCTTATTTTATTGTTACATTTTAGTTTTTTATATTAAATGTATTTTCTCCCTTGAGTGTTTGTAAGGGAATTATTATTATTATTATTATTATTATTATTGATAAATAAGAACACTGTACCTGCTAAATGTCGTGAAGCTATTCTCATATCATGCTCTGTTTGTCTTAAGCTCCAAACATCACACATGCAAGTGAACATTGATTTATGCAGTGGTCATATATATATTACAGGATCTGAGCTATTGCCTTTTTTTTTTAAGCCCGTGTTCCTAACTGTTGCACCTAATGAACAGGAAGAACATGCAACTGATTTTGGGATTAGGGTCACACCAGTGAAACCTGCAACAAAATATTGCAGTGTGGACTGTTCCAGTCAGCCAGGCACATATGTTCTCAGAATATTCCATTCCACTACCCCCCAGTTTCTTGTTTTTCCTTCCTCTCCAGCAGATTGCCAGCATTCCATGCTAACTGAAGATGCTCAGCCCCTTTTTTGCTATTTTGGGGGTTTTCTGGCCCCTGAAGAATTATTTTCTAAAGATCTTTTGTTCTTATGCAAACTTTGGGGTTCCCCTAAACTTGCTCACATATTTCTCCTATCTATGAATCATGCTGTTTTGGTTATGCAAGGATCGGGTTGGAGAACTGAGTTGGTACATAGGATTCCACTGCATTACATACATCCATTTTATCCTTACCAATGCCTCCTCTATCAAGCTAACACTTCACTGCTTACCTCCAAATTCCTTGTCTAGCAAATATTAAAAACTCTGTATTTGGAAAGGAGGGAGAGAGAAATTGTTTGAGGATTTTTTTACACTGCTGTGCATAGACTGAGCACTGAATGCACGCCTTTCATAGGGCACTGTCCATGTTTTTTGCACAGAATTTGTTTTATGTGTTTGACTTGTATTTTTCTTGTGGAGAGTATGCGTTGAAGGGATGGCACTAGGCAGACCTGCCTGTCTCACAGTGGCAAGTCCCTCTGTGTGTGGACAAATGTGCTTTGATGTCACAAAATCTCACTCTGTGTTCATCTGTTTACGAAGGTTACTGAGTGACACTTCAGATAGGGAGCTCTTTGATGGCAATGTATTCCACTGATCATTTTTTGTTTCCCTCTGTTTGCTTTACAGGGCAGGGTTCAAAAAATGTCAGCGCTTCTCCAAGCATTGAAAGTTTGTCTGGGGGACGTGAATACACAGGGTCTCCACCTTTGTCTGCAACCAAGAAAGAGTCCTTTTTCAGTACTATTTCCCATTCTCGTTCGCACAGCAGAAGTATGAGCAAAAAAGAGTCTGTAAGTCCCTACTGCTTATTGATCTCATATTGTCTCCCTTATTTGCACTGGTCTGCTTTTTCATTCAGGGACCTATGTACACAGGCAGGCACGTATCTTGTGACACAGGAAAGATCTGTTCCGAATTTTTATGGAGAATTATTTCCCTTACTTTCTGTTTTTCTGTGTGTCTTCCTTAACTCATGAACAGCCATGGTGTCCTCTAAATAAGAAAGGAACCCTGTTCCCACTTCAGCACCAGATCTGACAGGCTTCAGCAGCTGATGAGGTCCCAGAACACTTGCAAAGCTTACTGGTTCTGACACCTGATATGCACCCCACCCCTCCCAGCCTATCCTGGCACTAGGTTTTAAATTTCTCACAATGTCTCCCATGTTTAACATTGCAATGGGGCATTTGGGAGTATTAAATGGTGGCTCACAGCCACCCATTGCTGCCACCAGAAAGTTGGTGGCCAAGGACTCACTGATGTAGAAGAGGACTCAGTGAGGACCACTTTGACAAATGCTCCGTCAGACTTTACACCAGTCGTCTAGGCAGCACATTCCTGTTCCCTGCTTTAGCTGCTGTTGCCATAGAAGCTTATAAGGCACTGATAAGGTTGTGAGGGCAGGGAAGACGGAATAGGAAAGATGTGTCCCAATTCTCTCTGACGCCTCCTTAGGTTCTCCTTAAATTCAGCCTTTTCTGCTCATGCAAGAGCAAGTGCAGAGCCACAGCCATTGTCACTGCCTCCAAAATAGCTTCACACATATCTCTTCAATGCCTGTACTATAGGGAAGTAATGGTTTCTCATGCCTCAGTGTAAGGTGCAATGCAGCCTTTCCCCATCAAACAATAGGAAAGGTGCTAAGATCTTGGCTCCTGGTCTGTTGCCATTGTGCTACAAATCATACTGTGAATCAACTTTGTAATGCATCTTTTGATACCTTTACTGAAAAGTAGGAATGCACCATCTCTATGCGCATTCCAAAATTGATCCCTTGCGTGTGATGCAAGTAAGCACACAGAAAGTATCATCATTTTCTAGCGCAGGCAAAGAGGACATGGCAACTGAAAAGGTATAAGTTTTTGCCAGGTTGCACCTTCCATCAGTGGCGATCAATGCGAACAGTGTCACGTTCCCATTGGAGACATTGGAATGTGTGTTTACTTATTTATTTTTGTAAAATATTATAACCTGCCAAATTTTCAAAAATAAATTCAAGGTGGCTAACAAATCCATACATCACATCACACAATATATCCCAGTTCCCGTTCCTTAGTCATAAGTGTTGACATAAAGACCCTAAACTACAATGATAAGTTCCAAGGCAGCCATTAAAACAAAAACTTCAGAAATAAAAGGAAACACACATTTTTAAAAAACCACACACACTGTGGAGGCCTTTTTAAACAGCCACATTTTTGCCAGCCACCTGAAGCAATACTGTGCATCCCTTGACTGGAAAGACAGCTCTGCCAAAGAGCTAAATCCTCTGCCACCTCTCCTTTCTGCCCTGAGCAAGTTGAGGGAGCCTTTGAGATTAGGAGAAGGCAGGCAGGCACTGTGGAGGATGCTTGATGTGTGTTCAAGTGGGGCATTGCTTTGTAGCAGGCTACAAAGAGGAGTTGCTCAACCCACATATCCTTTTGAATAATCAGAGGAGCTCACTTTTATGAATTCTACTTGTATCATCCCTATACTACTGTAAAGTGTTGCGAAATTGAAACTGGGTTCTTAAAGCGAGTTTGGGAGCATATTTTGGGTCCTTTTAACCTGGCTTGGCAGAAGATGCACATTGGAAGGAGGGGGAAATGTGTGAGAGTGGGAGGCCGTGGAGAGCACCCCTGACCCCACTGCTCATTCTCTGTATCTTACCTCAGTGTCTGAGCTTTAGGTGTTCTGCCAGCTAAGGCCAAAAAAGAAGATTTGGAACATATCTTTTACAACTGCAAAATAGCAAACATATTTTGCACAATTGAAGAAAGTATCTACAGTATAGAAAATTCATCATTTAAGAATTTAAATACACCAATAGAAACTAATACATTTTGAATTAGTTTAACCTTTTAAAATGTATTCATGAAGCTTTTGTCACCAAATATTATTTAAGAGCCAACTGCTTTTCCTACTTTTACTCAGATATGATCCATATTCTCCTTACTATAGTCAGAATTTAAGTCTAATGCTTCTTTCATCTTGTAACATTAGGTTGTAAAAGAATTTTCTTCTGATTCTTGGTTATAATCTTACTTAGTTAGATTTCTTGACAATCTATAAAGATGAGAAAAGGAAGAAGGAGAGTGCCTATAAACAAATAGTCCTCTTTATTGTTTTATTTTAAAGAAACAGCACTAATCAGTATCAAAATGATGATCGAAATTGTCTTTGGAGTAGTTCATTGCATCATTTTCAAGTGACAGAAGCTACGTAGTAATCAAGTTATATGTGCTCAATACCCAATGAAATCAGTAAGACAGGATTGGTTCATACAATTTCCTCCATATAATTAATCCTTGTCTTCCTAGAGCTCACACTCACATTGATATATAAAACACGTGAACTAAGTAATCAGAGCTGTAAACATAGTGGGGGCAGGGACATACAAGAACGACATATATTTTCCCATTACTTTAAACGAGTTGTGGTTATGTTAACACGAAAGCACGCAAACAAGTTTCATCAGTATCATATGACAGTATCATGTGACAAAGCAGATGTTCTCAATACTGTTAAATACACAATAAGTAGAATGGGGGAAGCTTACTTTAACATTTTATGACACTATATTGCATGCAGCAAAGCTTCATTAAGTACCGTATTTTTCGCTCTACAACATGCACCCGACCATAACACGCACGTAGTTTTTAGAGGAGGGAAATCCGTAGGCATGCCACCCGTAGGCATTTCCTCCATAACACGCACAGACATTTCCCCTTACTTTCTAGGAGGAAAAAAGTGAGTGTTATGGTGCAAAAAAATACGGTAGTTTGTTCACCGCCTTTCAGCTTTGAAAGGAAACACAACTAACCCAAGCCCTCAGCCCAATACAGTTCAGAGTTGAGCAATAAATTGACCCTCTCTTCAGCCCAAATGCAAGGCATTGTTATTTAGTAATGAAACATCAAGACTCCTCAAGTGTAACCACAGCAAAAAATAAAGATAAACTGGATGTTAGTCCTATTTCTCCTTGGCCTTAGAGCAGGCATTCCCAAACTCAGCCCTCCAGATGTTTTGGGACTACAATTCCCATCATCCCTGACCACTGGTCCCCTTAGCTAGGGACGATGGGAGTTGTAGTCCCAAAACATCTGGAGAGCCGGGTTTGGGGATGCCTGCCTTAGAGGATAAGGCAAATCTTTTTTCTTTTAAAGCGTGGGACCATAAGGCCACAGCATGCTTTAAAGGCAGTATTAAGACTCATCCAATTCTAGTTTTGGTGTAGAATCCTTACATCCCATCCCTTGGAGCATAAAGAGGAGATAAATATAGGAACAGAACCTCAGAATGGTAGTGCAAATGGAGACTGGTTTGAAGAGAGCAACAAGGCTTTTAACACAACAAAGGGGAAAGAAGTTGATGGAAAGGACAGTAGTAGAGAGGAAGGGAGAAAGAAGAATTTTCAGATATCTGAAGAGCTGAGACAGGGGATGAATGTGTATGTCAAGATACATTATTTTATTTGTATAGTACATATGCGCTATGAAAGATTATGATAAAGTAAGCTCTAAGAAAACTCATGAAGATCGTATAAATAGAATGTTTTTAAAATTTAATCATGCAGTGTCTTGGTGAAATTAAGCCTGTTTCCATTTCTATAGTTTCAGGCATCTAGTGCTTCCTCACAAGCTAATGAAAGAGTACTTTTTTTAAATAAGCATTTTGGTGCCAGTGTTTTTATTTGTAAACATTTGCCTACATTTAATTATTATGCCAGTATTACTCCTAACTTCCGAACATAGTCATCCGAGCTGTAAAGAAACCAAAATGTGAAATAACAATCCCATACCTACATGACATCATATTACCATGGAAATGTTATAACCTACAAATCTGAAGATACTGAGTAAAAGTGAATGCTGCGGTTTTGAAGAGGTTTGCTTTCTCCTGTGTCTCTTTTCTTAAGATAGCTCATCTAGTGTTGCTGACAGTGCTGCCATCCTATGGCCAGTAGAAATCTGTTATTAATGAATACCTTGTTCATAAATACGGCTTGAAATAATACTTACTGCAGTTTTCTGAAGTGTCACCCCATGGTTAGTTATGTGGTAAGCAATTCTGTGTATTTCCAGAGTCCAGCCATGTAGGGACGTAAGCAAAACTTGCTATGAGCAAGTATCTACTCCTATATTCTGTTAATGCTTTTGAGGTGCTGTAACTGATTCCAGCTAGCTGACCCAGAAGGTCATTGTTAATTCTGATGGTCAGTATAATGAAAAGTCACTCAGAGGGCCAGGAGAACCAACAGGCAATACTCCTCCTGCCCATCTCACAGCCACAGTTCATCTATCCGGTTAAGCAAGGCCAGAAACCAGTATTGGACAGAATCCACATATTTAGTACTATTCAAGATAAGCTGGAGCTGTAACTTTAAAACAAGCTTCAGTAAGGTTTAGTCATCAACAACTCCAATACAAGTTTAAGCTAGGTGATTTCTTCATCTCATCTTTCCTTCTGCAACTTCTGTGGACTTCAAGATATCATTATCAGGTCTGGTTCATGCAGTGCTCCATCTTGGCCATGTCATGGTCATGCCATGGCCATAGGATTCTAAGCTTCTAGACATTGCCTGGGCTGGATGAAAAGAAGCAATGCACAACTGAAAAAGTCACACAAATGGAGTGATAAGTAGCACTAATTGAATCCAGAAAGACAAGAGAACATGTCATGAATCAGACTCTGTAAACAAACAAATATGTAGACGCACCCAGAATTAAACAGGTGTGCAATTTGTCTGAGGTGCATAGTAGCAATGTATACTACTAAAGTGAAACCATACATTTTCATTTTCCCCCAGTACCTATACATTTTGAGTTAATTTATAAAGAATGTATATGATCAAGTGCCTACATGCATATTTTGACAGGATGTGTTGGTGCACTTAAAGCCAGGGACGGTGTTGGGGTTAGCATTGTTGGACACCTACCAAGGTCCATAATTCAGCAGAGGGCCCACTTTTGACCTGCAGAGACCCTTCCGCCTTCTCCTGCTCCTTGCTGTTGCTACCTGGTCACCTGCCCCCTCTAAGTTTGTGTGTGAGCATGAAAAGAGCATCATCCACAATACATTGACCTCTTCTGGACAAGAGCGTAGATTGAGCCAGAGGGAGCAAGCAGGTGAATGAGCAGTGATTATGTGTGCAAGGAGGTGGGCTCACAGAGGGAGAGAGCACTCAGGGCATCTGGCCTAAATGATTCTCAAAATTAGGAACAGACACCGCTAAATACTATGCCTGCTAAGTTTTGAGAGATTTGTTAATATTTTGGCATTAGTGGAGTAATTGCTGCTCACATGCTGTTTGCATAGACAATACAACAATTCCTTAAATGTCACTTGAACATTATCATGAGTTAGCATTTATGTATTAGTGCCAGAAAGCAGACTGTTGCAAAAGAATGGAAACATTAGATGATGTTTTCGTAGTCATAATAACCTTGGGTGAATGACGCGAGAAGGAAAATTCATTCTGCCATCCATTTGGCCACTTACAATAGTATTAGACTGTATTTGATGCTAATCACAAGACGGTGTACGTTGTATGTGCTTTGTGAAGGCACCTCTCTGTGCCTTTCTCCCCCAGTTATAGGGGAAATAAATTCAATTAATATGACAGCACTATGTATTTCCCAAGATGTTGGTAAGAAACATGGTTTCTAGTTTAAACAGGATTTGTGCAATTAAAATATGAATGTTGCAGTTTTCATTTCATTCTTCCAATGTGTGTGAAGCAAATGTCCTCACTTCTGTTTCATAATCATCATATTTAGCATTTTTTATTGTATCCTTCATAAGCTTAAAGCATGTCACAGGTATCCATCTCTGTAAGCTTTACAACAGCTGATAAAACATGCCATTATTAGTATTGAACTGGAGGAATCTGAAGGCCAGCTAGTCTGTTAACCGCTGAGATGAAATTTGATTCGGAGACTTCCTGAGCCCCTTTCAGTTATTAACATCTGTATGACTAGTGCAGGGGGGAAGGAAGGGTGGGGATTGGCTTCTGACTCCACCCTTAATGTCACATGCCTGCCTGGTTCCAAAAACTGGTATCTACATATAGGACAAAAATCTAAAGAGGGGACCGCATGTTCTTGTGGAGACTCTTCCATGTGACTGGGAGCCAATTCAGTCGACTCATGGAAAAAGCGGCATTCCTTGCATTGATTACCATGTTTATATAGAGGAATAACTTCCACTTGTGCAATGGAGCTTCCTCTTCTCTCCCCCCACCCTGGCCAGGTACCTTCCCCACCCCCAAAATCTGCTCTGGGGTTTCCCCCAGTTCCCTGGAACATATTTCAGGTTGTTCCATTGCACGAGCAGAGGTTTTACTTGCTCAGTGATTTAAAAGCTGGATTAAAATGTGACATTAGCAAAGTAAACAACATTTGTATTCATTTATTTAAAAATATTTTAGGGTGCTTTTTAGGCCACGTGCACCCAACAAAGAAAAATGCATTAAAAAAAACCTACTCAGTAAAACCTCGTTAAAAGAAAGAGAGAAAGCTGAATTCAACAGAAATATCATCCAGCCAATAAAAGGTTGCTCCTGGAAGGCCTATTGAAGAAGAGAGGTCTTCAAGGCCTTTTGAAAACCCTTCCCCATGGCAGCTCTATGAGGGTCTGATGGAAAGGAATCCCAGACTTGTGGGCCCACCTTATGGAAGAAACTCTCCCTTAAATAAATATAGGTGTATGCAGTGCTTATTTTCTTTTAAAAAAATGTTTAGGGGTACTCTCATTTTGACTCAAGAAAATCACCATTTTATAGTTCAAATTGGGGAAAATAAATACAGTAAATGGACAAAAGTACAAAGATTCAAAAAATGTTTAAGGGTATGCATACCCCTGCATCCCCCCAGAAAAAAAGCACTGGGTGTATGTGTGACAGTCTCATGTGTAAGGAAATAAACCCGTTTTCAAAATGTTTACTAAAGGTTTGGTTGCATTTAACATGCTGTGTGGTTTTTGTACAAACATCAAGTAGTATAGTCTGTAATGAACAGAAACATATCTTAAATTACATTGTGAAAGTGGTGACCTAGATGAATATATTACTGGCTTGCAAGTAAAGCATCCAGCTCACTTTTGGGTTTAATTGAAGTGGTTGCTGAGTATCTTTAGATTACAGTGGTCTAGAGGTATAAATGTGTGGGAAGTACTTGCTGCAGTTTCCTAGAAATGAACTTCCCAGAACTGGTGACAGTTTTCTTCCCCTCAGCAGAACAATCTCATGGGTTGAATTTTCTCCTTCTTAGTTGTTTTCACAGTGGAACAACTTATTCATCATTACTATTGTTGCATTCCTTGCTTCTACTACCATTACTGCTGACATGTTCCTGTCAACCCTGAAATTATTAGCTGTGAGAGTAGGTGAGCTTTAAGAAGTTAAAAGTTTTAAGCACCATGTTTTTTAAAAAAAATCTAAGTGGCAATATAGCAATTCCTTCCAGTAGCACCTTAAAGACCAACTAAGTTAGCTCTTGGTATGAGCTTTCGTGTGCATGCACACTTCTTCAGTATCTGTGTATCTGATACACTTCTGTGTATCTGAAGAAGTGTGCATGCACACGAAAGCTCATACCAAGAACTAACTTAGTTGGTCTTTAAGGTGCTACTGGAAGGAATTTTTTTATTTTGACTATGGCAGACCAACACGGCTACCTATCTGTAACTGGCAATATAGCAATTGCTCTATTGTGTCTGTTAAGATGGAAACTTAACAGGTTTGCTTAAGTAATATTGAATCTGTTTTAAGCAAATACCTCATAGGTAGAGGTTTTCACTAATTGAATATTTCCCCATAATGCTTGGCTGACATAAATATTTGTCTTCATAATGTAACATTTATGAAATCATTTGCCACGCGATGGTTGCCAAATCCCTGGTCTCCAGAAAAGATTGTCAGCAGCTGATAAGATGCAACTGTTAGAAGCTACCTTTAGCTGCAGCCAGTACCTTTTAATCTAAGATCAAGAATCGCTTTTAGACTGCCAGTCTGCAGAGACCATAATAGAATGGTCCTACGAGCAATTGGTTAACATATCAGAAAGCGTTCCTCCCAAACTTGGGTTTAAGGACTGACTTAACTACTTTCAAAAACAGTTTTCAACATAGCAAACCTTTACACATACATCTTACCTGCCATTTCTCTGGACTGGGGTCCAAATTTAGACTCTTCATTTACTTGGTCCTGTCTAAATTTAGAATGGCACAGGAAGCCGTGTGAAATGCGGTTGTTTTGCTCTTCTAAAAGTCTGGCTCTGCAAGTGTGTCTGAATAGCACCACAGATACTCTTCAGCCCTATTTCCGCACAAAAGAATTTTGTGAGGGCATTTGAAAAGCATTAGAGTTATGTTGGACCCTCTAGTAAACTTACATCTGTTAATAGCTAAGAAATCTGCAGTTAATTTAATGCTACTGACTCATGACTACAAATATAACACAATTTGCAATCCTGCCCATATGTCTGTTGTAACAAAGTAGAATTGCATTGTTTGATTAATCTGGAAAAGAAGATTACACTCATAATTACCGGTAGCATGAAACATGCGATGCCTTTATAATTTGTAGAATAAAATAAATGCAAACCATTAGAGATGGCCCCATAGCCCAGACTACTTTGGCAGAGAGAGAAATGATGCTCCCAGTAGTGATAATAATCCTAACCCGCGTACCTGATGTGAAAGCCCCGTTGAACTCAATAGGATTTACTTCTGAGTAAGCATGGTTAGGACTCTGCTGTAAATAACTACATAACTGATTAAAAAGGTTGCCTCGCCCTGCCTAATGGTAAAGCCAGTTTCAAAACTATGCCCCCTCTTTGGTCAGTCACAGAGTATTTTTATATGAGGCTGCACCACAGAGAGAGATAGCAAAGCAGGGTTATTCCATTGCCTCTACTGCAAGACTTGTGGATTTAAGTTAGACTTTTACCTTTCCTCAATCATTGGACTAGATGACCCTCATGGTCCCTTCCAACTCTTCAGGTCTATGATCACAAGTTTTAGTCTTGACTAATTTTTCATATTGATTTCAATGGGAGCTAAGGGAAACCAACTTCCTCTGGATCTGACCCAAGTGCTGTGTCAGCCCTTGAGAGGTGTTGAGTTAAAGAAGCTGGAACATCACTGTTGTCTGCAAAAGACCATAGGCAGCCTTGAGAATCTGGTAAAAGTCCTTGAACTTACCTACCCTAAAGAAGACAAATCATTTGTCTAGGTACATGTTTTGACTGAAGACATGCAAGGTGGTATTCTGGAAAGCAGAGTCTGTAACAAAAAGTTTGTTAAAACTATAAGGATCTGGCTTGTGCTAAATGGGTAAGGGGAACATGAGTTAAGAGTTGTTGGACTACTTCTGCTTAAGTTAGAAGCTAGTACATTCTAAAACAGCTTGAATTATCTAAGATCAATGGATTAATTTCTGGAGAGTTGTTATGAATACAGGGTTGTAGGCAGGATACATGGAGGAGGGGAGCAAGATCCTTTGAGAAAGGGTTTGTTAGAAATGCAATTTAGATAGATCATGAATAAAATATGTTATCAGTATACTTATTATTAACTAATTCATTAAAAATTTTAACTATAGGAGGAAGAACTGGAAGCCCAGATTTCATTTCTCCAGGGGCAATTGAATGAGTTGGAAGCCATGTGCAAATACTGTGCAAAGATGATGAATACACATCTGGGTAAGAAGATGCTGCTCTATTAATGTCATTGTTTATTAAATTTGTATATTGCCTTTCCTCCATAGATGTCAGGGTGGTTCACAACCATAACAATATAAAAAATACAGAATAAAAATAGGAACAAAACAAAACCAATAATCCGCCCCTCACAACAGATTTAAAAGGGTATCTATTACATGTTAATCAGCCAAAGGCTTGGTTAAAGAGGAAAGTTTTTGCCTCGCACCTAAAGGTGTATAAGGAGCCAGCCAAACCTTCCTAGGGAGAACATTCCACAAATGGGGAGCCACTGCAGAAAAGGCCCATTCTCATGTTGCCACCCTCGGGATCTCTCGTGGAGGAAGCACACAAAGAAAGGCCTCAGATGGTGATTGCAGGGTCTGTGTAGGTTCATGTGGAGAGAAGCAGTTCTTGAGGTATCGTAGTCCTGAGCTGTTTAAGACTTCGTAGGTCAAAACTAGCACTTTGAATTGGGCCCGGAAACTTAATTGGCAGCCAGTGCAGTTGGGTCAGGATTGGTGTAATATGCTCAAACAGTCTTGCCCCGTGGAGCAACCTGGCTGCCAAATTCTGCACTAGCTGAGGTTTCTGAACCATCTTCTGGGTATTGTCTCCCAAATTTAGGAAACGTATCACCATGTCCAAAGTTTTGTGTATGGAACAATTTTGCAACCTTTGAAAATTCAACTGTGCGATGGGAGCATTGCCAGATTATGTTGACATGATTGAGGCTCATATTACTTTCCTCTCTTGACCAGACAAATGAAATGCAAAGTGTGTCTGACCTTCAGATAGTCTGCCAAACCTCTGCATAAATCTTCACTTAACCTTATGCTATGATAACTGTTGTGCTATGATCATTTTACACAATAGAAAGGCCATCAGAAACAAGAGCGTGGGTTTTCTCCATTCCTTTCTGTAAGTCTCCAGTGGATCGCTTATGCCAGGGGTCAGCAAGGTTTACCTTGCCTGGGCTAGTTCACTCCAGTGGAGATCTGTCCATGGGCCTGCAATTTTCGGCATCGGTGCCTGCGCAGACGCAATTTCCGGCACTGCGGAAGCAAGTCCCTGTGCCGTGCTGCGCTGCTCCAGTTTAGCGCAGCGGGCAGGGACTTGCTGAGCTGGCGGCTCGGGTTGGGGGCGGCTTGGGGGCTGGTTAAACAACCCCTGTGGGCCACGTGTGGCCCATGAGCCTTAGGTTGCCTACTCCTGGCTTATGCCAATAATTCTGTTTTCTGTTTGCATATAGATAACTTTTATAATTTTCAGAGCTGATGCATGGGCAACATACTTTTGCCCCAGGTTTGCATGTCTTTCCATTTGTGTGAGCTTTCTTTTCTTACCTAGTAAGGTGTTTATCCACATCAGCCTCAGAATGTTCCTTTGAGATCTATTTAAAAGGAACAGGTTTTGAGTTCATTTTGCAGATTTCATTGTTTTTAATACATTGAGAGAGGTGCACTGAATTCTCCCTAAGCCCATGGTAGTTTTCTTTTGTCCTTCAGAAGGTGTGTATGTGCAAGGGACTTGTAGCATGAAACAAACTAAGAAACCTGCAAGTGACTTTCTGCATGTAGGAAACAAGACCACTAATGACCTATTTAGGAATGCTCTTGATAGTAATCTTTTTCTTCTTTTTTTTAAGAAAAGAGAAAGAAAAAAAACTAGTAAGATTTCTCCTAGCTTGGCAGTTTCACTAGAGAGCAAAGTGAAAAATTCCCAGCTGGGCAGAAAACAGCTAAATCTTTTCCTTCCTTCAGCCAGTCAGTGAAAGGCCTTTTCTTGCTGTTCAGAATAGAGTACTGAAGACGTGCTGTTTTGAACATCAAGAAAGGGACTTTCACTTATTTTCATTTTTCTTTTTGTAGAAAGAGCACTTCTTTTGCACAGGTTCGCTTGAGATTTTAAGGATAGCAAAGCACAAAAAAAAAAAAAATCAAACCAGGCCTGCATATCTGTCATTGCAATGACCACACCAGGAAATACAAGGTAGAAGGATGTTTATTACTGAATTAATCCCCACTCATATAAACACATCAATATATTATTTAAGATTGAAATATGTTCCAGGCGTAGAAGTTCATAACTCTCATATAAATACATCAGTTCTATATTCTAGGCATCAGCTATTTTTCTCTCCATTGAAAGGATCAGAGTATGAATAAAAAAAATTAAAAAACATGCTTTAAAACACAGTATGATTTGGAAATTTTTTGTCTTAGCATCCAGTGCACTTGGAAATATTCCAACTCTAAAAAAAAGACAGTTCTGCACCCAGAAGGTAGTTGAAACTATGTCAGCCATATGCTGATTATTTGGTGTTAGAGCTTTTATCAGCTCCTAGACTTTGGGTCAATATACTAGTTTACACTATATATCTGAGTATTTCTAATGGCTTTTTCATGCAAGCTTGCTCTTCTGCTCTTAGCTAAATATCTGGGGAGGTAACTAGAAAGTATGGGGAGATATTTTGGTGATCTGTAGCAGAGTTTAGAAACTGTGTTATGCAAGACCTGGAGAATCATGCTGTGCTGTGTCAGGTCCCCACCATTTCATATGTAAGTTCTCATCTTTCTGGCCAATTCTGTTATGTCATTGCATCACATAAAGTGGATGGGAGGAAAAATATTAAAATGATGCATGACTGCAAGTACCACAACCATCTACAGGTGGACCAGGACCAGCAACCTTAATGCTGAAGCTAAGCAGCTCTGATCAATCCCTGTGTAGGAAACCTCTTGGTAATCCGGTATATACTGAAAGGCTAAGTTACACCTACTGTTAGTTACTGAGGCAGAATATCTTTAAATCACAGATGTGGCACAAACCACTTGAAGTTGTTCAAGCAAATGCAGCTCTCTTTACTGTTCTCAAGTTCATTAGCTTTATGATAATTAACCAGGTGACTTTTCTCTTATACCACATACTACAATTAGATATGTGATTGTAAAAAATGTTCAAATTTCCATATCTGTATGATGGCATCATCATACTTCTACTCAGACATACCTTTTTGTTACCATGGGTTTGATCCTGAGGCTGCCGAGATTATAATTGTATTCCCTGGAATGTGAAGGAGGAAAAGATGAGTTAGAGCAGTAATTTTTGTTTGTGTGTTTATACAAAAGCTTTCTCATTAAATGTTCATCCACTTCTTTTGCTGTACCACACAATGACAACATAATTATATATTTGGGACCCTGCCTCTATGTTACTATGGAAATAAATGTGGTGTCTTGAATAACATAAGTATAGCATGTGTAAGAATGATAAATTGGTTCTTGTGGTGAAAACTGATAAATGGGGGAAAGGCTTCAGATTGTGTAGTTAGTCCATTTTGTTAGGTGCAAAGAGCTTTGAGAGCACATTTCTTCAGCATAATATTGGAGAAACTTTCTTACTTATTATTGTTTCACCAGAACATCACTTCGGTACCTGTTGAGCAGATCTAATGAGTTGTAAGACTAGCTGCCACACTTTGAAACATAGGGGTTTTCTGCTTCACTCATAACACCAGAAATCAGGGTCATCCAAAAATATTTAGCTGTCTCTTCCCCTTAAGTGAAGCATATCATAGGCAGAGTCTGGATCCAACCCATTCTCTTAACATGTTGTTTTGGGATAAGATCAAATATCTGGGAAAAGATCAAATAACTCAAATCTTTTAAAAACGTTGTAATGGCGATTATTGATTTCTTTCTCGTCCTTCACCTTGAGGTCCCATTACAACTTTCTGTGTTGTTGGAAGGGGAGGATGACTTTAGTTTAAAATAGAAAAATGTTTGCATTAAGGACAGTTATAAACTTTGGGAAATCTCTAAAGAAGTACTTTGCATTCATCTAGTAAAGTACAGTGGATGAATGCATGTGCAAAATGGGTGATTTTAATTCTGCAGTTATTTTAGCTGATCTGGAGGTGCTCTATACATTGCAGAGACAGCTTTTGATTTCTAGCTCATCTTCCTCTGGTTTACTATCTGTATCATATTTATGCAGATGGTACTAACTATCTACACCTTTCTAATGGCCCTTGGTCTTTTACATTTTTATCTGCTGTAGCCCCTTTTCCACTTTCTTCTTGTGCAGGTTGCTCATTTTGAATGATATCCAGCATCAGTTTCCTTCCTCTCTCCTGCCACTCCTGCCCCTCACCCCAACAAATCTGTTCCACAGTCCCCCAGCCCTCTAAAACAGATTTGGCAGAACCATGAGGGGCTGCAAGGGAAGAGGGAAGGAAGTACAACTTCTATTGCATGAGCAGAAATCTGTTCCGTTAGGGGTGGGTACAATTACATATCACCCTTTTTCTGTTACATAACAGAGTTTATATAATTCTGCATCCCCTGGCATTTAAACCTCAAGTTTTGAATGAGGTACATAGCATTACTCTTGGCTGAGTAGTGTGGGCTGCAGATTACATCTTTCCCCTAGAATTGCTTGTTGAGTTGTTGATGTCATTCATCGTTACAGCTAGTGCCTGTGATTTAATCCCAACTTATGTATGAAAAATTGCTGAAATATATCAGCTGTCTGGAAACAAAGCAATCTTTTGTCAAGAGTAGACAAGTTCTGAAGTGTGTATATTTGCTGCTGATTTCCTGAAGCAGAATCATGGCTTTCATCTGCTTTTAAACAACATGAGACATAACTCAAGGAAGCCATTTGTGACACAGAAACAGATTTTGTTTGCCTTGCAAATAATTTATAAGTCTCATAATTCATTTGTGTGGTATCAGTGCTCATTGTTCCATAAAAGATGCAGCTCATGAACCTTTTCTTATTTTAAGAGAGAGATTTCAGGTTTTACAATTTGAATAACAGCAACATCAGATAGGAAGAATATTTCAAAGCAAAAATGTTTCCAGATGGGCATTTTGTCATCTATGCAGTACAAGCTTATCAATACAAACATAGACTCAGACTGGGGCAGAACTATAAAATTCTTGCCTGCTTTCCTGAATTTAAATATCCCATCTGTTGTTATTCCAGGTGTTCAGTTTTTTTCCTGCCTACATGACTTAATTGGGCAAACTTGGTACTTGCCTTTTAGTCATCTGTTTAATTTGCTCTGTTAACTCAGGTGCTAAGGGAACCTGACTTCAAATGCAATAACTTAACTTGCACGTATTCATTCTTAATTTACAATGCTACCCAGATATTTCCTCTTGAATTGGGGAGTATAAGACAATGAAGATCAGTAGTCTGATGGAGAGCCAATGCAGCCTTCAAATAGAAAACATGGCCCCTTTCACTCTTGATCTCACAATTGTTTTTGGCATTGCAGGAAATATTCATGATAAATTGTAGTCAAATGCAGCATTCATATGTAACAATAAATACTGGTTTCCTGCCATATGAAAATTAGCCTAAACAAGCCTTGGTATCACCCACTTCCCTCCTCATGAAGAGGAGATTAGAAAAAAATGCTCTTGTTTTTATATCCATAGTTTAGCCTTACACCTGAACCCTAAACTGTGCTTAATTTTAATTATGGTTTGTTGAAACAAGCCAGCCCCATAAGCCAGTGTTTCAGCTGAACTGTAAGTGATTTTTTAAAGGGTTCTTATCCAGACTCCGTATTTTTTTAGATATATATCAAAGTATACATTCATCTTCGTGGCCATTGGGTTGCATGTAATCTTGAGGCACATAATCTTGGTTCTTTCTTGTGAAATAATTGTTTTTGGCATTGCAGGAAATATTCAAGAAGTCATTCTTCAGGAACACTTGGAGAAGGAAGATGAAATTCTAGTGTCCTTGGCTGGATTGAAGCAGGTATATCTTTTGACAAAATGAAGATTCTATATATAAAAAATTTTGAATGGCACTTCTATAATTTATGTGCTTTTTTCTGAACTTTGCATTATTCAGGATTATAATTACTGAACTTTAATAGTTTGTTGAGATTTATTATGATAGTGAGCAAAAGAAGAGTCTGTGGAACTTACTGAAATAATAATGCTGGTAGACAATTCTGACTTTCAGTTTCTTCTTGCTGCTGTGAGCTAAAGAAACAGTAGCCAGAGTAAAAGGCCACAACTTTATCAAGCAACATGGCAACCAAACTCAAATTACCCAAGGCCATTTCAGAGGTAATCTAGCCAGCCCCAATCAAGTCCTCCAGGGCATATCCATGATTGGCCAAACCATTTTAATAATGAATTCCTTCACTAACAGGACCCCCAGTGAAACACCAGGAACCCTGTTGATTCTGTATTCTCTTGTCATCAAAATTAGAATCATAGAATTGTATAGTTGCAAGGGACCACAAGAGTCATCCAGTCCAACCACCTGCAATGCAGAGATCTTTTGCCCAAAGTGGGGCTCAAACCCACAACCCTGAGATTAAAAATCTCATGCTTTACTACCTCAGTTATGACAAGTAAGACTATAAGCAATTGATCCAATGAAATGACCTTAAAACTTCAGGTCAGCAAGAACAATAACCTTAATTTGACCAATTGTGCCCTTTGGAATTCCATAGAAGAGCAAAAATAAACAGCCAGTCAGGTTGGCATGTAAAGATTACATTCTAGTGCCCAGTAAAGGGAATTTTTTTAAGCCCATGATGTTCCAACAGGGTGAGTGGCTAGATGAAATGTCTGACTCTTCTCAGTGTTCCAGTTTTGGTTTGCCTTCAGTTTACATAGCCTCACCTTACAAGATCTCACAGTATTTCAAGCATTACTATCATTTCCCAGAAATCTTGTGAGGTCAAGAACTCCAAACCTTGCAAATTTCTAAGGGAATTTGGCAACTTGGCCCCTCCCTGCCCACTTTCTTCCCACACTCACTACCACTGAGGGGTGAATGGTGGGGGACCTTTTAATGGTGCCCAGTCTTTGTTCTTCATATTCTAATGTCATTGCAGTTGTAAGATCATGCACTATGGGTGCTTTCAGTTAGATTATCAGTTTTAATATATGTCTGTTCTCTCTTGCAATTTTTCAGTATTTTGTGGAATTGTAGGCTGGATCCAGAAAGGGCTCAGGTCGATACACTATGGCACGTTTCAATGTTTTAATAGCATCCAGGGGAACTGATGTCCTTTTAAATGCATTTCCTTTATCTCATCATTCTTGCTAGAAGATTCAGTGGCACCCTAATGCTTTTACTCAGAAACACAGTTGTCATTTTTATAAATGTCTTCAACAATTTAGGCAATCAATGCATAAGAAGATTGATTCCGAAGAGGGCCTGGCTTTAAGTGGCAGATGTTGCAATGCAGCTAAATTACTTTCCCCCCTCTTGATAAACAGATCAAGGATATTTTGAAAGGTTCCTTACGTTTCAATCAGAGCCAGTTGGAGGCTGAGGAGAATGAACAAATCACAATAGAAGATGATCACTACTGTTCCAACAATCAGACCAAGGAGACAAATGAAGCTGTAGAGGAGCCTTCAGTTGCAAAGGAGCCCCTGCCTCTAAGGAAGCAGGTAAAGTGCATGCGTTTCAGAAAAGGAAGGTCTGGGGTACTTTTTAAAGCCTTAAAAAAAGCAGACAGGAAAGATAAAGGCCTAATCCAAGGCAAGCAAGCCCCATTGAATTCAAGCCCCAATGGATTGCAGGCTTAGTATTTAACAACAACAATAATAATATTAACAATTAAGTCACTTTCAAAATAAATAAGTAGCAATAGTAGCTTCCAACTCCATTTGAACCTTTTTTCATAAGAATCTGAATTTGTCTTTTAAACTTTCTGATGGCCACCAACATGAATGGCTTTTAGGTGTGACAAGTTCATGGACCATAAGACTATTAATGGCTACTAGTCATGGTGGCTGTATACAGTGGTAGCTTGGTTTTCCAACAGAATGTGTTCTGAACCATTCGAAAACCAAAGTGCAGCTTCCGAAAACCAAAGTGCAGCACCGGACGCTCAGCTTCCGAAAATCATTCGAAAACTGGAACACTCACCTCCAGGTTTCGATCGTTCAGGAGCTGATTCGTTTGAGAGCCAAGGCGTTCAGCTTCGAAAGTACGACTGTACTGCTTTCAGGATCAGAGACAAGCACCCCTCTGAAAACCTGCTGCTGACAAGCACAAAACGAGAAAGCAATTGTCTTTGTATCCTGCTTCTGGGGTTCCCACTTGGGAAACAAGGACTTGATGGGCCTGTAGTCTGATTCAGCAGGGCTATTATGTCCCCCCTTTGGGGCAAATATCTTTGAGATGTCCTATTCTAATCACAGTTACTGACTTTCAGATAAAGCGATTGTCTCTGTTCCTTCCCTGTTTTCTGGTATATATGAAGATAAGCTGTGATATGCTAAAAGATCTGACTATTGAAACCTAGGGATTTCACAACAGAAGATGAACATTTTTTGCCATTGCTTGACTCTTCTTATTGTCTCTGTCTTCTAGACTATCATTATGCAATAATATTTGACCAGCTACATTGCTGCACTATGTTTATCGTCAATTCTTTTGAACCACTCTACTCTTTCAGCTGTTTGGGCTTTTCCTTCAAATCTGTATGGTAGCTTTATCTCTTGTAAACGCTCGTTCAGGTTATGAAGGGAAATAGCTCTATCTGCCTTCCATGTAGCAAGTGGTTGCATTAGACTTTTCTGTCTTATACATAAGCTGATACATCCATTTCAGAGTAGACGATCATATACAAGCCAAACACCAGCAATAACATTCATTTATTTTTAATCCACTCTTCATAGACCAATCTCAGGGCAGGGCACAATAAGATAAAACTATAAATTAAAATATAAGAGTTTCAACTATGGTAATCAAACAAACAGATAAAATGATAAGATGGAACATTTGGAAAACCCGTAGCATAGCTATTTTCTTGAGCAATTCCCATTTATTTCAAGAATTTTACAATGGAAACTCCCAACAGGCTGTCCCTGTGATAAAGGAATCCCTAAATGTTATGGCTGTTTGACATTGGCTTTCCAATGCTATGTATCAGTCAACTCTTTTCACACATACAGTTTAAAAACCCTTTTTCTGGGTAGTCCTCTTTAAGACGTGTGCAACTTTTTAAGAGAAGGCGTTTGTCTGTCTCAGTACCTTGGAGAGCCCTAACTCAGGATTCATTTTAATATAGCCTTTTAATTAAAAAGTTAATATGGTGAGCACTTCAGAGATTTCTGCCTAAAAGCTGACCAGCGAAGTTCATGACCAAAGAAAAAATACAGAATCAGAAAAGTTTTACAAAACATAGTTTACACTATGGAATAATATATATATATATTAACTGTTTTTTAAAAAAGAATTCTGCGTAATTGGTCAGGTATTAAACATGCCTAAGAGAATAATCCATTCAGTGAAAATAGAAAATAGAAACTTGCAGGATTGGCCAATATCCTCCCAGCAGTCTTGTCAATACAATACAAGTCAAGCTGGCACTGCGCCCCATCCTGCTTCAGTTTTGTCTGTAAATTTGGGATTTGTGGACATGATCTACATTGTCACCCCTGCAACATAGTATAATAGTTTTCTGTGCATAGCTGTCCAGCTATGGGATGTTGCTGAACCATTGACGGGGCTGGGATGCAGACTGCAACCCAAAATCATATTAACCAGTGTCATTATTCAGTGGTAAATCTACTCTGAATCTTCAACGTTTTAGGACCAGGTCAGCTTTGAATATCTATTTGAACATGAAAAATGTGATTTCAAAATGTTTTGGACTGAATTCATTGCTGTGATGGCTCACATGTTCAGAAGCCTATAACTGGTTGGGTGTTACTGAGAATTGCAGTCTGCCTCCAGGATATCTAAGGAAGAAGTTACTGTTTTCCATATGATGACTTCTGTTTAGAAAACAGGCTATGTCTGCTTACCTGTTGTATGACATTGTGAAAGCCAGGTCTACAGTAAGTAACAGGCTCCACTTACATACTGGACTTCCAATGTCGGCGTACTTTTATTAGCAGAGAATGTAGGAAATTGCACACGATTTAATGTAAATTTCATCTCATAAAATAGCCAATTGATACTTTTCACAGAACAGGCGGGTGTGGCTTAATAGGATTTCCTGTTTATGAATGTTAGGATAGATGCTTTCTGCATTTTTTACATTTAAGGCAAATATGATAGCCTTTCTATTACTTACTTTGCAAATAATATCCAATGGGTCTAGGTGTTTACTAACCAATTACACCTGCTTTTCAGTCTGCTGAAAGCCCTGCTAAACATTTTAGAGACAAAATGAGAGCAGAATACTAATGCATAGTATGAAACCCTCATTCACTCAAATAGATTAAATTAGCCCTTTTGAATTTCATGGAGGTAGGGTTCTATCCATCATGCTGTTGTGCAGATTTATATAGAAGCCACCATCTTTACAACTAAAGTGGGCAAATGCTTGTTCAAATAGGTAAAGACAGCGAGATCAGACTCTGGCAAGCTGTCAGATGTTTGGGTGGAGTGTGCTCCACTAGAAAGTGAAGCTAGAGACCCCCAAGAAGGGGTAGTGGTTGTGTTGTTTTTTGTGTACTTTTATGGAACAAGAGTAAGACGGTGAGCATTGCACATAGCTTTGGTGGGGAAGAGGTTTCTCCATGCTGTGAGCTTGTCAGCTGGTGTTCACAATGCCACTTCCCACAAATCTAGATCACTGTATATATTCATTGCCAAGAATATGGAACTTTTCGCTCCTGGGGCCAACTGCCCAAGGGTTGCACTGAACAGGTGGCCCTCTTAAGCGTTGCTGCCTGGCCAGTCAGCAAGGTTCTGCCCTATCGACACGGTCACTGATTGGGCCGTTTGAATGGGCATTTTTGGCAGGAATCCACCACTAGATCCTCAGGCTATGGGGAATTTCCTGCAACGGTCAAGCAGAGGGAATCGAGACTGGAGCACGAGGAACCGCAAATGTCGCCCCACCCACCCTGGGAAGGTGGTGAGCAGCCATTGCCAAGAATATGCAGTTTACCATAACAGCAGGCAGACACTAGGACCAAAGTATGGTGTTTCAAGCTCATTACTATGAGGGGGGGTGTCAGGGAACTGACATCAGAGGAAAGGGAGTTGGTAGGGCTCCCAGAGACTGGGAGAGAGCCAGCAGCTAAAGCAGGGACAAGGAGGGGGAGCGAGGGGTCTCTGGAGGAGGATCTCAGTAATGCTGAGAGAGACGCAGCAGCCCAGGCAGGAAACAGCAGGGGAGAGAAAGGGGTGAGAGACACTTCCAGCGAAAATAGCGGGGAGGTGTCAGAAGCAACTGCAGGGAGACCCATGCTTCGCCGGAAGCTGCCACGTCGTGAGTCCAGGAGACGCGTTTCCGTTAAGGAACTTCTTTGCTGGAAGCGCTTCCGCAGGCAGCCACTGTCAGACTCTACTAGTGACTAGAGCAGACATGTCTGAGGAGCTCTGTCACACACAGAGGTTTGTGGGGCCGCACAAACTCTGAAGGGGCACAATTTTAAGCACAAGCAGCTAATCATCCCCTGACAGCAGTCTGACAGTCTTTGTACGCTGCCTGTGCAGGAGAAAGCATCATGAGCAACCCAGCCGGAACCGGAGAGGCAGGGGTTGGAGCTGGTCCAAGCTTGGAAGAAAGGTATCAAGCTCTGGAGGTCCAACTTGCGCTGCAGACGGCGAGGCTCGAGGAGAGAAGGGCTCAGGATGCTGACAAAAAGGGGAGAACCACTCAGTTCCCCAGAAAGGTACCAGGATTGGTGCAGAAGTTTGGGGGGGACCCCAAGGATTACCATGCCTTTAGGACCGAGATGCAATATGCCCTGAATGTGCAGTTTGATGAGTTCCCTGATGAGGAATCGCGAGTTGCTTTCGTAATTGGGCATCTTGAGAAGGGGGCGCGGGACTGGGTTCGACCCCTGATGGCAACGCACAACGATATCCTAAAGGACACTATGAAATTCTTTCGTGCAATGGATATCATGTTTTCCAGCGATATTGAGGAAGGGGTGGTGCGCAGACAGCTAATGGCTTGCAAGCAGGGAAGCAGATCTGTCCGTGAGTACTGGACTGAATTTACCATGCTGATTCACAGATTGGGGTGGGATTTATCGGCAGCACCCATTCAGATGCTATTTGAAGAAGGTCTTTCTTCGGCTGTGAAAGACGAGCTGTCCAGGAGCCCCAGGGCGGTGTCTATGGATCAGCTGACCAAATCTGCGCTGACCATTGGAGCGCGCCAGGAGGCAAGAGCCTTGGAGAGGCGGGAAGGGAGAGGGGAACGTTGGAAGGAGTTACGCATTCCAGACATTCCTGAGCCAGCTTTCCCGCCGGCAGAGCCGATGGAAATCGGAACAGCCCGCGCGCGCGCAGTTTCAAAGCCCAGTGAGGGGGCGAAGAAGGAGGGAAAGGGAGCCCGGAAATGCTATCTCTGCCAACAGCCAGGCCGCTTCGCCAGAGTCTGCCCCCAGAGGAAGGAATGGCAAGGGATGGTGGGAGCAGTTGAGGGGGGAGAGCAGGGAGAAACGGAGCAGGTAAAAGCCAACGCCTGGTTGCCAACGTCAGGGCACTGCAGCCAGGCCAAAGAGCAGTGAAAGTGCCCGTGCCAGAAGCTCCTCGACCTGCTCTAGTGATTGAAGTGTCGCTAGAGCTGCAAAATGGACACCCCCTAAAAATAAAGGCGCTGTTGGACTCAGGCAGCTCCTGCAATTTTATGAGCAAGGAGTTTGCTGCTGAACATCAGATACAGACTATCCCTTTAAGCAACCCCCTGCAGGTGACCACGATCGATGGCAGGGAACTGTTGGGAGGAGGAGTTAGCTTGCAGACCGTCCCAATGATAATGAGGGTGGCAAGGCACACAGAACTGATAGCGTTTAATGTGGCCACCTTGGGAGGCGCTCCCATTATTTTGGGAATGAGCTGGCTAGCCTTACATGATCCGCTGGTGGGCTGGCATCAAAGAGTGGTTTCCTTCGGTTCAGCACATTGCTTAGAACACTGCAGGGGGGAAAAGGGGTCAGCAGGGGCCCAAGCCACCCTGGCAGGGACTGAAGTAATGGGGAAGGGGAAGGTGCCACCACAGTATGCTGATCTCAGCGACGTGTTCAGCGAGAAGGAAGCTGACCAACTACCCCCGCATAGGCCCTTTGATTGCCAGATCAATTTACTCCCTGGAGCACAGCTTCCTGTAGGCAAGTTGTATGCCATGTCAGACAGGGAAATGCAGGAGTTGCGAGCGTTCATTGACAAGAACCTGAAGAGAGGCTTCATCAGAGAGTCCAAGGCAGCGGGGGGTAGCCCAGTGTTTTTTGTGGATAAAAAAAACACGGACAAGCCGAGGCTGGTATGTGACTTTCGGCGGTTAAATGCAGTGACAGAGCCGGCGGCTTTTCCTATGCCCAGGATTGATGATATTTTGACCAGGGTGCGAAAAGGAAAGATTTTTACAAAGCTGGACCTAAGGGGGGCGTACAACCTGATACGTATAAGGAAAGGGGATGAATGGAAGACCACCATGTTCACCCCTTTGGGGGCATTTGAATACCTCGTTATGCCTTTTGGATTACAAACAGGCTCCGCGTGTTTTCAAGCCTTCATGAACCACGTACTGGGGTCTTTGCTCTACAAGAATTGCGTGGCCTTCTTAGATGACGTGTTGGTGTATTCGGAGAATGAGGAGCAACATGTGAGAGACGTCAGAGAAGTGTTGAGCAGGCTGCAAGCCAACAGACTGTGGGTGAAACTGGAGAAGTGTCAGTTTCATACCAAGGAGGTGGAATTCCTGGGGTACCGCTTGTCAGACAAGGGGTTGGCCATGGACCCCGGCAAGGTTCAAGCGGTGCTGGAATGGAAAACACCCAAGACCAAGAAGGATGTGCAGAGGTTCCTAGGGTTTGGAAACTTTTATCGTAAGTTCATCCGAAACTTCGCCCACCTGACGGCGCCCATCACGGACTGTCTCAGCAGTAAAAAGAAGTTTGTTTGGACGGGGGAGGCGGAGCGAGCGTTTGAGGAACTGAAAAGGGCCTTCGCCTCTGATGAACAACTTCTACATGTGGATTTACAAAAAAAGCTGAGGGTCGAAACAGACGCTTCTGACAGAGCCATAGGGGCGGTGCTTCTTCTGCAGCCGGGGAAGGAGGGGTCAGAGTGGCGACCGTGTGCCTTCTTTTCGCGAAAGCTGAACAAATCTGAGAGGAACTACACGGTGTACGACCGGGAACTGCTTGCGATTCATGAGGCCTTCCGGAGATGGAGGCACCTGCTAATTGGTGCACAACAGAAGGTGCAAGTGTGCACGGACCATAAGAATCTAGAGTATTGGAGAACTGCGCGAGTGCTCAACCAACGGCAGTTGAGATGGGCCCAGGAGTTCTCCAAATTTAACTTTGAGATTTGTTACGTACCAGGCCCGGAGAACGTTAGGGCGGACGCTCTCTCACGCAAACCTGAATATTTGGAGGGAGAGGGTGCACCCGAAGAGACCCATGTCATTCCCGAGGACCGCTGGGTGTGTGGGGCGGCATTGGTGGGGCAAAGGGAACTGGTAGAGGGAACGGTGCAGGTTGAATACGCCCAGGACAAACTCAGGGGTCTCAGGAGGGAGGGAGACAAACCCGGGGGTTTTGAGGAGAGAAACGGGGCGTTGTACTACAAGGGAGCGTTATACATACCTGAAGGGGAATTGAGGGAAAAGGTACTCAAGCAACTGCACGATAGCCCCACAGCAGGGCATTTTGGGCAACACAAAACCATGTGGCTGGTTACCAGGGAATTCTGGTGGCCCAAGGTCAGGGAAGATGTGCGGGAATATGTGAGAGGGTGTGACCAATGCCAACGAGCCAAGGGGGAGAGGCGGGCACTGGCAGGTTTATTAGAACCACTACCCACGCCGGAAAGGCCATGGGAGGCAGTGGCAATAGATTTCATGACTGATCTGCCCAGGTCCAAAGGGAAAACAGCCATCATGGTTGTGGTAGACCTGTTAACCAAGATGGCCCACTTTATAGCCTGCTCACATGCGGTCACAGCGGAAGAAACCGCTAAATTGTTTGTGGAAAATGTGTTTAGGCTGCATGGCGCCCCCTTGAGGGTGGTTTCTGACCGAGGGAAACAATTTACTTACAGGTTCTGGAGGAAGCTCATGAGCTTATTGCATGTAGAGGTGAATTTCTCTACTGCCCGTCATCCAGAAACCAACGGGCAGGCGGAAAGAGCTAATGGTGTCCTCCAGCAATATTTGAGGTGTTATGTGAATGACAGAGAGAATGATTGGGTGGAGAAGCTGGCGTTGGCAGAATTTGCCTACAACAATGCAGAGAACGTGTCCACGGGTATGAGCCCTTTTTTGGCTAATCACGGGTGTCATCCCCGAGCCTTCCCAGGGGGGGAAGGGGAGAACTGGAGCGTTCCAGCCGCAGAACAGTTCGTTGAAGAAATGGAAGCGATCCATCGCCAGCTCCAACTTAATTTAAACAGGGCGAAGGAGGAATATAAGAGGCAGGCAGACAAAACCAGAAGGGAAGGGGAAAGCATTAGGGTGGGGGACCAGGTGTGGCTGTCCACCCAAGGGTTACCATTCAAAGGAGGTTGTAAGAAGTTAAGACCCAAAAGGCTGGGCCCATTTGAAGTCACGCAACAGGTCAACCCAGTGGCTTTCAGACTCCGGTTACCGAACCACATGAAGTTGCACCCAGTGTTCCACAGGTCGTTGCTGTCACCGTATATAGGGGACAGAGAGGGGAGGGTCAATAGGGGACCAGCTATGGAGGAAAAAGAACACAGCTACCATGTAGCGGAGATTCTCGATTCCAGGTGGAAGGGAGAGCAAGTAGAGTATTTGGTAATGTGGGAAGGGGAGCCGGAGTCGGAAAACACCTGGGTCAGGGCAGAGGATGTAGATGACGAGGTTTTGATTGAAACTTTTCATCAGAGATTCCCTCGAAAACCCCAGCCAGTGGCGAGGTTCCGGAGGGAATACTTCGCCACCACCGACGAAGAAGAAGAGTTGGAGGGGTTCTCGGATTCCGAGGTGGAGGAGGATTCAGCGAGTCGGAACGAAGACCGATGGAGGGAAATGTTCGAGACGTCTGAAGATGAAGAGGATTCTTTTCGGGGTTTCAGCTCCTCACCGCCCAGAGGAGAGAGTAGGGGCGGGGGAGAAGGGGGCCCTGGAGGGGAGGTGGATGTCAGGGAACTGACATCAGAGGAAAGGGAGGTGGTAGGGCTCCCAGAGACTGGGAGAGAGCCAGCAGCTAAAGCAGGGACAAGGAGGGGGAGCGAGGGGTCTCTGGAGGAGGATCTCAGTAATGCTGAGAGAGACGCAGCAGCCCAGGCAGGAAACAGCAGGGGAGAGAAAGGGGTGAGAGACACTTCCAGCGAAAATAGCGGGGAGGTGTCAGAAGCAACTGCAGGGAGACCCATGCTTCGCCGGAAGCTGCCACGTCGTGAGTCCAGGAGACGCGTTTCCGTTAAGGAACTTCTTTGCTGGAAGCGCTTCCGCAGGCAGCCACTGTCAGACTCTACTAGTGACTAGAGCAGACATGTCTGAGGAGCTCTGTCACACACAGAGGTTTGTGGGGCCGCACAAACTCTGAAGGGGCACAATTTTAAGCACAAGCAGCTAATCATCCCCTGACAGGGGGAAAGAGGCCAAATTATATATCTTGCTTGGCCTATCTCAGTAGGAATTCTGCCTGAAATTGAGCCCTGGGTATCCTGAATTAAAAAAAAAACCCTGAGGTGCTAGATAGTTGTTTGTCCTCTTCTTTTTCTTCCTTTTTCCTTCTCTTTGTGGGATTTATAAAGGAACAATCTTACTTTAGACAAAAATTATGTAGATCGGTTCCAATATATATAACATGTAATGCTTACTATGTTTTTTATTTCAAAAAATGAGAGGAAAGAAAAACATTAATACCTCTATTTCATGTCTTCCTCTGTTCTGCTTAGCTTTAACTTTAATCAGAAGCATTTAAAGAAATAAAAGCTTCATAATGAATTTTCAGAAGTTAAATAAGTGCTATGTTCAATGGCCTATACAGAAAGGACACCAGAGCCAACTTTCAGTTTTAATGAGGCACGGTGTCGTATTGTGATGTCTTTAGGTCAGGCTGGAAGAATTTTATGAGTGCAGCATAAGCTTTTAAAATATTGCCATGAATTAATTGGAACATTTTAATGCATCAGTATCTGTCCTATCAAAGGCAGTAGTTCTAAACTTAGACTAGGCTGCAAGTCTCTTTGATCAGGCATGCTTTGGATTGAGCTTTTTCTGTATTAGCACCAAAATAACTAAGTGTATTGCTTTTTCTACCCCTCCGTAGTAGTATGTGTGAGGCAGCTTCAAGGCTGCTACCTCTACTCCACTGTATTGCAATTATGTTGTGGCTGCTCACTTTCAGCTTCTTCTTTTTAACCTTGGGCTTATTCATGCATAAAGTTTATTTTGCCATGATTACCTGCACACAGTAATTTCCATAGAGATGCAACTGTGTTGAAATAGCCAGTAATCCAACGTGTAGATTAAAAATGATCCAGCATTTTTAAGTCCCATAGATTTCAGTGGCAGAGTTAAACAGATGCTTAACTCTCTTCCAATAAGATTAGTGAGGTTGAAAGTTCTAGAAGGAAGGGGGGGCTGAACAGCCTTTCCTAGTCATTATAGACTTTATTAGAGCTAGGACAGTTGAATGCTTGATAGGAAGATTGGGACTTGACCTTTCTCTATAAATCTATTGGAGATGCCAGTTGTCATCTCATAATAAACAAAAGCAATTGTGTATGTCCGGTTGTGATTTGCAGAGAGATAGCTTTACAATAGGGAGGGGAAAGGAGTGGATTAATTTAGAATTTTACAAAAGGCCAATCATTTATATGATCAACACATTATGTTTTCTTTATACGAGACCAGGGAACGGTCAAAATTCAGAGCCACTGTAATATTTACAATTAGGGCTGGCAACACACAAGGGAGAAATCAGCTTCAAATGTTTTGCTTGCTGGATTTAAATTTAGGGGGATTTGCATATTCTTTGCATATTGCATCAGTATAGATGTTGAGTAGAGGAAGTTTTAGCAGGATGTTGCTTTTCCTCTCTTGGTAGTACAGTTGTGACAAAAGCTGCGCCTGGTGGCATTCTCTCCTTTGCAAATTTTAAGGGAGAGGGCTGTGGTGCCTTATAAGGTGGAATGGAAAGGGAGAGTTTGCTTATTCTAAAACTGCTGTTGAAATGAAGGGAAGAACAGCTGATTTATCTCTCTTCCATGATTTGGTTCCAGACACCCCTTCTTTCACTGCTCACTACTTTACCACTTTCCATCAGCCACACCAATTCCAGTCTTTCATCACCTGCCCTGCAGACGCAGAGAGATGGTGTAGTGTGGTGGTTAGAGTGTCAGACTAGGACCTGGGAGACCAGGGTTCAAGCCCCACTCAGCCACGAAACTCACTGGGTGACCTTGGGCCAGTCACTGCCTCTCGACCTTATGTACTTCTCAAGGTTATTGTGGGGATTAAATGTGAAGGGGGAGAACCACGTATGCCCGCTTGAGCTCCTTGAAGGAAAAAGTAGGATAGAAATGCAATCATTCAATCAATAAAAGATAGCATGAATTTATTTTGTGATTCTTACACAGGACATTATTTCTCCCCCCCCCCTTGGATAGGTAAAGGGAGGCACACACATGAACCCATAAAACATGTAGACCTGTTTAAAACACAGTATCAGGAGGGTTTGCTTGCTTTAATGCATGATGGAAATAACTTTCATCCTACTAGAAGATACTCATCAGGAAAAATGTTCCAAGAAGCCATATGGCACTGGGTGTAAGGTTGTTAACTTTCAAAGCTACTGGAAGTATAATTCTGTCATATTCCATTTATTCAGTAGCAGCAGCAGATGGGAGAAAACATGCTTCATATCACTATGAGTTTTCCTAAACCGAAACTGGCAGAGGAAGGAGTGGGGAGATATTTCACCTCTGAAAATAGCAGCGTCAGAAAAAAAAAGCTAGCATGTTGCAAAGGATGCTGCAGGGAGATATATCTATATATGGCTTGAGAAACTAATTACATATAAATTTAGAGATTTCGTTTTAAAATGTGTAATGGAGTTATTTTAAGATATATATTTTTGCAATGCTGTAGTTAAGAGTCAAGCCTTATTAACGGTTTGCACTTTGCGAGTCACCAAGAGCCGCTTCTCGTGTGACATTTTTTCTGCACAGGGATAATTGAAATGTACAGGATCATTGTACAGAATGTGCGGTTGCTAATGTGTCGGGAAACCGACAGCACAACTGTGGCGGGAGGGAGAATTGCATATGCTTTGAACGGCTTCGGTCCTGTGCATGCTTATGAGAGGGGACACCTTGACCCTATAAACCCACTCATCCTTTATAATCTGTAGGAGAGACCCTGCTTAAAGAGTTCCCAACTAGGACCCCCTTTATATGTGCCTTTACTGGTGTGTACCTTTAGACGGGAACGATGGTGGAGGCAACGGCAGCCACGCCTGTAAAGGTATGTGCTAGCTGTGATGATGGATGCAATAGGCGTGGTATTTAAAAATGGATTTTCTGACATGCTTGCCTGTTCAAAATTCTTTTGTTTCATAGGCTGTGGGCGATTCGAGTGGAACCTCTGCTAACAGGCACACGGATGACTATATTCTACTTTCCAAAGAGGAGGGAGGGAATGTTTGTCCTGCTCCAGAGCATGTGCAGACTGTGCCAACCTGCAAGGATGTGACCACCAAGAGTGAGGTCCCATGTCACTCTTCCTTAGCCTTTTCTGATCCATTGATGGGGTCCATATCTGCCTCTTCTAGTAACCTCAGTTCCAGCCCTGATGACGACAGCAGCAGCAACAGCAAGGATTCTGATTTCACCATTGTTAGTCCCTTGGAAATCTAAGTCAGCCTGTGAGGTCAGCTGTGGCACATTGGCGTGTGCATCTGACACTTCATGGGACTGGGAAACTCATAAAACCAGAGCACAGGTGTGGTAAAGGCAGTCCTTTTTCAGCAAGGAAATCAAGACAACAATTATGTAATGATTGCCTTTAAAACATGCACATGTGAATCTCAAGATCTAATATATACTAAAGGTACTCGTAGGTTTACTTTGTTAGCAACTTCTTGGAATATTGAAGTAGTAGCTCATAGTCGCTCATCATGTAGAATAACATGAAGTATATAATCTCGTGGGTAGACAGGTGAGCATCTTTTCCAAATGTGGGGAAAGCAATTGAGCATCAGCTTGGATCCTGGCAGATTGATTTGGTCTCAGGAGAGAGCGGGGGCACTCTTCCTCAAAACATGGCAGCTAGAAAATCTGAAAAGTAAAGGTTTCAGAATTGCATCCTGGTTGCATCTCAGGCACTAAGACAATTGGCTGGCCTCCTGAACCATTTCCTGAAAGAAAAATAACATGCTGAATTTACATACTGCAGAAACCACTAACTGCTGTTCCTATCGTGCAAAAATTTCCTCGTAAAGTAATACAAATTAGGTGCACATTAGTTGCTTTGAAACATTTAGACTTTAGTCTCCACTAGATATAAACTTGTCTCCCAATGAACAAATTGTTGTTCATTGTTGTATATTATAGCCTGGAACATATTTTTATAGCTATTTCAGGACGTCCACAATCCCCTCAGGCCCAGGACCAAGGCTCATTGTAGGGTCATAATGCAGCAGTGTTCCTTAGCCATGTAGTAACGGTTCCCTGGCACTCATTTTTAAAATTTAATTTGATATGAGTGTGCATGATTATGTATACATCACCACATGGTCCCCACAAAGGGCAACAAGATTCCTCATGCTTTTTTATACCAAGGATGTCATGTTTCACTCTAGCTCAAGTTTCTCTCACAATCTTAAGAGTAGGCTAAAATATTTCCCAAGGCTGATTCTGGCCTTGGGATCAACTGATATGTCAGTGTCCATAACTAGTGCATAGTAAATAATGCTGATGGAGTAGTGGCTATGTTCCTTTCTAGCTTTTAAGAGTGTAAGTTCTCAAGGTAGCTCTTCCTCTAAATCTCACACCCAGCATGGCCAATTTGAGAATAACCAGAAGGTAACTGCAGAGAAGAGCTACAAATCAGGGAAGCACAGGTCTGAGCGGTTTTCCCATGGACCTGCTCCTTGCCCAGGGAAAACCCAGCCTTTAGCTCTAAATCAGAACAAACAGCAATCCATGGAAAACCCAATTGCTGTTTTCTCCACTTGAGCGCTAAAGAGTGGTTTTCCCCAGGAAAAAACAGCAGGACGATAGGAAGTATGCATATGCCCAGAGACATATTCTGTGCTCAAAAGGCTTCTTCCTTTCCCAGGCAGCCAGTGCTAAACATTATGTGCAGCATTTCTCTAGATTACACTGACTAATGTCACTAAGCCAGGGGGAGAATTTGGGTTTATTGAGATTAATAGCCCCAAGTGTCTAACTTGTTGGGGATCTTTCACCTTAGCAATACATTGGTGTTGAACAGACTGAATTTCAGAAAGCTTCTGGCTTGCAGGTTGAACACAAGAAAACTAAAGGGATGGGTGGGTGGGTGTCCAGATATGCCCACCCATCCATTTCTGTATGCAAATATGCCATGACAGGGTTTCTCCAGATCTCATCAAGAGATAGGCAATGGTTCAATGATGTCAGCCTCCAAAAAGACCTAATTAGCCCACTAATCTGGTCTCTCTCTTTTTAACTGCATTTGGAAAGGAAACCTCTTAGCCGTGAAATGTGTAACCCATTAGGGAAGGAGTTTTTACTAAGGGTGTTGTGCTTCATTATATATAATTATCTCTAGGACCCTTGGAGGTAACAAAGAAACAAAGGTTGCTAATATTAATGCAGCGTATTTCCCACCCCCACCCCCAAAAAGCCTGTTCTGTAGACAGATGCTGGTGAAAGATATTTCAAAGATTTATCTCAAAGTAAGACACTTTGCTTGTATGCTTTAGTTTTCTTTTCCAGACACACACACAGAGTATAACCACCGTCATGTAATGCAGTTGCATGGTAAGTGATAGGGCATGAAGATGTTAATGGTGATTAATTGCAGTTGTAACTTACATTAAGAATACTTCTACCCCTCCATCTGCAGCATGAGTCATGCTAAACCAAATTGCAACCTGACCCCAAAGCATAAGTGTTACATAACGGATAGCTCTCCTGAGAATATTGCCCCTGTCATTTTGTACAGGGGATTGTGGGGTTGGGAGAAGCGAGCGGTGGGAGATTATTGGATCATATTTTGCCTGCTCCTTGCCTGAATGGAATAAGATTGTTGGGTGAGTTTGCTCTCCCAGAAGTTAGTTGAGCTAGCAGTACAGTGGTACTTTCCCCTAGTTTTGTATCCATGAATGTTCTGGGCAGATGACCCAAATTAACAGGTAATAGCTATTGAACAGTGGCATGTTCACATTTACATATTCAGACACTATCAAGTAATTCTTCACAAGATGATGCCCTTGTGCCTTGTAAAAGTGGGAGTAATACTGAGAGGTTGTGTGAAGAGCTTAATAGCAAATACAGTTTGTGAGGTCACATTGCTGTTCTTCTGCATGCAAGACCTAAAACATACTGTGGTTATGCAAGGTTTCTGTGCCAGCTTAGCACTCCTTCTCATTTAAACTTACACAGTAAACCACCTCAAGATTCAGCCTTTATGGCCTGTGCAGGCTTTTTTTTAATATAATATCCTTTGAATTTGTAAGGATGACAAAAAAGGATTACACAGCTTGTGATTAATTTTGATCCTTTAAATGTGACTAACCTTTCTGTTTAGATTTGTTTCTGTTATAAAACAGGGGAGAGTGCCATTTAGAGTAAACAGCTATTTAAAAGTGGGAAACCAAGTAAGAGAAACTAGAGTATGGTATATCATCTTTCATCAGGTGGGGGAGTTCATAGAGGGTTTTGTAATTTTGTTATGATTGACCCTTGCTGTCTACAGATAATTCAGGGATCATATTATTTTTCTTGTCAGAGCTGTCTTAGTGCCATGAAACAATGCAAATTATTTTATTTTTTGCTATTATCTTGCTGGGATTTTTTTTTTAAAAAAAACCACGTTTGCTATAATTAGTATAACTTTACTTCCTCAATGCCTGTAATTATCTCTGGTTTCAGAAAATAAACAGTGCTTTACGGAAGGACAGCAATGAAACCTAAGTAACTCCATTAGAGGAGTCAACATTGGTAACCCTATGACACAGTCTATCTCAATGCTATACTGGAATTTGCTTTTTTGATAATTCTGGAAGTGCTTGGTTTTGTATGCATGTTGATCCAGAATGACTACCATAATATTAGGTCATAATAATCCCATATTGCCTTACATTTGGATTCCTAGATGGTACTTTCCACTTTAAAGTACCAGTTTATTATGTCTTCTAAAATTAACCTACTCATCCTGTTCATGGGTATCAGTAATCTAATAGAAAATAATATGCAGTATAAATGGCTGCTTAGTACTAATACGTGGAACTCTAAAATGTTTTTTTTTTCCAGCCTCTTAGAGTCTCGTCTGATTCTTATCACATCTTCGCCACATGGCTCTTTCAAGTCTGTTGCATGTAATGTCCACATTACTGCAGAATGATTATGACCATATAGTGACTGGATGTTCATTTTTAGCTGTGGAAATTTGTATCTTTCCTCTAGAAGAATGTCTGACGTACTTTATTAAAGAAAGAACTAATATGCAGACGCTTTGCATTTCCCCTTGAGTTTTTCTTGCGAAAGTGACAATTATCCTACATCGTCTCCCTTAAAAAAAAAAAAAAGGCAGTTCCTACCCAACTTCTTGGAGTTCAGTCTGCTCAAAAGGTAGGAAAATTAGATTTGATCTAGTACCGTCAAGTTATTGTGTGCCTCATGTCCTCCTGTGAGTCAGCAATTTGTATAGATATGTGTGTGCAAAAGAGAAAGTTAAAGGAATGTTCCTGTACACAAAAGTATGGAAAGAGCAATCCATTCTGGCCCATCTCCATACAAATCCTCATTGCATTGTGTTGAAGAGCAAGAACATAAGGACAATCAACTAGATAGAAAACAAAGAGACATTTGGAACAGAACCCTACCATCTTTGAGTGACAGTAAGTGGTGTAAAACTGGGTGACAATGGAACTTCTAGTTTCTCTTCTCCAACCCTTTGCAACCCCTATCCATTTGTTCCAGGGGATTCCCTGAGCCCTGTAGTGTAGACTTCAGGGATGTGCAAGGGAAGAAAGAAGCAGACTCCCTCTACATTGGATCTCATCCAGTACATCTTAAGATAGAAGTTGTTGAAGCCAGCAGCTAACAGAACAACTCAAGTATAGCAGCTTTGCCATTGGGTAGGTACAAAGAAGCACCATTGACCACTCTCTTCCCAATTCAGAGAACTGTAGGGGTGGAAGGGATCATCTAGTCCAACCCCCTGCAATACAGGAATCACAGCTGAAGAATCCTCGACAGATGGTCATCTAACCTCTTGTTTAAAAACCTCCAGTGAAGGAGAATCTACCACCTTCCCAGGTAATTGATGTTAAATTATTATTCAAGCTTTACAAACCCGGTTATAAACCTGGTTTCAAATTTTGGTTAACAGAAGAAATATAATTAGTGCAGTGTAAAAGTAATATTACCACCAAGGGCAAAGTACTCTTCGGAAAGAACCTCATGGAACTCAGGGCAGCAGGAAGGAACAAGGGATCTCACAGTCCATTCCCAACAACCAGGGTTAGGAGACTGAGAGCATGCCATCCAGCCTGGCTTCATAAGGGATCATACTGAGTAATGTGTAACACAGATGGTGTGTGCATTTTCTACCCCCTTCTATAGACACATCCAAGTGAAAAGCATGTTCTAATAATTGTTAAAGACAATCTGTTCCTGGGTGTGATGTCACCACCTGGATCCCCATGACTCTACCTTGTGCAGTGGGAAGGACAAGAATCCAAATCAGCCTATTTCAGGAAGGTTGGGTCGCCAAACTATTTCTCAGGGCTGTTTTCTGAACTGAGCAATCAGTGCAATGATTTTGCTGTCTGTGTTTATTGGTTTTCCTCTTCCTTCCTCATTCCTTTTTCCTTTTGTGTCTTGCCTTTTTAAAATTGTAAGCTTGGAGGCAGGGACTGTGTTATTTCCACTGATCTATTAGCCACCCTGGGAGTTGTTTCTGCTTAAAAAGGGGCAGATAAATGCTTTGAAGGTATGAATAAATAAAAAATAGATTATTGTTTTCTCAGATTGATTAATGCGGAATACTAGGGCACGGTGCAGAGTCCCTTGTGTTGCACTTTGCAAACCATCTGAGTTCTAAATTAAAGACTTCTCATAGCTTCCTTCTAATGTAGGCCTGGTGCAAAGCAGTAACAACTGTTGGGTTTCAGTGCTCCTCTGAAAACAATGGGCTGCTTAAATGGTGGCACAGCTACGTTGGTCAGCTTCCTGGCTTTTGAATGCCAGAGTTTTTTAAAGACTACTTTTACTGTTCTCCTGTGTGGGGCTCTCAAGTGTATACTTATGACAGTGATTAAACATGAAAGGTGTAATTTCGGAAACCAAACCTGCCTCCGTGCAGGATAGTAATCATCCTGCCTACCACAGTATGCTGTTCTCTGGAGGACAATCATCAGGGCTGTTAACTCTCTCATTGTACTCGCTAGCTAAAATTAGGGCCAAACTACACATTATGCAGGAGATCAATGAATGGATCACCTTTTCTTTCTTCCTTTCTTCCTCCCCCCTCCCTACTAAAATACAGCAATGGAAGCCTGTCTGGGTTTCTTGTGGGGTTTGTGTGTTAGCAACAGCAAGTCAGGGGCAGTTAGCCCTTTGCTCATCTCCTTCAGGATTCTCCTCTTCAAAATCCCTTGCCTAGGCTCCTGCTTTTCTGAGCAAACAGCAACTGGAGGGGTGCTCCTGTCTGGAAGAACAGCAGAGGCGGAAGAAAAAAATTAAACACCTCTTTCCACACCACTGTTCCAAAGAAACCAGCACTGCCCCACTGTGGGTGCACTCCAGTGGAAAAGAAGTTGGGATACCCAGACACAAATCCCCTGTGTAACCTGTAGCCTGGCCCTTTGAGGCAAGTGGAAGTCTCTGAGTAGGAAGTGCCTATTGAATTGCATGTTGTCTACAATAAATTCTAGTGGCACCAACACGTAACATGATAGATGGTCCCAATAACACTTGATCCCAATGCAAGGAGGACAGGGACACCACCTGCTTCAGCTTATCTAGGGCAGTGGCTGAATTAGAAACGCACATGTTCTACTCAGATATGGCAGCCTACTCTGGAATGGCAGTGCCCTGCCAGCAGGTGGCACGGTGGACTGGCACCAGATTCTCTCTATTGCTTACACCTCCAAATCACAAGTTGAGTTTTGTGGAAGTTCACTGCTAGTGATTTTGTTACTTGATACCTTAATGTAAAACACATTGTTGGGTTGTGAAGTACCGTATTTTTCGCTCTATAGGATGCACTTTCCCCCCTCCAAAAATGAAGGGGAAATGTGTGTGCATCCTATGGAGCAAATGCAGGCTTTAGGAAGCTATCTGCAAGCCTGCGGAGCCCGGCGGGAACTCTATGACTCTTATGACCACTAGGCCTGATAGTGATTTCTTGGAAGAATCTGCCTTATACCAGGTAAGGCCATCAGTCTCACCCACTATTGTCAACCCTGATTAGCAGCAGCTTTCCAGGGCCCCACTTTCCCCAAACCTAGTAAACTCTTGCCCACCTTTTGAGAAGGAGGTGGGACAGTTCTAGGACTCCCAGTGCCCTCACGCTTCTTCCCAAAGCCCAGCACCTCACTTACCCAACTTTGGGGTGGCAGTGCAAGGGCTGGTGTCTTGGTGTCAAATTTAGGCTTCACTCCCACTCACAGGCACCTGCACACCACAAGGCGGTGTGTGGCCCATGGGTTCCACACTAGTAGCCCACTTGGCATGAAAAGCTGGACCACCCTGCTTTGGGCCATGTCCAGAAAGACACTAGAGAACAGAAGGTGGCAGGTGTGCCTGGATCACTAGTGTTTGATTTAACTGAGTGCCAGGCTCTTGAACCCCTTTGGATGTGTAAAGGGGGTGGGGGGAGAGAAAAGGGTGTCTGGTGTTCCTAACTTTAGCCCTGTTTCCTGCTTCGCATCAGTCACCAGTGCATGCCTCTGGTACTTGTATGGGGGGATCCCCAGGCTTGGATTCAGTCTTAGCAATGCCACTGACTATAACCGAGCTATGATCCTCCCCATCATAAACAATCTGCTCAGTTGTTGGTAATAATGTTACATCAAGCCCAAATCCACATGCAGACATTCAAAATAGTGTGAGCACTTCCCATACCCTTTTGCTGGGCAAGAAGGAGGGCTGTTTTCACAACAGATAAATGATGGCCCAGGAAATTAATTTTCTCCCACTTCCTGTAGTACTGCAAATCAGTCTCTTTTCTTTTGAGTTTTGTCTGACAACCATCCCCAAGGCTCCCATGAGCTCTTCGTATCATCTTTGCATACCATGTGGCAGATTTATTGTATTGCAAATCTTGGCAAAACACATGGGTAGAGATTTAATAATGACAGCATGACAGCAAACACGTTGGGTGCATTTTGCTGTAGCTGTAAATTTAATTTGCATGTGCGTCCAGACTTGGCGCCTTTGTTATCTGATAGAGTTAGGCTCTGTTGTGGATAACATCATTATTGAGAAATCAGTTCAGTTTATAAGTGGAACACACCGCAAAGTTTCAGCTGATGACAAGGTTCCTTGGGCTTGCAAATTGAATCAGGCCACTCTTGAGAGGAAGAAAAAATATCCAGAAATGGCTTAAAAACCAAATTATTTTCATCCACATGCAACAAATGTATGAAATTATGGAGAAAAACCAAGAGATGTCTTCGAAAGTATTTAAAATAAGGGAGGAAAGTGAGAGCAAGTTTGGTGTAGGAGTATCAGACTAGGACCTGGGAGACCTGGGTTCAAATCCCCACTCGGCCATGAAGCTCACTGGGTGATTTTGGGCTCTTCACTACCTCGCAACCTAACCTACCTCAGAGGGTTGTTGTAAGGATCAAAAGAGGAAAAAGAGAACCATGGAAGCCACTAAACCTATTGGAGATAATTGTGGGATATATATGTGTGGGTGGGTAGACTGAGCTTCAGGAGAGGAGAGTGTTCTGCTTAAAGACATTGCTGATGTTTCAGTTTACTGTTTGTGTAGCCTTGAACTGTTCTGTGTTGCATGTGACCTGCTCAATGGATCTGCTTGCTAAGAAGCAAATACATTGCCTTAGCTTACCCCAAGCAACAGGCCATTTGCTTGATTTCATTGTCTTCTTGGAGCAGTCAATGTTTGGTGTACCAAAGTCTTGACAGTTTAGCGCCTCCCAAATTGCCCATGAGAGAATGAGCTGTTTACACTCCCCTGAACAAATTAGTTTTCATCATGATCAGGGCTAATTCCTCAGCATGCCCAAAGCAAAGCAGTCCATGACTCAAGCAGAGCTATTGACCCATGCTGAGCTGGTGGTTTCTCATTTATTTTGAGACTCTACTACAAGAGAACTGAAATTGGCCACGTCCCTAGTCTGACCTTACTCATGCATGGCTTGCAAGTATGTACATTTACCTCTTTCACCCACCATTTACCTCTTTCTTTCATGTCTTCTGGAAAGATTAGGAGTGATACATGGTGTTCCCGGAAGGCCATATTTGATCTTGGATTCCTGCTATGAAGATTAGGAAGCAGCTTAAACTGAGACAAAACAATTGATGGTTTCTAAAAACAGCCAGCTTGGAAGTCAGCCCAAGAGAGCCCTACCTGCTGAGCTCAGATGTGGATGCATGCATTAACGGCATTTTAAAATTTAAGTTCCCACTATTTAAAGGTTAAGGCTTACTGTTAACATTTATCTTGAGCTGGGCCCACTCAGAAAAAGCTCTGCTCATAGGAACATGGGTTGACACCCTTGGTTTCATACTGAAGCCTGTTAAGCACATTTCTGTGCAACAGGCACAAATCAATCAGTTAAACTTTATTCCCACCATCACTACATCTGGGCAAAATGTGGTCAGTTGTATTTTCCATGTCATCCAATTAAGGTAGATGGTACTTCAGATACAACTATGTTCAGCAGCTGAACCATCAGAAGAAGCTGAGTGCTATATAGGTTTGGCTCCTCCTACATGAACTTGCCTGTCTTTCAATCATGGTTGTCACTGGGGGCTCTGTTCTGGGTCCTGTAATCGGTAGGGACCTGGGGCAGAGCCTTATCAGTAGGAGCACCCCAACTGCACAACAAGGAAGTTAGACTGACCCCTTTTTGTTGCATATCAAGGGGGTGATAAATATATTTTTGTTCCCCAAGGCTTTTACATGCATTGTAATTTTACGCTTTCTCTGTGGCTTGAGCATCTCTTCTTTCTTTCTTTCTTAGGTATTGGTGTGGTTTTCTTTTTTACCCATTAATGTTTTTATCACGTTTTCAAGAAGTATTGTTACAGTTGCATAGTTACAGCCACAGCTGTGAACCATTGTATTCAATCACTGTAATAAAAGAATGAAACCTGTGGGGCTCTTTTAAAGCCCAAATGAGAAATGGAAATGTTTTATACCTACTCAATCAATCAATAAAGCTTGCTTTCTTAAAGCAATGCACTGAGATCTGCAACAACAAAAATGTTGCGGCATGGACTGCTCCTGTCGGGAATGTCAGCTAGGTACCCTTTCCCAGGATATTCCATTCCTCCTCTCCCCCTGCTCACCCACCCAGTAGTCAGCGTTTCATGGCTACTGATCCCTTCCAGTTTTCAATGAGCAGGGATGGAGAGGAGGAAATCCCACATAGAATTTATTTCTAAAGATCATTGTGTTTCTGCAAGCCTTAGTTGTGTACATGGATGGCCCATGTTGACTCCATACTCAAAATCTTGAGTTTGCTATTGATATATAGGATTAATTTTCTGGGTATGTCTGTTTCATTTAGGGAGCTCTGGGATGGCTCTGGGATGGCGGGGTGAGTGGGTGTGGATTTGGCAAATATGTCTTTTTCCCCACAGTACCCCCGCCCCAAGCTCATCCAGCTCCACAAAAGCACCTGTTGTGCCCACTGAAGGTGTGGGTGCCTTGGGAGCTGGTGGTGTTGGTGTTTCTGCCGGCAGTAGCAAAATGGTGTGGAGTGGAGCAAGTCTGTCGCAGGATCTGCTGGATCCTAGGCTGGCCCAGACCGTGCCTCTGCTATGCTTCCTTGGAGGAGCGAGGGGAAAAAACACCACCCTTCTCTGCCACTCTGATCATCCCCAAGTTAGGATTGCTCTGTCTAGCATCTTTTCCTTTTTAAATCTTCCTTCTCCCCCTCCTCTTAATTTAGCTCAATCACAGTTGTGTATTAAATTTTCTATTCTTCCTTGTCTCTTTTTTGGCTGGTGGTTGTCAGTTTTTTTGCAAAACGGCGACAGACGAGGCATAATAATGAATTAGTACCTTGACACAAATCACAGACTTTCAGCCCTGAAAAGAAACATTCACATGTTGTCCTGACCTCAGTCAGACTACAAATATAGCCAGAATTGCCGGTTACCAAGGCAGTTAAATCTTTAGTTAATGAAAACAAACAGAGGTAGTAATAAGCGTGCTGGCACTCAGAATTGTTCGGAGTATTTATAAATGGCACTTGCTGTTTAGTGGCAGGCATAATCGGGGTAATTATCAAGAGCCTTTGCAGAACTCGGAATGAAAAGTTCTTCTGTTTGGGGAACAAATGCAAGTCAAGCCCTCGTTTCTTCTTGGGCCATAAACATTCAAAGCAGAAAATAGCTGTCATTGCTGCAAAGGCCTGTCCAGACAGCAGCTTCTCCTGTAGTTTGTTGGGTGTTGTAGCTCCCTTGGCCAAGTGTCCTGGGAGGGTCCCACTGGTGCTGATGCCGATACCTATTTGGTCATTCTGCCAACCAGTTCCCTGCCCATTGGCTTAACTGGCTGCAGTAGCAATAGCAACTGGGTCTGATTACATTTCCCTACATGTCTTCAAGTGCCTGATGTAAGCCAAGTGAATCTTGCCACATCCTAAGGATTATTGTGATGCAAAGTTGGGCTTTTTCTCTGGTGGCACCAGTGCTGTGATATTTACTTTCTCTGAAGTAAAACGATGTTACATTCTACTGGCTTTTAAATATATTGTACACCTGTTTGCTTTAGCATTCACTTCATCTCTTTAGTCTTCTGAGTTGTTTTGATGAAATTGTGTTATTGCCTATTTTTTTATTTTTTTTTAATAATATTTATTGAAACACAAAAAAATTAAAATTACACAAAAAAGACAACATTACAAAAAAGAGAAAAAAGACAAAAAAAGAAAAAGAGAAAATAAAACCATCACTTTCAAATTCTCCAATTTCTGGTACCTTCTTTCCATGACCTCCTCCTCCTCCCATCTCTTGTATCTTAATTAATAATTGTCGCAGCAAATCCTTTCCATAATTCATAATATTTTATCATTACGTTACCTTACTCTATTAGCATCTTGTCTTATAAAAACGACCTTAGAGCTTAAAACTTAAATCTTTTTTGCCAGCTTCTCATAACCATTACCTTTTTGCCAGATTCTTTAGACATTTTTACAAGAGCCAAGTAATTTCATCTCAACATTTTCCCAAAATTCATAAAACATTTCTAGTAGTAATAATATAAAAAGATACAATAAAATAAAAGCAATCCAATCTTCTTCCAGCATCCCCTCCCCCCGGTCCCGGGGTTGTCAGTCTTTTTTTTATCCCACTAGTCTGGCACATTAACCTGGTGCTCTTATATCTGAGGCCTTTAAATCTCTTCCATGTCCCTTTCGCAACTCTTCTTCATATTTTCCTTTCACTCGCGGGAACTCCAGCTTAATAGTGTTTTTGACCCTTTTCAGCAAATCAGCCCTTTTCTCACAGTCCAGACTAAGCTCCATGTGATGTTTAAAAACATATTTCAAATTCCCTCCAAAATTGAAAGTCCCAACAGCTCCAAACCTCTGACGGCCCATTACCAGACTCGGAAAGTCCAACCATCCCTGCAAAGGGGGGTCAGTCCAACCCCCCATTTCCAGTTCAATCCAAACTTTATCTTTCCAAATCTGGTTTTTTCCAAGTTCATTTATTGCCTATTTTAACTATGTTGATTTATATAGAATCATAGACATGGAGCTGGAATGGACCACAAGAGTCATCTAGTTCCAAATTCATGCAATGCAGGCATATTTTGCCAAATGTGGGACTTGAAACCATAACCCTGATATTAAGAATCCCATGCTCTACCAACTGAGGTATCCCAGCTGTAATTTTTATATTTTGATTGGATTTTTATCGTGCATTTCAATTATGGGTGTTTATATTTTAATGCCTGCACAATTGGTTTTTATATTTGCAAACTGCTTGGATGCTTATCCTGGTATTAAGTGGTATATAAATAAATACATAAGACAGTAACGGCAATCGGTATTGGTGTCAGGTAAGCTTCCCCTGTTTAGGGAAGTTTTTAATGTCTGATGTTTTATTGCTTTTTTATTGTTATTATTATCATTAATTCTGTTGGGAGCCATCCAGAGTGGCTGGGGAAACTCAGCCAGATGGGTGGGGTATAAATAATAAGTTGTTGTTGTTATTGTTGTTGTTACAGTGCTAGGCTGAGACAGTGAATAAACCCTCTGCACTCCTTTCTTGCACAAAGGGCAGGCTGTAGCAGGGCTGCACTTTTAGCCCCGGCCCCATTGTCTGGGTTTCCTTGTCCAAATACAATGTCTAAAGCACCAGCCCCTCCTTGCATGTGTGGATTGTGTGCCATTGGCACACTCACACAACCAACTGCTCTAATTGGGCAGCACCCCCTACATGTGAGGAGGCGCAAGCACCTTGGCCTGGCTTTTGCATGCAGACAACCACATGCAGTTGCTATGAGAAGAAGATCCATTGCTGGGACAGGGTGAAAAGAGTGGCTCCTCTCCAGTCTGCATCCAGGTATGCTCTACATGGAAATAACAAGTGTGCATGGCTTTAGTTTTTGTGTAATTCTCTCTTTTCTTGAGTGATGCACAAAGGCTGGAGAAAAGAGCTCCAATAATGGGCCCAGCAGGAAGAAAGGAGGGAGGGGTTGTTCAGGGGCTCACTAGTACAAGAAATTTTTTACTCTACCTGTTTGGGAGTCCAAAGACTCCTCTCTCGAGAGCTTGAAAAACCTGAGAATTCTACAAACCTAGCCAACTGCAGAAACAGCTTGGAATAATATCGGCGCAAAACAGATTTCTATTTCTCTGCATCTAAGGTGAGCCTTTGCAATGACCCTTCTGGGCTGCGTTGTTTAGACTCCCCTTGCTAGTCCCTGCTTTGCCAATTGGAGAAGCAGGGATCTCTCTCAGTGTGAACAGCAGATGTCAGATATGCTGAATCCGGTTAATTAATGCATTTTTGCCTTTTGAGTCATACTGTACAAATATGTTTTGTTTACCCCTTTTTCTCAGTGCTACCATATATGCTGCGTAGATTACTCATATGGTGAGAACATCTGGGGCTCTGTGTTGTGTGGTACAGGGAACGGGAATGAACCCGGACTCTCTGCCTCCCTTAACAAACAACTGATGCTGATAAAGCCTCGCCGTTTCAGCTGTCCATCTACATTGGTCCATGTAGCTCAGTATTGTCCACACTGATTGACAGCAGCTCTCCAGGTTTTTTAGGCAGGGTTCCCTCCCCCCATCCTACCTGGAGATACCAGAGATCAAACCTGTGACCTCTGCCACTGAGCTGTGGCCCTTCCCATGGCTGCCTTGCTACCAAACGTGCTTTTTTTCCTGGATCAGGACTTGTGTGAGCAGTCACAGATACTCACAAACCATAATCAATGTTTTCTTTTGTATAGGCATTTCCACATCCTGAAGAAGGTGAACTTCCTTTAAGGAATCCATAGGGGATTGCTCAACTTCTGTAAGAGCCAAAATAGCACAAAACCTTTGGAGAACTCTGAGGCTTACAAAAAATAAATAAATCCTCGCAGTGTTCTGCATCATTGTTTGTCATTGTTTGTCAATTTGCCTGTCAAACAAGTGCTTGCTTCTTTCTATTTTCTTAGCTAAAACTGGACACAAGTGTAGAAAATGTGAATTATGGTGGGGATGGAAGAGTCACGCTTTAAGAAGAAAGAGACAGTGAGAGACATGAATATTATTAAGACGCTATTAGGGCCAAATGCAGTGAAATGTATTTCACAGTCACCTGGTTCACAGGCTCAAGAAAAGAGTCTAGCTAAAGGAAAGCAGAAAGAAATGGTTGCAGTTGTGAACTGAAATAACCTGAAGATATCAAAACAAGTAGGTATCTTTACTACTATTTTTATCTTGACAATGTTGATTCTACTTATCTGCCTGTCCCCAGCCTGTTCCGCCCCTGCCCATTTTTTAATTCTTTGAAATTCCAACTATATTCATTTCCCTAATTACTTACATATTATGCTTTCATTCCTGTTAGGTCCCCAGAGCACCACGTAGCAGCTGGGAGAATCCCAGAACAGCAGTGGGCAATTTCTTAAAACATTGCATTGAAACAGGGTTAACTTGCCATCTGAACTCAGTCAATGAGGTAGATAGATCTTCTGAAGCACTGAATTCCATAACTTGATCCCTGTTGTTGAGATGATCTGGTCCTGCACCCTTGTTCTCACATCTCACAGGGTGGAGGAATAAATAACTGAACATCTCCTAGTCCTACAGGGCTTGGAAGGTAAGGGTCAGCATCTTGAATTTCACCAGCAAACAAATTCAGAACCAATGTCACTGATCTAATATTAGTGTTTTGTAATATGGTTGAATAAACTGGGTTACCATCAGAAGCCTCACCAATGCATATTGCACCAATTGACATTTCCAGACATTTCCAAGGACGACCCAGGTAGTGTTCTAAGTTTTTGGCGGGAGAATAGGCTGTATGCTGAGACCCTTCTAATTCCTGGCTAGCTTCCTGATAAAGCAATACTGTGGTACCTCGGGTTACAGATGCTTCAGGTTACAGACTCCGCTAACCCAGAAATAGTACCTCGGGTTAAGAACATTACCTCAGGATGAGAACAGAAATCATGCAGTGGCAGTGAGAGGCCCCATTAGTTAAGTGGTGCTTCAGGTTAAGAACGGTTTCAGGTTAAGAACGGACCTCTGGAACGAATTAAGTTCTTAACCCAAGGTACCGCTGTAGGCCATTAAGGAAACAAAGGGAGCAGTTCTGTGCTAGGCCCCAAGAAGGCCTTGCTTCCCCCCATAGCTGCTGCCTTGGACTCAGGCAGAAATCAGGCATGGCTCTGATTCTGTGGCTTCCCAGCCTGTTGCTTTGCTGCCAGCTTCAGGCTCACATAGCTCTCAACTGCAGCCTTTGTCTTTATGTTTAAGGAAGCTTTTAATATTTGATGAATTATTGTATTTAATATTTTGTTGGAAGCAGCCCAGAGTGCCTGGGGAAACCCAGCCAGATGGGTGGGGTATAAATATATTATTATTATTATTATTATTATTATTATTATTATTATTATACCTCGGTTTAAGAACAGTCCACTTTAAGAACGATTTGGTTTACAAACTCTGCAAAACCAGAAATAGTGTCTTGGTTTGAGAACTTTGCCTCGGAATCCCAACGGTGGAAGGGCACCAGCGGCGGGAGGCCTCATTAGGGAAAGCGTGCTTCGGTTTAAGAATGGAATTCCGGAACAGATTAAATTCGTAAACCGAGGTACCACTGTATTATTATTATTATAACCACCAGCCAGCTGAGGAAGGGGGACTTACTCATTTCCCATCAAGCATAGAGCTGTTCGCTTTGTTTCCTTAGGGGTGGCGTGCAACACTATGACAGTATTTTAATCTGGAAGTGTCCAGGGTGCTGGGTAACTGGCAAAATTAATACAGTCATGCCTCAGAAGTCGAACGCCTTGCGAGACGAATGTTTTGGCTCCCGAACGCCGCAAACCCGGAAGTGAGTGTTCCGGTTTGCGAATGTTCTTTGGAACCCCAGATGTCTGACGTGGGTTCTGATTGGCTGCAGGACCTTCCTGCGCCTTGATTTCTGAACGTTTTGGAAGTTGAACGGACTTCTGGAACAGATTCTGTTCAACTTCTGAGGTACAACTGTATTCCCAATACAGCAGCTGAGGCTGGAAACACGCTTTCAATTCTGGTTCAAGCTTGGCATGGAAGCTTCAGCAGTATTAATAGGAGCCCAGTTTTGAAAGGGCCAATGTGTGGCGGCTCCTCATTTGCCTCCCTAGGGAAACATGCACATAGGATTTCAAGCCTATAGATGGCAGAGTCTCCGTTCACTACTACCATCTCCCCCATAACCAAATTCTGGAAGCCATTCAAACACCCAAGCATGGAAATACACATTTACACACGCTGTCTCAATCTGATGGCTTCCTTTCATGCCTACAGGAACACCTATTTCAAACCGGCTGGTGTTTTGTCCAGGGACCACGATAATAGGCCGAGCTGCCATTATGTCCTTGTTTGATCACATCATTACCACCCTACAAAAGAAGAAAACATTTTTTCCCAGTGCTCCAGCCTTTGTTGTCTGCTGAAAATGTCTCCGTAGGAGATATTGCCATGGGGTGTTTTACACAGACCGTTTGTTAGAGAAAATAGAGGGGGATGTTCCTTTGCAGATTCCGACAAGCACAATCCAGCATTTAAGAACTGCATTTGTTCCTCCACAAGTCTCTTGTACAAGTGAGATACATTTTTCCCTCCCCTTTAAAAGAAGCACCATGATATTAATTAATTTGGACAGAAAATCCTCAGTAGAACAGGTGGAGTCTTTCAGCCATTTGTATATTAACACTCCTAAGTGAGGAATGTTCCTTTCATGTCTGCTCTTTTTAAAGAAACCAAGTCTTCGTCATGCACTTCTGCGAAGAGTCGTAGGAATGCACGCAGAGCCCTGCTGGATCAAACCAAAGGTCCTCCTGCTCCCACATCCTTTTCCCTACAGTGGCTGGTCATATGCCTCTGGGAAGCTCAGAATTAGGACACAAAGGCAGCAGCCTTCTCCGGCGGTTGCTCCCCAGAGTCTGGCATTCAGTGAAAGGAGTGCGCACAAGGTTGCGCATTGCCTTTATGAAGAGTAGGCATTACTCTCCATGAATCTATCTAATTCCCTTTTAAAGCCATCTAAGCAAGTAGCCATGACTAAGCCCATGTAAGAAACGCCATGAACGAATTAGACAGATTTCCCAGAGGTAACAAGTTAATTCAGAACAAAGCCACATGAGCAATAAAAGTCTAGAGAAGATCCCCCCCCCCCCGAAAAGGAGCCTGCATATTATTACGAGCTACTTGTGGCCTTGCTCATTAGCTTGGCCTCTAACAATAAATTTAATTGGCAGTCGTGGTAAGTTAGGAATGGAAGGTGGTACCCAGTGGCCAAGGTAAGGGCTGAGGCCCGTGTTCTGTCCAGGAGTATTCATGGCAAGTGAGGGAAATAGGGGTGGGTTTGGGGCTTGCTATAAAAGTCGCAGCACACCCTTTTGCTGCTGGTTAGAGAAAAATCAGGTTTGCAGCGGAAGGAAGAAACTCCAAGCCTAATATAGCCAGTGTGGGTACCTGCTTGCTCATCTTCTGCTCAACCTATATATTGGGGGGGGGGATCCCACGACCCTGAACGAGTGCTGACAAGAAGCATGTCATCTGTAAAAAGCCTTGGACCCGGGTAGAAACAAACATCACCATCAGATGAGTGCAATTGATCATGGCATCATAGAGCTGGAAGGGACCCCGAGGGTCATCCAGTCCAACCCCCTGCAATGCAGAAATGCTGTCCACAGCCCCCATTGGGAGGACTCAAACCACCAAGCTTCTGGTTAACTGCACCACCTTTCTACAAGGTATGCATCTTCCTGTGCATCACCTGATAAGGGCTGAAACCCGGCTTCCTTGCAGGATTAGAAGAGCCTCGACTATTCTTCACCAGGGGATTCAATTCCCAGAGTGGTTTAATGATCCTTCTTCCCAGAGAACTCCAGGAATTGCAGTTCTGCGAGTGGCATAGGAGTCTCCTAACAACTCTCAGGACCATTAACAAACTACAGTTCCCAAGATCCTTTGGGAAAGTAATAACTGCAAAGTGACATGAGAGTGCTTTAAATGGATAGTATAGACGTGACCTAAGTGTCCTGTATTCCATGGATTCTGCAAAAGGCTGCACTGACCCTTCATACCACAAGGGGAAGCAAAGAGAGTTTACTATTGCATGGATTGCAGAGGTATAAAGTTACACTCCAGTTCTAGAGGTGGTGTTTGTTTGTTTTAGCATAGCGGTTTTTTAAAAGTGTGGCTTTCTGTGAGGAAACGTGGGGCAGCTGTAGTTAGAATAGGTCCTAAGCTGGCTATTAGGAAAAGTTGAGGACGATGGATGAGGCCAAACCATAGGAGACTATGATGATGGAGGTGCAGATTAGGAACAAAGTTTACCCCTTTTGTTAGGATAATTTAGACATTGCATGAAGTGGGACTCCTAGGCCAGGCTATGGCCAAATGGGGAAAAAGGGTCTGTTTAACCCTTTCCCCTCTTGTACTTTTTTTTAGCACCAAATTGCCTTCAGGCTGCTTTTTGAACTGTGAGCAGAGAGGGAAAGGCAGGTGTCGAGAACCAGCTCGACATCAGTAAGAAAATCAGTCTCACACCAAGATGACTTGAAGAAAAAGCTTTGGCTTTAGCCATGCAATGTTTATTGTGCGCAGTGAAAATAAGATCATCCTCTCTCCTCCAGCACTGCGCTTGCTCTGCCTGGTACTCAAAAGTAACAATCAAAGGAATGCAACCTTGCCCTTGCCCACACAGACAAAGAGAGTGTTATGCTACGTGAGCCAATCATTAGTCTAGCATGAGGTGTTCACATGCTCATCATGCTCTTAACAATATCTCGTGCTGTAAAATCACTCTGCAATAAGAAGAACTCTGGTCATGCTCTTATGTACAAGCAATCATTTTCCCACATGCCCTCTTTTCTTGTTATATTATAAGAGGGGCCCTTAATCAAAATCGCATTCCCATTACCTAAGCGTTTATATTTTGCAACATAAATTCCCCTTGTAACCCTTGTGGTGGGCCGTGGTCGGTACCACCATGCAATACATTGGGAAATAAAAAAAAAGCAAGCATTGAATACAACAAACATGCAATTACAATCAATAATAAATTTCTTAACCATAATCCATTAGGTAACCAAGAAGACAACCACTCCCATGGATCAAAACTTTCAGGTGGATTCAAAGGATTATGGGTTATCATTTGTTCCATATAATCAATAGTAGCAGAGATATTGGTTGATTGATCAGTTATATACATACAACAATGAAAATGAATTAAGACATAAATTCCACCTTTAGAGGCAAAGATTACATTTAAAGCATAAAAAATTTATAAAGCAACTTCTCTCATTTCTGACTTTTTTGTTTTGTTTTTTTGTTAATTATTTTTAAAACAAAGATGATAGAATTAAAAACAAAGCTTCGGTCCAATTTGCCACAGAATAACCCTAAATCAGATTGAAGCAAATATGCAGATTTACTGCTCTTTCTCATCCAGTCCAACCAAGCATAAAAATCTCTACACGCAGCCTGTTGTTCATAAGTCATGTAGGTTGTGACATTATTAACTGAGACTTTTGGCCTATCACTCATAGTTGTAACATTAAGAAAACAAGAAGATTCATTAACATACTCATAGGTCCAATTACAATATGGATAATGACCTAAAATTTTATTGCTATTATGATTAAAACAAAAACAATAAGGCACTATTTCTGCAAGCAACAAAACACAGGTGATAAACTTATACGATTGTCCTTCATATTATTGCTAATCTTAAATGAAGCATTTACTGGAATGCTAGAATACCACCACCAAAAAAAAAAGCTCAAAGCTTTTTAAAGCTTTTCAAAATCATTTTTCTCAGCAGCTAAAAGGCAACAGCCAAGCATATTCCGCTTGCTGTAACTAAAAAGATTGCAACAAGGTCGAGAACAGGGCACATTGTCTTCGCAGGCCATATAAAGAACCATATTGCAACTTGCTTTCTGTCCGGGAACCATGCCAAAGCACAAAAATGAAACAACTTGAACACACTAAAATCCTCTCACCCCCTCCCTTGCCAAGAGTCCACAATAGTTCCAAGACAGCCCTCTGTACATGCTCAGGGGAACACATCATAGGGCAGGACTCCTGAGGGAGGAGAAAAAAAAATCTGGGGGGTAAAATCCAAGCGATGCCAGTCCAGCAAGGACATCTTTCAAAGCCAGGCTCACTTCCCAAACAAGAGGCAGCAAAACTGTAATGATGTTTGGTGGTTGAAGTGGCTTCCCAGGGAAAAGGGGGCCAATGCAGTAGTGATGAAGATGGCCTTTCAGCGTGCCAGGAAACACTGGAACAGCTGTGGAAGAGCCTCTTCCATTGCAGAGGTGATTGTGATCTTGTCTGCTGGATCCTTATGTCCTTTAAGGGCAGAAAATAGTGGAGCCATAGTGGAGGTGGGCAGGTCCAAATAACTCTTTATCCAATTCAGCTGTCCAAGAATTTGTTGTAAATCCACCAATCTAAGATAACCAGGAAACTGTAGTTGAGGCGTAACTGGAATGGCTGCAGATGCTGTCAGCTTGTGTCCCAGGTACGTAATGGGTAAAGTCCGCTGGAGTTTTTCCTTAGCCATTGTCAATCCAACAGGTTTTATCCTTTGCAGGATTTTGGGACACGGAGGAGGACCAGGCCGTGGCTAGCAGGCCGTGGCTAGCAGTGCCCACTGACTGGCAGGCTTTAAGCATATCAGCAATGGCTATATTTGATGTTGCCATTAGAAGGTGCAGCGCTTGCTTATAGTCCTCATTTGCATCAGCAAACGCAAGCTGGCGTACAGTCAGTTCTTGTGCTGCCAGGTCCTGAACTTGCCGCTTGAAGGTATTAAACAAGCGATCAACAAATTGTCCATAGGGCTTTGCAGGACCCTGTCTGACGCTCCCCCACCGGCCATTGCGCTCAGTCTTGTCATCAGGGACAGAGGCCAAAGTCTCTTGGGCTGAGGCTGTGGTGGCTGCCCAATACATAGGATCAAGGGCCAACTGTTGGGCAATAGGAAGAAAATTTGCTCCTCCCGTCAGCCCATCGAGAACATCGGTTTGGGTCAGCATGACGGGGGCTGGGGGTGCAGGAGCAATCACAGGAAAGAGATTTGGAGTATCAGAATCAAAAGGCAGCAACGGAGCTGCAGTACAAAGAATCTCTTCTTGGAGAGGAGTGTAAATGGGGGGTGTGGAATGCGAAGAATGCAGAGGAGGGACGACAGGAGCCGAAGGAGGAAAAATGTCTGCCTGTTTAGGAGGCTGATAAGTCGGTGCTTCTGAAGGCAGCATGAGGACTGGGAGGGGGGGCAAAGGAGCTGAAGCAGCGGCCAGGAGGAGATTTGTAGGAGTTAGGCTTGAGATAGCCTTATAAACCTTACAGCAGGCATGCAAAACTTTGACATCAATCTGAGGATGGTTTTGGAAAAATTGTCCTATTTTTTCCCAGTCTTTTAAATGCCAATTCCCCTCCTGAAGAAAAAACCAGGGGCAGTGAGTATCCAATGCTTCTATAAGGGACTTCAGATCAGCATCTGAGACAATGAGGCTGTTGCTGGCCAAGAGAAATTTAAGGTCTTCAAAAAACTTTTTCTGTGGTGGAGAGAGAGACTGCCCCATAATGGCAAAAGAAAGGGGGGGGGTCGGGAGCACTCACCAGGGATCCACTAGGTGGATGAACGACGCGTCTGCAGCCCTTGCCGGGCGAGATAAGTGCTGATAAGTCCTTAACGTAGTCCAGAATCACATACACGGGGCAGCAAGGGAGCACTCACCGGGATCCATAGCGGATGAAAGACGTGTGGTGAGCGCTGAACGATGAGAAACAACGTGGAGTCCGAAGGTAGTCACACGGGGTACCAAATGTCGAGAACCAGCTCGACATCAGTAAGAAAATCAGTCTCACACCAAGATGACTTGAAGAAAAAGCTTTGGCTTTAGCCATGCAATGTTTATTGTGCGCAGTGAAAATAAGATCATCCTCTCTCCTCCAGCACTGCGCTTGCTCTGCCTGGTACTCAAAAGTAACAATCAAAGGAATGCAACCTTGCCCTTGCCCACACAGACAAAGAGAGTGTTATGCTACGTGAGCCAATCATTAGTCTAGCATGAGGTGTTCACATGCTCATCATGCTCTTAACAATATCTCGTGCTGTAAAATCACTCTGCAATAATAAGAACTCTGCTCATGCTCTTATGTACAAGCAATCATTTTCCCACAGGCAGGGTCCCCAGATGCGCTTGACTCCAGTTGTCTTTTGGAGGAAGTGTGGAATGCAGGGGAAATAATGTACTATATAGCAAGAATCTTAGAGCTGCTCTCCTGGGACAAGAGAAAAAGAATGTAAGCAGCTCCCTTCGGAAGACTGGCTTTCCGCTCCCGTTTCTCCAGCAGCATTAATGTTGTGCCTCTAACATTAAGAACATGAGCTTTTGTTTGCTGTTAGTCCATCAGCAGGACACCAAAAAGAAAGCAGGAAGCTGAAGTCTATAAATATTATCACTTAATTATATGGGGTTTGTATCGATGAGTCTTCACCCCAGGCACCATAACAAACAAAGGGTTTCCTCTTATTGTAGCCATGTGATTTTATTATTTACTGAGAAAAGATAAGAGCTGCAAACTGGAAAGCAGAAGCACTCCTCTCTGATGCAACTATTTCACTCTCCCATTGCCCTGAGTTGCAAGGGCAGCCTTCGCAGAGTTTCTTCCAGCAATGTAGCAACTCCAGTGGAGGCTCTCACATGGACTCTGGGAAGCTCTTGCAAGATCTCATGAGAGCCTCCCAGAGCTCGAAAGCTATTTTTGTGCAAGGTTTTCCCAGCATGGAAATAGCTTTTAAGCTCTCCACCGTCATTGCATTTAATTTGTGCAATTTCAATTGGCCAGTCACCAAGTATGTCAAGTTGAAATTGTACAAGTTTAAATGTGTGTAAAGTGTGAGTGATCTGTAATCTGTTTACAAATGTGCAGGTGGAACCGGTGGCTAAATGGGCTTCAAAAGCTAGCATAATGTAGGAATCTAAATCTAAAGATGCTTGTTATAGCTTATAAAGCCCATGAGACCAAGCTGCTTGAAAGATCTCTTGGCAATCTGCTCATCCTTTAAGAACGGATGTTCTGGCCCTCTTGCAGGTGTCATTTGTAGGGGAAACCTACTGTGAAAGACACTTGTATTTCAAGGAGATAGGTTGATTGGTCTGTAAGATTCTGCCTCCCTGCTTAGTAGCACCTTGGCAAGCGGCAAGGGCTTGGGGTTTGCTTCATTGTTTGCTTTTACCCAGCCTAAGTAGCAGCAGGATGTGGGAAGACCTGCTGGTGGGCCAGGTGTAGACTGAGTACCTGCCAGCAGGAATGCAGCTGCAGAGTTGATTGACTGTGCTGGGCCCTGTAGATTGGCCTTGTTTGACAGGTGGGTTGAATTTGGGTATTAGGCCAGCAAGCCACCAAGAGTCTAGAAGAGCAGAGTTTTTTCCAGTTCCAGCACCTCTCCAGTGCTCACCAGTGCCATTCTAAGAGAACGAGGGAGGCGTTCATGGTGAGTCCTGACACCCCTTTTTCTAGAAAAATAGCACTGTGGAAGAGTATATAAATTTCTCAGGTGGGGTCTGACCCCTGGAGGTTCATTGTAGGCCCTGACATAGCTCAGCTGGTAGAGCATGGGTAGGCAAACTTAGGCCCGGGGGCCGGATCTGCCCAGTCGCCTTCTCAATCCAGCCCGTGGACGGTCCAGGAATCAGCTTGTTTTTACATGAGTAAGAATGTGTGCTTTTATATAAAATGCATCTCTGGGTGATTTGTGGGGCATAGGAATTCGTTCATTTTTAAAAAAAAAAAAAATAGTCCGGCCCCCCACAAGGTCTGAGGGACAGTGGAGCAGCTCCCTGCTGAAAAAGTTTGCTGAGCCCTGTGATAGAGGATGAGGCTCTTAATCTCAAGGTTATGGGTTCAAGTCCCATGTTGGGTTGGGTGAAAGATTCCTGCATTGCAGGGGTCTGGACTGGAGAGGATCCTCGTGGTCCTTCCAGCTCTGATTTTGTGAAAGGGTGCAACAAACAGGCCAGCTGGAATCTTCCTGTTACTGATCACTGGAGCTCAGGATAACTGAACGGGGAAGTGTTTTTCTTGTTCATGCTATGTTAGTTTGCTTGAAGTCTGTTTTTCTGTTTTTGTTGTGCTGTGTTTAAGCCTGCTATTTAATGAAAGCAATGTAATGTCCCTGAAAAAAGAAGGAAAAAAGCTATTGCATTTGGCAAAAACATCATTGCACCCTGTATGTGTGGAATGTTGGGTTATCTTCCTTATTGTTTGAAAGCTTTCCTTTTCTCCATAAGCATTTGATTCTGTTCTTGTTTAATGCATCTAATATATGGTGCTGCTGTTTGTGGTTTTGCTGCTCCTTTTAGTTAGTTAATTTGTGTTTTAATGGTTGGGTTATTTTTGCTTTTATTTTTGCTTTTATATTTGTAAGCCTCTTTGAGCAACTTCTTGGTGGATGGGGAAAGTGGGGCATATACCCATTAACCAAAAATAGCTAAATTCATATTTGACTATCATCTTGCATATCTTCATAATGTTGTGCTTTCTTGTTGTTTCTGGAAATAATACAAGGTGGTGCAGCATTATTAAACAAGCATTTGCGGGGGGGGGGATAAGTAGCTTTTAATTGTATATTTTATGAAACAAGGGAGATTTAATACACACATCAAATTGATTGTTTCAGTTTTTCATAGCAATAGAAATGATTAAAAAAAACCCATCTATACAGATCAGAGAAATGTTTTCAGGGAAGGAGAAGAGATAGCAAACTATGACAGATGCTAAATGTTAATCCTTCATCCAGTCTAGAAAATTGTAGGAAAGTAATAGAACACCTGGAAATTTTGTGCCATATGGAAGAAGTTGGAGGCAGAAGGAGACTGACCTGATCTTTCAGTGATATTTATGTTAAAACGTATTGGGAAGACCTAGACGTATGCAATTAAAATGAATAAGAAATGAAATGAATGCAATTCAGATGAATTTTTAAAATGAAAATGAATTGAGAAATTAAAACAAAAATTTGCACACCTTTTAGTAAAGAATTTTAGCCTCTTGCAACTTGAACAAACAGTACCTAATTGACACAAACTCTGCTGTGTTATTGAAATTAAAGGGTTTAGTTTGTTCATATTTCCTGGCAGACCGATTTAACTGTGTTCTTTTGGGATTTATTTATGTTTAAGTGGGTTGTAATTGTGCTGTGCTTTGTGATGCCTTCTGAGCACTAAAGTCAAGTCATCCTGTACTATATTTGAAACTGATTTACTAGCTGAACAACATCATTACACAATGTAAACACCATTAAGCATGGTAGATAAATGTAAACATCTAGCAGGTCTTGCCTCTTTCCGGTTGTAATTCACATTGCCCTAAAGCTAAGTGGTCACTAATTTAATTCAGACTGAAATTAGTTGCCAACTATGTCACTGCATTATTCAACCTTTTTAGAAATAGTGTATTACACTGAAGCTGGCTGGAAAATTACCCTGAGGTATGCTGCTTCAGTCTAAAGAATCGCACACACTACTAACATTTTGGGAGCTGTAGTTTTTTAAGGATACTAACGCCCCTGTTCCTCTCACAGAGCTTCATTACACAGAGTAGCTTAACACTCAATTCCTCTTTCATAAAACTCCAGGAATCATAGTTCTGTGGTTTTCTAACAACACTCAACACCCTTAAACTGCAACTCCCAGAATTCTTTGGGAGAATCCATAACTGTTTAAAGTGGTTCCAGTTACAGATAGGTAGCCGTGTTGGTCTGCCATAGTCAAAATAAAAAAATTCCTTCCAGTAGCACCTTGTAGCACCTTCAGTGTATCTGAAGAAGTGTGCATGCACACGAAAGCTCATACCAAGAACTAACTTAGTTGGTCTTTTAGGTGCTACTGGAAGGAATTTTTTTATTTTGTTTAAAGTGGTATCATAGTTCTTTAAATGTACGGTGTGATTGTGGTCTGGTCATGATTAGCTGGTTAGCTCTGTGTTCTTATCAGCTATGAGTTCTTATCAGGTGGAATAAAAATTAGATAGATAGATAGATTAGGTATAATAAACATTTTAATTTGTGGGTGCTGCTTAGCTGCAAAAATACAGAAGGCCCCCGATGAAAAGTATTTGGTGTTCCAGAAGTGTGTATCTCATCATAGCTAAAATAGGCACATCATGAAATATGTCAGAATCAGATAACAGCCTCAGCACTGTCACTTTTTGCAGAGCAGGGAGACAAAATAAGCCCCTTTCTCAGTAATTGGTTGCTCTGCTGTACTTATCCCCATTTTCTTACTGCCAAGTCTCATTTGCTCATTTATTCTGTGATTTGGATTGACAGTGCCTCTCCACAGTCATTCTCATTACAGTAGCCCAAGGGGCATAGTGGTCTTACTTAACGTAGGAAGGACTCAGACAGGGAAATGTTGCCTGCTAGAATCCTGCTCAGAAGATTCTGTAGTGCTGATCATGGCATTTGATTCTTTCCTACCTGCTGGTAACTTGCTAGATGATGCTGCCGGCATGACTGTAGTTCATCAGCCATCTTTTGCATGCATCCTTGGAAAAGGACCACAGCTCAGTGGCAGTCTGACCTGGTATAAAGTGGTTTACTACCGGTATTTTAATTTGTTGTGCCTAAAGTAAATGGACAGCTGAGACACAGTTTTCACTGTGTTATGTTTCACATAAGTGGGCAGCACCGGCCCTACCATTGTGAAGCAGCTGCCTCAGGCAACTGATTGTGGGTGTCAAGAAAGGCAGAACATTGTTACTTGTAGATATTGTTGTACTGTTTCTCTGCCAGGGAAGGGAAAGGGCTGCTTGTGGGACTTACGCTTCCAGTGCCTGCCTTGGATACATGATGTGGGGTTGAGGGGAATTTGGTGTCCTGCCTCAGACAGCAAAATGTCATGGGATGTCCCTGGCTGGTGCTACGGATAAACATTCTGTGCACTCCACATCATATGCAGACACCTTCGTCATGTGGGTTGTGTCCATTTGTGTTTAGACCTAGGCTTCCAACCATGCCCTTTCTTGCTTCCAGACTCTGCATGTGATTGGGCTTGAGGTGCATGGGCATGCTTACATAGGCGGGTTCTTTACCCGTTACCAGAGTCTTTCCAGCATTAATGCATTCACAAGCATATTTAGCACATACGTGCAGATTTCGGAAGGTATGTGCTGCTTGACTGAGAGCGGAAAGGGCCGGGTGCGAAAATGAGAAAGACATTTCACTTAATCCTGTGGCGGAAAGCAGGGCTTGTGAGCCTTTGTACTTGTCACTAGTCATAAAAAACAATATCCTTCATGGCTTGTGCTTAATTCATTACCATTTCAATATGAAAAAGGGCTCCATCCCTTGCAAGCCTTTTATCCCCTAATTAGATTTTCCTGTTATTGATGCTCTCATAATAATGGCTGCATCTGAATGGAATTTATGCTGTTAGATGACTTTTTTAGAAAAACCTGCACAGAACCAGCGCATAGAGGCATCATATGTAAAGTGCCACTAACTGCATGTTGTTTCCCTGATAAGCTCTCTGCACTGTTTCTCTCTCTCTCTCTCTCTCTCTCTCTCTCTCTCTCTCTCTCTCTCTCACACACACACACACACACACACACACACCCCTCTCAACCATCTAATGTTGTGACATCTGTGGCATTTAAATGTCTTACTATGAAATGTTTCTCTCCCCCCCCCCTTTAAGTACAAAACCCTTTAACACTGAGGCAAATCGTGCTCAGCAGAGAAAGCGAATGCGTGCGTCGGAGTGATTTAGAGGACACTGTATTTCCAATGATGTCATTGTAAATGAGGCTGAGCAGTTCAGCTGAAAACACCCATCTGAAAGCCAAGACCTTTCTAGCGGTGGAAATTGCTCAGAGGCTGCTCAGGGCTTTACCCACATCCAGTAGATTAGGGATGGGGAGCCTGTGGCCCTCTGAATGTCACTGGACTACAATTCCCATCAGCCCCAGCCAGCATGGCCAATGGGAAAAGATGATGGGAGATATAGTCAAACAACTTCTGTAGGCCTGCAGCTCTGTGGTAGATACATTGAGTTGCTGTTGCATTTTATCAACAGACAAGCCTTCTGACTTAGTGTGTTTGTTGCATTAGTGGCATTTAGTTGTCCAGACTTGTTGGTGGTCTACAACAATTAAAAGAAAAGCAACCAACTAGGTCTTTAATGTATGCACACAGCTGGTGAGTGGCCTGATAAAAATGTGGTTTATTCTGCAAAAAGCGGCATCTAACCACTAACTGAATTTCTTCGTATTAACACATCTAAGCTGGTACCGTTGTTTGTCAGGAAATCATTTACTAGCCTTGTGTTGTCCAAGTGACCACAAAACAATAGGGTATCTTGTAGTTCTTTAAAAAGTTTCCAAGTAGTTCTATCCGAGGAGGGTGCAATGGCGTGCCAAATTATTATTATTAAATAGTAAATAATAATAGGGGGATAATGATATTCAGCATTAGCCATACTCAGAGCAGACACACTGGAATCAACATAATGTAAGTCCATTTATTTCAATGTGACTGCTTGGAGTATGACAAATGTTGAATATTGCCCATAATTAAGAATTAGTCCTAGTTTCCTTAGAAGTATCTAGGCCTGTGTTTTGAACAGGGACAAATCTCAGCACTGCCATTCTATAAATGATGACTAGCACCATGGTTTTCAGCCAAATTGAAACACAGCATTTACGTGCTGAAAAGCTCTAATGCCTTATACAGATTTATTTGGTCCATCTATGTCAGTATTTTTTTACAGAGATTGGCAATGGTTTTGGACAGACCACTTGATGCAGCCATACCTGGAAAAGCCAGGGGTTGAACCTGAGGTCTCCTATGTGCAAAGTATTGAGCTGAAGCCCCAAAATTCCATCCAGTTGTGAGCGCCTCATGCCATTTAGCCGAAGGAAAAGTCTTATCCACCATTTAGCAGTGGTATCCTGAGTCGGGCTCAACATGTTAAATTTTATTTGGCCAATACTGGTTTGTTTAGCTGCAAGAGCAAGTTTTGACTGATTTATCACAGAATGATTGACATCATTAGGCTAAATAGCTCGGCACAACTGCTGAGGATGATTTTGTTTTAACGTGATGTAACCTTTCCCAACCCAATATCCATTTGAAGTGTTTCAATTAAATGAATAAGCCTGTGTGAAAGAAAACGGGCACTTGCCTTTTAAAAACCATGTAAAGGGAGTTTTAAGTGATTCAGCAGAAAGCTGTTGCTGAGGGCCACTATACTGATAGAAGTATTTGGTGTATTATACTCTTTGCAGAAATCAGGATACATTGGGCAGTGTTGCAAGAACAGCCCAAGGTAATTCAAATGTCTGTGCTTCACCATCAGATAACTTACATGGTTATATGATAGCATGCTGGTGTGGAGTGGTTATCTCAGATCAGCTCTTACAGAGAGCCTTGTAATCATGTGATACCCGCTGGTGGAGACAAGTTTATCAAGTGAAACCCAGAGCGTGTCATAAGTACCACCTCACTTCATCAGAGAAAATTGGATTCCACTTTAATCGGATAGAGTATTGATAAGTGTTTCACTTCCAATGTAAGGATTTTTTTTTTAACTGCTTCAGAGTGGGGTGGGAGGAAGCTCCACATCTTTAACCCAGGGTGTATCAGGTTGTCAGTTCAATAGCGGGAGCCATAGAAGTAAATTTGACTCATACAATGCTAGGACAACCTAGCCATTTTTGTCACTTTCATCATTGTCTTGAATACGAAATATAGCAGCAGGTTCACATTGTCAAATCACACCAACATTAAAAACAACAAACTGCACTTGCTGTTGAATTCCCTTTTCTACACAAATATTAATAGTTGCCAATGCATTGGGTCACCCTATGCAGCATGGACATATGAAATAAACCTAGGCCAATGTATTGTGCAAGTTCCCATGTAATTGCAAATGCCCTTTAATTTTTTGCAAAATAAACGGCTTCTAATATCATGCTCCCCGATCCAGCAAATTGCTCCAGGTGCAGCTGCTCCCCTGTCCATCCCATAATGACAATGAATTGTTCCTTAAGCAACATTAAGAGCACTTCACAGCAAGCCCTGTCTTGAACAAGGGTTGCCAGCTGTCTCGTTTTCCACATGGTCTCTCACTTTGGAGACTTTTTCTATCTTCCTTCAAGCAAGGGCCAATTATTTGTCCCCTATGCAGAGGCTAAGGGACAAATCAGGTTGCTGCCTGCACAGCTGCCTGCACAACTTTGGGGCCTTTTGGGGGGCACTGTGAACAAGTCTTTCTGACATCTGTTGGAAATGTCCATCAGACATTTCTCCTTCATTTTTTTTCTCAGCTTATTAATAAGGCAGGTGCAGGGAGCCACTGGAATAAAATTGGAGCTCCTGTGACATTAGTCCTCATGCACATTGTGGCAGGTAAGAATGGTAGGATATGGCATTAGTTTGGGTAACTAAACTTGACTGAAGAAGCCATGATTTGGTCTGGTTCTTGAGCAGAGAGGCCCATAATTCCCTGTTCTCAAGCAAAAAGTTCTTCATCCCTCTGCCATTCCTGTTTAGTCTTGTTACAGACTGTCCTTTCCTTGGTTGGTGCACCCAGTACCATGCGATCAGCAAATGCCAATAGATGTGACTCTGTCATATTTCCATGGGCTCAGGCAGCTGAGCCAATGAGGAGCCAATGAGCCAAGTCACCAGCACAAACTGCAGAAAGATGTTGTGCCAGTTATGTTTTTGCTCTGGGAGGCAGTGCAGTGCAGAGGAAGGGACACCACAAATGAGATTGCAACATGAAAGGAAACCATTGCACTTTACTCTTGCTGTGCTTAAGTTTTAAGGAAGAGGTTTCTTTTTGTGAAGAAAACAAAACCAGATGAGGCACAGGCAGGAAGCAGAACTTCCCGGTGATTTTAGGTGTGTTTTGACGGCTTGATATTGCACTGGTAGGCTTATCTATATCTTTAAAGGTGTTTGGAAGGCAACTGGAGGACAGCAACATGCAATGATAAGGCTGCTAGTTCACTGAGCAAGAAGGTATCGTCTATCCCAGCATAGTTTAAGATAAGCAGAACACAGATAGCCCTTCTTTAGTTCCACAACTTGATATTGTTTCATCCACGGGACTTGAAAGGGGTGTTGAATTTGCACAACCACAAGACTAACACAACTGTAGTCTTTGCTTAAGTGGCGACCCACAGTCAGAGGCTAGAGGCCTATTTAAAAGCCATCCCTTACCCCCATCTCTCTCGTGAAAAGGGAAGTGAGCTGTTCTGCTGGTTGCACCTCTTATCTGGCCACACCCAGGCTGTGCCCATCTCCACCCATTCAGCAGAGAACGGGCAAAGAAAAAGTGTCCAGGGGAAACATCTCTTGGTGGCAACAAGATTGGTGAACCGATTCTGCAGATGCAAAGTTAATGCAATCTACTCTGTATAGCCTTTCACTGTAGGACTGCCTCTAGTATTGTCACTGGCTGATCCACTGTTCAGGTGGTAGTCCTGATTCAGTCCTTAATGCTTCAGCCTACAACATTGCAGCTATTTATACTTGAACCTAGGGCTTCTTTCAGCTGGAACTCCGTTCCTGCACCTCTCAGATGGGCGCCATTGCCATGATAAAAGAACAGAACATTTCCCCAGAAAAATAGCACTGCTTGAACTGAAATCATTTGAGTAAGAAATCCTAACTATGTTGCTTAAATGGTGTATCTCTTATTGAGAAGGCTTTGCTGGAAGGGAATGGTGTTTCTGAGGTGCACAGAACATTTTGGATCAAGCTTGTCTTATCCGCTGAGCATGGTAAGCACTCACTTGATTATCTTGTCTCTAACAAAATTAGGGTTGACGCTGGCACTCAACAAAAAGACAATTTAAATCTCTTAAAACTGACTTCATTTGCTTCAAATTTATTGCACCTTGTGATGTCGTACCCCATTTTATTATTTTTAGCAGAAACATTAGGAGGCAGATCTTTGTTTGTATATTCAGCTTACAGTGAGTATGAAATTTCGAAAAACAAATCCATGTTAAAACCACGTAATGGGAAGATTGATGGATCTGGAAGTTTAAAAAGGCTATTTAAAAACCTGAAACAAAACAAAAATTGAATTTCAGTTTTAGGCCAATAACATGGGAATTGTATCATAAAACATTTTAATGTGAATTACTTCTTCACTTCCACAAAATGATAAAACTATGTACAGTATTTTGTTTGCAGTTTGGTCACTTTTACATTAGCTGTAGACATCTGCAGATGTTCTTAGGTGGAAATAGGTATATGCACCTTACTCAGGCATTTAATGGCTGACTGATTGCACATGTTCCTTCTATGCAACGGCTCTCCCACAGTGCACTGTGCCAGGAGTAAGCACTTTGTATTTACATTCCCCTTTTTATTTATGGCTCAACAACAACAAAAAAAGAAACCCAAAAGAGTAGCACTTTCAAAGCTGAACACTGCCAATTATCTTCATCATAGAATTTTGCTTAATCTGTGCATTTGCTTACATTTTCAGCCCTGATTTTTAAGTTAGATGTGCAACAACAGGCCTAACACAACAAACTATTATAGAACTGCACTGCTCCTAAATCAAGGAATCACTGCACACCTAGATTTTCCCCAAAAATCAAGGCACTTTTCTGAGCAATGACAAAAGCTCCTTCCCTTGCCATTATAACGTATTTCCAGTCAGGAAAACCAATTTGTTTTTCTGTTAAATGACAATGATATTTTTTTCTGCACAAGATTATTGAATCATGACATCTTTTACACATATACAGAGTGTTTTAGCCAGCAATATTATTTCCATGTTAGAACAATTCAGTTGCCTCTGCACACAGAATTGCTATGTACATTCACAGTTTTCATGGATAGTAATTAGCTTCTCCAGTTGTGCTTTTAAAATTCCAGGATTTCCCCGCCCACTAGTAGTAAGTGCAAAGCAAAATGTCTTGTGCAGCTACAATGGTTGCAGAGTTATAAACTCCAAAATAATGAGAATGTTCTTTCATTCTCCATTTTCTTCACCCGCCTTTTCAGGTATAGCTTCCAGGCTTCGACGGGGCTTTGAACCCTCGGCTGTTTCTGATCCTGGCTTATTCAGTCCACATGAAACAGTAGCATAGTGGATTTGCTTTAGGTTCTCCAGGGCTTTGTTCTTAGCATCTTTGAGAAGATCAGCCTGCCCCTGTTAAGAACAAAAGCAGTCACAGCTATCAATAATGAGACCATTTTCTAGACTTGATTTATTGTACCACAGCCTAGTTCATGAAGATGAAAACCAGATTACTTTGAGCTAAGACACACACACACTGGATTGAACTGCATTCAACTGGCTGGATGCATTTAAAAGACAATAATATTTCCCACCAAACAATTCTGGGCAAATAACTTTTGCTAAGAGTTTTATTGTTGTGGATGGAATCCAAGAGCCATCAGGAGTTTATTATTCATTGTGATCCAGCAACTGCAGTGCCTTTATACTGAGCTTCTTTGTAACATTCAGAGTTAGGAAGAGAGTGCCCAGGGATAGCAGCTACCTTTCAAAAAAGAAAGATGCATGTGTGTGCATGATCACAGGCTTCAGGTTATTTTCAGTTTCATTGGCCAGTGCTCCAGGCATAGGCAGGAGAGCCCTGTTCTGAACTGGAGTTCCAATAAGTGGTTTTGGCATGGGCTGAATGGCTTATGGGGTAGTAGGAACAGTGCTTGTATGTAAAGAAAATGAGCATATAGGAAGGGTTGGGTGATACAATAATCACATTCTTTCATTAACAACTCCTTTGCAGCTGTTGGTGGGATGGCAGCATAGTCCTCTCGTAAGCGTAAGGAAAACTGCTTCTAAGACAATTCTCCCGACTTTCTCTGGAGGGTGGAATGCTTTGCAGAGCAGAAAACCACAAGTCTGGCAAAGTTCCAGACCTTGAGGATAAGGCAGACACTGCATTCTTCTAAGAAAAGCAGCTTGGACCATAAAATCATGGTCCAAGAATACAGAGCAAATCTTATAGAACTGGGAAAGACACCACTAGCTGAATAATAAAACAGAAAGACCAAAACCCCTATGAACATTCATATGACAATGTTGAGTTTTTTCTGTAGGGAAGAACATCTATTCATTGGACTCTGGCTTCAGTGGCAATCTTTAATCTGTCAAAACAAAACTGGTATCCTTTTAAAATTCCCATGAAAAAGGAAACAAAGAAAGATACATGCAACATTATATGGCAGAGCAGATGAATCATACGTACGTTATCACAAATGTTTCTATGAACTTCAGCACAGAATCATTTATTTAGTTCATGTTGTTTTCACTTTGGTTTGTTTAAATCTAAGCTAATCTAGGCTGACTCTTGCTAAAATAAACCGAGTGAATTAAATGCTGGGTGCAATTTTCAGAGCGCTTCCAACTGCAGCCCAACTGAAGCAGTTTTCAGCTGCCTTGTCTGCTTATCTGTTACTTGTAAATAAAGTGAGCTATAACTGACAGAAAATTCAGAAGCTGCTAGCAACTTCAGAGGAACCCCAAGCAAAACTCAATACTTGGAATTTTTTTCTCTGCAAAAAGGGCATAGCCAAATCCATCAAAACTCCAAAATAAGTCTTTGATCACAAATGCAAAGCAAATTATTTAAGAAGCTTAAGGCTGATACATGGCTTCCAGAGAACAGTTGCTACTGAGGGAGCTCTGAGGCCTGTCCCTAAAGGTGAGCAAGTTAATTTTAATGGGAAATAATTTAATAACACTTTCTACAAATGGCATATTCACTGCCGCATAAGGGCACTGTGATCGGCTAATGGAATCTGGCTAGTTTCTTCAAGGCTGATGATTATTGGCTTGTGGTAACACAGAGCAGACTCTCTTACTGGTACCACCAGTGCTTGTGGAAGACTCTCCCTACTGAAATACAAGACTCCCTAAAAAGGTTGACATTTCGCCAGCTCCCTAAAAATGTGCTTGTTTAGGCAAACGTTTCCCTGAATTGAACGTTTCCCTGAATTGAGAGCCAGTGTGGTGTAGTGGTTAAGAGCGGTAGTCACGTAATCTGGGAAACCGGGTTCGTGTCTCCGCTCCTCCACATGCAGCTGCTGGGTGACCTTGGGCCAGTCATACTTCTGTGAAGTCTCTCAGCCCCACTCACCTCACAGAGTGTTTGTTGTGGGGGAGGAAGGGAAAGGAGAATGTTAGCCGCTTTGAGACTCCTGAAGGGGAGTGAAAGGCGGGATATCAAATCCAAACTCTTCTTCTTCTTCCAAACTTGTAGTTTGTTTTTAAACTGTTTGAATTGTTCATTTGCTTTACGTACATTTTAATTAAGGATGTTTTAACATTATTGTGTATTTTAATTTTGGCTTGATTTTATAGTTGTAAATGGCTTATATGCCAAAATGGCTTCCAAGAGGTAAATTGATAAATAAAACGTTGCTTTCTGAAATATTACTAGTAAATGAATTGTTTCATAGAGTCCTGAATTTGCTAGTTTTTGTATCTTAGGAGGCAAACAGCAAGAGTTTTCTTAAGATGACTTGTTCATCCCTCCACAGGTGCTTTGTAAGTGCAGCACTAGAGGCCAGGAAAGATGGGCTGCTTTGCTGAGATGTGTGGGAGGGAATTAAGATGAGGTTTACAGTTTGTATGTTGGATGTGTTTCTACAATAGAATTCTATGACAAGTTAGTGAGTGGGAAGAATGAAGCTGAGAGGAGGTGAGATGAAACTGTATTTTTGAAAAACTGAAAGAAAGCTTTCAAAAGTGTGTGGGAGAGAGAGAGTGCCATGAAATGTGATGTCGTTAAAATAGATTCCAGAGTTTAGTGCAGAGATGAGTTATTCGGTGGGCAAATGGAACCTTCATCTGTTTAGGGAAGAAAGACAGGGAATGAATTACAGGCAGGCAGCTGCACTAACTTTGCCACTTCTTCCATTTTCCTGAATGGAAAACATTGCGGAGAACAAATGGAAACAACTCTGCATTTTAATTGTATACTTCCATATGAAAAAAGGCTTTGTTTATTTTATGATTTTAAATTCATGCAAAATGTAAAGGAAAAATGTTAAGATGGAGTTAAGCTTAGAGAAGTGTGAAGCAAGCATATGCAGTGCCTAAAAAAGAAAAGATGTTAATACTTTCCCTCCTGTGTACCTCATTAAGTACCATTGATACTTTTCAAAAGAGCGGCAAAGTATTTAATTTTCTCTTCCTAACTGCATTAATGTTAATTCAGCTGCTTCCTTTCAAAGAAGTAAACAGATTTCTAATAGCTTCACGGAGCCTCTTTAGAGCCGTAGCCACTTCACATAAAAATCGGTTTTAATGATGCCAAGTTTATAGTCTGACAACGGGGGATTCTGATATCACTAGAATGTTTTTTTTTAAAGAAAACATCAAAACAGGAACACAACAACATTGGCAAATGTTCTTTTAAATAACTGTTTTAAAGAAACAAAAAGTGCAATGATCTTTGATGTCTATCATTTCCCCATCTCAAATATGGCCATGCAAAGGTCTAAATCAACTAGTAAACCACCATGCTTATTCAAGGGGGTGCAGAATAATCAGTATGTTTAATCGCCTCTTGAGGTTACTGAGGTGTGGATATAGCAATGAGAGGTTCAACCATGAAGCTTATGGCCATGGCCATAATGGTCTCTAAGTGTAATTTACTTCACATCGCTGTTGACCTCATTTTATTTGCACAAGTTCCATGTGTCAAAGGGCAGGGTCTAAATATGACACAACGTATATCCCCGGGCCATTGATTCCATGTGCCAGTAGCCTTTATTTTAGACATGTGATCTTTTACAGGGAAGTAGTGGCCTTTGTGCACAAGGCAGCTGAAAAGGTTAAAGAAGAGTTACGTTGAGGGTTGATACTAAGGTTGCGCCATGAATGCAAAGGAGACTTCAGGAATTGCTTGCTCAGAAAATCCTGAAGATTATCTGTAGTTCTTCATCCTTGCAGATTAGTGCTACTTCACAAGTGCACCTGACACCTAGGAGCCCCTGTCCCCAATAGGGCCTCTGCCCACACTTATTTTCACTGCATTGCATTCATTTCATCACTTTTCCATAATCTCCAGCTAAGAAGGTCAAACACATCAATAATAATAATATAATAAATTTTATTTATATCCGGCCCTCCCTGGCCAGAGCCGGGCTCAGGGCGGCCAACACCAATAAAAATATAATGGGGGGGGGGGCAATTTAAAAGTAGCCCATAGATCAAAACCATAAGGGGAGGGAAACATAAGGGTCAGACTGAGTCTAAACCAAAGGCCAGGCGGAACAGCTCTGTCTTGCAGGCCCTGTGGAAAGAAGTCATGTCCCACAGGGCCCTAGTCTCTTGTGACAGAACATTCCACCAAGTCGGGGCCAGTACTGAAAAGGCCCTGGCCCTAGGTGAGACCAATCTAACCACCTTGAGACTTGGGACCTCCAAAGTGTTGTCATTTGTGAACCTTAAGGTCCTCCGCGGGGCATACCAGGAGAGGAGGTCCCGTAGGTACGTAGGTCCTAGGCCGCATAGGGCTTTAAAGGTCAAAACCAGCACCCTAAACCTGACCCTGTACTCCACCAGCAATCAGTGCAGCTGGTAAAGCACTGGATGAATGTGATCCTGCGGCAAGGACCCCGTAAGGAGCCTCGCCGCAGCATTCTGCACCCGCTGGAGTTTCTGGGTCAGCTTCAAGGGCAGCCCTGTGTAGAGCAAGTTACAGTAATCAATCCTAGATGTGACCGTCACATGGATCACTGTGGCCAGATCAGGGCGAGAAAGGTAAGGGACCAACTGCTTAATATGGTGGAGATGGAAAAATGCCACCTTTGTGAAAGACCTCTGCTTGAGACCCTGGAGAGTTGCTGCCTGTCACAGAATCTGTTGCTGTTACTCCTGTCAGCCCCAGAGATCAAGGCAATGATGGGAGCTGGTAGTCCAGCAACATCTGGAGAACCAGATGTTCTCCACCCTTCATCATCTGTGCTTTTATTCCTATGTCTTTGATGGCTAAAACTAGACAAGTATTCCAGCTGCATCTAACTAATAAAGGGTGATGCTATACTGTTCATATCCAAGACACAAATGTTTCTGTAAATTCAATAAAAGGACAGCATTTCCAAGTATCATCAAACTTTGTATTCAGTAGAACCATACTTGGTAGTGTAATGTTAATTATCATATTTCTGGTAATGGTCTAAGCATGGTGGTTTACGTTTCAAAAAGTATTCAACTTTTAAAAGACATACCTTTAGGATTGTAATATTCCAGGTAAAGCTCTCCACTGCTTTTTGTAGCTTTCTCTCCTTTAAACCTTCCTTGGCTCCTATACTTTGTAAATTCTCATGGAACTCCATCGCTGGAGGAAGGAAAAACAAAACAAAAGTGACCTAAGAGAATATGAAGAAAATGAAGTGATAACTTATACAAGAAACTTCTGCCAACTATATATTAAGCCAATGTAAGTCATGTAAGATTTGCTGCAGCACATTGATTAATTTGCTCTAAACTTATGTGAGAGAGAACACAAAATAACAGGGATCACCTCATTTTCACAAGGGTCTAGGGAGGTTCACCTGGTGCTGCCTCTCTTCTTTATCATTGCCTCTGCTAAGCAATACAACATGATAGTGCATTCACTATTTTTGCATTAATACATACTGGATCTGATATGCTTGGTTTCTACCAACTGACAAGGTGTCAGTTAATGATGAAAGCTCATTAATTCTGAAACATAGTGACTTACAAATCATCTTTGCAATTTCAAAAGAGGAAAGCAAATAAAGAAAGGGCAATTTCAGAGCCCTTATAGATGAATAAAATATTTTCCCCTTTAGAACTATTCTTGAAAGTTTCAATGCAGTGTCTTGAAAGGCTCTAAAAGGCAAAATAGTCAAATGGCATGAATGATAAATTGCCTCAGGAAACACACTAGAAGGCTGCCATTTGGCTAAAGAGTATTACTGCTAGAATGAATACTATTGATAAAACTTCATATAAGAAAAAGAAATGAAGTCATAACAAGGAGAGTATCTTTCTGATGCAAAGAAACAGAATAATAGCTCTATGCAGATGGCTTCACCTGGTTGATGAGCTGAGGATACCACTTTAAGACACTGAGAAATCACTTTTTTAAATACTATGCATAAAAGTATTAACTTGTCAGGGAGATGACTAGGCTACAGTTGTTCTACCTCACCTTCTAGTTTTTTAAAATGTGGAATTACTTTGTATGAAAGAGGATTCACTCATGCGAACCTCCATCTGAGGTGGGACAACACAAACGCACATACCCCTAAAGCAAAGATAAAACTATTGTACATTTTACCTTTAAAAGTTAGTGAGATCTATGTAGACTCATGCATCTACATAGACCAAGATACACAGAAGGATTTTTAATCCTAACACAGCCCATGGGAAAATTCCACTGCAAACAAAGTTACACCCCCATGTGTTTATGGGACTAAAAATGCAAGTCAAGGTTGTTGCTTCCTGAAAAAATTTGCAAAATCAGGATGCTATGTCAAAAATACTCATCTACCTTTCTCTTTACTCCTTCATAAAAGACGACTTGGTCATAATTAAATGCAGTGCAAAAAATATCCAGCAACATTATTATTTTTTGCACAAAACAAACATAAGGATAACTAAACACTGGAGGTTTATCAGCCAGACCAAGGTTACTTATTAATACAAATATTTGATAGGTTAATATTGAACCATATACAGTGGCTTGCTAAATCAGAACCTGAGCCATGGAGCAAGTCAGACTTCCCACGCACACCCAGTTCAACAACTGCATCCACCACTTCCGCAACGCAACTTCAGCCCTGAAGGCTTTTGTGCACTGTGGGGCTCCGTGCCATAACTACTTGAACCAACATTTTGCCACGTGCCTTACTGAAAATGCCTGGGAATGGAAACAGTCTCCATTGTTAGTAGGATCAGACATCCTTTCTATTGCCCATTTATGATGATTGCACATGCAAAAACTTTGCTCCACATCCAATCTGGTGGAATCCTGTAACTTTTTATACCACAAATAGCTCAGTCAGTCTTTATCTGAGGGTCATGAGTTTTGAGTCCCACGTTGGGTAAAAGGTTCTTGCATCACAGGGAGTTGGACTAGATGACTCTCATGGTCCCTTCCAACTCTATGTATCTCTGAATCACATTTGTTTTTGTTGTACTTTTGTTAACAAAAGCTATGGTCCCTCTTGAGAAAGCATTGCAAAACAAACTAATACAAGACTAATGCACTAGAACATGTTGCAGAAACATCGTAAATCACAGCCGTCATATGAAGCAGTCCCTAGGAGCTTCAGTGTATAAGGACCACAACATTCTTCACACTGACACCAAGAAATGGTCCCTTGAAGGCAGAACACCTCCAAAATGCATGTGCTAATCAGACTGCTTAGTTTGGGTAATAAGTAATTCCACTGATACTTTTAGCAGTGCAATCCTGTGCCTGCCTGCTCTGTCTGCTAAGTTCAATGGGTTCCTACTCAGAGTAGAACCACTTAAATTAATGAACCCAGTTCATGTCCACTAATCTCAAAGGATCCACTCTGATTAGGACTAGTACTGAATACCACCCAATGGGCATACTGACAGGTAAAGGGTTAAAGATCACAACCTTCCTAGACAATTCATCAGGCAGGAAGAAAAAGCTTTTCATGCCGTTTAGACCAACAAAAACATCTTTATATTTTCTTTGTGATAGATGCAATGGTATCAATTACACATTAATTTCCAGCATTTTGATAATTAAATCGTCATCTGTTCCACTCAACTGCAAAAAAACGCATTCCTATCTGGTCCTAAAAATGTAATTACACCTGCAAGACATGTATTACTTTCTGCTTTACAAACAAAACAAAACAAAATAGGTAGAAATTAAATGACCTATAATGTGAGATCCTCTGGCTCACAACTGTATATACATTGCTTCCAAATGGCATTAATCCATCCTTAGAGAAATCCTGCCAACACACTATATTTTCACTATTTCATTGTCACATAAAAGATGGAAATAATTGAGACAGGGAAGCTGTATACTATGTATTATAAATATTATATGTGATTTTAAATGCTATTAAACTTCCCTGTCAGGTGGAAGCTGCTCATTTAATTCTTGTTCCAGTTAACGCTTTTAAATTTTGGCATTGGCAGACTGAGGCAAATCTTGATTCTTTTCTTTTCTTTTCTTGATTCTTTTCCGAGTTAAGGCTAATCACTTGCCAAAACGTTTCACTCAGCCAAAAAGCAAGTTTTTTACTCATTGTAAGTTGAAATAAAAAATGAAGGAATAGAATAATCAGCTGCAATGTTCCATGTATCAAAGAAACATAACTCTCACATAGCTCCTAAAATCTTTAACACAAAAACCAAAAAGTAAGTAATTGAAATTCATCTGTTGAATCATGTTGGTTATATGATACATTGATGTGTGACTATTTTTACACTTTTAGTAGAATATGTTAACCCACTGCAGAAAGCTGAATAAAAGCAGAGTTGTGTCCTTACCTGCTTTTTGGCACTGGGCTATTTTTTCATATACGTTATCTGCATTTTCTATCAGAGTCTTGATAGTTTGAATCATCTGTAACAAGAGAATAACTTGAGCAATGAGAAAATGAGCAATGAAAACTAGAAGTCAGAGCACTGGCAAATCCAGACCCACAGCCTGCATGAACTGGCCATTTCTCAGGCAGAACGTATTTCACTACCGGAGCTCTTTTCTTAATTGAAGTTGCTAGAGATTAAAACAGGACAATTGTGGCCTTCCACTTGCAAAGGATAAACTCTGCTACAGAGCTGTGGCTCCTTTCTAAACTTTGTATTCTAACAGTCTCAGATTACTACACTGCTGGTGACACTACCAGAAGTGCCAAGTTCTGTCCAACCTACGAGCAACACACGCCATGAGGCCTGCTGCCCTGTGAGGCCTGGTGTCGCGAGGCCCAAACCCTCAAGATTGGGGTGGGGCCCTCAGTCCCATCCCAACAGCCTTGAGGGGCTGAAGACACCTCAGCCCTGTGGAGCTGCAGCCTATGGACACTACTGCATTACTTTTTAAAAAAGCTGTTTATTTAGATTTATACCCCACTTTTCTCAGAGACTCAAAGTACCGTATTTTTCGCATAAATTCGTATAAGACGCAATTTTCCCCTCTTAAAAAGTAAGGGGGAATGTGTGTGCGTCTTATGCAGACAGGAGGCTCTGCTCAGCGCTCCCTTTAAAGAGTCGCACACACGTTCCGCGCGCTTTTTAAAGGGAGCGCGACTCTTGAGGGAGCCTTCATCCCGCTGCCCTGAAGAGGCTTCACGCGGCTATCCCAGAAGCCAGATCCCTCTTGCTGTTCTGGCTCTGGGAGTCAGAATATATATTTTTTCTTGTTTTCCTCCTCCAAAAACTAGGTGCGTCTTATGGTCTGGTGCGTCTTATAGAGCAAAAAATATGGTGCCTTTGAAAAGTTCACATATGTTCTAGTAATTCGATCATATGCGAATGTACAAGATTCTATAATAATTGCCTCCCTAAGGAAAACATATTCACAGGGCTGTTATTTGTACTCACTTATTTATTTGCTAATTTGCCAAGTCATCCTTCTTTACTAACAGGCATTTCAAAGTGTCAGAATTTGCCATGTGAGTGTTTGTGGATTCTACAGATTTAGAGGTGTAGTTATGCAATAAAATGCATAGGTTGCTCCTTTTAGAATACAGTGCTTCCATGAGAACATTCTGTATATATGTTTCGACCCACAAATCCCAGAAGCAATGCTGAACATTGATTTCATGGCTAGAGTTTAAATTGGCCCTGTGTGGATACATAAAAGTCCACAATCCTGAATCTTGCCAAGTATTGCTTGTCGGAACAAAATGCAGTCAAACAGGGCCTGAGATCTGTCAAATATTTCCTCACATATCCACTGCCTAGCAAACAGCAAGGCGGCCAGGGAAATGTCACTACCATGGCACTACACTGATGAGTTGAAACAGTTTTCACTAAAGAAGGGAACTGCCACAACACTGCAGAAACATCTCCAAGCCAGGTGAGGTCAACTTTGTATAGTTTCATAGTCTCCATACTCCTAAAAAATAGCCCGGTCTCAATTTCTCTCCTACAAAAATAAGGGGCAAAAGATCATGCAACCCATATTTTTTATAAATAATGCACAGAAAGGCAAATTATCTTTAAATTATTTTAAGACTCCTCAAGAAACATTTAATGAAGGCAGCACATTGAATTAGCAGGTGGGGAATTGTACTGTGCCCTGTGCTAGATTGTATATCCTGTGCCCACCAACTGATTTAAAAATTTGGTTCATAAAGTCACAAGTTTAATGATGAAGGGCTTTGAAATGCTTTCAGTAAACCCATTACATCCCATTGATTTCAGTTGGTTTACTCTAAGCATGACAAACTCTGAAGCCAATCCCAGCTTTCAGTTAGTGATTATTTTCTGAAGATTCAATACAGCAATAAGTCTTCAATATATAGCAATAAGCAATACCTTATAGCAATATCTTCAGCTGGTTGTCAAGTTAATGTGATCTATCTCCAAAATACAGAAAATCCAATAGCAGAAAGAAATCCTTTGTAATCCTCTTTTTGTTTTCAGATTATCATTTACTCATTATTTCAGTGTCTCACTTTCAGGGTTATTGGAGCACACTCAAAAACCTGTTTTTCATTCCCTCCCCTCAGTGGAGTTAATTTACTTTAGCTTTATTCTCGTTTGTTGCCTTCTTCTGTCATGGTGTATTTTCCTGCTTCACCCTGAAACTACACTCTTCCAGACCAAACTGTCCAATTGGCCCAATCAAATAATGACTAAATAAGCCAGGATATGCACCCACATGCAGCTCCTTTGCTCCTCCTTTGGGGAAAGTGCAGAAACAAGTCACGGAGCCGCAGTTAACCATAGTTTCCAGTGAACTGCAAACTGTGGTTAGTAGCTTCCAAATGAGCTGTGGAAAGGAGCCTAAGAAGGTCCAATCATAAACAATTCCAATGAGAAAGCGAAATGGGACACATCTTAAAATGTGATAGCATGAAAAGCTTTTAGTGGCAATATAATGGCAATTAAGACATAAGCTTAGTAAAGAGGGGTTTTCTAAAGGACATGCAGAAGAAGTTAAAACAAAAGACAGGTCACTAAGGATGAATACAAAATTGTTTAGTTCAGTCTTGTAGGGCAAAAGCTACTTGCCTTAGGGTTTGATTTTACTTTAGGAATTTCTTTCACCCAATACACTGTTATACTAAAAGTTGAACTAGCAAAGTAGGTCACGTTAAGTGGTTGAATCTGACAAGAAAAAGCAACTTTTAAATAGTCCTAACCTAACACTCAGTATTGATATAAGAAACAGTTATCCACCCTTTTCTTAGTGTCTATCAGGTCTTTTTTATCACTCTTTTTCCTTTAGAATTCTTTTGTCATTAGAAATACAGAGTTTATTTATTTCCATTTTTCATGGAACTGTGATAAGAACTCAAAATAAAGAGAACTCAGTGACTGAGCCGCTTGAGTGGTGTATACATGGAGCTGCATTTCAAATGTTACCCCAAACATTAACATTTTGAGAAAATACGCAGTCCATATTCTGTGAAAATATGGGCACAGCTTTTCTGAAATACATTAACTGGCTTGGAGTCACATCTAGGTATGAGAGCTTCATCAGGACCTGGGAATTAGGCAGCTCAAGTAAGAATTTGTCCATCGGGAACTTAGATGGATAGTTAGGCATGAGCAGTTATGCAACTTTATTAAGAGAGGTAATATGAAGGTAATCCTTTAACCTCTATCCTAATGACGAGATTGCAGAACTAGAAATTATGTACAGATTTGCAATGTCTCAAGAAGTTAAGAACATCTTAAGTATTAATCGGGCCCCAGGATCTATACATATATCAAATTGTGATGGTTCCAGCACATCCAGTAAGGGAATTACACTAACCCACCAAACAAGGCAACGATTTAACTATGGAGAGATGATTTAAAATACTATTTATCAGATAGTGACACTTGTCAGATCACTTGAAAACAGATACTAATTAAGATCTTACATGGCGGTTTGTAGTCCAACAACATCTGAAGAGCCGCAAGTTACCTGCTCTCGCTATAGATCAATATATGAGTGTGTCCAAACAACTGCAATGTTCTTGGTTTGTTCAACATTTTACAGAATCGTAGGGCTTCATTTCTGACTCTCCAATCTAACCTAATCTCAAGATTTGTCAGTAGCCTTCATTAAATGCTTTTCCAGAGCTGCAGGCTCACAAATTGTTACTACAGAAATAGTACTACCTGGGAGAAGGCCACTGATATTATACCTACCGCTCTAGCAAATGTGTAGCATTTCATAACCTCTATAATTATATTGGCAATAACACATAGCATGTAAATAAACTTAATAGCTATTGCCTATCAAAATGTTTTCTGAAACTTTACTTTCTTCGTATACCTTATAATTTCAATGATAACTTCTGGGATTGGTGAAGTACAGACCTTCACTTAAGAGGAGCTTTTTACGTCAACCTCTGTGACAGCACATAGGGAAAAGAATTTGCAAACAAGACGGCAATCAATAGTAACCTCATTACCGACCAGCTGTGGTTAGGCCCAGGCAATCAAAGTCGATTTATAATGAAGTGTAATTGATCTTTCTACTGCTTTAAATGCTGTCCAAAATTGCCATTGTAAGAAAACAAATCTTCTGGGTGTTACTTATGTTTACAATAAAGTACTTGTCATTCATATAAGACTGCTTGGACGAGGTTTAAGAAGCAGAATTTGTCTGGTGTTCCCAACTGGTCTGAAAACCATGTATTTGTACGTTGTGGACTGCATGGTGCTATTCATCAACGAAACAAGTAGACAAAGCTTGAAAAGAACTTTATTGACCTCTCTAGAACTGCCTAAAAGCGTTTTCCCTACTTTAACTACTTTTTTAAAAAAAGCCATGCGGGAGAAAGAACCATCTAATACAGTGGTGCCCCGCAAGACGAATGCCTCGCAAGACGAAAAACCAGCTAGACGAAAGGGTTTTCCGTTTTTGCGTTGCTTTGCTAGACGAATTTCCCTATGGGCTTGCTTTGCAAGACGAAAAAGTCTTGCGAGTCTTGCCATTTGTTTTCGCTCCGCCCCCCTTTTTCTAAGCCGCTAAGCTGCTAAATAGCCTTTTAGCCGCTAAGCCTTTAATAGCCGCTAAACCGCTAATAGCGCTAATCTGCTAAGCCGCTAATAGGGTTGCTTCGCTAGACGAAGAGACTCGCGGAACGGATTATTTTCGTCTTGTGAGGCACCACTGTACAGCATCTTGTTCTTACAAGTTCTAGCATTTTGAAGGAGAAAAACCTATACTCACTTTCTACACCTGATGCATACATTTTATACACATCTAACATGCTCCCCCCTTACTCATCGTCTTCCCCCTAAACTATAAGTTGCTTTGGGACACTCTTCTGTGTGTGGAAAGTGACAAATCAATAAATAATACATAAAACTACCACTACTACTACTAATCATTTTATTATTATTTGTATGCCATCCATCTAACTAACTGGGTTGCCCCACCCACTCTGGGTGGCTCCCAAAAGACTTAGCAGGAGGGAACGGGAATTTGAACAAAGTTTTGCCTGCATTTTTATTTTTATTTTTTGCTGCAGAATTCCCACTGCCAAACTGGGAAAGCACTGCAGTTTTTAAAAGCAGCATATGTACTTGATATTTGGAATGGTTACATCAAAAACAAAGCAAAATTCTGTCTGCACATGTGGATTCCTCTCTCATATCCCCCTTTTGGATCCCAGCTGTCCAGTCCTAGTCACAATTCCTAAGAACTCTTTGGATCCGTCACAAAATATCTCTCAGTGTCACAATGTAATCTAATCTTGGAGGGGGGTCTCATTTCCTTGCATTAAAAGTGTAATAAACATGTTTTTGTATTATCCCCTTATACCTCATAATTTCATCACCCATTTTATCAGAACATTTAGCTACAGGAAAGCATTTTCTTAGGGTTTCAAGGAAATGCAGGACAGTAGGTGTTACTAGTCCCACGGTGAGCGGAATAAACCAATATTGTACAACAATTTTGTCTCATTGCAACTTATCAGTTGCCATAATGAATCTATAGAAGGAACTGAACATAGAACCATGTATGTTTAATCTAGTTTCGGGGTGGAGCTATGTTCTCAATTCCAGGTTGGTTACAGTCTTCTTGATTCCCAGATTTGAGTGTGCCAAATCCTTCAGTCGTTCAATCGAGTTGCCCAAAAAAGAGTACAGTAGTACCTCAATTTATGAACTTAATCCGTTCCGGAAGTCAGTTCTTAAATCGAAACCGTTCTTAAACCAAGGCGCACTTTCCCTAATGAGGCCTCCTGCCACCGATGCCCTTCCACTGTTCGGATTCCGTTCTTAGACCAAGGTAAAGTTCTCAAACCAGGACACTATTTCCAGTTTTGCGAAGTTTGTAAACCAAATGGTTCTTAAACTGAACTGTTCATAAACCAAGGTACCACTGTATATTAACCAGGGGCCTCATGCTTGTTTCAAGAATGTTACGCGTTCAACTACATATAGCAATGTTCCTGTTCTGTAACTTATGGTTCTAGCATCTCTCCACTTACTATAAATACTATAAATACATCCAAATGTGGGTTCAGGCTCAACTCCCAACGGAAATAATTTGCAATTTCTCCATTAGTCCACATAAGAATAGCCTGGGGGGAAATTCCCAAATGCAAACCCAACCATTTGCATGCAATAATGTATACTGAATTTAAAAAAAATGTATTGTACTTTATATTTTTATGAGGAAAATGTATACTCTAACAACTATCCAGGGACATCTTAATTAACTGAAAATACTTGCTCACTTGACACTAGTTCTTTAATAATTATAAGTTTCTCCTTTAACACAGAACACATTTTCATTCTATAATGCCTCAATTCCCTGTAGTATTTTGTCATTTTAAATTACTCTGATATTGGCTAGCATTTTTACTGGAGAGAGCTTACACCCTTGTGTAGGTTAATGAACAAATATATTGAGCTCCCTAGTTACTCACTGTGCAAAAATAAATTTAAAATACTAAACTAGAGAGAGGATTACTTCAGTTACCAGGGTAAATGTTTGCTCTAATTTTTATGGTAAGGGAGGTATTTCTGACAAAGAAATGTTAAATATTAAATTAGTATATTTATCTGAGATTGGATTGACCCAGGAACTGTTGTACTTTCAGAAACATCCATGAAAACCACGAAGCATACTGAGAATGAAGAAAACAATGTAAATCAGAGATAGCCCATGCACTCACCATGGAAACCAAGGTTTGTTTTTAAAACATTCCATAAGGAAATGCCCATGTTTTCACTCTAGTGCAGAGCAAAGGCTGCAGCATGTTAAAACACAAGTTATAAACTAGCTATGCAGCACGAAAGTAAAAGGGTTTCTATTCTTATTTAATTTAAGAAGAGTTCTACATAACTCTACCATAAACATCACTATGATTTACATGCAATACCTATACATTTGCAGCATTGCTTGCCAATAGAGGCTTTCCTTGCCCCTTACATATTATACATATCCAAATCATGTTATCTTGACCAATTCCTAATGACATATTGCAATGCTTCCTGCTACATACGAAAAACTACTGTACAAGTATAGTTTTATAGCAGCAACGTTTAACTTTCAACGTAGAGGCCCTTTGCTGCTAAGTTTTGAAATAGCTTTTGTACTAAGTTTCCTATGACATTTCTTGTCTGAAACTGAACTTTGCTCCTAAAAGCTAGGCAAATGTGCACTTACTGTATTATAGTTTCAAGCAGTTTCTAGTCTCAACAAAACGCTTAGAACAATTAATATTCTAAGTGCAAAGTTTAAACAGATTGTTTGCATGTTGCAAATATATCCTCATCCCTATCTGAGCCCCGTCATCAGCTCCTGGTAAAGGTAATGGTGGAAATGCTACTTTGTCTATCCACTAACAAAAGGAAATGGTTAGCAGAATGGAGGCGGGAAGCCAGTTTTGCCAACTTCCCCTCCACCCCACAGCTTCTGCAACCATCATCACCCCATCTGCTCTGCAGGTTCCCCCATGCTCCTGGAACAGAACAGTATCATGGATCAGATGGTTCTACAAGAAGACTATAAGCTCTTTTTAGTGCCTTAATGTGAAAATGGAATGAGCTACTCTCAAAGTCCATTTGTTCAATAAAGACAGGACTCACTTGAGAAGGGAACCAAGTTTGGGGAAATATAATGGGAGATGTTTCATTTTAGCTTGCTAAGTAACAGTTCTCGAGTGTTTCCCTTTTCCATGTTCCAGAAGCTGTATAATTTAATAGATATAATTGTATTTGCTATGTAGCCTAAGCATTAAAATATTCACATTTTTTATGAATTTCAGGATACATCTAGCTTTAAAACACATTTTCTGAAACATATACAAGGTGTTGAAGCTTGCTTGCTGTTTTTAAGTGACCACAGCTGCCCAAATTCTGGAAGCACAAAAGTGGAGAACAGACGAAGTACCATCACAAGAAGAATGAATATATAGAACTTGCCAGCATAACAAATAGAATAAGAAATAAAGATGATAAAATTTAAAAGAGGACTGGATGTTATATATAGATTATATGGAAAAATATATATGGAAAAATATTATAACAAGAAAATAATCATAACAGGCTGGCAAAAATACTCAGCAGTAGAGGTTACAACGTGGGATAATATAAGGTAATGAAAACAACTTAGTAGAGTAAGATAACACAGTGGAAAAGACAGCAGTTAGGAAACCAAGGAAAGAGTGGGAGTAAAAGTTAAGGGTTTATAAGACTCAAATAAATTGGAGGAATAAGATGTTATCATCAATATACATATATATGTCTTATATTTATGTATTTTTTCTTATTATCCTGTGTGTAACACAGTATGTGTTGATGATATGATAAAACAGAAAAGCAAATAAAAATATATATTTAAAAAAACCTTGTAAAGAAGTTTCTAAAAATTGAACTGAACCAGGTATTGAAACTAATGTGATTCACATTTTTTGTAATAAAACTAAACCCTTAAAACAACACCATTTTCTTTCCCCCCTCAGACTAAAAACAAGGCTACAGCTTGGTCATATATATAAAATTGCACAGCAGTAACACACACACATGAGCATAGCATCAGATACACATCAAACAAATGTTCTTTTTTGTTAACAATGACTTGCACAGGCCACAGCTCATGTGTTATTATCTCTACAGTTTCATACGAAAACATTGTTATACCCTCTGCATTCATGCAAATGATCTTCCATCCACGTGATTTGGAAGGTTAGACTAATATTTTGAAAGTAATATATTGTCTAAAATATGTTTAATAAAAGCTACTCACTGTTTCATATGCTGTTACAATTTTTTTCAAAACTTCTGGAATGATTCCTTGCAATTCCATAACGGGATACTGTTCGCTGAGATTCATCACAACCAAGGGTGTGTTATCAGATCTCACCAAGCGTGTAGATACTGCCAGAATGCATTGCATGAGGTTTGCTACAGGAGAGAGGCCACACAGCTCTTTGAATAAAACCACTGCATTCTGTTGAAAAGGAAGGAAGAAGTTATATTTCACTTATACACAATTTGAATCTCAGTTATCTTTAGTTTTATTTCAGCCTCATTGTGCAATCCTAATAGCTACCAAAATAAAACACCCCATATCTGTAGCCATGTTCTGCAGAAACATCAACTTTTTTGAAGTAATTAAGGTACCAACAAGGCTTGCAGTAGTTATCCAGAATTAAAATTAAGAAGATATGCTTTAGAATGCTTCTACATTCTAAAGTAATCCCACTTTTCAGCTGCAGTTGACAGTACTGTAATCATTTCTTCTCCCTGCAGAGAAACAGTCGAAATTCCAGCTCATGCTCTTTACTTGAAAAGCTTTCAGTCATCAATATTGTCATGCAAACTTTTTCTCTCTAGGAGTTAAGTGATCATGGGTCATTTTACATTACTCTTCAGATACATATTTTTCCAGTGCTGTATTATGATGTCTACGATGCAGGTCAACATCTGTTGATCCTGCCCAATGTTAGTGTATCTGTTTCAATTCACTTTAGTCTTTGATTCATCCTTTAACAAGGTAAAACGAATCACAGGCAGGAAGTATTATCCTAGAATAATTTAACATTAAATAAAATACATAAAATTAGTACTTGCTTAGTACCAAACTATGAGAACAGCAACCTACTTGACACAACAGTGCATGAAACAACATAGAAATGCTGAGGATATGGAAGGTCTTGCCTCAGCAACAATTTAATATGGGGACTTGTAAACATACATCTTAAGTTTACCCCCTTCTCCGACACTAGTTTATGCATGCCTTTACATCCCTTGATGACTGCAGAATCAAGTGATGGCTTGCATATATGAATGAGCCATTTTAGATCACACACCATAAACACAATGCTTTTTGATGCCCTTAGCTCATACAATCAGCTGCAAGCCAACAAACACAACTATTTTTTGCAAAACAGGTATGCTGAACCCCAGGCTTGCAAGCCTCATCCAAGCCTCCAAGCCTTTTCTGGTAGCCTAGAAGTGCCACTGAACAAAGTTCCTCTCCTCTTATTTATCCACTAACACTTAGCAGATCAGAGCACTGGAAACCTGAGCAGTGGGAGTATCAAAATAAGGCAGCAGCTTTCTGTTCTGACCTATATTCACCACAATCAACAGCGTATCCATTCTGCTGCAGTCTGGCTTCTGCAAAGTACTACCTTATTATCTTGCTGCCCGCAATTTAACATAACTTGCATAACTATTTATGTATCTTAACATCCCTTTCAGTGTAAAGGAAATGTCAAAACAATGTAGAAAGGTCATTAATTACTTACTGTTCATAGAACTAAACAAGAACAACATTGAACAAAGACCAGTCACATTTGTTTACCGTTCCTGACCACACATGAACATGCCAACTGCAGCAATTTCTGATTTCTTTTCTGTTTTTGTCTGAACTCTCTGACACCCCTAGCTGGGAGTGCTTGGGAAACATCAGAGCAGAGCAGAGTACTCCCTCCGGTTTCCAGAGACCGCCAATCTGTTCGGTGGCAGTGGATAGAAAGGAAAGGCACTTCATTCAACGCTCATGAGGAAGGGACACCAGGGAGGAAGACGGCCTTCTCTCTGGCAGAGCGGTGGGGGACGTTTCCCTCCCCACTTCCCCCTCCCTGCTAGAACACTACAGCTACAGAGGGAGCATTTTTTTCTTCCCATCCTTCACATGGCACTAAAAAGGAAGAAGTCCACCTCAGGATGCTGCAGTATACCATTGCTCCATCAAGTCGAATGCTGGGCTCCTTGCCACACTTGAGCTCCTGAACCTCTTTCCTATCTGCCATGGGTAAAAAGGTGTTGTGAAGAAGGAATGAGGGCTTTCTGCAAGCCATGTGTGGGGTGAGATGGCATATGCTGTGTGTGTACTGTGAGTATATGTGCCATGAAAAAGAAGGGGCAAAGGTGGGGTTGGAACATCAGAACCCACTAGTGCGTTGATCATAGGCGCCATTGGGATGTAGCCCCCAGATTAGTCAGCATGTAATGCAGCCCTGAGATTAAAATTCTACTCTGGAACAGATTTTAATGAGAGTCAGTGTGGTGTAATAGTTAAGTGTTGAACTAGGACTGGGGAGACCCGGGTTCAAATCTGACTCAGCCATGAAGTTCACTGGGGGACCTTGGACTAGGTCTCTCTCTCTCTCTTTCTCTCTCTCTCTCTCTCTCTGCCTAATTTACCTGCCTAATTTACCTCACATAGTTGCTGAGAGGATAAAATGGGGAAGAGCGAGACGTGCCATGCCACCTCAAGCTCCTTGGAGGAAAAGTGAGGTAGTTTGTGATTATAAGTTGTTTCAAACGGTTTTTTAAAAAAAATATTGCTGGACTCTTTTATCGTTGTAACTTGCCCTGGGACCTTAGGGTGAAAGGCAGGTCTATAATACTACTAAAAATAAAAATACAGTGATACCTCGGAAGTCGAATGAAATCCATTCTGAAAGTCCATTAGACTTCCAAAACGTTCGGAAATCAAAGCACGGCTTCCGATTGGCTGCTGGAAGCTCCTGCAGCCAATCGGAACCCTCGTAAGCCGCGTCGGACGTTCGGGTTCCAAAGAACGTTTGCAAACCGGAACACACACTCCCAGGTTTGCAACGTTTAGGAGCCAAAATGTTCGACTTGCAAGGCGTTCGGGATCCAAGGAACAACTGTAAATAAATAAAACCAGTTAGCGAACCTTGCTATAAAACATATCCATAATCAGTCATCCTTCAGAACAACAGTCAGATAACAGAAAATACCTTACAGCACAAAAACTGAATCCAGTTAGGGTGGCGTCCGTGCCTGAGTATCTTACAGCCATCACTTGAGGGCACTGATAACTCTAATCCTTACTTTTAACTGTCTGCAAAGTCACTGAACCTCTGAGCACATTTACTACGCTTAACTATGTCACATTATTTATTATGGAAACATAATTACACCAGTATATCTGTATGTAAAATGCTAATCTCATATAAATGGTAGTGAATAAAAGACGGTACCTGCATGTTTTCCCTCAAATCTGTGGCATCCCGAATGGGCTGGAGAGCATTCTTGAATACTTCGTCAATGGTTTTAATCCATAAAGTCCTCATACAGGCATATTCTCTGGATTTCTTGCTCTTCCTGACAGACAGGCCCCGTTTATGTGGCTTTCCACCACCCCTTCTATTAGTTATAGCAACGTGGACAAATAAGAAAGCATGTGCCAGAGCTTCTCCTGTTAAAGACTGAAGGGGGACATGGCGATAACCTGTCTGTAAACACTCAAAGGGAATTGTGTATTGCCCAATAAATTCATCCCCGATATAATCATCGTCCAGCACTACAAAGCGCACCATGGCGAGTTCAGGTAGATTAATCTGAAATTCAAAACTCTCATCAAAAATTGGGTTGTCCCCATTCTGGTGCACAGTTTTTGTCCTTTGCTCTGCACAGTCTGCAGGGATCCCATGGATTTCTACATAGACATAAGGGTCTACAACATCACCTTTGGCACCTGACCCTTTTGGTTTAGGAAAGTTCTGTCCGCTAATAATCTTAACATGAAGGAGCTGAGGTGAAACTCCAGGCACAGAGTCCTTCGTATTTGCACTGAAGTAAGAGACTTCTTCCCGCATGATAGCAGGTCGAAGAACATAGCCACAGTTACCATTTTGTCGAAACCAACCAATGTTGAGGTCCATCATTAATCCAGGTGTCTGAAAGTTCATTGCTACTATCTGACAGCCACACTTCCAAAAATCCTGTGGGTTCATATTACTAGAATCAATCCTCATAGGGCTAGGGAAAACCCTGGCGAGAAAACGTTTGTTGTAATTCACAAAGTCTCCAGGGTTTTCATTGGCATATTTGGTAGCAAGCACTTCATTGAAGGAGCAAACTTCCCAGTATTTTTGAAGCTGAAATGAAACCTGAAAATCTTTAAATTGAACCGACTTACACATGCTTACCAGTTCTGAAAGCTCTTTGCAGAGCTGAAACCGTTTTACTGTGATAATATTCTGTTGTTCCACACCCTCTTTTCCCATTCTCTGGGACATTTCTACGCCTTCGTCTTCATCTGTAACATCTCCCTCTAGCCCAGAACAATTAGGAGACAGCTTCTTGGCTTTAATTAGTATTTTCCCTCTAAGAGATTCAGGAGAAGGCAGATAAGATTCCTCTGTGTTTGGAGACTGCGTGTGGACCTTGTCTCCCAGTATTTTCTTTATATGCTGAACCATCACCTTCTGCTGCTTGAGACAACAATGGTTTTCTAAGCACAAAATAAGAGGGTATTCCGAAGCAACGAATGCATATTTGTTTATAATGTCGATTACACTGCGGAAGACTATCTGCGAGGTCATGGTGTGCCCTGTGTAAATTACTGGTTCATTGTCAGGACCATCCCACACATCCAACTCGACACATCGACACCCCATTTTCAAAGCACGAATGTATCCTGTGATATCAGATGGGCCTCGGAACTGATCCTCTATCAAGTACGTGTTATGAGATGAGTTTATGAAATAATGAGATAGAGGGTGGTTCATGCCCTGGCACACTTTTTTGTGCTCTGGGTCAAATATATGGCATTCTGGAGAAGTAAGATAATTTGTAAAACCGTCTATGGAAAGCCAGCCCTTTTCCTGGCCCTCTTTAGATGGCTCATATTTGTGAATAATATCCAGGCTTATCTCTTCGGTGACATGTGCAATACCCTGTTCTGCTTCTAAAAACATCATAAGGTCCTTTGTGTCCAGGAATTCTTTATTGCTAGAAAATTGAACTAACAAAAAATAGATCTCAGGGCGAGTGCAAAGCTCATGAAAGACTTCAATAAATTCTTCCTTTGTGATTTCTGTACCAGGTTTGTCTTTTGTTCTGTGTAGCTCTTTGAACTTCAATTCAATTTTACTAGTTTTTAAACCAGGATTTAAATTTTTTATAAACTGTACAGCTCTGCACATGGATATGCGCCCCAAATTATCAATATCTGTTTCTTTAAACATTTGTGAAACCCATGAAGTCCGCATTTTATCTTGGCTACTTTCTAGCATATCTAATGTGTGTTTTCCATACGATATCAGGTATCTCAGTCCAGTGACCCAAATATTTGCAACATCTGCAGAATTTGCAACGAGATCTAGAGACTCATAATTATCTCCATAAATAATAGAAAATGCGCAGTCTTCCGAAATCTGTTCCGAAATTCCATTGCTACGAAAAATGTCTGTATTTTTCCCTGTTCTCACTTCTTTGATTGATTTAACATCAATCTTTGCTTTCTCAGAATCCTTCTTCGAAGGCTCCCAACGTAGAGACTGCATGTCCGCATCTAAAAGGAAGTACCGGTGGTAAATTCTAGAGTTGGAGCGAACCTTTCTGAGTTCTGAGCCTTCAACCATGGCGTTAATACAGTCACTTGCACTGCTGATCTTCTTTTCAGTTGGCATGCTGCTAAATGACACCGTCTTTTTCCGTTCTCTTTTTTGCTTCGTACCATCCTGAAAAGTAGAGGAAGGGAAAGTTGGTAAGGTACTTGCCACATGTTACAAAAACAAAATATTCTTAAAAGATCTGTTGAGGACTAACATGTATGTCCACCAGTACTGACATCTATGCAGAATGAATTAAAAGCTACACTAAAAGGTAACAGATATACAATTTACCCTTATGCTGTTGTGTCCAACTGAGCTCAGTACGACTTATTACCAAGTAAGTGTACAAGGGATTGCATCCTTAGGTGTCAATGGCGTTTTGTGGCCACTTTTTCTGCATTTTTGCAACAGCCCTACAAGATACAGGGGTACCTCAGGTTACATATGCTTCAGGTTACATACGCTTCAGGTTACAGACTCTGCTAACCCAGAAATAGTGCTTCAGGTTAAGAACATTGCTTCAGGATGAGAACAGAAATCATTCTGCGGCAGCACGGCGGAAGCAGGAGGCCCCATTAGCTAAAGTGGTGCTTCAGGTTAAGAACAGTTTCAGGTTAAGAATGGACCTCTGGAACGAATTAAGTACTTAACCCGAGGTACCACTGTAGTATATATTATTGCCTCTCTCTTTTTTACACTCACAGGCAGGAGACTTGCTGAAGACCATCAAACCAACCAAACTATGCCTCAACAGTACACATCCCAGGATTATTGTACATTCTCTATAAACATCTAATGTGTTTGTGGGCAAAGCTATATTTTAATATCTGTTGATATTCTAGGCCACAATTGTTAACATATTAATACAAATGCCCAGAATTTTATTACAAGTCCTGGACAGAAGAGAAGCATATACTTTGTGTGTGGGTTGGGTACTGATTCCTCTGCAACGTGAGACAGAAGAATGGGCCCCATGACAGGGGGAGAGAGCAAAGGATATGAGATGCTGAACCAAGGAGCAAACAGCGGAGTGATGTGAAGCCTAGCAATGTCTTCCTAGCAACTAACCAAGGAGAAAGGAACCTGCGGCTACTGTTCCCATGGCCTCAAACACTCCCTTAGCCTCTATTGTCTGCTAAGGAATAAAGGGGTGCTTTAAATTGAGATCCTGCTTCTGGGCTTGAACATGGAAATGGGTACAGCTTGAAAAACTGCCTAGAAAAGGTAGAATTCTAGCTTTGTTTACATTATAGCAGGTATAGTGGGAGGCTAAGTTACACATTGCAGGGCTGCTGAACAGGGCCGAAAAAAGCAGTAGTTTTAAGTCAGAATTCAAACGTCCTGCTGGCAAAAGACCCAGTGCACAATCTGAAGATGCATAACAAAACTCTTGGCTGCACAGTGAAACTGACAAAAGTGGGGTGGGGGGTGAGCATAAGCTGCTTTTGGAACGGTTTCTTAAGATAATGGGCCACGCAAGTCTGGCTTGTCCTAGTCTTTGCATATTTAGTGTTTGGGATCAAATGGTCATCAACAATTAGTATCTACATGTCACCTTGCCTATTAGAAATGGACTAAGGTTGGCCTATTTATTGAAGAAAAAAAATCAGGAAAGGCCTATAACTTAAAATGTCATTTTATTCTTCATGAAATCCTCTTCATAATTCTTTCCCCACTTTTCTTATTAACACACAGCAGTTGCAGCAAGCTTGGAGACTGAGAGGAAGACTAGTGAAAGAAGGGGTGTTTATGCATTCCTCTTCGTGCTGTTTTTCTATGGTGGTGGGAAGGATGAAAAGATAACTAGTCCTCGAGGCTGCATACCTTTTTGAAGGAATGAGGGGATGTATACTTATACTGCCCATGGCAACACCTATCCACGTATGATGGGAGCAGTGGGAGTGTGGGTGGAGAGAAAGAAGGATTTGGAAGTGGCAAGGAAGATTGGGAAAAGAACCAGAACCGTCTCCCACCCCCCATACATGTCTGTATACCCCTACATATCAGATTTGATGGGTCTTAGTAACTTCACAACGTTACTCAAAGCAACAGTATTGATATCTACACAAGTATTTCTGCAGCAAAATCAAGGACACAAAGCTGATAGGAAGCAGAGCTCAACAGTAAAGCTCTGTAGAGGGGGTTATGTTCCAGGGATCACGCCTAAGCTATATGGTCAAAACACATTGGGTACAATGGAAGGTGGGATTGCCAAAGTCTTTTTTTCCTGGATGTCTGCCCCCGCTTTAATTTTTTTTTGGCCAAGTTCATTGAATGTGCATAAATTGTGGGCTTACTGTAATGCTATTTGAGCACAATGGATGTGAATCACCAGGTTAAATTTCTGAAATTATCAAAATAATAAAGCAGAGCAAAGTTCTGATAAAATGCTCATTCTAAAGCAAAACCTGTCACACTGATGGTCATAACATCTAACATACAAGGGCCTGTTTACACATTTATAGCTGCTACATAAAATTCACTTTAATTATCTCTCCACATGGCAACTGTTACATGAGAAGAGAACACTTAACGATGGCAATAGATGTGAGAAACTAGTGTTCAGTAGACATGTTGTAAGGTTGCAAGGAAATGGAAGGTGGCTAACCACCAAACATGCAAGGAAAAACTAATAGCATGCAGAAATTGAAAGGCTAATGCCTCCATCTATAGAGCCCCATGTATTCTCCAGAGTGTCCACCCAGCTCTGATATTCACATGGAGACATGTGATTGCAGCTCTGAGCCTTTGCCATTTCTATGTACAAATAAATATATGCATATATAGTCATCTACTTCCATAACTGAAATTAATGAAGCCAGTGATGGCATTCATGCTTATGGTACATCTTGCAACTGATGTTTCTACATACAAGAGAAATTTCAAGAATTTACACACTATCTTAAATTTACAACCAAATTTTCAAACTGCATTTTAACAGGCATCAGATAATTCATTCAAAATTTTATTTTTATTTTTTCTTTATATGCTGCTTTCCAGTGCAAAGCTCTGTCAAATAATTTTAGTAATTACATTAAAACTGTAAAACATTTTTAAAAATACAAATAAATCAGTCCCGTTTATGAAACACAACGGCATCAGTTTAATGAGTTGTTTTACTAAAACATCTCTGTGGCTACAATCCTAAGTATTTTTGAAAGTATATTCTTTTGACATCTGTACAGGGATATGAGAGAAACAACCAGGCAAAGGATACAATATGAGTCACAACAGTATAGCTTCAAATGGCTTTTCATTACTAAACAAGAGAACCAAGTTGTAGTTCTTCCATAAATCTGAGAACACCATAACAAATCTAAAGTTGCTGATGAAGGTCCGTTGTCTGCAAAATTCATAACGCAGTAAAATATTTTCTAATATATGGTAGTACTTCCTGGTGTGTGGATTCTAGAGAATATTTCAGCTGTGCTTAGAATCATAGAATTGTAGAGCTGGAAGGGACCTAAAGGGTCATCTGGTCCAACCCCTGCAATGCAGTAAGATATCATTTGTAGAATATATCACTAGTGTACATTAATCATTTAGCCTGATGGATTTCTATCAGTGCAAATCAGGAAAAAACAAAGCTAGGTGGAAGCCAATGACTCACCACTCTGCTCTACAAATGAAACTGTATCTCAAACATAATTCTCGCTCAGGAGAATTAATTACCTCATCAAATGAAGAGATTTAACTTGATCAATCGATTGATCATTATTAATGCATGTAATAACTATTCACTCACAGCCCTGACATCACTAGTGAAGAGGCTCATCTGTTCCCCTTACCATAGTATTTTAATGCTTCTTCCCCTCACACTTAAAAAATAATAATTCTTAACATGTACACAAACTCCTATATCATTCAAACACAAGAAAACCCAGACAGTTCTCTTCTAAACTGTCCAACACTAACAGAGCTACCTCATCTCCCTTTACAGTAATACCATGTTACTTCATAGGTATTTTGCTGCTTTGCAAAATGTTATTTAACTTTGAAAGCTCTACAGTCACCCACTCCAGTGATGTCCTCTGACTAATTTACTCATTTCAAGCAGGGGGGAAAACAGTATAGCTATTCCCAAGTGTAGTACCTCTCCCCTTACAGAGAGACAATGATTGCTTTTGGTTCTGGACTGGTGCTACTGTGAATACAGTGGTACCTCAGGTTACAGACTCTGCTAACCCAGAAATAGTACCTCGGGTTAAGAACTTTAATTTCAGGATGAGAACAGAAATCACGTGGTGGCGGCGGGAGGCCCCATTAGCTAAAGTGGCACCTCAGGTTAAGAAGAGTTTCAGGTTAAGAACGGACCTCTGGAACGAATTAAGTTCTTAACCCAAGGTACCACTGTATAGCCCTTTTTAAAAGGTGTGCCTTTATGGGTGCTTAGAAGGACCCTTTGTATAACCACATACACGAATATCCAGCAACATTTAAAAATAAATAAATACTGCATCACTGCACTATAGCAGGATGTAATTTCAGAAGGTTTAGTCTAATACTTAGAAAAAAAACAAATAGCAGCTATTATAGTTTATTTTAACAGCTACACCGATTACTCCCTAATCTGTGTATGGACACCATGGCAAGATCATGAGCAAATCTTCACTCGGTGTTCTCTGTCTATTCAACTTCCTGGTTAATCTCCCTGATTTGGTCATTTATTCCTGCCCATGGTGAAAGGAGTCCACAATCCAGAGGCTACTCTACAATTTCACAAACAGGGAAAAGCCACTTTTTCACTAAACCAAGCCACTCGCTTTCATCCTTTAATTCACTGGGATCCACAGAATGTTCGCTACGCCAGTGTGGTGTAGTGGTTAAGAGCAGTGGACTCATAATCTGGTGAACTGGGTTTGATTCCCTGCTCCTCCACATGCAACTGCTGGGTGACCTTGGGCCAGTCACACTTCTCTGAAGTCTCTCAGCCTCACTCACCTCACAGAGTGTTTGTTGTGGGGGAGGAAGGGAAAAGGAGATTGAAAGCCGCTTTGAGACTCCTTAGGGTAGTGATAAAGCGGGATATCAAATCCAAACTCTTCTTCTTCTTCTTCTTCTTCTTCTTCTTCACTATTCTGATTGTTGGCAACAATCTCGATAAGTACCAAACTGAGACAGCTACAACATACTGATACTGCATGAAACAAAATGGCCGTGCCGAGAAAATGAAAGTTCTGGCACTGGCAGCTACTTAATGTGGGAACCACAATAAAGAGTCCAGTGGGCTATAATTAACATAGACAGCAAATTCACAAAGCACAGGGAGCACAAAATAGTTTTGTTTGTTGTCTATACTTGGTCAGCATAACATCCCAGCAATGCCAAAATAATGACATGGCTTCCAATGTTGCACTCAAGCAACTAAGCCCATATGCTTTCCACTAAAGCCCAGAAAAATGTGCAAAACACCCAAACAGAACTGATTTCATATGTTAACAATTAAGGCTAAATATGGTGGGCAATTTGCTTCTCACACTTCTGTTGTACAATCTGAAACGAACCTTAAAATTATACCAATCAGACCAGATGTTTGAGCCAGTCACTTTGCATGCAATAAAGCTTTGAGAAAGGAACAAAAACTACTTTGAGATTCATCAGGTAGTAGTTTTCAATGACATTTTGTGTACAGTGGTGCCCCGCAAGACGAATGCCTCGCAAGACGAAAAACTCGCTAGACGAAAGGGTTTTGCGTTTTTTGAGCTGCTTCACAAGACAAATTTCCCTATGGGCTTGCTTCGCAAGACGAAAACGTCTTGCAAGTTTGTTTCCTTTTTCTTAACACTGTTAATACAGTTGCGACTTGACTTCAAGGAGCAACTCATAGAACACAGTGTGGTAGCCTTTTTTGAGGTTTTTGAAGACTTTGGTGATTTCTGAAGCTTTTCCAAAACTTTCCTGACACCATGCTTCGCAAGACAAAAAATTCGCTAGACGAAAAAACTCACGGAACTAATTAATTTCGTCTTGCGAGGCACCACTGTATATGGTTTAAGCCCGCACTCTTATTTGTATGAATAAATCTATAGCAGTGTGAATGAAGTGCCACTCTGAGCTTGGGCTCCATAAATTGGCCTCTTGGCAAAAAAGCAAAACACATCTATCAGGATTTATTTATTTATTCTTTGGACTGAAGCTGTCACCCTTTCTTAAGTTTGGGAACAGATTATTAAGTATTGTTTTTTTAAAAGTGAACTCTTCAAAACAAGAATAAAATCCTGTTTGGCAGCAACAATTGCCTACACTTTATTTATCACTGGAACAAATGGCCCTGCAGAGATGGAAAATTCAGAGATAATTCAAATGACAACATGCCAGAAATACTGCAGAATTATTAGCTAAGGTGTTCTACTACACCCTCAAAGCTCAGAGGTGCCTTGTAATAATGACAAAAGTTTATTAAATTTACAGGATATGTCACAGGCAATAGATGGGATTCAAACAGCTGGTCAAGCTTATGCAAATAGCTGGCACAACTAACCAAGTGGATTTTTATGGTACTTTTACCCTTCTGAACAGCTGGACTCATGTGATTAGCACAAACGTCTACTGCAACTGCCAACTCCTCATTTCCTGTATGGTATACTGAAGACTAAATCCTCATAGGATCCTTGTACATGTTTATGGCATTCAGCTCTGCCTCCTTCAGTACAAAGCCTATTCAGTTTCTTGCTGCTTATTAGGTTACTCTGGTAAAGGATTTGGCTCAGTTCACCATGTTACGTGGATAATTACACATTTGTTTCACCGTATTCCCCTTCTGAACCTCAGCTCCGTATCAAGGCAATCCTTTTGTGGCGGTTTTGTGGGGCAAATGACCACCACATAATTGAATCACTTTCAAAGTTCAATAAATCTCAAGGTTAGCTTTCGAATCAAATTCCACCTTGTTTATGTTTTGCAGTTACTTCAGTTAAGCTGCAGCTCTGCCCCACTAAATGATGCTTACACAGCAGCACAAACCATTGTTTATAGCTAAAATTGCTCCTCAAGATCAGACTGCTTGGCTGAGCCTCAGACACAAATGCACTGCAAGGGAAGAAATGGAACATAAAACCCTAAATGCTGCAAAAGGAAATACATTAATTTCTTATGGTCACTAAACAGAACATGAAAAGAAATTATGACCTGGTGTCCTTCTATTCTTTTTTAAAGTCTCAAGTGGGAAGTACAATGTGTGCCTGTGATTTGTTAACAGCAAGCCAGCTAGTCCAGATGTCTATAAATAATTAAATTACACAGACAGTTCTGCATTGACATACAAACATTTTCCTTGCCTAAAGGGATGGAGAGACTATGCTAAAAATGACCCTCTTTATAGTCAAAAGTTGTTGATAAGTTGTTACTACTTAAAGGGTTTCAAATCTTCCAACACAAATCTGGAAAATCTGTTGGTTTACATTTTTTTTTCATTATTTTTTTTGAAGGGAAAATACGGCACTTTATATTTCAACAGAAGGTGCACTATTAATGCAGACCTCCCATTTCCAGAATTCTTTGTTTCTTTTAATATAAAGGGGGAGGTATCTAGTTCAGATATAAAGAATGCAATCTAATGCACACTTACTTGGGTGTAAGACTTTTAGAATTCAGTGGAACTTATTTCAGAGTGATCTTGAATAGAGTTGCACTGTGAACTGCTCTCCAAATGGATAGTGGGGCTGCCATTTTTTCAGCCAGAAAACGGAACAGTGATTAATTGAACACAGCATTTGAATTTTTGAGATTAGACTGTTATTGCAGCCAGGGTTGAACAACTGAGATTATTGTTGCAGTTAACTTCAATAGGCTAATTGTGACTCACGCTGTTATATGCCCTGTTTAAACTCAAAATTACCCACATTTTAGGTCAAGTCTCAGAACATGGTACTAAAAAGTTCCTTGGCACCTTTGGAAGGGCTCAGAGATCCAACTTGAATTTCATACTCTTTGGTGGAGGGGACGACAGAATTTGGGAAACATCCTTACCAGAGATCATGGAAAGTTCCTGAAAGTCAGTAGACAAAACTGGGCTTCAAGGCATATAGTTAAAAGCAGGGTATAACTTCCTTAAATTAATATATGTGCAAATAAACTGACCTGGTATAAGACAGTTTTCTATGTTTCCTAAACCTCTGTTATGTTATACAGCTGCACAGCCCAAAGAAAGGATGGTGTGGATGTTGATGACTTCACTGACAACTAAGGGCATGATCCAACCAGTATTGCTTCTGCACAGATCCATTCATTTTCAGTAAAACTCACACAAGGCTCATACACTACACATGAGATGAAAGGAGGGCTCCCGACTCATGGTTGAAAAATTAACTGTTGAAGACAGCTGTTTATGAAGATAAACAGATCCTACATTATGCTGTCAGCTTTAGATAAACAGAATGGACTCCTCTAATTCCAGACATACTGGTGTGAAGCCATTTAATCCTATAAAAGAAAATGACAATATTTTTAAGCAGTTGCCTTACTGGTACGTGTGTGGAATGTTTACTAATTTTCTTTCTAGATAGCTGGCCATACAGCATCTCCTTATGCTCACTTATAAAAAGTAAAGTTCATATATATAATTGGAGGCCTTTGATTTAAACTTCCGCATTTGCATTCTGCTCACCTGGAAGTTTCTTTAAATGAGATAGCTCCAATGAACTTGAGATACTGGAAATAACTTTAGTGCAGAAGGTGTGTGATCTCGTAGCTAGAGTATCAGACTTGGGCAAGGGCATTTAAAGCACATGACTTCCCCCAAAGAATCCCGAAAATCCCCTCACAGAGCTACTATACTCAGCACCCCATAAACAAACCACACAGCAACACCTAGGTTCAAATTCCCACTCAGTTACTGGGTGACCTTGGACCAGTAATCTGTTCTCCCTACCCTGTGGGGATGTTGTGATGATAAAATGGGGGGGGGGGAGAGATAGGGAAATAGAAGTACACATTACCTTGAGTTTTCACAGGAATGGCAGGATAAAAATGTAAAATAAATGAACACACATGATAAAGGCACAATTCTGTGTTTCAAGGCTGAATAATAAGCTTGGTCATAACTATTCAGTTTTAAGGAGGCCCGGGAAAGATGCAAAATAAAACACAGTGTGATATATGGATTCAAGATTGAGAGTTCACATTGAAAACATAACATAGTTCAAACACATGCTTGATCCATGCATCTGTTTTCAAACGGGGCAAGGAGAAAAAATAAAAACATAGCGTGATGTAATACCTATTTTGGAGCTCAAGATATTGGAGCTACAGTTTTGCATGTTCGCTACACAGTTCTATACTTCGTGTTCACACCTGGCGCTCAAGCCCAGAAGTGTGTAAGGTGTTTACTGGTCATAAGCACCATGTTGCCTTGAAAAATCAAGGTGAATACGACCATTTAAAAATGATAAATGATACTGTGATGATAACATGGTTATAAATTATTTTGCCTTTATAAATCCTCATTAATACATCCACATTGCCTGAGAAACATAATAAAAGCACTTCTACGACCCCCGTACATCAAGGCAAAAACATAAACAGCTTCAGGTGACCCTCCCTTTCAATATTAGGGCTGTGCTGCAGGGGACAAATATTTTTCTACAGAAAAGCTTTCATTTATTCTGTGCCATCCTCTCGCACACCCTACCACTCAAACTGTATTTATAGCAGCTATAAGAGGGCTTGCATACTGTATTTATCTTTTAATCTAATTTTAAAATGAGATGCACAGACTTTCAGTTGCATGAATTATTTTGTTATAAAAGTTTCCTTAATTTCATGGGTTTAACGAGCAACTGAAGAATATTGTTTTATTTCTAGATTGGCTTTAAGCCTCTGGAAAATTTTGCTGATAGTCTCAACATATTCTCTCTCTTCTCTGCAATTCTCAGCTTTTGAAGGTAATGTTATGATTCGGCAAAATCATCAGACAGCCTAAGCAAAACATTCCACTAGAATAATAAAGTACGACACAGTATGGCCCAAAATGGTGATTGTTGAAAAACTGAGGCATGCCCTAATGCTGAATGACTCTTATTACATTTAAACAGCAATGCAATCGATTGTGCAAGTGCTATCAATGCAACATGTGTACAGGTGTACTTCACATGAGCAGGGCAAAAATAATTTCAAATAGGAATGAGAGGGTCTATTTGGTGCAGAGATGAACCACTGGGATAAGTTTCACAAACATTTTTGCGCCCCTCTGTGGAGAACCGGGGGGGGGGGTTCAGTTATTCATTACAACACCTGACCCTTCTGTCCCCTTTGGCAACAAACTATGCAACAAAGGGGTCTTCACTTTTTCGGTAGGGTAATTGCATACAGGGCTGAACTTGTAATCTACCATCATGCCAGAGTCAATGTTTTTCTGTGGTGCCTCTAGAATAGCTGGTGTTATATAATTTTGTGTATGAGCATATTGTGGTATTTATTACATTTCAACGCCATGTTTACTGCAAATAACTCAAAGCAGTAGAAACGGTTCCCCTCTCCCTTCCCTTAATTTTTCTATGCACAGCAACCCTATGCAATACAGTGAGGCTGAAAGTGTGTGACTCTCCCAGCATCACCCACAGAGAATCTAATGGCAGAGAGGGATCTGAAGCTGGGTCTTCCTTGGTCATCGTCCAAAAGTTTAACCACAGCACCCATGGGCCATTCGGAACAGCAGCACCTCATATCAGCTGCATGTAAGGGATTTCTATGAGGAAAGGGAAAGGTAAAGGGACCCTTGACCATTAGGTCCAGTCGTGGCCGACTCTGGGGTTGCGGAACTCATCTAGCTTTATTGGCTGAGGCAGCCAGTGTACAGGTTCCAGGTCATGTGGCCAGCATGACTAAGCCGCTTCTGGCGAACCAGAGCAGCACACAGAAACGCTGTTTACCTTCCCGCCAGAGCGGTACCTATTTATCTACTTGCACTTTGACATGCTTTCAAACTGCTGGGTTGTCAGGAGCAGGGACCGAGCAATGGGAGCTCACCCCGTCGTGGGGATTCGAACCGCCAACCTTCTGATCGGCAAGTCCTAGGCTCTGTGGTTTAACCCACAGTGCCACCCGCGTCCCTATGGGGAAAGAGTGGGCCCTTATTATTAAATCTGAGAAAATATTTTCCCCTCTTGCCCAATGTTATCTGTAACTGTAGTAAGCTAAAACTTATTTCCTCTTATTCCAATGCAGCCTGAAGTCATGGGAAAACTTTACAATCCAAATTAACATCACATTGGAAAAAACTCTAGGAATACGGGCGGGGAAGAGGAGAAAGGTCAAATGATTCAGTTTGGGGGTTTTTAAAGTAGAAAGTGTTGGATATATTCCATTAAAAGCAGTTTGTTTTACTCTGCTTTAATAACTCAAACATTGTAAAGGGATAATCCTGTTTGAGAAGATAACCATGTCAGAGAAAAGCTCTCCCATCAGCTTCAGAGAGTTTCATACCACAAAAATAACATTATGAATGGCAACAAATCACATAATGGCCAGCTTGGCTAATATCAGCTATCAGCTTTCCAGTGATGTTTCAATATCCTTCTAGGGTTAATAGAATCTGCAGCCAAAGAACTGAGTACTTCCTGAAATCAGTCTGTGGAGTTTAGTGTCCTGACCATCACTACTGTACTTGAGTCCTCTTTGTATCCTCAGTGCTGCAAAGACAGGAGAACCCACAATAGGCAGAATTCCCCTGACCAGGGTCTATGAACCTCATTTCTGTCCCCACCACAATACACAGACCCTCAATGCAAAATTGATTCATATTTATCTCTCTAGCTTCAATTCCTTGTCCCCTCAATCCCTTTCCTTAAGCCACCTATCCTTTCTTCCGCTCCCCATCTTAGTTCATTCTCAGTCAGTTTTATTGCACATAGCCAAAGGCTGCCGTGATGTACACAGAATTATTTGACAATTAAAAAGAAAATATACTGAATTGGCAAAAAAAGGCTTAAAACATTTATATTATTAAAACATTACATACTCTAAACAAAGCTATAAAAGTACCCCAATGTACAAATAAAAACATTAAACGATAAAATTCATAAGCTAAAATCATCACATGGTCACTAATGTTAAAAACAATATCAATTAATACAGTGTGCAATTTATACTCAGAGTTTGGTGACAAAGATAGAGCATAGCCTGAGATAGATAGATAGATAGGATCAAATAAATTCATCTCCTTTACAGTTAATGGCTACCTTGGCTATATAATTTGCTCTAATTTTCCCAGCAGCAGTTGCAAAAAGTGCTACCCGCCAGGTCACATACTTATCTGTGTCTGCAAGGAGATATAACATCATATCAAGGGGGTTCTGGCCAGGGGACCGTGTCATTATAGGTACCAAAAATCTTTTTATTGCATCATTATATAACGGACAGTGCAAGATATAATGCATAAGGTCCTCTACTTCAGAACATCCCCTAATGCAAACACGTTCGTTTTTTGGTATGCCTCTATGTCTCCCATCTCTATAAGCAGAGCTTATTGTATTTAGTCGTAGCTCTGTAAAAGCTTTTCGAAGCTGTGCAAAAGTCAATTCATTAAAATAAGATGTGTGTTCATTGACCTCTCTAAGTTTAAAATACAATGGGGCGCATGTAAATGTGCACATAGAGTTTAGATCGTTTTTAGTTGCCACTGCCCTTATGGTTCGTTTAATAATATTTTTCTGTGAATATAAGGGGAGTTCTTTAATCTCAGTCACTGAGAGGTCATATTTGCCCATCAGTTGGGCAGCATGATGTACCCAGTTTTTGAAGGGTAATCCATTTGAGAGCTCAATCAGGCATTTTTTTGGTAGCCTAGTGTTGTCCATCTGTTGAACTCTAAACCAGTAACAGAGAATTCTTTTATCTATTTGGCTCTCTATGCTCAACATGTGAGTTTCCAACCTGACCATGGCAGATTGCACGTCTTTGGGTAAACCTAAAAGAACTCTTAAAAAATAATTCTGTGGGGGTTCCAGACCGGAGACCTTTGAGGTACCCCAAACCTCTGCACCATATAAAATCTGGGCCATTGTTTTTGCTTTATACACAGATAGAGCTGGGTTGACCAGATTTCCACCTTTACATGCAGCGAATTTCAGAATGGCTTTTGCTTACCTAGCCAAACTGACACATTTCCCTTCTCTTACGGAAGCTGGATACCACACTATTTAGTTCTCTGAGCAACTGAACATTCTGTGCCACCATACCAGCTTAGGCGTATGTACAGTTCAGTACAGTACAGTACAGATTTAATTAACATATCTTCCTCAATTAGTGTGCTATTCTTCGACCCCAGGGCTCAATGATGTCTTAAAAATTATGCAATGCTGCATGCATTACTAATAGCACAGGGAGATAAGACAGCAGATTAAAAGCAAGCAAGGTATGTACAAAAGAACATTGTATAGAATTGTACTTTAAAAACAAACCTATGATCTAGGTGGGTGAGACATTGGTCTACCTAGACCATTATTAATCTGCACTGATTGGCAACAGCCAAACAGGTTTTAGTCCCATCTGGTGGTGCCAGGGATCGGAACCTGGGACACCTTGCGTAGCCACTGAGCTATGACCTTCTTTCAAGGCCCCTTGTTACTTGCATCTTCTAAGATGGGAAAAGCTAGAACAATAACAGGCTTTTCTCATTTAGAAAACAAACAAGTTAACTCTGCTAGGGTTTCTAAGAGAGGCTAGATCATTCTCTACAATTCACCCATCTCATTTGGCTCTCCCATCTTCATTTGCAATTGTACCAATGCATGGAACTATGCACAGCTGTTTATATGGAAAAAATGGTCTCTGGAGGCCAGTAATTGCTGTATGTGTAGATGTTACGTTCACCAGCTTAATCAAAGGCATCTGATTAGCAGCTCAGAATAGGAGCCGAGTATTATAGGAAGCCCTTGGATATATTATTCTCTTGAAAATTTTATTTTGTCTTAAATTAGAACAATTTAGAAGTAAAAGGGAAATACTTGAGTGAGATGTAAATGAGGTATCACAGTCCATGTTGCTATTTGAATAGGACAATCATTATGCAAGCAAGAAAACAGAGGAGTCAAGCTATGTTTTCCTAAAGGGAAAAAAGTAGCATTAAAAACTATAGTTGCAGCTTTAAAAATCATGGATATACCAACCAATAAGCTGCTACTGCACCACTTTGAAATAAATATTAAAGAAATATATCTTTCACTAATGTTATTAGTCTTGGAAGGCTTAATAATAAACAGATAATGGGTGAAACTGGCTCAATATCTCCATTCACTGTACTTCATTCTGCATTAATGCTGAAACATTTTCATTATACTGCTGGTAGAATTATTAATTCTTCCTTGAGACAAATTAATACAATTGATCAAAGTGTCTTGGAAAATTAAACACCGGGTTTTCTTTTGCATTTTATGACAACCGGCTTTAAAGCAGAAAACCCTGTAAATGTGACATCTTTTTCTCTCTCCCTTTGCTAGATCGAGTTGAAAGACATTACATTAAAACATCAATTTGTACACTTTCCCTCCGTATCTTGCAATTTCCTGCTAACATGTGTCATAATGTTACTTCAAATTTTTCTTCCCTGTTGCAGCTTTACTTTTAGGTTTTAATTGCGGCACAACTGGTGGATTTCTGTCCCTCTGGGAACCGGTTTATTTGAAAAGTAGCACATAAAATAAATGCAGCTCTCGCCCTAAAAAATATATATATCCGCAAATAACAGGAGGCACGGAGCTAAGCCCTGATCAAATATTTTCCCTTAACATTTAGCTGCACAAACTGGCTGGAGCCTTCCAGACTTTGTACGCTTGGTTCAAAGTTGGGTACAAGGATTAGTCTGCACTAGCAACAGTAAAACTGCATAAGCAAAAGATCTTTTTAAAAATTCATGAAAGCACAACTGAAGAGACAAGCCACTTTCCGTATGGCCAGAATTCATAGCTCTGCAGCTGGGATCCAAAGAACTGTGTTATCTCTAATGCTAGTCCTTCCCCTTCCCAGCAATACCTTACAGCACACCACTTCTGAAATTGAAATTTTGGAAATTGGAAATGGAATTCAACAAGGTGTTTTTTTTGGGGGGGGGGGGACACTGGATGTACCTAAATTTGAGAGCACGTCAAATGTAAATCTTGGGATTCTAGCCTGTGGAATTTAGCTCCATAACAAACGTTTTGGGACCGAGGGGGAAGAAACATTCTAAAAGCATTTTATAAATGGAATTGGAACCAGCTGTTTAAAGGGGGTAGAATAAGTAAAAAAAAGGGGGGATCAAATGGGCTGGTGCAAACCCCTTGCATTTGTCTAACAGGTTCTTTAGATCTTAGTCTATGTAACTGTGGTGCAAGGCTAAAATAAAATATACTAGTTTCATAACCAAATCTAGCAACAGTTCATGGTAAGTTCCCCGGAGGCTACCAGCGTAGCTGCAAAAGGAGAAGAAAAACTAGCACCCTCATTGGAGGATGTTGTGAGGTGGTGGTGAAAGCTTGAGAGTTGCTAATTCAACACTGTGCAGATCTGGTTGTTTGAGTGGCTAGAAGCAACATCAGGGCCCACCCTAGACACTGCTAGTAGCCACGAAGCAATCACATGCTTAGGGGATTAAAAAAAAAATCCTTTTGTGCAATGTAAGTTCGAAATATGCTGTATTGAAATATGGTGTGTTTGGGAGAATTCCAAATAAATTTCATTGAAATAATTATTATCGAAACATGCAGCGAGTCTTTTGTATATATACAGTGGTACCTCGGGTTACATACGCTTCAGGTTACATACATTTCAGGTTACATACGCTTCAGGTTACAGACTCCACTAACCCAGAAATTGTGCTTCAGGTTAAGAACTTTGCTTCAGGATGAGAACAGAAATCATGCTGCGGCAGCACGGCGGAAGCATGAGGCCCCATTAGCTAAAGTGGTGCTTCAGGTTAAGAACAGTTTCAGGTTAAGTACAGACCTCCGGAACGAATTAAGTACTTAACCCAAGGTACCTCTGTATGTATATTTATTAAGAAGATGAACCTTGCAACTAATTCAGAGGCTGGTTTTGGGGTGGAGAAATTTGTTTAAAAGATGAAAGATCACTCTACGCTCCTGTGGCTTCCAGCAACTGGTATTCAGAACCATTACTGCCTCCAACTGTGGAACCATTACTGCCTCCATGAAATTGTCTAAAACTCTTAGAAAGCCATCTAGGTTGGCGGCCATCACTGCCTCCTGTGGGATTGAGTTCCATAGTTTAACTATGTGCTGTGTGAAGAAGACCTTCCTTTTATCTGTCCAGAATCTTCCAACATCTTCTGAAGTGCCCCGCACTTGCTCTTTACTGGCCCTAAATTCATCCATAAGGATCTATGGACATTTCTCCTTGTAGCAGCCCAAATGTCTATTACGGAAAGATGGAAGATGTTCTCAGACTTTACCCTTGAGGGCCAGTATAGGCGCAATAGTATTGTCTGAGAAACTCATTTGCACCATCCAGCTTGCCACAACTTGATTCCCTATTTTCCTATGCCTCCATAGGGAAACTTCCCATCTTCGCAGATAACCTTCTGGAAGACTCTATTCAGTGACGAGCTCAAACTGCTGCATTATCCTCCTCTTGATCTCCCTCCCTTCCTCTTCCCTTAACTTTACTTTAAGTTATTTTTAAACTGTGCATTTATCCATGTTCGTTAGTTCTCTCCTCTATTCTCTTTAGTTTCTTTGTTTTGAGATTTACCCGTTGTTACATTATGACTGAATTTGAATTCGACTCACAATATTTTAAACCACAAACAACTTACACCTAAGAGGTACCACCTCCTGCTATACTACGCTGCTCATCCCCTAAGGAGAGGCCCTTCTCGTGTCTGATCTGGGGTACAAGCACAACTTGTCTCAAGAATCTTGGATGCACCATTCCATGCTGGTTGACAAAAACCAATTTTAACTGTGCAAGAAACTTCGCACTAGTAAAAAGGTGATGTTCTGTGTAGAGGCCGTGTTTTATCTGCAAACCATGCCTTTGCGGTGCTGTATGTTTCTGTGAATATATAGATTATATCTATGGGGTTTCTTTTTCAGGCAGCCCTACCAGATCTTTACTAACCCATGCATTAAACAGTTAATGCAGTCTCTAATCAGACTTCATCTAATACATATTAGATGCGTCTGTAAAAGGTTTGTTTAAAAAGCTCCCAGAACAATTAGAGGACTGGAACATCTGCTTTATCAGAGGAAGAGTTAAGAAGATCTGTCTGCTTAAGTTTATCTAAGACAAAGATTAAAAAGTGATCCCAAATGTGAGTAGGGATTCCTGCTGCCAGAAATTGCAGAGATGGGTGGGTGCTGGTAACCATTGTGCTGAAGTAGAATCAATTGGCTTGCTCAGATTTGGTTCTGAGCAACAATATCCACATCTGTACAGAATAGGTTTCTGCCTGTAGGCAGCTCCTTAAACCCACTACCTTTATAGGTGTAATAAAAACCAGTAGATGGAAGATGGTGTGTTGTGTATATGTGTGTGTGTGTGTGTGTGTGTGTGTGTGTGTATTCACTTTTCTTCAACTCCAAATACCCATTAGAAAATAATCACAAGAATTAATCATGTGATATGATAAACAACATGCCTTATAAAAATAGAGAGTTTAGTTTACACTGGAATTACAGGGGAATAAATGCCAAAGAGCTACAGACCAGATTATCATACTGAAAGATATGTAAAGCCATGAATCTATAAAGGCTGCTATACACAAATGTACTTGATGCTAGGAAGTGGTATACAAGCCATTTACTGTATATAATTGATGAGAACAGTGCTGCAGATGTTAAATTATCCCCAGGTAATTTACTTTGTGCTTCTGGGATAGTCCTTTGCCAACCATCTGGTACATTTTAAATGATGGCACAAAATATCAGACACTACTTGTACAGATGACTTTGTGCTCCAATCCTTTTGTTCTATTGTGGACAATTTTTCTGTTTATACTTTGTCATAATAATGGTGTTAAGTCCTATAGAACTGAAGAACAAAATGTGGGCTATGAGGAGAGCCAAGCATGTGAGATTCTAGGGTGGCAGAAACACACTTGGCACAAAACTGAAATTAAAAAATGGAAAAGAGCTGGTTTTTAAAAGGTGGGAGCAAAGCAGATTCCCCACTATTCCATATGCTCCTTTCTCACTGCCAGCCTGCCCTCTACTTTATCATTTCCAGGCAGCCAAAAGGAACATATTATCTTATGCTAGAAGCCAGGGGAGAAAAAGTCAACAGGCCCTGGAGCAAAGCAACCCAACTTTCATACCAAGTGGGCCGGAAGAATACTCTCACACGGAATCCGCAGGTTCAGTTCAAATACATTGCATATATATTTTTATAACCACAAATCTCTCTTGTATCTTATATTACAAAACATTTGTTATAAGAGGTTGTTAAGTTTTGCTAATGACCAGAAAATTCTCTTTAGTTTGCAGAACTGAGAGCCTCATAGTATTCACATGTACATTAACAAGTAACTCAAAATTCGTAATGGTCTAATTGCTGCATGAGGATCAAAATACCCAACAACAACCAAAGTAGTTATGCCTCAGCTCTATATAGTACATATAGTAAATGATGATGATGATGATGATGATAATAATAATAATAATAATAATAATAATAATAATAATAATAATAATTTATTATTTATGCCTTGCCCATCTGGCTGAGTTTCCCCAGCCACTCTGGGTGGCTCCCAATCAAGTAATAAAAACAATGCAGTGCTTTTCCCAGCCAGAACTCACCAGAACTCAGTTCTGGCACCACTCAGGTGGGTGCCATTGCCATTGTAAGAGAACAAGGGAGAAGTTTATGGTGAGTTCTGGCATGGCTTTTTCTAGAAAAATAGCACTGAGTAAATGTATGTTACAATAGCTTAGTGCAATTTCAGAAATCAAAGTAAACACATACAAACACACACGGTTTTAATTATTTCACCAAATTTACAACGTACAATTGCCTGCTATAAGAAATAGGATACTCTTGGCAGGTGGATTAAAATTCTCTTTATCCAAACAATTAGCAGGAAAGCATTAGCAATGAATTAACAGTTGTATTTATACAGAGTGTTGCTTTTGGAGAGCAGACATAAATTTGATGTAACAGCAAGCAAGGCTTTATTTCGAATGTTAAAAATAAATTAAGCTTCACATTTACAACAACCCATAATGCACTATACAAAATGAAAATGTGTCGTAATTTATTAGAAAGCTTTCCATGAAGCATGTGGGGTATATGTTATATACTACTGTCGTGATATTTTTCAGTGTTACTTGAACTTAAAAAAAAAAATCCTTACATAAGGGAAGTCTCCCCCCCCCCACCTCTGACTGAGCTGGGGGAGAGCTGGCTTAGGATAATGGCTACGTGAACTATGTTCCGTTCTAGTTAAAACCAACAAATAAAGAGGCCTAAGTTATATCCAAAAATAGTATATGCAATGTAATAATGCAAGTTTAAAACTGCATACAAAATAATACAATGATCACTAGTAAAGCATTCATTTTAACAAATACTCTCTGCAAGTTCCTGCAGGTGAACAATATCAAATTCCTTCAGTGAGAGAGTATATCATCAAATTCCAGCTTAATGATTAATTCAAACTGGAATTTGATAAGAAAGTTCCCTGCAGGAAAGGTGGCATATAAATATAGTAATAAATAAATAATGCAAGTCATTTATAAAAAGGGTAAAAGCAACCTAGATTTCATTTGAAACCAAGACTCCACTTTTCCTCCAAAAGAGAACTACATATCAAACTGAAGACACTGTCAAGAAGCTGCTCTACAACTGCACACACACTACAGATACATACACATATATTAATATTAAAATATTATAAGCAGCATTGCGCAGTCCTTTGTATGTACAACAGAACTTTCCCCAACACTGAAGATCAAGTCTCATGCAGATGCATGTATGCTTTGTAGTTACAGTGGTACCTTGGGTTACAAACACCTCGGGTTACAGACTCCGCTAACCTGGAAGTAGTACCTTGGGTTAAGAACTTTACCTCAGGATGAGAACAGAAATTGTGCGGCGGCGGGAGGCCCCATTAGCTAAAGTGGTATCTCAGGTTAAGAACGGTTTCAGGTTAAGAATGGACCTCCGGAATGAATTAGGCTCTTAACCAGAGGAACCACTGTATCGAGGAGCCCTGTATCACAGCCACTAAATTTTGGACTACTGAAAAAGATACCGTACTCTCAAGCAATTCAGAGAAGAGCTATTTGTGCTTCTCTCCAGTTCACCTGTGCGTTGCCCCTATAGGCTAATATTCAAATATTAGGTTTTGTGGAAGCCAGAGTAAACAATGTTCCAAATCTACATAGTCTAAAAAGTAAATACGGTAATAAATAGTTCTGATATGAATTTAATGAATAAAATGCTCTCATACATTAATCTGGATCTTATTTTGAAGTAGAATGATTTGGGAACCACAATCTGACTATAAACCCACTCTCAAAAAAAAGATTTAAAATAACTAATACACTCATAAACTGTATGTAATAATTATTCTTCCTGACTCCAAAATATCCAGAGTGTACTTACTACTGTACATAGATTGACCATAGCTCAGTCTGGAAAGCTTGAGGCTCTTAATCCCAAGGGTTGTGGGTCTGAGCCCCACACTGGGCTGGAGATTCCTGGATGGCAGGAGATTGGACTAAATGGCCCTTGAGGTCACTTCCAACAATTCTATGATTCTATGATAATCACTAAACGCTGTCAACAATTCTGAGCTTAACTGAAATACTAGTTAGCAACAACATCCTGGTTCAAAAGGGATCCTTGCTGTCACAATTGTTACTCAGCTGGGAGGAAAGATGTCCTCTTTCCCATCTGTTCTGATTCTCTCAATCCTTCACAAAAAAGGGATGGGCAGTTAAATACTGCAGTTTTACTAAGACCTAGCACCTCAGTGTCTGTCTTGGTTCAGAAGTAGTCCCTGCTGCCACAATTTCTAGCATAGATTCATGCCACAATTCAGTGGTACATTTGTTTACAAACTTAATCTGTTCTGGAAGTCCGTTCTTAAACCAAAGCATTCTTAAACGAAGGTGTGCTTTCCCACAGCAGCGGGGGACTCAATCTACAAATGGAACACACTCAACAGGAAGCAAAACATGCTCTTATTCCAAGGCAAAGTTCACAAACCAAAACACCTACTTTGGGGTTTGCAGCGTTCTTAATCCAAGTTGTTCATAAACTAAGCTGTTCTTAAACCAAGGTACCACTGTAATTGTACATTGCTCAGAAATAAGACCCAATTCTCTTCTCTTTCTGGGCACTTCTGCACAGATCTCTCATACATTCAGTAAAACGCTGGCATATGTCCTTTGTGTGTTAAGAGTGCCGCTTCATAAACCACCAGAAAGAAAGGCCATACACTGATCTTAATCAAAGGCTAAATAATGTTCCTACACAACAAAGAGAGTTTTAAAAATTGATATTTTGCAGTAAGGAAAGTGGTGGGAAAATACAATGGAAAGTGCAGGGTAACAGCCACTTGACATCAACATCATATAACAGTCAAACAAATTTTGCGAAATAAAGTCAGGAGGATTGTTCAATATGTGCTTCACTGAGAAATAACCTAAACCCTATTACATAATTATTCCTCATATCAAATGAAGAACTGAATACTGTTCTAATATACCATTGCATTCTTTTCTTGGTTTTAACTACTCAAGTACTTTCGTTTTTCGTATTACAGTGGTACCCCGCAAGACGAACGCCTCGCAAGACGGAAAACCCGCTAGACGAAAGGGTTTTCCATTTTGGAGGCACTTCGCAAAACGAATTTCCCTATGGGCTTGCTTCGCAAGACGAAAGCCCATAGGGAAATCTCCGGGGACCTCTTTTAAATGCTAGCGGTGGGGAGCAAAGCCTTTCCCCCCCCCCCCCGCCTTCAGAAGAGGTCCAGGAAGGCTGGCGGGGCCGAAAGGCTTTGCTCCCCAGCGCCAGCATTTTAAAAGCAGTCCGGGATAGCAGGGAAGCACTTCCCGCTATCCCGGACAGCTTTTGAAGGCAGGAGAGGCATGCCGGCAAGTCTCCGCCAGCAGCGGCAGTGCTGCCGCTGCTGGCGGAGCGCTCCGCGAAGCCTGGGCGCGCTAATGTCAGCGCGGGCAGGCTTCGGCATGCGGGCAAGTCTCCGCCAGCAGCGGCAGCGCTGCCGCTGCTGGCGGAGCGCTCCGCGAAGCCTGGGCGCGCTAATGTCAGCGCGCGCAGGCTTCAGCATGCCGGCAGAGGTCCGCGAAGCCTTGGCCGGACAGCTTTTGAAGGCAGGTGGGGGGAGCAAAGACTTTCGCCCCCGCCAGCCTTCAGAAGAGGTCCAGGACCTCTTCTGAAGGCTGGCGGGGGGCAAAAGTCTTTGTCCCCCCTGCCTGCCTTCCCAGGGGCTTTTAAATCGCCCCGGACAGCGGAGAAGTCCTCCGCTGTCCCGGAGTTTTTTAAAATGCTGGGGGTGGGAAGAAAAGCCCTTGTCCCCCCCCCCAGCCTTCAGAAGAGGTCGGGGGACAGACTGTCCCCGGACCTGGTCTGAAGTCGGTTTCCCTAGGAACGCATTAATTGATTTTCAATGCATTCCTATGGGAAACCGTGCATCGCAAGACGAAAAACTCGCAAGAAGAAGAAACTTGCGGAACGAATTAATTTCGTCTTGCGAGGCACCACTGTATTTGCACAACCAATTGCAATAAACTACATTTCTAAAAACCATGCAAATTTTCTTTTTTAAAAAAGATTAAAACATTAAATAAGGGTTTTTTTCTAGTATTAAGATAGCCTAGCATTTGGCTATCACTGGAAAAGACCATTTCCAAAATGAAAAATGACTGCATATGAGATGAGATTACCCTGTCTCATGAAAAGTCAAGAGGTATCGAATATCATTAAACCTAAGATGCATAAATCTAACCAAACTCTTTAGCTTTCTTGCTATAAAGTGGCAGATCAATATCCACCCTTAAAACTGTTTTAATTATCTTTTTAATAAGCATTTTATTTGCAATAAGTTAAAACAGTAAACCTAACTATCACACGATGATATTATTATTGATTATAAAAGTGCATTGCATGGAGCTGCCAAGACCCAAGTAAGAAAAAAAATACATAAATAAAGCAAAGTTATCAAGATAATTAAAATGACAGCTTTGATCATACGCAGAAGAAAAAGGCTGATAAGAGCTTCTTAAACTGAAACTTTGGCCCACTGGAGATATAACGGTGTAATCAAATTAAGTGTCAGCTCCTGAATTCTAAGAGAATGGGCTTCATCCTTAATATTTAAGTCCTCACCTCTTTTACCCCACTTCTTAGCCACAATGAAAGACAAGAAAACTGGAATTGCTAAGTTAATTAGTGACCCTACTGCAGATAAATCCTTCCAGGTCCACTGCAAGTCTTTGCCTAAGCAGTGTTCTGCCCAGAGAGGTGCTCTTGTTGACTCTACTCTCAGCTGTTTCTTCCTGGTCCTCCTCTCATGTCTTTTCAAAACCCTTCAGCTTGTGGGCCATATGTTTGGACTGCAAAACCTCTTGGGAGGCTCACACTGCTCTACAAAATAGGAAAAACTGGCACATAGACAGCACACCTTATCATGATGCTGGAAAGTAGAAATGTGGCATTAAGGAAGACCCACCCACCCACCCCCAACCCCGCTGCCCAAACATCCTGAATTGGGCTGGTTTGGATTTCAGAGCCAGAAATGCCAAACCGTTCCATGAAGTAGGCTTAGAGATTTTGATGTGCCTGCTAACTGGTGCCCCCTTGCTGACTTCCATCCATGCCCTCCTGTTGCTCCCACACATCTACCAGCTGAGGCTGCAGTTACAGCCCCGTTGTTCCTTACCACTGCCCAGTGCACAGATTAAAACTAACAGCATGCACCATTAGAAGGCTATGTAATCAATGCACTTTTAAAAAAATACATATTTATTATAGGCAGGCCATAGAACTTGACATTGTGTGGCAGTGTACAAATGTTGTTAGTCAACAAATATAAACAGATTTAATAAAGACCAGCATTCTTATCCATTAAGTCTTTATTTCACGCTGCACCCATTCTGGCTTCAACAATATGTCAAGAGAAAGAATGACACTGCTTTCCAATAGACTGTTCTCTAATGGAAAGCTGTTTCACCGTATTATCAAATCTGTTTTCTCTTGCCTTGCTGTACATTCCTATCACATCAGCTTTTCTGATGAGGCATCTAGAAATCCATTCGCCAGCAAGTGCCCCCTGGCCTTCTAGTGAACAGATTCCCTCCCTGACCCACACCACTTCCAAGTAAGTACTGCTCAACGCTGACAAAATATGAAATGTTTTTATCTATTAAAAGGTCTTTTGTCAAGAACCTTAAGCTTTGTGGTCATGGGCTTTTTACTTATTTATTCATAATATCCGTTTAGCACTTCTTGACCACAACGGTGCTCCTGTAACATCTGCTATGGTTTAAAAGCTAGTTTTATAGGAATGAGATTTACAACATATATAGTGCTTATTTACATTCAGGCAGAGTGTTTATGAACCTCAACAGTTGTTTTACCTTCTGTGTTACCTTCCAAGCATTAGTTAAACACGTCCTCCATGTTTCACCAAAATGTTACGCTGAGTACACACTGAAGACTTACGTTTTTAAAGAGATTCTACAAACATTGAACAACGTAAATTTCTAGGAAGATAAACATTGCACCGCAAAAGATTAAAATGCTGCAAGATTATCCTCTGAAAGTGCAAGCTGCCATTATTGTTTGTAAAGCTATACAGTGGTACCTCGGCTTAAGAACTTAATTCGTTCTGGAGGTTTGTTCTTAACCTGAAACTGTTCTTAACCTGAAGCACCACTTTAGCTAATGGGGCCTCCCGCTGCCGCCGCTGTGCGATTTCTGTTCTCATCCTGAAGCAAAGTTCTTAACCCAAGGTACTATTTCTGGGTTAGCTGAGTCTGTAACCTGAAGCGTCTGTAACCTGAGGTACCACTGTATATTATGCAAAGACAGAAAAAAGCTGTATCAAACTTTTGGATTCTTCCAAAAATAAATCAATCTGTAAATAATAAAAGAAAAAATCTGTAAATAACACTCCTAATGTGATTCAGGATTTTGCCCAAATTGTATTTGCTTATATCCCAGTCTTAATTTAAGTAGTATCCTTTCTATAAGGGACAAACACTAATCCTCTGCTTTCCTTTCAGTAATATGCTCTTGCACTTAATGCTAACACACACACAAAAATACACAGACCAGCAGCTTTCCAACTACTTCCAATAAATTTCATTGAAATCAACTGAATATTTTCCTAAGTGAAAATGTACTTAACATGGATGTGTAAACAAGAATAAAAGTTTTTGAAAGAGTTGTGATTCATTTTAGAACCTTTATAAACTGTGTTTTTTAGAAAAAGATACCAGGCTGCTATTCAGATGAAGATCAAAGAGCAGAATTGCTGCTGGGGGAAGAAACAACAGATGTACTTGGGAAGGGTCACTGCTCAGTGAAAGAGCATCTGTATAAATTCAGGTCCTAGAATAACTCCCGTCTGAACCCTGGAGAGCCACCGCCAGTCAGCATAGAGAAAATACTGAACTCCATGGCTCACTATAAGGTAGCTTCCTTCTAAGAGAACTATGCATATTGTGACATGAGCTCATGGGTGCTTTGTTGACAGTGGTGCCCAAAGGAGGTTAAATGCAAATGATTTTTCTCCAAAACCTGCTTACAAACAACATTCAAAGCAGCTCTTTGAACTCCCTTATACAGATACTGCAGCTATTGTCACAAAAGCTGGGCTCTCTTCCTCTGGACCCACCAGTGACTTGGACTGGGGCCCAGAGGGAGAGAGCTCCAGCTCCTTCCTCCAGGGATTGCTCCTCTTCACCACTACTTGACTGGGGTGAGTAGTGGTGACAAGAGTAGTTCAATGCTCAAACTTAGGACGAAAGGGAGAAATGTGCTAAGAGGAAGAAACATTTGGCAAATCCTCACCGTGATCTACTGTACCCTATGTACCCACTGTCGAAGGATGTGTGGATCTAGAATTGGCCTCCACTGTCACTTATGGACTCACTGTTAAGACCGTGTTCATGGAAGTGATCGCCAAAGAAGAGAAGAAGCAGGAGTCTTTCCCAGCCTCAGGCCCCCAGATGTTGCTGGGCTACAATTGCCATCATTCTCCAGCCAGTATGGCCAATTGTCAGGGATAACAGTTGTAGTCTTGCAACATCTGGGGCTCCAAGGCTGGGAAAGGCTGTGTGACAACACCCAATTAAGTTACACAAAATGGAAGCGGTGTAGCTGGTGATGGGGTCTCTTCTAAGGTTTTAATTAGCCACTGATAACTGAATGAAATCATGTTTTAGTGCAGCAACACCATAAAGCCACCATTTGTTGCAACCATCACCACAACAAAGCAGACCTTCAAGTCAGCTATATGTTGTCTTCAGCTGCAACTCAATTTGCACCTTCTGCTGTCTGTGTTCCAGCTTTTCTCACAATAGCTCACTGAACTAAGGAGTCATTGGACTTCCAGACTACGGGAGATTGTACCAAAACTGCAATGGTGTCCAATCATTTCTGCATTCCAAAGACCTACGGCATTGACTCTAGAAGAGCTAAGGCTGCCAGGGGATAAATCCCCTGAGATTTCTTGACCGTAACAGAATCCATCTTGATCCGGGGACAGACCATTCAGATTGGTCTCCCAATTTTACAGGGGTAGCCTGAGCTCTAACTAGGTCATGAGCTGCCCATAGCAATTCCCAGCACAAGCCAAGAACAAATCCCACATATGTTACTGGGCCCAATAGATAAACCTATATCATATATTCCTGAGCTATACCTTTCTGTCAAGGTAACCTTAGAAAGGAAACTGAGGACCCTCTAGGTGACTTCAATACAAAATCAAAGAATGCCTCTATCAGCTCAGGAAGAGTGGTGGATAGTACACTAGTTCCATTGGATACTTAACCAAAGGTTTATTATATTTCTAGATTATAACAGCTGTACTTCCCTACCATCTGAAAGGATGTTATTGTTTTTGTGTACTCAACTGGCAACATCTGGGTCAAAACAGGCAACCCTGCCTCATTCAGTCAGGTCCCAGTAATGCATACCAGACTGACAGCCTGATTCAGGATTATATCATGCATAACTTTTGCTTTGATTGTGACATTGATAAGCACCGACTGAAACGAGGAAACTAGTGGAGTAATGGCCAGTGTGACTGGGACTGATGAGACGGAGCAGAAATACATTTTTCCCATCAACCACAGTTTATTCCTCACCACTCCCCTCATTTTCCATTGCACCCATGACTCGGATTTTGGTCATTTTGGGATTCTACTTGAAGAATACAAATACGAGAAAAGCACAAACCTACCACAGTTTTAATCCCACAGGAGAGTAGATGACTCTCTTTGTTTCCCAATTTGCTTTCAGCTACTAATCTTGTATGACAACAAAAGTTCACATTTTGTTCCTTCTTCTCTGTATGAGATTTCTGACTTGAATGAAACATAATTTCACATTTTGCCTTGCACAATATTGTAGCATGAAGGAAAACTGGGCATGTTTCAGGACATAAAATTCATTGCAATGCATCTTGATGATGCCACCGCCTGTTGGTAGTTTCAATCACTTCTTTTTGGCCTTTATCCTTCAGTGTGTTTCAGTAAAAACCATTCAAGGGTTCTCTTGGGCAGCTGTGAGATCAGCTGTCCAGCTCAAGAATGTGTTTTTTCTCTCCATCAGTAACAATTGCCCATGGCTGCTTTCCCAGATTGACAGTTCTAAACCTTCTGGCGGCTCTCCTGCTATTCTGTAGGAACTACATGCAAGACCAGTAAATTCTACACAAAACTGCATTTGGCACTAAAGCAAAACCCCCCACCCACCCACTCCCATTTAGTCAGAGTGATGAGTGACCCCTAGACTTAGGCTTAGATGCTAAATGCTACAATACTAAGCCATCCTTACCCAGAGAACACAGTGGGCTGAGTAAACAAACGATTGTGTTGCAAGTCCTACAGAGCTATCTGTTTTATGGTGCAGTGCACCTTGCCTGACCCTGTTTGCTTGTGTCGTAACTGTGGTCTGGATTATGTGGCCTTTCAGGTCATATGGCAAGCCAAGGTTCATGGTTTGCTCCTGACACAGTCAAGCATTTGGGAGAATCACAGCAGTGGCCCACAAAATCACCCCCTTTTGTTTTGTTTATTAATCTGAACTTTTCAGAAGCCACAGATTCTGTACTCAGCAATCATTTAGGTGAAGGGTGAAAGCAGAGCTGTAGATACAGGGGGAGGGGGGGCTAGCCAGGTTTTTTGCCCCAGATGAAGCCTCCAGAGGGGAGCCATTGAGGTTCCCTGCCTGTGGGGGTGCGCAAGTGTGTGTGTGTGTGTGTGTGCGCGCGCGCGCGCCAAACTGGGTCTTTGACCTGGGTGAAATAAAGCCAAGTTTCGCCTCTGGTGAAAAAAAGCAAAAAACATTCATTTGCAAAGAGATGGCTGAAGTATGTCAAGTAGAAAATAAATTACGTGAAATGACAGAAAGCAAGCACCACAGAGGGAAGCTAGTGCACTCTGTTTAAAGTCTGCTTTTATATAGGAATATTCATATTAAGTGGGTTAGAAGTTAGATACAATGGGGGGGCAGACTGTTTTATCTCATCCAAGTCTCCCAAGTAGGGAATGGAATGGCTGGCTGAAGAAGACAGTAGAGCACGGATCAACCCAATATATTTACAGAGTAATGTGAATGGATTCAGTACAGAAGGTGATGCCATCCATAGGTTTGCAAGCTGCTTGGATTCAACCCTTAAGATGGAGATAGTAGTTACCAAACTCACACCAGTTGAGAAAAGCCAACAAGTTTAACCTTAAAAATACTATTTTGAAAGCTGATTGGAAATGCAAACAGTTCAGTAATATGGGTGACTACGTAAGCAGCCCAGCACTTGAGCTGTTTTCTGTAGCGCAGATCATAGGTCCAACTTAAACAAGATGCTGGCATGCATTCAGTTTTACACATTCAAGATTTGATGGAGCCAAACATTACATTCAAAAAATTCTTAACCCACACACTGACCCCAAAATGCATCTCATATGCACCATCAAAGCTTCTCTCACAGAGTAGGTCCTTGGTGCTCTAGCACAACATGCAATAGAGCCAGAACACATGTGAGATGTGTGTGTGCACGCTATTCTGTAATTTATATAAGCTCTAAGTCTGCACAAAAATATTCAGTAGCGTTTCCTGAAAACTAGATTAAAAACAAGATTAAAAATAAAAACCAAGCAGTGTAGCTTAAGAACGCAGGGAGAGAATGTAGTTGAATGACAGAGAACATGCTTTGAATGCAGAAGGTCCCAGAGTTCAATATCCAGCATCTCCTGGTAGGCCTGGGAGACACTCCCATATGAAATCCTGGAGGTCCACTGCTAGTCAGTTTAGACCAGGGGTTGTCAACCTGGTCCCTACCGCCCACTAGTGGGCGTTTCAGTGTTCTAGGTGGGCAGTAGGGGGTTCTATGGCACAAGCTGAATCCTCCTTCCATTGAGCACTGGTGGGCGGTAAGGAAATTTTACCATCAAGTGGGTGGTAGGTAGAAAAAGGTTGACTACCCCTGGTTTAGACAGTGCTGAGCTAGATGGACCAACAGGCCTGACTCTGAGTTTCCTGTGTTCCCACCTTTTAAATGTGTATGGAATTCTGCACAAAAGCTTATGTACCATCAAGAGTTTCATCTTCGTCCATTCCCGTTCACTGTTGGGAGCAAAATGTCTCACTGGGTAAGACAAAACGGTTGTAATAGCTGGCACCTGGTTCAAAAGTTACACAGAAGCGTAGAAAACAAAAGCACAAGTTAGCTACAGGTACACTTTTACTCCTTTTATGCATCAGTACTTTTGACCTGACAACCCCTGGAGCTCATGCATCTCACCAGGGGTGAAATCTGCAAATTCCACAGGGCATGTTTCAGGAGGCTGTTCAATGCAGAAGCCAATATTGAGAAAAAGTTATACTTAACACCCAACTGATTTATGATCATTAAATATCTCCTCACTCTCCTCATCTTCCAATTAGCCTCTATTCCACTTTCAAATCTAGTACAATCCTCTTGTCCCTTATGTGCAATCCTTTCCATGGGCAGTCACCGTTCTACCTTTGTAAGCAGGACCTGTTTACTTACTTTTATATCCTGCATTTCTTCCACCATGGTTCCCAGGAGGCCACACATCCAGGCACTGACCAGACCCAGAGCTCCTCAGTTTCAGCCAAGTGCTGACCTCAGACTGTGTCCTGGGGCCATACCATGTTGCAAATTTATCCTTGCCTACTAAAAATGAGTGTCCCTGGCTCAAAATTCCAGTCATCTATGGCCTCCTCTATTATATTATATTAGCTGTAAGGCGCTCAAGCAGGCCACTACATTCCAGACTCCCATTTCTGTTTTAAAGTTTTATTTTCCAATTTGAACTCAATATTTTGTAGCTACCGAGTATACTTAGTCTTCATTTGGCTGTTTTTTGGGGGTGTTATGTTTACAGTTTTGTTACTTTTACATAAACTTCTGCAAACTCTGGGGTTTCCCCAAGCATGCCAGTAGCAACTTCTGCTTCTCAGTAGCCCCATTCCTATCAATACAGTGGTACCTCGCAAGACGAATGCCTCGCAAGACGGAAAACTCGCAAAACAAAAGGGTTTTTTGTTTTTTGAGCTGCTTCGCAAGACAATTTCCCCTGTGGGCTTGCTTCGCAAGACGGAAACGTCTTGCAAGTTTGTTTCCTTTTTCTTAACACCATTAATACAGTTGCGACTTGACTTCGAGGAGCAACTCATAGAATGCGGTGTGGTAGCCTTTTTTGAGGTTTTTGAAGACTTTGGTGATTTTTGAAGCTTTTCCAAAACTTTTCCGACACCGTGCTTCGCAAGACGAAAAAAATCGCAAGACGACAAAACTCGCGGAACGAATTAATTTCGTCTTGCAAGGCACCACTGTATTTACCACCAGGACTTGCTATTAGTGGGGTTGCTATATGTGTACCATATTTTTCTCCAAATGCTTCTTCTGTGCTCTTAACGTTAGTTTCCTTAAACAAAAATCTACTCTTCCTACAAAGATCTCAGCGTAACTTATATATGGTTCTCAGGTGTTCTCCTATTCAGGCTACACAGCTTCAGCATTAAAACTCCTTTGTATATGCCTTCAAACAATATTCTTTTCATTGTAGGCTTTTTTGGTTTTTTGTACTGTAAGCCACTTACCATGAGCCACTTTTGTACTGTATGCCAGTTTAATAGGAAAGCAGGGTAAAAATATTAAATCTAACTGTAACAGACTCCCCCTCTAATGACAGGAGCTGGGTAGCACGATCAACATGTTTATTGGTGGTTTAAAAGATTCAACTCTCCCTGCTAATAATGCAAGAGAGGTGCAGAGTTAACTGTTTATGGTAGCAAGGTATTGTATTACCGTATTTACTCAAGTCTAATGCACCATCAAATCTAATGTGCACCTTAATTTTCGCAACGCAATTCGGCCCAAACAGGTGAGCATTAGATTCGAGTAAATACGGCATGTGAAGGTTGTGCTGTATAAACTTTTCCGCCTCAAACACAGAGGTTCAGTTTAAAGAGGAGGCACTTCTAGAACATTCTTCTAGACTTTTTATTTAATTACGCTCAATGAGGGTTCAAGCCTGATGGTTACTCATGCTAACAATACTTAGTTACAGGCACATGCTCATATCACAGATAGGCAAGAACTTACTTAAACTCTCAGACCTTGTCTCAGGATAGACTACAGACGACTCCCCGTTTGCACGGGGATTGTGTTCCAGGTCATCACATGCATCAGTGAAGCATGTGCCAGCCCACCCCAATCTGCCCCCTTTCAGGGCTGAAAACAGCATGCGTGTCAGCAGTCACACACCAATCAAACACACACAAAATGGTTACCGCCTTTATTTCCACCTAGAATGGCTATTAACATTACTAAAACAACAACTCTCCCTCAGCCTCTTCAAAAATATTTACTTCGCCCTCAGGGAATTAGCCTGGGTTGCCATACTTAGCTTACCCCAATCCCTATCAGGACATGTCACCCACTTCCCAGGTCCCTATCTAGGTTTTTCCCCAAGCCATAACTTCTCATCTGACAAATTCCCATCTGACAATTTACCGTAACTGAAAAGTTATAATTTTCTGACTCACCTGGCCCTTCTGATTGGTTGCCAGGTCACCACAAAGCTGACCCAGAGTCTCCCCACCACGCTAATCTAATTTTAATCCAATTATTTATCTGTCCCCTAATGGCTGGAACACATATACTAGGAACTGGCAACTAGCACCTTTGAGGGACTATTTTGTTCCTCAGAGATGTCTGATATGGAGCTCAACAATGCTTCCCATCTCATGGCTTCCAAATATTATGTAACTTGGCTATTTTTCAGTGCTGACCTAGGAAATTTGCCTTCACCCTCTCCTGTCCATAAAAAAAGTTCAAAATTTTCACAAGGGAACTCTTTCAAGGGCCTATGGCTGTTCACATGGCTATATTGAGAGTCAGAGAGCAATTCGCCTGTGTCAGCTCTCATGGGACTGAATCAACAAAAGTAGCCAAACTTGCTCTTTTTGATCCTTGTTAAAAATTAGTTGCCAACTAGGTGCAGTACCTAGTTTGCAATCCCTCTTTGTTCCTCTTCCAAGCTTGTTTTTTTAAATAAAATTACTCTGCACCCACCCTCTAACCTTTAAATCTTGCCCCCCCTCTGCAATTGCATTAGCTTACAGTTAAGATGTAGTTCTCTACCCTAAGTTTCTGCCCCCTACTCTCAATTTTTCATTATCTTCTACTGTGCTTATTAAGAGAATACCTAATGCTAGTTTTGAAATGGAAAACAGAAAAAAGTGACACAGCGAGTCTTCCCTTCATGTTATAGAGCAGGTGAAAAGCAGCAACCCCTTTTGTTTTCCCACTGGGATTTGGGAGAGAAAACAGAGCATGCTGCCTCCCCTTCTGGGAACTCATTTCTGGCACATGTGATGTTTGTCAAAAGCTTAAAGTGCAAAGAGGATAGAGACAAATTTTTACATGTCTGCATAGCCATTTCCCATTACAGTCAACAGATATTTTGAGCACCACTGAGCATCAGTATATATTTCTATGCATACATATCTGGGAATAGATATAAGCTAGGCAGAGCACCAGCATTAAGAAAAACCCAGATGTATTTCCAGTAAGAAAGATTCCAAATCTCTAGAACAGCAAACTGCAAAAAGCCAGCAGCATAAAACAGTTGCTTTTCAGCTGTGCCCACTGGCAACATACTACTGCACACTAGCTTAACAAAGTGTTATCCCTAAAATATCCTGCCTACATTAACAAAATTCCCTAATAAATATATGAATATATGTTACCTATTCTTTCTCTCCCAAACCCGAGTCACGTGAAATGCATATTTTCCGTAACAGCAACAACAACAACCCATGCTAATACACCAAGGAAGGCTGTATTCCTGTTCTAAAATATAGTGCCACAGCCTTCTGCTTACAGCTGGATGAAATCAATCTATGTAAAGAGACCATCTCTTACCCCAGAGCTGCCAAACAGCAGACAGCTAAAATGGCTGGGGGCTGATAACAGTGGGTGCTGCCGGATTCAATTTTCACCAAACTGTAAACTGACATGTTGGTGTGTCATACATTTACATAAAATTTAGTCCGCAGTTATATACAAATAAAATTTCCATTTAGAACTATATTTGGCAATGCAGTCCTGGAGTCTTTATTTATTTTTGAAATTGTGAAGTGTTCCTAGCAATTGGTACCAATCACCCCAGTCTTTGCCAGTTGGAATCCATCTATTTAATCATATGGCTGGTGGATATGATAGTGGATGGATTGATATGATAGTTTAATTACCAGTGAACACCTCTTGAAAAGAAGAGGGGAACTTCAGTTGGTAGAGCATGAGGCTCTTAATCTCAGGGTGATGAGTTCAAGCCCCATGTTGGACGAAAGATTATTGCATTGCAGGGGGTTGGACTAGATAATCCTTGTGATCCCTTCCAACTCTACGGGTTCTACAATTTTATGATTGTTTTTCTTTTGGGGCAGTATGCCAGGTGAGCAAGACAAATTCCCTTGATATTCCTTGCAGAGTGAGGTGGTCAACCCATACTATTGCTTACCCTGATAGATGGGTTAGTTGCCCCTCTCCATCCTTTACATCCGAATAAGCACTGCCAGAACAATAGTCACACAGAATGAGCTACAAAAGAGGCTTACCATCTTTGCAAGATACAGGCTAGGTTTTATGATCTGGAAAACCCTACAAGGAACACTGTGTACACAAGCGTCCAAATGCAGGGAATAGTCTAACACAAATTAAGATGCAGGAGAAAAGCTATACAGTCCACGGAATCAAGATACATGGATGCTCTAAGGCTGGCAGGCAATTAGCAATGACAAAGGGGATGGCAGCAAACAAGTCGATAATTCAGTCAAAATGGGCTACAAGTTGCTGAACTGGGCTAAGGCCTAAAGCAGTCAGAGAGTCAAAAGTTTAAGTAGAAAAATAAAAATCAAGGTCAGAAGTAAAAAAAAAGGAGCAACTAGTCTAGTAAATATCTTTGCACACAGGCCTCTTCTGGGTATGCTGTGTCTCCCAAGAGTGGTCTGCTCCCCACATTTTGAAAAAGCATTCTGATCCAACTGCAATAAATTTCACTTAAACTGTATTTTAATAACCTTGCCAGTTATACAGAAAATCAGACTTGCTTCCAATGCTTATTATCACCACATGACTCTGGACAAGTTTTATAAGGCCTCTGAAAAAAGCATTATTTTAGGGTGGAAGAATTTCTGTTGTGCAGCTTTGAGCTTTTCGTTACACCGCTGATCAGCAAGGTCAATATTACAACTATTTACATTTAAACAAAACCCACATCTAATTTTGTAAAATGACTGAAACTCAAACCTGTTTGAATTACAAACGAGGGGAAGGAATTAAACATGCAATTATATACTACTTTTTTAACATCTATAGGCTCCTTGAAGGGACAAATTCTGATTCTTTTACCAACAGAGAAAGTTAATATTTTTGTACAAAAAAACCCACACACACATGCAGTACTGCCATCCAACTCCACTGTACAAGACCCAAAACACCTGAGCCTCCCCCCCACCCCCACCGCTCCCTCACATTAAGAGAGTAGAGAAGTCTGGGACCCTTTATGTCAAGCAACATCTTGCACCTGCTATTAATATAAAAGAAACTGTGTTTCCCAGAGCACAGCCTATATCCTGCATTATCCTACATCCCCCATAGAGCCTTGCCACATTGCAGAGTGGCACAGTGATGGAGAAACTCTTTTGGGTTACGCTTAGAAGACAGGTCTTTCAAAAAATGAGCCAAGACTTCCCTAAGCTAAGAGCAGAATGTTTGCTTCTAGGGATTCTACCATCTCTTCGGTTACAAAATACTTGCTTGCAGATAGTTAAGTGCATAGCTTAGTGGTAAGCATTAAGGAACTTTTCTACCCTGACAAGACAGTTAATCTCCTCATTCTCATTTGCCTATTCATCCAGTAGGATTACCTTCAGATCTCATATCACCACTGGCTGGTTCCTAATCTGCAAGTGACCCAAAGTCACCATGCCAAGATGCCCAAAGCAACATATCACCTCCAAAAGGATCCTTGTGGGAGGACAGGAGCAGGGCTTACAGGTGCAGCAGGGGAACTCAGAAATTACCAATCAATGAACAATGTGATCCCTCATGATTCTGATTTAGTCCTGAGCATGTTGATGCCAGTCATTAGCTTAATAATTGTCAAAGTCTTCAGCACCAGCTCAACAAACTACCATAAATGAAAAGCCAGAATAGAATAAAAAATATTTTCTCTTTTGGTTTCTTTCCAAGATTGTCTGTCATTTTCATGCCTTTATCTCTTAATATAGTACAGTAAGAATACCACCCAACCCCATATATAAATGATCCACAATCCTTTTTGCCTGTTCTCCTATATCTAGCTGCTTTTCTGCTATGACCATGGTTTTGCTGTTTTCATTGGTTCTGCTGCACTTTATATTCTATATCCTATCTGGTATCATTACTGATGAAGGGCAGGTTATAAATGTTTTTAAATAAAATCAAAATATAATGGTAGTTTTGTACACTCGGTGATAACCCTATGGTCCTAAATGTTCAAGTAATATTACTAGAAATCTGGGTGTGCCATACAGCTGCTAGCCCTCCTTTTACAGTTTCTGAGAGTTCTTACTAAAATAGAAACCCTGCATCCAGAGAGACTGCAGGTCATATCTGCACCCAGGATACATCATCAGCGGCCATGAATGGTGAATCCCAGAAGATCTTAGCAAAAACTCCTAAGAAACTTTAAAAGGAGATGATCCACCACCTTAAGTGAGCAGGGTTGTGACACACTCATTATAGTATAATAAGGCACCATGCTGTACATGAATATGAATCTCAAAATAGGAAAACCAACATGGAAATAGTTGTTTACAATTTTCTGAATTTAAAATATCATTTGGTCTATGGGATGAAAAATCCTAGTGGATCTTTCTCAGCTGCCTAGAATATTCATCCTTGAAATAAAACTTGTCCTACTACAGGCCAACGCCTACATGTCGTTCAGGAAAGGTGGCAACACAATCTCTTTTTATGCCCCCATTTCCTGATGGGGAAGGAACAACCACAAAATGTTGCAACAGAGCTTGTCCAGAGTTAAGAGATATTTCTAGGGGAGAAAAATCAGCTGCTTAGGGCTGGTGCCTGTATACACAGACGAAGTACCAGAAATAACCAGTTCATTTGCATTTATACCCATATGTGTAGTCCCACCATCACTCAAGCAAATGAACATATAAACATGAATAGTATAAACCCACCCATTTTACTCAACTGGCCTAATGTATTTATAAAGATAAATTTTAATGTTTTAATTCTTTCCACCCTAAAGGTTCACAGTAGATGTCTGCATTGCGGGGGTTGGACTAGATGACTCTCATGGTCCCTTCCAACCCCATTATTCTACAATTCTATTATCCCACAGATTGCTATTGGTCAGCCAACATACTAGACACATTGAGAACCGATTTTTATCCCATAACCAAGTAACTCCACTTCCTTCAGCCTCTTTCTATGTAGGCAGCATTTCTAGGGATCCACAATAACAAGAGTAAAAATGACAAAAGACCTGTTGATACAGGAATCATCTCCCACACCTTTGCCCAAAAATTCTTTCTTCCACAGTACCATAGTAAACTAAACTTGTAAACACTGAGCTGTGTCTGACTATGCAACGGGATATTTCCCTCTTAGTTAACTCCATCCGAAAGGAGCTCAAGAGGAGCTGCTTCCCAATTCATACCTCTCTTTCCATAGTTCCAGTGAACAGAAAGTGCCCAGCATCCATTTCTGCAGTGCTCAGTCTAGAGCAGTTATTCTACATGAACTATATCTCCTTTTGACTGAATGGTTATTCCTCACTCATCACTCAACAGCCCACCTAGAGCACATCATAAAAATGGGGTAATTTCAGTGACCTGGTTTGCAGGCAGTAGTAAAACAAATTGGCCAAGTGTGTGGAAGCATGCAGATACTTACAGTAAAAAAGTGGGGCTGCTCTGCTCCTCTCCCACTCTTCCTGCTGCCCAGAGGCAAGCCATGGTTTGGTTTAGTGTTATGGTTTGTCTCGCTCCAGAGGCACTTTTTCAAAAATTTAGGTCACAAACAGAGAAGGGCTTTATATAATCACCAGCACCTTGAATGTGGCTCAGAAGCAAACAGGTAGCCACTATAGTTCTTTCAGAATAAATGTTATGTTTATCCCAATTGGCCGTTCAATCTTGCAACCCATAGCTGCAACTTCTGGGTCATCTTCCAAGGACACCCTTCAAAGAGTACATTACAATAGTATAGTTAAAAGGTTATCTAGAATCACAGAAATGTAAAAGTTGGAAGAGACCTCAATGGTCATCTAGTCCAACACCCTGCAATACAGGAATCTTAACTAAAGCATCCATGACAGATGACCATCCCACCTCTGCTTAAAAACCTCCAAGGAAGGAGAGTCCGCCACCTCCCAAGGGAGTCCATTCCATTGTCGAAAAGGACATGTCATCTATTTAAACCACTCACAGCACCTCCATCTTGTTGAGATCCAACTTGAGTTTATCAGTCCTCATCCAGCCCATTACAACTGCCAGACACTGACCCAGCCTCACCTGATTATGGTACAGCCTCCTTTTTGTCACATACCTGTGCATAGTTTTCTTATTTAACTTGGATAGCCTCCTAACCAAACATTTTTCTCTCCTCAGTACTATATTAGCAGTAACATGTTATAAGCAATTACAAAGCTTCTCTAAGTTAGGAACTTTCAAAAAATATAGCAGCAAATAATTGATGCAGTAACGGGAAATTAGACGTTAAATCCTCATAGCTATGGTATAAACTGAAAGAATTTCATAGATTAATTGTGGTATTTTAGAATGCGCTTTTTTTCTTTTCTGCAAAACACAGCTGGCACAACACAATGTGTAAGCATTAAGCAGGTTAGTCAGGCAGGCAAAACTGACAATTGATTGGAAAACTATTTCCATATCTACAAAAGAAGTTCATTGGTGCACATAGCCTCACTAGCATGTAAGAGCAAAGGCCCATCTCTAATACAGTGGTACCTCAGGTTACATACGCTTCAGGTTACATATGTTTCAGGTTACAGACTCCGCTAACCCAGAAATAGTACCTTGGGTTAAGAACTTTGCTTCAGGATGAGAAGAGAAATCGTGCTCCGGTGGCGCAGCAGCAGCAGGAGGCCCCATTAGCTAAAGTGGTGCTTCAGGTTAAGAACAGTTTCAGGTTAAGAACGGACCTCTGGAACGAATTAAGTACATAACCAGAGGTACCACTGTATCAATCTGCACTGACATGCATTTACAACCAACTAAAATGTTGTAAGTATGGATTCATGAAGAAGGCTCAAAACCAAAGTAACCAGTTGAGGAATATACTAACACATTTTGTTCTTCGGCAAGTTTCTCATTCTAACATGGTTATTTTTACAGTCAAGAGGTTTTAAAAATGGATTTAGAATAAAGGTACATTTGAATATTTGTCCAAATAGGGTAACATGATTTTATTTTTTCAAAGACTTAAAAAAAAATATGTAGAGGCAGTCTATTTTTGTAAAGAGTCAAGTGGATTAGCTAGCTAGCTATGTAGCTTACAGAAAAGCAAATACTTAGAATGGCCACTGCAGAAGACAACCCTAGCTGGCTGTTACTAAGAAATGTGGTTAACTACATCATTATTTAAAAATAACTTTAGGAATCACCTCTGAAGGATCACAGAAACATTTGACTGTAGCTACTTATGTGGCTCATGATATCATGCTATTATTTTTGTGAATCATGTTAACCAATAAGCATTTACCTAACTTTTAAACTATTTGAAATAGTGCACATAAAGTTGTAAATTCTATAGACAGTGTAATGTAGTGGACAAAGTATTAGCCTTAGACAAGGCATACATGGGCTCAAATTCCTGACTGAGTGCATGTCATCAACTCTCGCCTCACTGAGTTGTTGCAAGGATACAATGAGATAACTTTTGAGTTCTGTAGAAAAAGGACAGGATAACAAATGAAATGCTGTAACTGAAATTAAATGTCCCTCCCTCACCAATAGTTTCTTATCTACATTTAACAAAAAAAAAGGTTTCTATAAATAGCTATCACACAGTAATACTTGAGGCAGAGGGCCTTCTCGGTAGTGGCGCCCTCCTTGTGGAACGCCCTCCCACCAGTTGTCAAAGAGAACAACAGCTACCAGACTTTTAGAAGACATCTGAAGGCAGCCCTGTTTAGGGAAGCTTTTAATGTTTGATGTATCACAGTATTTTAATATTTTTTTTGGAAGCCACCCAGAGTGGCTGGGGAAGCCCAGCCAGATGGGCGAGATATAGATTATTATTATTATTATTATTATTATTATTATTATTATTGACAACCACCCAACCACCTCATAAGAACATGAGCCCTGCAGGATCAGACTGAAGGCCTATCTAGTCCAGCATGCTGTTCTCACAAATGCCTCTGGGAAGCCTATAAGCACCTCATCCAGATCTCACGTTCCATATTAAGTTCTATAATGCCCTGCCATTCGTGGAACCTGATCTCCTGCAATCAAATTCAGCCTCTATTGCTAGGAAGCCCAGAGCCTCAGTTGGTTTCCCAATGAAGTCTACCATATTGCTTCAAAAGCGACTTACTAAGGACTACCACAGGTACAGCTCCTTTACTTACCCCCTGTTGTCTTAAAGAACCAAGTATTATGGTCTTCTGCCTCAGTCAACGATCAGGACTAAGCAACCCTTGCCTTCTCTGGATAAGAAAACTTCTGTTCCTGCTAGATCATCTTCTGAGGTCATTTTCCTTGTGTGCCTCCTCCTCGAGAGATCTGGCGGGCTTCTCTGCAGTGGCTTCCCATCTATGGAGTGCTCTCCCCCCAGGGAAGTTTGCCTGGTACCTTCATTATATGCCTTTAGGCGCCAGGCAAAAATGTTCCTTTTTAACCAGGTCTTTGGTTGATTTGATTAACATCTTATGCCCTTTTAAAATGTGGGTGGGTTTTTTGGAGGGTGGGGGAGGGTTACTGGGTTGTTGTTTTTATTTTGGTAGTGTATTCTATGGTTTTATATTTTGATTTTATTCTGTGAACCATCCTGAGACCTCCAGGTATAGGGCGGTATATAAATTCAATAAATAAATAATAAATAGATCAACAATGAACAGCTTTCTACTTAGTTGTGCTGGAACTGGTTTACTAAACATACTAGGCTTGTACTCCATGGTTGTCCTCTACTGACAAGTGCCCCTTGATCCAGTAGAGTCTTCCAAAGGAACAGGGAGGGGATTTTGATCTGTTCCATGACTTCCCATTCTATCCCCTCCATGACTTCCCATTCTGTTGCAAAAGGCCCACCAACCCTTGAAAGCAGATTGGGGGCTGCAGGGGGGAAAGGTGAAAATCACATCCCTCCCTGGTTCCACTGAGAAGCCTCTGTTGGGTCAAAGTGTCTTCTATCATGAGAGGGACATTTGGAAGAACTTCATAAAGAGGAGTCAATGTATTCCATTGGGATAACCCTGCAAAGAGTCATGCTGGCCTGAGAAGCAGCGACAAAAATCACAGCTCCTCTTACTCCTGGATTTAGTGCCTTAGAAGAAAATGCACATTCCATTTATGTGTACGGCTTGCACAGCCAGATGTAGAGATAATATTTACCAGTGATGCATTAAAATATGGAGTACACACTGGTTAAAATAACTGCTGTCTTAGACTGAGATATCAAGTGTATCAAAACTGAGCTTACTTTCAAATAATCCGTAGGATTTACTTCCAAGTGAATATTTTTGAAATAGTGGATAAAAAAGATCGAGTGGTCTTTATGTTAGAAGCTGCAAGGTATAGATTTGATTTCATTCAAGGAATTATTTGGTTAAATTGAATCTAGACACAATGTAGCCATAATCTGCCACAACATTAAATACAGAGATTTTTAATATCATAAATCCCTAATCCTAAAAAGGCTTAGGGACGCATAGTCACATTTCATTCATGTCTATATAAAAATATGTAGGACTAGCACCTCAATTGTTATGTAATTTATTTCGAATTAAAGTAAAAGAGAGTGCTGGGATATTTTTTTGTATAGGAATCTATTATGACAATTTGCCAGATTATTAGTAATAACCTACTCATTTATTCCTGATCAGTCAAGGTAGAAGAATGCAAGCCTAAAGGCCCACTCTTAGTATCTAACAGATGACCATCCGGAGAGTGGGAACAACGTCTGAACAGGCCCATCTGTCTTTCACTTTTGTGGTAACGGACATAAGCTGCCATTATTCAACCCCCAAAATCAATTCAGCAAGAAAATCCTGCACATTCAGAGAAGTACAGTCATACCTCGGGTTACAGACGCTTCAGGTTGCGTTTTTTCGGGTTGCAGACCGCCGAAACCTGAAAGTACCAGAACGGGTTACTTCCGGGTTTTGGCGGTTGCGCATGCGCAGAAGTGCTAAATCACGCTTTGCACATACGCAGAAGCGCCGAATCACAACCCACACGTGTGCAGATGCGCCGCTGGCGGGTTGTGAAGGTGCATCCCTCATGGATCACATTCGCAACCCGGGCATCCACTGTATTCCTGTTCCTCCAGTCGTCACTTCAGTGTTCTGAGGGTGAACTGGAACTGGCATTGTAAACCGATGCCTGGTTCAAACTCTGGCTACATGACACCTCCCACAACCAAAGCATACAGTACCTACCATATTGTGCCACAAACAACAGCAACAGGTAGAAGAAAAGAATCCAGCAGATTCAGAGGAAGGAAAGCCAAGCCACAAACTAAAAATGTACAATTTTAAAGAATCCAGGGCAATGAAATAGCAGGAGGAAAGAAGGGATTATAGGTTCTCTCTTCCTCTGTGTTCCATAAAGGGAAATGAAAACAAAAAAGTAAGGACATCTATTCACAAGTTCATCTATTCACAATCCTTATATGATGAGATACCCTCCTGTTTCAGGGTTTTCTCTACATTACAGCCTATGAGTAGTTCGAATCTTCTGGCGGCCACTAGGTTAGTGAAGGCTGGGCCCTATAGCTTTTTAAATTTATTTATTTAAAGCTGAAAAAACAGGGCATTTGGGTCCCCCCCCAAAACAACAACAATGTATTTAGGGGAAAGAAAATTAGTTTCCAAGTCTTTTAGAAGCATCATGGCAGGTTTGGGTATGTGAACAATGCAAATATGTACTGCAAGCAGATACATATGTTTTCCTGGGTGAGCTTGGTGCAGGCATTATCTCGCACCCTATACCTAAACTGCTTCACAGGGTTGTTGTGAAGACAAAATGAAGTGCAAAGAATCATATATGCTGCCTTGAGCTCCTTGGAAGATATGTAAGATCTAAATGTAAAAAAACCAAACAAACACAGAATACAGTTAAACCCACCCACTACTCACACAGAAAAATGGATACAAGCTTCTGTATTCCTCTACAAACTAAATGCAGATTTTGCATGCATGACAAAAGCCAATCAACACTAAGGTAGTAAAGTCACATGCTCTGAATGTGCATGTAGCTGTTCATATTACACAATGATTGCTTCTATTTTGTGCTGACCTCAGGTGACGACTACAATCTTGGTATTGCATGCACAAGTGGGCATTACCCTGAAACACCAATGTCATATGTTTTGAGGGAGGAGCAAATTGAGTACAGTACTATGAAGGAGAGAAGCCTACTTCCCTAGGATTTCCATGTGGAAAAGCAACAGGGGAAGCATTTAAAATAACTTCCTCTGGCTGTTTTAGTGGAAAAAAAGATTGGGAAAACTCAGCCCAGAATAAAGTCAGGCAATACATGCCTTGTTAAGAAGAGTTTGGATTTTATATCCTGCTTTATCACTACCCGAAGGAGTCTCAAAGCTGCTAACATTCTCCTTTCCCTTCCTCCCCCACAACAAACACTCTGTGAGGTGAGTGGGGCTGAGAGACTTCAAAGAAGTGCGATTGGCCCAAGGTCACCCAGCAGCTGCATGTGGAGGAGCAGGGAAGTGAACCCGGTTCACCAGATTACGAGACTACTGCTCTTAACCACTACATTAACAAATACATTACAGTATTTGAGGGGGGAAAGAGGAATTTTGATGGACCTATGCATCAGGAATATCTAGAATGAAGCTGCTTCCAGACAGAGGCTTAATACTGCACATTGGTTGTTAGCAATTGTTTGTTTTTGTAATTTAGAGGATTTTGTGCAGAAAATTCATTTTAAAGGGAGGGTGCAGAATACAGGGTGGCATTTTGATGCCAATGTTGCCATGTGGATGCTATGGAAAACTTGCATGAGCGGCACCTGTCTAGAAGCATGCAACTGTTTTTGAGAAATGTTGGATATGGCTCACAGGATTCTTCATATTTTGAACATGACTTCTGCAACTACGAAGAGCAGAAACTCTAGGTTTTGTTTCTCAAGCCAACATTCTACAGCAGAGTTGAAAGGCAGTGTGATCTTGCCAACAGCCAAGTAGAATTGGATTGGGAAGACCTGGGTTCTAATTTCAGCACTATCTTTAACAAACCTCTCTTTTTGGGAGGGTCGGGTTGGTGTGTTAGTGGAAGGAGATTCAGCTGGGCTCCTGTCTAATATTACAGACAGTGAAGAATGCCAATTCAGCCTTTGAAACAGTCATATCTTTGCATGAATGTGATTTCTATTTTTGTGATTCAAGCTGCAAAATACAACCCTAAAGTGTAAAAGCATTTTATTTTGCTATTAATACCAAGGACAGCCTTGTGAAACATTTTTCTACCAATTTTGGTCATATGCAAATGAATTTATCCAACCGTAGCTGAAAGCTAAGTTTCCTAATCAAGATGATCTTTTTTCAGAGGCATAATATAGAATATTACTACTAAACAGTTCAAACAAGCTTTTGGACTCTGTAAGGAAGTAACACCTACTATTTCCTAGTACCACAACATAGCTATGAATGCCTTTCTGGTCTGTCACTTGGCAGTGGGATGGCATCTTCACACATACACGAATAAGAACACATTCCAACCCTGTCCCACAAAAACACAAGACCAAACAAAACACACCAACACATTGCATGTTTAAGTCAAAAAGGGCACAGCATCACAGAATCACCTGCAACAGTCAAGAGAAAAAAGGAGATGAACAAAGAATATAAATCACCCTAAGAATTAAATATAATTTTAAGAAATTCAAGATAGAAAACAGTGTGTAGTTCTCTACCAGTGTGACATGATTAAGCAGAAGCAAGTTCCTAAAGAATTCAATCAAAATTATTGAGCTTAGGAAATCAAGTCATTTTTATCACTAGCAAAACCTGGCTGGCCAGCCATTTTAAGAAAAGCATTGTAAGACCTATTGAAATATCCCTTTCATAAGACGATAGGACTCACCTCCTTGTACATTGGCTTCCACTATATCTGAATTAGTACCAACACACTAATAAACCTACCTGGTCATTTTATTTGTTATCATCTGAAAAAAGCTATAGGAAATCTTGGGTGTAAAAGTTAGATCCACAGACTTCCATGGGACTTACCCCAAGATTAAACATGTACAGGACTGCAACCTTAAAATGTCAACTGAGTTTTTTAACCAGATCTAATCCTTTGCCTTACATTCTTGCTAAACACCTATAAAATGCATCACAAGTATCGGTAAATATCGTTTACTGGTCTGAAGTTGTATTTTAGCAATGAAATATTTTATGTCATATATACATTTAGGACAGTCTTACAGTATTTAACTTGTTTCTGAACCTGAGATGAATGCTAACATAAAATACTTGCTCTATATCTGGATTTGGTTTTTTGGTGTGCTCTTTTTTCTTTTCTTTTTTTACTACTTTGAAAAGTATGTACTTTTGGAAACATTTTTTCTGTTTCCTGAGGTTTAGGTGGCTGTTGTATAAACAAAGAAGGACTCCAAGTAACAACAGCAAGACCTATTGGAGGGCTAGGTCCAGTCTAAACAGAGGCTGACAACCAACTTGATGAATTCCTGTCCTTTGTGATAGCATTATATATTTTTGCACAGACTAAACAATTCCTCTTAAAACAAATGAAGACTATGTTGAGTCATTCAACTCCTGGTTTTGTTGTAACATAGTGCCACAACAAAGCCAGCTTGACACATTGCAATAAATTATTTGCACTTTCTTTATATATCAAAGAGCTGATGAAGTTGTTCTAGTGATTATAAGCATTTAGGGCTGAGTGTGGATAGAACAACTGTTAGCAATAAAAACTGTTGGTCATTTTCTTCCGGGCATTTTACTTTCTCCCCACCTCCATTCCCAGATCAATATGGAAAAGGAGCCCAAGTTCTGGAGTGCTCTGTTCATTACACCTTGGGCCATAGAAGCTACTATCATGGGGGTTTTTAGGATAAAGAAAGAAAAGAAAGAAAATGGTACTTCTAATTTGTCTGTCTGTCCTAGTACTGTACATATAACAAAAGGGGGAAAGCAATCCTAACATGTTACCTTACAGCAGGGATGAGGTACCTGTGCCCCTACAGGTGTTGCTTACTCCAGCTTTCAACAGGCCTAATGAACATGCCCAATGGTCAAAGATGTAGGAATCTGGTAGTCCAACATCATCTGGCAGGTAACCTATTCCTGCTTTATAGTCATATACATACATACATATGAGATATGATGAAATAATCTGTGAAAAAGATGTCATTATTCCATTTCAGAAGTTTCTACTTTCAGTGTCCTTAGTATTGTTCCTTTGGGATAACCAAATTCTATTTTAACTGTCCAACAGTGGAGCAGACTCCCACGAGAGGTGGTGGTTGACATTCCTTCACTGGTGGTTTTTAAGCAAAGATTGGATGGCCACCTGTCATGTATGATCTAGTTAGGATTCCTGCAGTGCAGGGGGTTGGACTAGATGACTCTCGGGATCCCTTCCAACTCTACACTTCTAGGATTCTCACATGTAAATGGTATGTACATTCAGATGTGCTGTTAGTAAATCAAAATGTCAATTCAACTATAATTTCTAACTCCGTGATTGGAGTAAAAAGGTTGGGGGAGACCCTGCTCTGATTCCCAACTCACCCAATGAAGCTCACTGAGTTACCTTGAAAGAGTCACTACCTTTCAGCCTAACCTTTCTTACACGATTGTTGCTGTATGGGGAAAAAGAGAGGAGAACCACATCTGCTACGTCAAGGAACTTGGAAGGGGAAGGATATAACAAATATTTTTGTTATATTTTTTTAAGGCAAAGACATCTCCTTCCTAACTGCTTGTTTTAAAAACTACTCCAAATGAAAACATGCAGGAACTGTGTTACAATGAGAAAGTGAAGCTTTAATAGGTTACTGCATTATAAATGTTACTAATGCATTGCCTTTTGTGGCATTTATCTCCAGCAGAAATTGAGAACATACCCTAACTTAAAGTAGGGAGAAGGAAAAAGCATGAACAGAAAAAATATTCTTGCTGCTGCTTTTCCAAAATGCGCGGAGAGCTAGAAATATTGTTTGCTATGCACAGGATCTCTGTGCAGAAGTGGTGTTTGCCCAATCCAGCAGGCTATGCAGGCAAGCTGTCCTACATGCCAAAATCATCTGGAAGTGGGAGGAAGGGAGGGCTAAGCCAGTAACAGGTTAAGAAAGCAAAAGACTTTCCAGTTTGCTAACAGCATTCATCAAGCCAGACTCACTGTCCAGCTTTTAAAAAGTGATAATGTAAATGTAAGCAGAGCACTTGTATACAGCAAAAGTAGGGACTCCCAATTAATTAAACAAACAAACAAACAAACAAACCATATTGTATAACATCGTCACCATCAGTAACATATGCATAAAACTTCAATATACAGAACAGAGTTGAAGCTTGTCATGCAACATCCCACTCCTAAATGGTTGTGTTAGCTTCAGCCAGATGAACACCATCACAGATAAAGCACTATTCTAAGAATGATCAAATGAGGTTCCATTTGCCATTTAGTTTCATAAAGTGCTGCACTGAAAACTCCTGTTGCAATCAGGAGTGCCCACGTGGTAAAACAACTCTAAGGGTTACAGATGGGGCATGTAAAATTGCAACACAGAAGCGGTCTACCACAGAGAAGTAGCACACAAGCCCGCCCTTTGAATGCAGAAATCCTCTTACTACAAATCCCGAGCACAGCACAGGGTCCCTAAAAAGCAACAAACCAAGGGTCAGGTTCCACAATGGATAAAACGGCGACTTCTGCTGGAACTGGAACACTACAGCCAAATCCTAAAGCCTGCTACCAAAGCAGAGCACTGTAGTTTTTTGCAGGCCCATACTTTTCGTAAGATTAAAATTGTTTACTCCAGCTCTCAGCAAGCCTAGCCACTGTTCATAGAAATGTAATAGACTACACTGAGGGAAGAGGCTCAGAATGCCAGTATGGTGGGCATTGCTTAAACAACAGTATATTATTTGCATAAGCAGGCATTTATTATCATATTTGCGCCTACATTTCAACATCAGTTTTTAGTATATAACTTAGGAGCTCCAGGTGTACTTGGCAGGTAGAAGCACCATTAAACAAAGATTAGTTTCAATAAGTAAGAATCCACATTTATGATGTTAAAATTATACTAAAGGAATCAGTTATTTTAGTGCCACTAACTTACACAAGTTTTTTGCCAAACTCTTGTATTGGCAGCCACATACTTCAAAAAGAATGCCAACTGTAAAATAGATAATATAGTTGTGTTCAACTAAATGGAAAGTAACAGCTGACGCAAAAAACTCGTATTATTTGCTTATGCTGCATGTCTATAGGGCAAGTATTTGCATAAACTTCAATATGGATATCCATAATCAACAGCATGTTTAAAATTGCACATCTAGAGCTTTTAAATTTTTTGCATATGTATGAAGGTGACCTTGAACAATAAACAAATTCTGAATAAATTCCAAACCTTAGTTCATTTAAAATTCCTGTTCCCACTGAACTTGGTAGGACTTGCTTCCAAGTAAACACACATCAGACGTGGCTGTAAATATGGGTGACACGCCAATACAAAATAATTATCAGCCAAGGCATGTTAATAAGTAATATTTGGAGTTCACACCATGCTGAACCACTAATGGGAGTAATAATACGAAAGAGATAGTGAGGAAAGCAACTAACTTTATTTCTAAAAATACTTATATACCACTTTATCATAAAAAGAAAAACATTAGGAAACAAATCTACAGTTTTAACCCGTAGTTAGGGAGATGAACCACATAAGTCATAGATGTGTGGAAGGCAAAGTCCACTTTCAAGTTACCAAATTCTGAATCCCAATCCTAGCTTTAAAGCAAGCTATGGTTTGAAAAAATGTTTCTTTTATTCCTACCCTTTCGAAGCACAAGCTTGCTACAGAAACTAAAAAAACACACACCACTATTTAACAAACTCCAGTAATACAGCAATTATATTGTTGTTTGGACTACCAGGGATCACAATTGCAGAGTTATAAATTAACTCTGTGCTTGGTTCAAAAGATATTTTGGCAGGCTAAATGAATACAGTATTGAATTTATACCTAAACAAGAAGCAACAGAAGTTTGCCACTGTGCTGCAGATGTTTGTCACACAAGCACACTGCTGTAAGTGGTTAACAAACCTGCACCACCTCTCTCTGACAGGATGGGTGGGTGCAAGACTGTCAAATGCACTCTACCACTGACTGTCCTTGTTCTCCCCTTGATTCTGAAAACAAGATCCTGCAGCTTGCTGCACAACTTGAGATCTGCTGCTAATGGAGTATTCATTATAGAAACATTTCACTTTACAACATGCTACTGAAAATACCTATTCTCAGCAAGGAGATATCATTGGCTATGGACTTGCTATATTCATACATATTGCAACTGTATTATTTTATGTAACTTTTAATGCAGCTAATCTGTGTTTAAAACTAACAGTATGGGTTATATGCCATTCAGCTATTATGAATCCTATGCCCTGTAGCGATCACTTTTTTTAAAAAAATAAACCAACTGTTTTCTTTAAAACTAATCAGACTTACAACCAGGAATCCTTCATTTTGTAAATCTATTATTCACCTACCAGCATTGTCTTATCTCCCCGTACCTGTTTGATATGTGACAATAATATCTAGAAAGTAATTAAGAAAGGCTAAGACTATAGGCATAAGCTGCCATAAACAATCTCTTGATGGATGCGCTGTCACCTTTAGGAGGGCAGTCATCTTTCTTCCCCCTCACCCACGTCATTTATCCTTGGTTTTCACATCACTTGCTGTGCGTTTGTCAACAGGGTACAAAATTGCTCTGCACAGGTGCACCCAGCATCCCACAGAATCAGCAAAAACCTGCGTAGTCTGAAATCTCTGCATGGAAAGCTGATTCCGTACTTAACTAGGCAGCAGTACCTTCCTTCCTTCTTTCATTTCAGAAGCACAAGTTCTCGCTCCCCCCCCCCCACAATGCCCCCAACTTTACCTCTTTATACAGACACAGGCACCAAAGCTCCACATTCATATAATCAAAATTCAATGGCCAGGTTGTGTCCTCTCCCTGCTTTAAAGCTGTGTGTGCACCTGCACAAGTCAGCAGACACATTTACTGCTACATACACGGCTGAGTTGGCTCACCTGGAGCCTGCCATTTGTGCATGTCCCGTTCCATCATCCACTTTCCTACCCCCAAATAGCAGAGAACCCCAGGTAGCATATCCTCTTACCTTGATGATGCTCGTTTTCTTGGGGTGACCAGGTTTGCCATCTGGCTGCAGGGTGGGACATCCTCTCTCTGTGGCAGGGCTGCCATACTGAGTAGACTCTGTCTCTTCTCTGGTGCCCATCAGAGCACAGTCCCCATTGGAGACCCCGTTGCCGGCACTGTCCAAGTGGGTTCTTGCAACCCCACCTCCTCCTCCACCACCACCACCTTCCCCATCTCCCGCTTTGAAGGCCACCTTCCCGTGTGCAGGGCTTGGGGAGGACGCTATGCCCCCACTGCTGGTGCCACCCCCTCTGCTGCCAAACTCCGCCATCAGCCTCGCCAGTTCTAGAGGAGCAACAATATCGACGACCCTTCTCTTCTCCCTCCTCCTCCTCCTGCTGCTGCTGCAGCAGCTCGGCGATGATGATGATTGGGCTTCTCCTCCTTCCGCTTTTTCTTTCTTTCTTTCTCCTCCCCGATATATGCAAAGGCTCTAAAGAGGCGGGTTGCAAAACTCTCCCGTCTCCGACCGTCGGTCAAACTGCAAAGGTTGCAAAGCGCCGGAGCGATCGCACAGATCCCGGTTCCGCCAGCGCCAGCCGTGGCTTTTCAGCACCTGGGAGAGGAAACAAGAGAGAGAAGGAGGGGGGTAAAGAGGGGGGCGGGATGAAACGTGACAATCAGCTTTCAAATGAGGCGCACGAAACAATAACATACTTTGTAAAAAATACGACGTACTGCATGCATTCGGTGGGGCGGCGATGAACTGCCTTACACACACACACACACACACACACACACACACACACGCAACGCAGCGTGCACGAAGAGGTGAAGGATAGGAGTCCTCCCCGAAACACAACAACAAAGGCGCTCTCCCCGAGGGAGGTGGGAGGGGAGGAGACAAGAGAGCTCCCCCCCACATAAGGAGCTAGAGGCACGGGCGCGCGCGCGAGGCGCAGCACCCTTGCAAAAAAGGCGGCAGCTGCTGCTGCTGCCGTCGCTACTAAACCAACAGCGACTTCAAAGCAGCGGTGATTATTTGTGCATTATCTGGAAGGCGGGGAGGAGAGCGAGCAAGCTCTGAGAGGAAGTCGCGCGGCCAGTCACTTCCTCACAATATCGATGCTTGCTTGCATCGTCCTCCTCCCGCTCGCCGTTATAATTCCCGCGTGCGCGGGGGGCCAAGGAGCGTCTCCTTCCCTTCCTTGCCGGAGAGCCGTCCCGCCTCTTTGTGTCCTCTCCTACCGGCTGCACACGCAGCTGAGGGCACTGCAGTGGCGGCTCGGAAGCGTTCACCTGTGCCGACACGGGGACACAGACGCGCGCGCGAGAAAGTCAGCACACGCAGAGAGCCGCCTTGTGCACACACACACATATACACGTCCCTCTTCCTCCAGCACCCAGGAGCATTTTTACGCGCTACTCTTAACCTGCCCCTCCCCGCCACCGGGCAGGCAAGCAAGAGCGCGCGCGCCCCTCCCCGGTTTCTGGGCTCCAGAGCAGCACCTCTTGCGCGCGCGCGCAGAGTCCCCCAAACTGCCCTTCCCCGCGCTCAGGCGCTGTTTCGGCCAGCTGTCACTTTTCCCGCCTTCCTTTCCCTCCCGCAACCTTTCCAGCAGCTCTCCCTCCCCGTCCAAAGAATGCGCACACCTCCACGGCAAGGTGACAGAGTCGCCGCCGCCGCTGCTCTCGGCATGGCCGCAGTCAGAGCAGGCGTCCCCTCCCTTCCCGCTTCCCCGCTATGGTCGCCGCCTCTGCCTGAAGCCGGATACGCGCCGAGAGACTGATTCATGTGCCTGGGCTGTGCTTTCCCCCACCCCGTCTCTTGCCTCACCCGTTGGGAGAAAGGGTGGCGGGCGGCGGCTGCCGCGGCTTCCCTCCTGGGCTGCCTGAGGTAAAGGGGCAGCTGCGAGCGTGACGCCGGAGCGCCCCCGCCTGTGGGAAGGCAGGGAAAAGCCCCGCAAAAACAGCCCCCGCCTCCGTCTAATTGCCTGTGCGTATCTTGCACCGGTGCCGGCTGGGCCCGACCCAGTTGTCAATCAGACGGACGAGCACCGCTCAGATTGGGCAGCCGCCCAGCACCCCCTCCGGCAAGCCCAACACACTACAGTGGAGCCGAGGGAGGGAGAAGCCAATCTGTCAGGCAAATGTTGCCCACTCGGGGTGACCTGGCGCTTTGCCTTCACAGACACCCCCTTCCTTTTTATCCCCCCCCCAAATAACCAGTAGCTTGGGGTTGTTTTAATGGCGAAGGAACTCAGCCTAAAGTGCTCTTCCTTCATATTCCTCTCATTTTTTTGCTTTTCAACACACCTTCCTCTCCTGACCTCTTCCAGGGCTATTTTCCTTGGTCTCTCATTTTATTTTGTTTTTTAAAACCACACTTTTTACCTTGATGCGAACAACCGCGTGTAACATGGCACTTTCACAAATGGGTTTAATTGTTTTGTTTTCATTTTCCGCTTCTGTGATTGAATCTAAAGCCTCGTTTGGCTAGAACATGCGTTCCATTTAAAACTGGCTCTCTCCTGCGTTAATAATGCGCAGAAGAAGTGATACATTCCAGACTAAAATGCATTCTCGGCTTCACTTGTAAAAATGCCCTCAGGACTTTCAGTGGTTAACCCATTGGACCATCTGGATTGGGTTAGAGTCACATTCCTGGACGATCAATCCTTTTCCTGTCCATTAATGGCTTCCAAAGTGTAAATCAAATTGAAATGTGTGTACATGCCGTATGCTCAAGGACATATAGATGACGCTTCCAAAAAGAGGCAGAGAGCAGACAAAACAAAAACAACAGAATAAGTGTGCTGATAAAAAAGCAAGGATATATGTGTTTTTTACACATGCTTTACATACACCAACCACATCATGACAGCCCAGAGCACATTCTTGATGTGAAGTCTACCAGCCACTTAATGACCACAAAGCCTGCCCTTATACAAGCATACTGGCATTTCAGGTAAATTATATAATTATATTAATAATAAATTATTTTCCAGCCTTCTGCATGCTGTACAAAAACACAAAAGGGATCCTGTGAAAACAGGCAGCATAACAGTCACACAAGAGTTCACTCTTTCACTTTTGTTTTAATTGATGTGCTATAGCTACTACCCCTCTTGCTGTTTACTCACTAACTTTAATACAAACACACACCAAAAGGGTTTGGGGAAGGAAACACCTCTGCTTCACTCACTCTCTTTTGCTACCTAGATCATTGGTTCCCAATTAGCTAACGACTGAGGACCCCCTGTTTTTCAAAAGCCAAGCCACAGACTCCCTACTTTTGAAATTTTGGTATCCCTGTGGTAGTTTTAGTTATGTGAATGGTGCCACAGACCCCGAGTGGGCTATGCAGACCCCCTGGGGTCCATGGACCACCAATTGGGAACCACTGACCTTGATAATCTACACTAAGCATCTCAAAGTTGGTTAAGGAGCAATGAACAAATCTGCATTAAATGAGTCTGTGCTAAATGAATTTGAGTAAATACATTAAGTGACATCATGGAAGATAAAGTTGAAAGAGAGATTAGACGGTTTGATAAAGCAACTGCAATATTAACAGCACATGGCAGAACTGAATAATCTGTCATGGGCCTGAAAACACTTTGCAAAAGAAAACAGATATTGTGAGAGTGTTTAAAAAAGGAATGAAATAACTTGATAGACAGGCTTTAGCACAGTTCAAGAAGGAAAAGCAGGACTGCATCCTAAATACACTTACTAGGGTGTAAACCCCACTGAATACAGTGGAATGTCCTTCTGAGTAATAGGATAGGATTACTCATGAATTTCCTTCTGAGTAAACAAGCATATAACCATTTCTGAATGTACAACAAGGCAGAAGCAAGAAAGGATAAAAGCGGGGTGAAGAAAAGAGGTCTGGAACAGACGGAGACTAGTTTGAAAGAGACACAGAAATCCACAGGGGGTCAGTATAAGTGATGGGCTGTGTCATTGCCTATAGGAGAGAAAATGCAGAACAGAAAGAAGAAGCAAGGCTTTTCAAAGGACATTAAAAAAAAAATCACTGACGTTGCAACATGACAAAATAAATAACAAAAACAAACATGAATAAGTAAGTCTATAACAAATACTGTAGGAATGAAATAATAGCCCCAAAGACTTACTTACATTAATTATGTTATAATTTGCTTTATAAGACAAGTGTCTTTTCAAAATAATAATTGAGATGATGGAGGATAAAACTCCCAAGAGACCTTCACTGATGTGAGAAATGAAAGGAAACCACTTCTCAAAAAAGGAATTTTGTATAGCTGTGTGTTTTTGTAAGTCTGCTCTGTGATGCATTAACTTTTTGAGCAATTGGGGAAAAAACCAACACAGAGATTACAACTGGCAACACAAGGGGTGTTATTGGAAAAAGCAGGTACCTTGCCCTCCCCCCTCCCCTCTGAACAAATCTTCATTCAAACTGCACAGCCTCCACATGACCTTCAAATGGGGCTTGTTGGTTGTCCCTCTTAGAGCAGCATGAAGCTGAGTTTTGCTATGCGTATATACTGTAGCTATCAAATGTGCAGTTTTCACCATATCCAGTCCCATAACTTAGACCCAGTACAGTGAAAAGAAGCTAAGAGATGGAATATCAACCATTTAAAAGGCAGAAGACAAGTTGACTAGGATAGAAAATAGATTTTGTTTGGAAAGAAAGATAGCTGAAAACTTAGTAACAGTCATTTTAGATGAGTAGAATAGAGGACATCGGCAAGATAACTAAAGAACAGAAAAAAATAAAAAAATTCCTTCCAGTAGCACCTTAAAGACCAACTAAGTTAGTTCTTGGTATGAGCTTTCGTGTGCATGCACACTTCTTCAGATACACTGAAACAGAAGTTGCCAGATCCTTCTATATAGTGCCGCTCTGCCGGTGAGTCTTGGGGAGGACCGCTCCCCCTGCAAGCCCATTCTCCACCTTGGGCCTGGGGGCGGGCCCCAGACTCACCACCATCACAACTCGAAGGACACTGCTGCTGTGGCAGCAAATGTTTAATCGTGTTATATATTTTAAAGTGTTTTAAAAGTGTTTTTATTTTTTACTTTGTTGTACCACCAGAAACGGTGGTTTTTTATCCATGTATTCTTATTTGTTTTGTTTTATTTTGGGTTGGGGTGGGACGGTTTGTTGAGTGGGGTGGGGATTGGTTTTGCTTTGGTGTAATTGTTTTTTTTTTCTTTCTGTTTGTTTGTTTGCTTTTATACTTTGTAAATGGAGGCGAGTATGAGGCCTGGGATTCCTACTGTGGAGGGGCGAGGGAGGTATGGCGGTGGGGGCAGATGGCATAGGCGAAGGGGATCGAGATACGGATATGCTCGTACCCCTTCCAATCTGCGCCCCATCCCGAGAGACGAGGGTAGGGTGAGAAAGGATTACTCACCTCCGTCACTGGTGTTGTGCAATGCCAGGTCTATAGGCAACAAAACCGCCACCCTGCGAGATTTCATCATCTCGCAGGGGGTCGACCTGGCTTGTGTGACGGAGACCTGGGTGCGCGAAGGGGTAACTGTTACCTTACGAGAGATGGCGCCCCCGGGTTTCTCCGTCCTCCACCAGTCACGGACTGTGGGCCGGGGGGGAGGGGTGGCATTATTAATCCGGGAAGACTGTTCTTTCAGGGCTCTACCACCGCCATCGATCCCCGGCATTGAATGTGTTGGCCTAGTGTGGGGCTCCGAGGTGAGCTTGGCTGTCTGGCTGGTGTACCGGCCACCTAGCGCACCAGCAGCCACCCTGTCAGGCCTGCTGGAGGCGGTGGCCGGCTGGGCCTTGGAGTTCCCTAACCTATTGGTATTGGGGGACTTCAACATCCATGCCGATGCCACTCCCTCCTCACAGGCTCTGGACCTGGTGTCTTCCATGGCGACACTAGGGCTCTCCCAGTTTGTTTCGGGCCCCACACATCAAGCAGGCCACACGCTGGATCTGATCTTTGGCGTCGGTATAGATGTGATCCTGTCTCCTTCGATGAAGGTGCCATGGTCGGATCACTATGCTCTGAAAGCCAGGATTGATGTTCCACCCCCACCCTGCTTGGGTGGTGAGCCGATTTGGGCTCGCCCGCGGAGGCTGATGGACCCTGATAGATTCCGTCAAGCCTTGCGGGACCTTTCTCCCCCTGGCGACTCATTGACTGAGCTTGTTGAGGGCTGGAATACCCAGCTCCTGGCAGCCATCAATGAGATCGCACCTAAGCGCCCTCTGCGACCCCGCAGAAACCGGGCTCCCTGGTTTACTGAGGAGCTCCGGAAAATGAAGCGGGACCTCAGACGGCTAGAGCGAGTATGGCGGGGTGCCCGTGACGGAGCCTCAAGAACATCTTATAGGGTTTTTATGAAAACCTACGAGATGGCAGTGAAGGCTGCCAAGAAGTCCTACTTCTCGGCCTCCATTGCATCCGCTAGCTCTCGCCCGGCACAATTATTTAGTATAATTCGGTCTTTAACGTCCCTCGAAGGACAGCCAAATTTAAATAACAATTCGACACATAGCTGTGAGGCATTTGCGAGCTTTTTTGCGGAGAAGGTCCTGTCGCTCCGCCATGACCTCCCTGCCAATTTGGATACAATAAAAGAACTGGAGGCCCCTCGACTGTCCTCGGGTCCAGTATTGGACCACTTTGACCGGATATCCCCAGCCGATGTGGACAGACTCCTCCGAGCTGGAAAGCCCACCACTTGTCCTCTCGACCCGTGCCCGTCTTGGCTGATTAGAGCATGTCCAGACGAGGTGCGGGCCCCCCTGGGGGATATCATCAATTTGTCCCTTGGCACCGGGACATTCCCAGGGGAACTGAAGGAGGCAGTGGTGCGTCCGCTCTTAAAGAAAACATCATTAGATCCCTTAGATCTATCCAATTACCGCCCAGTTTCGAATCTTCCATTCCTGGGCAAGGTGATTGAGAGAGCGGTTGCTGAACAGCTTGGTAGGTTTCTGGATGAAACATCGGCTCTGGATCCATTCCAGTCCGGCTTCCGCGCTGGTCATGGGACCGAGACGGCTCTGGTCGCCCTAACAGATGATCTCCGTAGACAGCTGGATCGAGGCGGGTCGGGGCTGCTGATTCTTCTAGACCTGTCAGCAGCTTTCGACATGGTCGATCACGAACTTTTGGACCACCGCCTCGCCGACGTGGGGATCCAGGGCGCAGTCCTTCAATGGCTGCGCTCGTTTCTCTCTGGTCGGGGACAGAGGGTGGCGCTTGGGGGGGAACTGTCATCCCGCCACTCCTTGGTGTGTGGAGTGCCTCAGGGTGCGATTCTCTCCCCGATGCTTTTTAACATCTTTATGCGCCCCCTCGCCCAGCTTGTCCGGAGTTTTGGGCTGGGCTGCCATCAGTATGCCGATGACACCCAACTCTATTTGTTGATGGATGGCCATCCTGACTCGGCCCCAGACACACTGATCAGATGCTTGGAAGCTGTGGCTGGATGGTTACGTGGGAGCCGGTTGAAGTTAAATCCTTCGAAGACAGAGGTCCTCTGGCTGGGACGGGACGATATGGGATTGAGGGGGCAACTCCCATCTCTTGCGGGGGTGCAATTAGTGCCAGCACCGTCCGTTAAGAGTTTGGGTGTAATCTTCGATACCTCCCTCTCTATGGAGGCGCAGATTGCAGCTATAACAAAGGCGGCATTTTTTCATCTCCGCCAAGCTAAGCAGTTGGCCCCTTACCTCTCTCGCCCTGACCTAGCCACTGTGATCCACGCGACGGTCACCTCCAGACTGGATTATTGTAACTCGCTCTACGTGGGGCTGCCCTTGAGACTGACCCAGAAACTCCAGCGGGTGCAGAATGCCGCAGCGAGACTCCTTACGGGGTCTTCGCTACGGGATCACATTCATCCGGTGCTATACCAGCTGCACTGGCTCCCAGTGGAGTACAGGATCAGGTTTAAGGTGCTGGTTTTAACCTTTAAAGCCCTATACGGCCTAGGACCCTCGTATCTACGGGACCGCCTCTCCTGGTATGCCCCACAGAGGAACTTACGGTCCTCTAATAAAAACATCTTGAAGGTCCCAGGCCACAGAGAGGTTAGGCTGGCCTCAACTAGAGCCAGGGCTTTTTCGGCTGCGGCTCCAACCTGGTGGAACGCTCTGTCACAAGAGACAAGGGCCCTGCAGGACTTGACATCTTTCCGCAGGGCCTGCAAGACAGAGCTGTTCCACCAGGCCTTTGGTTAGGGCACAGCCTGACTCCCTCCTTCAGCAATCTTTACAATATTTTAGTTTATGGTTGCCATTAATTTTGATTTTAATTAATTCTTATGATGTTTTTATATTGTTGCACTTTTTTAGTGTTGTTAGCCGCCCTGAGCCCGGCTTCGGCTGGGGAGGGCGGGATATAAATAAAAATTTATTATTATTATTATTATTACTCAGAAGGGTGGTGGGAATGGGAGATTGGCAGATAGCTGAGATGAGCCTGTTAAAGAACAGAAAGAACATGCTGTGCACCCACTGCTGAAAGACAGCAAGAATCAGGAGTGAAAACTAGGGAGATGAAATGTTAGAAGACAAATGGAAGAGACAAACATTGTCTTAATGGCATTGATGCTCAGCCATGTCAGTCCTCTGATTCAGTAAGTTTCTGTTTCCTATTTCTCCATTTAGAAAAGCACTGTACAATTAAAAATCCTTTGTTGGTGGACACCAATGTATTAAAATAGTCACTAGGCACATTCCACCATACATTACAGTGTACACTAACATTCCAAGGTTACAAGTCTATCCACCTCAATTTAAGCATGTCTACAATTAATTCAGTTGGCTTGACGTCTGATGGAACATGCATAAGATTCAGCAGCATGTCTACTATTGATGGAGTGTCTGTGAGCTGAGTCCAGAGAGTTAAGTCCTTGGCTTGGGTTAGGACTCCCTTTGCTAGTCTACCACAGCAGCAAAACACGGAAGAAAGGAAACAGGCTAAGTAAAACCTGATGTTGCCATCTTAATTATGATACTGGTTTCCCTTGTCCCATAGAGAGAGCCTTGCTACTGTTATTCTGGTCCATCCTAGCCTTGCCTTCCTGGCTTCCTGGTAGATTTTGCTTATTGGTTCAAAATAGGTTTGTAAAATTTATCTCCCCTCTTAAATGCCTCATGGACCCTTTAGGTTTTCAAGGCAAGAAGAAGAAGAAGAAGAAGAAGAAGAAGAAGAAGAGGAGTTTGGATTTGATATCCCACCTTTCACTCCCTTTAAGGAGTCTCAAAGCGGCTAACATTCTCCTTTCCCTTTCTCCCCCACAACAAACACTCTGTGAGGTGAGTGGGGCTGAGAGGCTTCAAAGAAGTGTGACTAGCCCAAGGTCACCCAGCAGCTGCATGTGGAGGAGCGGAGACACAAACCCGGTTCCCCAGATTACGAGACTACCACTCTTACCCACTACACCACACTGGCTCTCACTGGCAAGACCCTGAAAGAGTCCTTGTATTTTTAGGAGTTGCATGGAGAAGGTAATTTTATCTGGTGTGTCTTTTTCTTCTCTTAGTTTAGCTTGTTTAATAATTTCAAATTACACCCAGAATATACTATTAAATGCATTGTAGAAAATGCATTTAAGAAAATGTAGTTAGAAAAATGCACTTACTAACAGCAGAGAAGAGGTCATTTTCATTTAACATTTTTTAAAAAAACAACCAATAACAAAATTAAGAACTAATCAATAACAAAATAACCAGTCAATTACCTAATAAATGCTGCTGGCCCAAAATCAATGGTGTCTCATTGCTTGTACTGTTTGTGTTGTTTCTACATCCTGTTGGTAACAAGGAAAAAAAATAGATATAAAAAGAGAATTCCTGGTTGCATGGCTCCAAGTTTGGGGCAAGTACTCTCTGTGGAGAGAACCCCAGCAGAGATTTAAAATCACAATATGCAGTAAAGTGTGGAAATATAAGCTGCTCAAACCTGAGTTCCAAAATACTCCCCTCTTCAACCAGCATAGCAAAAGACCACACATTTTGTTAGTTTAAAATGGTGTACTTGCAAACTGTCCAAAGGTTGGGTTCATGTGCTTTTCCATACAGCATTCAGAAAACACAGGCTTAGTTACTAGGCTTAGTTACAGTGGTGAAAGTTCCTAAATTATTGGTATAAGATTTCAAGGGAGGCTTGTTAGAACCATGTGGTCTGAACTTGGAAAAACCAGCCCAGACCTCTTTACATGCTAAGCCTATTAGGTAGACTGGGGGAACAATAGTCTTGATTACCTAGTCCCTCCCAAGGTGAGCTAAGCCTGGCAGGGCAGTTCACTCAATGGCATTAACCCTTTCACACATTCCCTTCATGCATTAATCAGATTTAAGCATACTGGTTGTATGAGGCTAGTTATCCCACACATCCAATGTTCTAGAACAGGCATGACCAAACTCAGCCCTCCAGATGTTTTGGGACTACAACTCCCACCATCCCTAGCTAACAGAACCAGTGGTCAGGGATGATGGGAGTTGTAGTCCCAAAACATCTGGAGGGCCGAGTTTGGTCATGCCTGTTCTAGGGAAAATATTTGGTTGTTTTTAGCTTTCCACATGCATAAATATTATTATTCAAACTGTTTTCTGAACAGATTCGGTAGTCCTATATATTAATCTTACAAATATATTAATGTGCACACTTTTTATCAGATATTATAAGAACAATTCATATAAAAATTCCAGACCATTTGAAATGCTAACTATTGGGGATCAATGCAATCATCAAGAAATAGATAAAACTATGCCTAAATTGCTAGTGATAAATCCACAGATTGGGCTGGATTTATTTTTGTGTTGCTTCACAAATTAAATTAAATGGAAGGCTGAAATTAAGTATGGATTTACAGTAACATCTTTAGATCTACAAACCCTTCTGGACAAACAGTCTCTCCCTCATTAGCCTCAAATTAAAATTCTGAATTTAAAAGCTGCAGGAACCCCAAGTTATTAGAATTCTTTGTCATGTAGCCTCTCCAGCAGCGCAGTGAACATGAGTAATGATTTCAGCCATTTTGCCACTTAAAATGCAAGTACAGAACCATCTCCTTGCCACTGCTGATCAGACTGATAACAAAATTTGACTTCTGCATCAGTATAGCACGATAACGGATATTGTAAGAGCTACAGCATTAACATTAAACTTTGGCGGAATGCTCCTAAAGCATGCTGGCCATAAAGAGATTATCCTTTGCAGCAGTTGTTCATGGCAAAAGATGTCTAGCTATAAATCTCTCTGAATATATGCTTAATGAATATGTGATGCCAACAAGCATCAATGAAATAAGTTTGGGAAGCAAGGACATGTTGTAATTGTGATGAGATTTAGTCTTAATGCCTGAGCCTTGTATTCATGCTGCTTCTCCCCTTCCCTAACTCCTCTGGCACAGTTATACTGAGGAGATCAGAAGCATTGACTTCCTTTTCAATGAACTGCAGCTTAGCTTTACAGTGGTGCCCCGCAAGACGAATGCCTCGCAAGACGGAAAACCTGCTAGACGAAAGGGTTTTCCGTTTTTGAGCTGCTTCGCAAGACGAATTTCCCTATACGTCTTGCGAGTGTTCCGATTTTTTTCCGCTCCCCCCCTTTTTCTAAGCCGCTAAGCCACTAATAGCCTTTTAGCAGCTAAGCCGCTAAGCCTTTAATAGCCGCTAAGCCGCTAAACCACTAATAGCGCTAATCTGCTAAGCCGCTAATAGGGTTGCTTCGCAAGACAAAAAAACCGCTAGACGAAGAGACTCGCGGAACAGATTATTTTCGTCTTGCGAGGCACCACTGTACTTCCAGGCCCTAAACTATGGTTAATCTTGACTATGGATCGTTGAAACAAGCAATCTTCCCAAACTACAATTTGCAATTGAACTGGTTTATTAAACCCGTTTTGTCTGGGATTGCACAAATCTAGACTCTCAAGCCATAGTGGACTGCCTCAGAGGGACTCTGGACTTCTCAGAGACAAAGCAAAACCTGTATGAGTTCAACGCAGGGACTCCTGGAGCACCTTGTGGTGCCTCAGCAATCTAAACATCAAAAAAACTGCTGCAAAGTGTCTGCTAAAAGTGAACTGGGAGTCTCTAATCTTATCACATAAGGAAAACACCAGAGTGGGGTGATGGGGGAAAGGACATTAAACATCAGTACAGGGAAAGGGCAAAGTGGGAGCTGACAAGTTATAATCAGAGGGAATGGGTTTACCCAGACAGCAAATCCCTTTAATTCTTTTCTTCAACCAACTTTACAGGTAATGATAGCCTTTGGAACAATTTCTCTAAAGTTTGGCAGGCTTACTGCCCCGGGGCACATATCTCAAGTCTTCAATTTTTAGACTAATTGCCCACAAGCACTAGGAAAACACCCTAAAACTGTGAAGGTTGCCCTTGAGGGTAAACCATTGCAGCTATCATTCTGAAATTTCAATTTGGCCTGTAAATGTCATCCAATTCCACCCCAAAATACTATAAGTTCTAAAAATTCCCCTTTAGGAAAAGGAAATTTGAACTTTAGAAGATTCCCTGCACACACATGCACACACACAATTTGCCTGTAATTTGGCAGGCTTTATTCATTCCAGAAGGGTAGCATACCTGCAGATTTCATCCACTTTTGTCAAAAGGGAAGCAAAGCAAACTTGGGCAGACCCTAAGGCAAATCAGCCATCCTACAAAGCGTTCCTGACTGAGATGGGTTGTTTTTCAAAGCACTGAATTGATGTCCAAACCAAATCTTGAAGTCCTTGTCTTGTGTCTAGCATCAGAACTCAGGTGCCACAATGGTTGTCTAGTGGCACAATCAGCGGCGGAGGAAGCCGCTAGGGCGTCTGGGGCGGTGCACCCAGGGGTGGGGTGAGCCTTCCATATTGGCGGGATGCACCGTGGGGCCTCCAGAGTCTGCCTGCCTCCTCCCACTCAGCCGCCCTACAGCTAGGGGGGGGGGAGGCAGTGGGCAGACCGTTTGGGCAGCGTGGAGCCTGCACACCCAAGCCACTGCATCTTTCCCAGGAGAGATGTGTGGCTCGAGTGCGCTGCAGACCCCGCGGTGAGCGCCGCCCGTCATTTTGTCACCCCCCCCCAGTGGTGACTCCCAGGGTGACCCGCACCCCTGGTCCTCCACCCCTGGCCACAATATCCAATCATAAACAGGATGCATTTGCCATACAGTCTGTGTACTGTTTTTGATAAGAGGGGGAACAATTGTTCAAGCACAGCCTTATCATAATCATCATCAAATGTTAGGATTCTGCATATTTGTACTTGTGATGATGATGGTTATAAATTAACTTCCTGCTAATTTTTTTGAGCAGAAGTAATAAAAAAACCACACCCCAGAGAATCAACTCTTGAGCCACATGCACTTAAACTGAAACACATATGTTTTCCTGAAAAGATGAGGATAACAAATCTGTTCTAGGTTGACTTATTAAATAGATACAGATTTTTGTCTCATTCCCTGTTTGAAATCTCTAAGACCAGCAAGGTCGCAAGGGATACACACACACACACACACACACACACACACACACACACTTACAGCTGAGAGCGAGAAACTGAGAGACAGAAAAAGTAATTTTCTTCACATAAATGTTAATAAATTATAAGTTATGTATCAGACTTTGAAGCTATATACCAGATTCTATCTTCAGACCCTCTGAAGATTAATTCTGAGCAATGCCTAGGTTACACAGTGCAGTATTGAAAAGGCAAGCATTCATAAAGTCATGAGATAGATCCCTGCAATAATTAGATTTGCTTTAAAACTTCATACATACAGTGCTAACCTGAAGGCAATAACAGGGGTTTGTCTACTTTTGAAACAGGGATGGAAGAGCAGTGGTCCTTGGGGCATTATAGGGCTCCAACTCCCATCAGCCCCATCCAGCAGGGTCCATGATTAGGGTGATATGAGTTGTTGCAACGGAACGACGGAAACCAGAGCACACAGAAATGCTGTTTACCTTCCCACCGCAGCTGTACCTATTTATCTACTTGCACTGGTGTGCTTTCGAACTGCTAGGGTGGCAGGAGCTGGGACAGAGCAACGAGAACTCAACCCATCGTACAGATTCAAACCGTCAACCTTCCAATTGGCAAGCCCAAGAGGCTCAGTGGTTTAGACCACAGCGCCACCCGCATACTGTGGTATGGCTGCAGGAAACCCCAAGGTAATATGACACGCAATGGTGTGGTTCTAAACAGTATGTAGCTGACTGCAGCTGCACGGTGTAGCAGGAAAGTGCCATCTTCCCCCCACCCTCCCCCTGACAGGTTTCTCTGCCTAGAGATGCTGGTGGAGAAGCTTCATCTTCTAAAGCAGACATTTCCAAACTTTTCCAGTTGGTGACACACTTTTTAGACATGCATCATTTCACAACAAAGTAATTCAATTTTACTAGCAAGCCGGAAATTAAACTAACTCCTTTCCAGCCCCAGAAGCAGCATGGGGAGCATTCACATGACACACCTACACAATGTAGCTGACAAACTAATGGGTTGTGTCGCAACACACAGTTTGGAAAGTTTTGTTCTAAAACTACACTGAAGGGGAGGACAAGGTGGCAGGAAATGGAGCTTTCTATCCCTGAATTTGTAAATAGACAATAAGCTAGGTTGAGCTGGGTAATTTGAAGGAAGATACCTGAAGTCATCATGACTTACACGCATATTCCAATACTGAACCTTTCTAGGAATTAAAGTACCATTGATAGGCTAGTCATTGTTTTGCATACGGGTCTTATTTGCATACAGGCATTATTTGCATGGTTGCCACTAAAACCTAAGTCACAACTCCCATTATCCCTAGCTAACAGGACCAGTGGTCAGGGATGATGGGAGTCGTAGTTACAAAACATTTGGAGGGCTGAGTTTTCCTATGCCTGAGTTTAGATCTCTGGATCCTAATATTGTATGACTATTTCATGTTCTTCAGCTAAGGAACCCAATCTCATTATTTCTGCAGATGCAACCTTATGAAACAAATTATCGCCATTATAATTTACATATCTGAAAACACTGAACCTATTTGTAAATTGTTCAGAGGAAGAGTCCTAATTTGATATCTTACATCCCTGGTTCAAATACCATTTTCATTTGGTCAGGAGATACAGTGTCACTATTTGAATATAAGTTGCTCCAGTCAAAAGTTAACAATCATCACAGTGGTTCTTAGAAAAATTGTTTTGAGAATTCTTGATTCATGGATACATCTATAGCACATACCTCCATGTTTCTTCTTGCCCAGCCTCCTAAAGGAAGATGGAAATCTGACACATATTCATTTCAGTTGTACAGTTTCTCCATTCTGATGTTAGCAATTATCTTGCCAGTCTGAAAGCTGATGACATGCTATACTCCAATGGGAGTAAGTGATAAGGATCACAAAGGAATTAGTATCAGTCTGATATGTGGCATACAAGTTACATCATTCTATTTTAGTCAAATGGCTTCTGAAGTATTATATGAAAAGAAAATGAGACAGGACTGATTAAGCCTAGTATAAAACACTTTGAGATGCCTGCCTTTGCCCAACCATAAACATAGATTATGATTTCCTCTTAAGGACAGATCTTGATGCTACAGTATTAGCATTAAAGGTAATTGGGAGGGGGCATAAAGCTATAGGCTAGTTGGCCCAATGTCTGTTTTGGGAAAATTCATGGAAATTAAAGCAATCTTCTGGAGTTCTCCAAGAGATTGTAAGGACATAAGGACAGCCTGGTGGATCAACCCAATGGCCCGTCAAGTTCCGCATCCTTTCTCATGGTGGCCAACAAGATGTCTGTGGGAAACCCACAAGCAGGAACTGAGTGCAGGAGCCCTCCCTCACTGTGGTTTGTTCCAACTCTTTCTGGCTCTGCTTCAGTCTCCACACCAGGTGCTGGTCATGGATACTAGATGCTCTGCCACTATGGCCGAAAATGGGAGTGGCCAGGAACACTTGGGCTAGAACCAGAGAGACCTTCAGCCTTGTGCAATGCTGCCTTGTGAATTGGCGTTGTATTAAATAGCCTGCATTGAGGTCTATAAAGGTAAAGGTAAAGGGACCCCTGACAATTAAGTCCAGTTGCGAACAACTCCGGGGTTGCAGTGCTCATCTCGCTTTACAGGCCGAGGGAACCAGCGTTTGTCCGCTTCTGCAGGCAGTTTTTCTGGGTCATGTGGCCAGCAGAGAAAAGCCGTTTGCCTTCCCGCCAGAGCGGTATCTATTTATCTACTTGCACTGCATGCTTTCAAACTGCTAGGTTGGCAGGAGCTGGGACCAAACAACGGGAGCTCACTCCATCACAGGGATTCGAACCGCCGACCTTTCGATCAGCAAGTCCAAGCGGCACACTGGTTTAACCCACAGTGCCACCCGCGCCCCATTGAGTTCTATAGGGCAAAATAAATAGGCCATAATTTGTAAAGTTGTTGAGGGAACATTTTCCCTCATCTCTACACTGGGTTTGCCAGAGGCAGGAGACAAGCTTTAGTATTCTTTCCAATTTACATTCCTTGACGTATTTACATATTTATTTATTTATATTTATAAATATTCACATATTTATTTTTATAGAAACTGGCATTTGGGAATGATGTTGTGGAGAAGGATCCCTTTACTACCACTTGCTCTAAGATGATCAGTTCAAAAGTATATGAATCTACTATTTTTCAAATGCAAGCCTGCAAACTCAGTGTTCCTCAAGAAATCTGGGACACTACAAGGAGGATTGCAGAAGATCTTAACTAGGGTGGCCATATGTCTGGAATTTCCCAGACACAGCCAGGATTCAGCCATTGGAAACAGTGTCCGGGAAGAAAGCGCTGCAATGTCCGGGAAAATCTGGACATATAGCAACCCAGGTTGGAAGAGTAGATTTTGGCGGGATTTTCACTTTTTGAAATATGGCAACCCTATCTTAACAGCAGATCCTGAAACAAAAGCCAACAATGAAAACCTTAATCAGCTCCTCCATCTACAACCAGCCATTTTTTTGTTCATTTGTTTGAATAACAACTGTGACTGAATCTGGCCAAAACAGCTCATGTGGATGCCTCCTCAAATAAGTGTGTTTTGAACATATGTGGAGGCTAAAAAGACAGCCTGACAAATAGAGGAAGGGGCTGTTTTATGCATAGGGAGCATAAAATTCATGAATGGGGAATGGAAATAAATAAAGTCCACTGAAGAGGAATCTGAGAACAGCAGAAGGAAGAAAAAGGAGAAAGGGTACACTGGTCTGTTGGAATACGCCTACTTTATATCAGTGGCTTGGTGCAGGTACGATTCCCCAAACTCTTCCCATTTCCACTTGAGGTTCACACACTCCCTGCCACTTGATTTCAGCATCTCACTCCTTTTCAGCACTAATGGTTAGCAGCTGTTGCCTCAACCTGAATGCTAACCACAGATAGTGCTCCAGTTTAAAGCTAAGTACCCTGAGTTTTCAACTCATTGCATCTGTAATGCTCACCACAGTTAGCACTGAAAGGGAAAAGGAGGAATTTCAGCAAGTGAGGTTAGAAGCAGCACACAAGCCAGAGGGGGAAGGAGGAGTATTCAGATTCTAGATTGAGAAACATTCTGTCTATAATGAGTCAATGAGATGTAGGGAGGAACAGAGAGGAAATGAAAAATACCTACTATTAACAGAAGAGATTTAGACACAAGGATTAAGGTTTCCTGTGCAACAAAATCATTTCCCAATACTGTGTACAGAGCACTGCATGCTCCTAATGGCACTCAAATGTATCAGCCAAAACAGAGAAGCCAAGGAAGGAGAACACTGAATACATGAATTGTGTGGACTTATTTTAGCCAGATGGTGTGTCCTCCTGTGAAGCCCAGTGTCCTTGGGATCAGAAGCTCAGGCCTTGTCTTTCTGTTTATATTTTGTAAATATTCCTAAGCCTGCTGTAAACAGTGTACAGTAGTCACACATTTATCTGTTGTCTAAGGAGCAAGTACATAACAGAAGGGGACTGAAAGCATGCTGCTTATCAAAGCAGTAGAACTTTTCAATGTCGATAAGAATTTTTTGTTCCTCATCAAGGGCATTAGTATCCTTGGGAATACTCAAAAAGAGAAACAAAGGAATTTCTTGTAATGGTAAATAACCAAACTCCAAATAAATCCTTTGTTTGTCACCACTGAAACCCTAATTATAGGTGCAAGCAGTGCTTCCCCCCCAAAAAAAATGTTTAGGGGTACTCTCATTTTCCCACACATATTGAAATACTGCCCTTCAATGAGACCAAACTTTGATTCATAAAATGTTTAGGGGTATGCGTACCCCTGCCCCTGTACCACTGGGTGCAGGTATTCTTTCGCTATCAGTCATAATTATTATTATGATGATTATTATTATTTTGCCATACCAGGAGTTATCAAACTACAATGGAAGGCCTCTAGCTCAATGGTAGAATATTGCTTTGCATGCAGAAGGTTCCTGGTTGAATCTCTGTCATCTCCAAATAGGGCTCCCCCATCTAAAATCCTGGGGAGCTGCTACCAGTCAGTGTGGACAATTCTGAACTAGATGGACGAAGGGACTCACTCAGTATAAGACAGTGTTCCTACACATGGTAATGAAGATTTGCACACAACTACACACGTTGTGTGTAGTCATCTATTTTGTTTTGAATTTGTTTCTCTCCTGGAGTGCACCTTGCGCAGAATAAATGGTTAATCCAAATTGCTCAATCTTTGAGCAGTGTGAGATTCCAGGTATTTTCCTAGGATTCGGTTTCCTTGGAATGAGGGACAGCGGAGATTGTGGTCTTTATGCTATATGGCTTAAGGTAAAGGGACCCCTGACCATTCGGTCCAGTCGCGACCGACTCTAGGGTTGCGGCACTCATCTCGCTTTATTGGCCGAGGGAGCCGGCGTACAGCTTCTGGGTCATGTGGCCAGCATGACTAAGCCGCTTCTGGCAAACCAGAGCAGCGCACGGAAACGGTATTTACCTTCCCGCTGGAGGGGGAACCTATTTATCTACTTGCACTTTGACGTGCTTTTGAACTGCTAGGTTGGCAGGAGCAGGGACTGAGCAACGGGAGCTCACCCTGTTGCGGGGATTTGAACTGCTGACCTTCTGATCAGCAAGTCCTAGGCTCTGTGGTTTAACCCACAGCGCCACCTGTGTCCACCCATTTACTTGCACATATATACAACCTGAGACTATGATGGCAGGGGGAGGACTTACAGCATTAAAACACCAGAAGGTCTTGCTTCTCCCATCCTCAGAGCCTTGGATTCAAGCAGAAATCAAGCATGGCTCTCACTCTCTGGCTTTCTGCCTGCTTCTAGCCCAGCTCACATAATTTTAGCCATTGTCCTTCTAACTAACAGTCAGGTGAGGGAAGCAGGACCTGCCCATTGCCCTCTGGCACAAAGCCACACTTTGGCCCATTAACTAGCCTGGCTAGTTCAACAACTGAATCCATTAGATTTTAGCCCTTGCTGGATCCAGGAGCCAGGCATCATGCAGACTAACACCCCCCCCCCAAATGTACAGCAATATTTTAAAATATGCTATGTTCAAAGAAGCCATTGTGCTACTCTGCTTTCCCCCTTTTGCTCTGATGCAGTTTTCTGCTTTTACCTCAGCCAAGGAATATTATTAAAGGATTTCAAGGTGATATGTTCTCCTTAGTCACCAGCCTAGCAAAATCTGAACATATTACAAAGGGAATCACAGCTACTCCACTTGAGGGTGAAATGTACTAAGTAATAGGAAGACATTGTCTGCTGTTCATCCTACAAGCCTCAGTGCTAATAAAAATTGTGTTTGGCGGGGCTTGTGTCCTTTTGCAGTGCAAGCACAACTACATTTTGTACAATCAAAAATGACAAAAGGGACTATGAGACATCTCAAGTCCCCACGCTTAAGAGCCACAAGATGACAGCTGATGCAACTAAGGCTGCAATCCAACGTATATCCCATTGAACAAACTACTTCTAAGTACAGATGGATAAGACTACACCGGACATCTCCTTCCTGAACCTTGCCATCACCACCGTTGAAACTTTTCCTATTCCAGCAGCCATGATGGCATTTTTCACTCTGCAAGAGCTCCTCCCAGCAGCTTGTTCCTCTGGCCTTATTTCTCTTTCTATCCCCCTTCCCTTCCCACAGCTTTATCCACAATCTCCAGGGATATGTGAGTCTAGCAGACTGTCTGCCAGCAACACCTCGTCTTGCTCCTCTGGTAGCTGATTCCACAATATGTTTTGGAGAGGGAAAGGGGAGTGATGATCGCAGGGAGCTGCTTATCATCAAATCAGGCTGTTGATTAATCTAGTCATATTGTCTATAGTGACTGAGGGCTGTTCTCTAGGGTTTCAGTCACAGTGCCAGGGACTGAAGCAGGAAACTTTTCAGGCACCACTGAGCTAAGCATGATGCTCTTGCAACACATATGTATACAATAGCAGCTTCTTTTATTCTGTTTTTTATTCATTTTATTCCACTGCCCAAAATACAGATTTGGTTCACTAGGCATCTCATGCAGCTAATATTTTCTCTGGAGGAAACTCTGGAAGCAGCTATTTGGAGTCAAGGAATTGGCATTCTATGCTGCTAAGATTAAAGAAGTCAAGACAAAGAAAAAAACAAAATGTATTTTTTATCCCCATCGAGGTAAAAATGACAGTAAATTTATATCAGAAAGGACATTTTTCCGCTTATGTAACAACTTGCTCTTTGCTCAGGCCAATGCTAATTTGAGGCATCTGTAATGTGTTATCTGAAATGTGCACTGGAAATATATGAAAATCAGCAGAACAGCAATGTATCATTGCTCACAATTTTAAGCAGGGTCATCAATACAGCCAAGAGGCACTTGGATGATAATACTACAGTATTATCTTATTGATCGCCCTCAACTCTTAAATGCAAGATGTAGGGTTGTGAACAGGCTTCTGTTTTTGCCCCCCCATCCCCCTTACCCTTTGTGCGCATGCTACTCAGCTGAGCATATTCAAAGCCATTCATTTCCATGTTGGAAATTATGTAAAGTAGTAAACATGCAGAATCACTTTTCTGTGGTTATATGGAAATGGCACCCATGATTGTTATTGGTTGTGGAAATACTCTCTAATGAACTATACAGGTACTAATATTGCTACTTTGGTAAACTCTCTGAATAGAGATGACTGTACCATTGGTTTATTAATATGCTATTTGAAAGGGAGCATCAATGCGCAGATGCAGTCAATCATTCAGGGTGCGTGTGCGGCAATTTCTCCTCTGCTGGAGCTCACACAAGATCCTCTCTAGCATAGATATTGGGAAGCCTTTCGTGAACAATGTGAGGAAGATTTTAGAAGATACAGCTGAGCTGCAGTCTGTAACAATACTAAAACAGATATTGCATTATTTTTTTAAGATGTCTCTTTCATGATCTGGCAACATCTCATTCCTTCTGCACATTAGAAAAAGATTCAGGAGCACCAGTAGAAGATTAGTCATGAATGATGCTGCCAAGAATAATGGAGAGACAGCCAGGAAACACCAGGAGCACAGGCTAGATCATCAGTGTTCAAATTATTCCTGCCTCCCAGTATAACTAGCCTGTGGTTTCCAATAGCTATATTTCAATATAGTTTCACCTCATTATAGTTTACAGCCAGTGTTGTATGCGCCTGTTCCAAGATCAATAGGGCTAATCTACAGTGGAGCATAGGGACGCGGGTGGCGCTGTGGGTAAAAGCCTCAGCGCCTAGGGCTTGCCGATCGAAAGGTCGGCGGTTCGAATCCCCGCGGCGGGGTGCGCTCCCGCTGCTCGGTCCCAGCGCCTGCCAACCTAGCAGTTCGAAAGCACCCCCGGGTGCAAGTAGATAAATAGGTACCACTTACCAGCGGGAAGGTAAACGGCGTTCCGTGTGCTGCGCTGGCTCGCCAGATGCAGCTTTGTCACGCTGGCCACGTGACCCGGAAGTGTCTCCGGACAGCGCTGGCCCCCGGCCTATAGATGTGAGATGGGCGCACAAACCCCAGAGTCTGTCAAGACTGGCCCGCTCGGGCAGGGGTACCTTTACCTTTACCTTACAGTGGAGCTTAATGTGGGTTTGAAACTGCTTCTATCACTATTTGGTGTTTTTCACTGTCCACATGACATTCTCCTGATCCAAGTGGCAATCCTCACCTTCCCACTGGTAAATTAGGATTCTCCTGATTTGTGGATAATCTGATAAGGAAAGAAAATCCAGTATAAACTGGCATGTTACCTGACGGCGGAGGTACTGAAGCGCACTGTATAGGTGAGTTGTTGTTTTTTTTGTGTGTGATGACGTTTTTCAGTTTTTCACTGAGAAACATTTCTTCTTAAATTGCTTGTAAGAAGTCAAATGTGTTTAACAGCTCTCGGTGTTACAAAAAATGTGATCAAATCACTTGGTAGTATTTAACGCTGTTGATTTGCCACAGATAGAAGTTGCCTGTGCTCAGATGTTTCTAATCTTTCCATCAAATGCTTCTAGAGAGTGTGAACTTTGTGTAAACGAAAGTGAAGGAATTGCAAAACCAACCTAACCTAAATAGGCTAAGGCTCAAACTATAAATAGGAATCACTGGGCGAACAAAGAACTTAATCTGAAAGTCACACAATAAGAGCAATAATATTGGCTCAGGTCAACTGGGGGCATGAATCTGTTTAAAATCACCTTGCCAACAAAGGTCCGCATAGTTAAAGCTATGGTTTTCCCAGTAGTGATGTATGGAAGTGAAAGCTGGACCATAAAGAAGGCTGTTCGCCGAAGAATTGATGCTTTAATTATGGTACTGGAGGAGACTCTTGAGAGTCCCATGGACTGCAAGAAGATCAAACCTATCCATTCTTAAGGAAATCAGCCCTGAGTGCTCACTGGAAGGGTAGATCGTGAAGCTGAGGCTCCAGTACTTTGGCCACCTCATGAGAAGAGAAGACTCCCTGGAAAAGACCCTGATGTTGGGAAAGATGGAGGGCACAAGGAGAAGGGGACGACAGAGGACGAGATGGTTGGACAGTGTTCTCGAAGCTACCAGAATGAGTTTGACCAAACTGCGGGAGGCAGTGGAAGACAGAAGTGCCTGGCGTGCTCTGGTCCATGGGGTCACGAAGAGTCGGACACGACTAAACCACTAAACAACAACAACAACAAAGCATGATACAGATGTTCACAATGTAAATATGAACGTGCATTATGCTTGGATGTTTCCATGATTATTTCCCCACCTATGCTGTACTAGTAGAGACTGTTTGCACTAGCGGAGTCTGTCAGTAATGTAATTCTGTAATTTAGCAAAAAGAAACATCAGCTCTTTCTTTAGCACAGTAGGCTATGATGGCTCTTCTATCAATTTCCATCTAGTTCTTTTCTGAAATCCTCATTAGGGCTGTTACTGGCACTTTGATTCTGTTTTCCTGTTCTTTCCCTTTGGCTCAGTGCCAATGTTATATTCCCTGCTATTCAGATGTTCTGTTTGATTACACCTGGCCGAGTAGTACTAACTGCTTGTCCCAATCTCTGATCCTTGAGATCAATCCATTACGTGCTGACCATGCAAGAACCCAAATACTTGAGGAGACCCTAAGCGTAGCTATGTTTGTTGAGTCAATATTGAAAGAGAGGAGAATTCTTTTGTTTAAAACATAGACATCAGTTGGAGCCCTTGCGGAGCAGAACAGTAAATATCAAGAATGTTTAACCAGATGTGAGAGAAGAAGCACAGTAACAACTTTCAAAACTAATACAATCAGAAACCATTTTCACAACTGGAAATTTAGGCACAACTTTTCTATCCGCTTTCCTGTTTTATCGTCATCGAAAGTAGTCATAAATAATAAAACACATCAAAAAGTACACAACCAAACTAAAGAACTTCCACATAAATAATATCTAAAAAAATAATCACAAAAAATTTAGTATCAATAACAGCAACACAACCCCCTAAACCAGTGCTTTCCAAACTGTGTGTCGCGACACGTTACTCTGTTGGCTGCAGTGTGTAGGTGTGTTGCACAAACGCTTCCCACGCTCCTCCCGGGGCCCGAAAGGGGTTAGTTTAATCTCTGGTTTGCTGGCAAAACTGAATTACTGTGTCGTGAAATGCTGCATGTCTAAAAGGTGTGTCACCAACATAAAAAGTTTGGAAAGCTCTGCCCAAACAATACCCCAGCCCAATATCTGTTCAACAACTTCAACTTTTGTAGCGGGAGTCAGTCAGTCCTGACCTCCCAAGCCAGATGTCAAAAAGACCAACAAAACAAGGGGCTGGTCTTCCAGGACTCACAGCCAAGAATGGCTGGCTATGTTTGACTGAATTTGAATTACTTAAGGCTGTAGCCCTATTTAGCCATGCTGACAAGCCCCAGTCCTCTTCTCAGCATATCATGGTCTCCGTCTTTACAGCTGTCCTTAGGTTAAAGCAGGGAATCTCTTGTACTTGTGGAGGCTCCATCCCACTCCCTGCCCTGGTGATTATGTAGAGTTCGCCATCGTGCATACATAATATATAATAATATAATTTATTATATATTTATTATTATTTTGCCAAATGCATAAAGCTGAATGTTAAATGTGCTTAAGTTGCAGGCTTACTGTATGTGCACAATAAAGAGTTCTACAGTAGTTGTGTTTTGTTATAAGTAGGATTGCTATGCCCCAACACAGAGACTGCCACTTTTAAGAGCTCAGACAGGTACCAATATTGTTTCCAAAGGTCTCTGCAGTCCTCACCCAATCTACTACACTGCCTGCTGCAGTCACCATGCCTATAAGTGTGGCTCACAATGTGCAGCTTGATGGCGTTTTCCTCAACGTGAAAATGGTGAAAGTTAGCTGCCAATAATATTGTTAGCTTTGGATAATTGACTTTATAGCAATTAATGCTTTAGAGCAGCCTTCCCCCAAGCTGGAGTTCTCCAGATTGTGGACTCTGGGCGGCTTCCATAGAAACCAAAAAACCACTAAAATATCATACATTAAAAACTTCCCAGAAAACTGGTTTAAAGGGAGAAAAAGAGGTAAAGTGGAAGTAGGGGGTTGGGAAATGTTATCTGTATAAACCAATACACTTTTCAATAGTAAGTTATTAACAAAACAAAACAAAATGGAGGAAGAGAAAGGCTGTTGCATACTGTTGTAAACCACATCCATAGGATTATCCAACACATGGGCACCAGAATGCAATGAACACACAACGGCAAGGTGTGAAATTAAAGGCCTCTGTGGCACTTGTCCCCAATCAACTTCTGGTGTGTACACACATTAACCAGAAGTTTAAGACTGCTGAAGACCAAGGAGCCACATTTTGGTCAAAGGATGCCTCTTCTCTCAGAGCTGTGTGGGTCAAAAGCTGGAGGAAGAGAGCCTTGGGTGGGGGACCTCAGGCTTTGCCTCGCTGTCTGTAGGAACTCACCCCAGACCACATCCATCAATAGCCCGGCTCCACATATTGCTTGAGTGCTTTTGCCTGGCAGGAATTTGTCCTTGAAACTGCAATGGTGTTTCTTGCTTACCTGGTCAGAGGATGGAGATCTAGGTGTAGAAATCTCCAGCTTTGTTCGGCTGGAATGTAGCCCACTGTAGAAAGGTATGAGTCACACCTGTTGCTCCACCTACCACTAGCTTGCAGTCCTTGGAAGTTTGCCCATGAAGGAATGCAGCCTTGAGGCTCAACAAGGTTCCCCGCCCCTACTTTAACAGAAGGCACGACTGACCAAGCCTGCTAATATTCCTCAGAACCTGACACAGGATTGCTCCTCCTAAAGAGACACCCTCAGTCTGTTTCCTCAGGATTCAGCAGAATCTCACTTCTGTCTATATTTGTTTACTTTGTTCTGCTGAGTAATCACCCACAAAGGCATATGGGTGATTTTCGGCCACCACTTCTTTAAAAAGTTCAACACCGGCGGCCAGTTTTGCTTCCAAGCATAGTCCAAAGTGCTGATTTTAACCTTTAAAGATCTAACTGGATTGGGACCATGATCCCTGAAGGCACTACTCCCTAACAAACGTAACATAAATTAAGTCCTTCAGAATGAGGCCTCTCTCTCTGTGCCCTCCTGATCCTTACATATTTGTAGGGTGCCTTCCAGAGAGAATGTTTGCTGTGTTTAGAATCCCCTCTCCAGATAGCTTTGCCTAACTTCGTCATTAACATCTTGTTCACCTGTGCTTTTCACACTGTGTGGTTTTACTCCTGCTGTTACTAATTTATTGATTTCGGGCAGCTTTTTTTAGATGGTATTTGCACTGCTAATTTTCATTTCTATCAGCCACCTTGAGCACTATTTTTAGAGGAAAGGCAGGATAGAAATGTCCTAAATAAATCAATCAATATCTGGCACATAGTTCATCTCTTAGTTCCTTTTCTGCACTAATCACCATAGTGTACTTGGCTGCCTAGATAACAGATTAGTTTCTATATTTTTCCCTTCCATACAACGAAGCATTACACCAGGAGTAGTAAACATGGGGCCCTCCAGATGTTGTGGACTACAACTCCTATCATCCCCAGCCAGCATGGCGAATGGTCAGGGATGGGAGTTCTAGTCCACAACATCTGGTGGCAACTAGATTGGCTACCCTTAAAATACTTCAATTTCTCACCGACTCCACATCCTTAAAATAACAGTTTTTATTAAGTGTTACTGGGTTAACACTTAGTCCTGTTTTACGAATTCCCAATGGCAACAAATTTATGCCTAATGCAAATGGTGACAAAAAGTGGTTCAGGCTTCTGTAAGTGTCCTGTTTCCCTACCCTCAGTTATAGTAATACAGTGGTTTGCAACCTAAGGCCCATGGGCCTGTAGCAGCCCACGAGGCTTATCTAACAGACTCATGGAGCATCCTGCCACCTGCTTTACCAACACGGCATGGGGACTGACATCCGAGTTGATGGTACCAGTGCGCATGCGCACGGGTGCTCCTCCAACCCGGATGTGCGCCAGAAATAGCATGTGCACACGCGTGTGGGACGGAGAAGCGCCCATGAGCATGTGCACACACTATTTCCAGCACACTTCCAGGTCGCAGGAGCACGGGAAATAGCGTGCGCACGCGCACGGGCGCTCCTCTGACCTGGAAGAGCTCGCGTGTGCACATGTTCTGGCCCATCCTCCGAGGACGAAGCGTCAACCGGCCCATCCTCTGATAAGGTTGCCGACCTCTGTATTAATGCCTTCAGCTTGGGTGGAGGAAGAGGACTTCAGTCATGAACATGTCACAAGGGGAAAGGGTTAAATATGCCCTTTCCCTGTTGCTATCCTCAATAAATTCACAGCCCTACTCAATAGCTGCTTTGAAGCTTTAGAAAAGGCATTCAAGGATCTAAACCCAGATCACCTGCCTAATGGGAAATCTGGCACTCACACAATAGGAAGGAGACTAGTTAGACCAGTCTCCTGAAGCGGCAAAGTCCAGCATCAATCATATTGGCCTTATCTGCGCATCAGGGTACACTATTGTTAATTGCTCTTTTTTGGTCTGTTCTGCTCCACTCCACTACCAGTGAGAGCAAATAAACTACATTCACTGTGGGTTCTCAGCAAGTTATGCTCTGCAGCTAAGATTATTTCTTAGCGTACTGATGATGGCATATTGGAGCAAAATGTGCTACATTCCCTGGTTCATGGAACGTGAAACCAGGGGTTGTTGTCTTACGCCCAATCCTCAGCATTTCCTCCCATATCCTCCTGACAAAGTATTTACCTTGTACGATGTGAAAGGTTCTGGGCGTGGGAGCTTCCTTTGGAATAGTGGAGAAGAGTGAAGAAGAATTTCCAGTTACCTAGCAACTGTTTATCCAGTGTGTTCTAGTTGTTATGCAAATGGAATGCCACTTAAGAATTACTGTAAATTAAATGGCATTTTTAATTATTCTCATTATTAACCACAACAGAAATGGGGGTGGGGGGGGAGAGTGGTGTCTTTTCAAGTAATCTAAACTTAAGAGATCTAAGAAGTACCTTAGATGTCGGATGAGGGGCACTAAGTGCTACCAGTTACACAACTTCAAGCACTTACCTTGCAAAGAGCTGAAGTTGATGATAAAATGATAGGCTTCTCTTGTTTAGAAAAATTCAGTCCTCAGAAAGCTTGACTGTTGGCAGAGTGAATAGTCTGACAACAGGTAACTCAGAGGACCTTGACGGGGCCAAATCTCCATCCAGAATGCTACCTCGTGCAACACAGCAAGGTTGTTTGCCGCCAAAGTGGTTATCATTTTGGCAGCAATCTTTCTTGTCATTAGGAGGTTTCAAGGTGTGCAGAGGAAGGCAATGATAAAGGGTCTGGAAACCAAGCCTTATGAGGAATAGTTGAAGGAATTGGGTATGTTTAGCCTGGGTAACAGGAGACTGAGCGGAGGGAGCTATGATAGCCATCTTCAAATATCTAAAGGGTTGTCACATGGAACTTCCTGTTCCGATTGCCTGAAATCAAATTGGTAATCCACTGGAAGAAAATCAAGGTGGATGTGCTCAGAGAGAATAAGAACAACAAGAAGACATAGACAGAATTTAATTGTTGGATCTTGAAAGACTTGACATTTCCCTTTGTTTGTAGAACAAAAAGTGCAATAGGATCTGCCTAGTCGCTAATCAAAATTTTAGAACAGTGTCTAAATATCTGTAATGTCCCTGTGGACTAAATGAATGACTAGTTATCAAATATCAGAAAGCCTGGTTCAAGTGACATTGCCCACTCAACAACTAAAACTTCTTTCTCAAATCCATCTGAGTTGCATGTTCTTCCCAAGTCAAATTGTTGTCATATAATGTGTCAACAGTTGTGTGTTTTTTCAATATCTCCAGAGGCAGACAGAAAAACCTATTGCGTTTTGACGGTGGAGGAAAATAACCGCCTACTTCTGCCAGGATCTTTCAAAGTACGGAGGAGTAACAAATAATGGAAAATTAATTAATCACATGTTTGTACCTTATACTCAGCAACACAAAGTTGGCTTTTAGCATGTCAGACCATTGATCATAGCTCAGAACCTTTTGCATGAAAAACATGAACTCTAACCACTCCTCCAATTTTATCAAAATAATTCTTCTTATTCCTGCTGCTCTAATAATGGTATACTTTGTAACATACACATCAAGTAAGACAAAAATAATTTAAAAATAATTATTACCGTTTATTGCCAACCTTTTACCCGCAAGGTCCCAGAGTGGCTTGCAACAATCAAAACACAGTATTAAAAATTAGTCTTCCTGCTGTTAAGAGTAATACTATTTTATTTCTTGCTTTCAGAAAGGGCATTTTATTACCCTCTGAGCAGATCATGTTCTGATCACAAAGTATTTCTGCAACTCAACAATAGTGGTGATGAAAAATATGCCCTCACTCCTCTACACAGAAGCTATTATATTTCAAAAGCAACTCAGTTCTCATGTTTACAGACTGTCTTGACCGAAGACCACAGCACAAGTATTGTGTTGTTGCAGACTGAATGCCATTTGTTTCCACATATACAAGCCCTCACCTTTTCCTCCCCGTTTCTAAATAAGAAAGATTTGAAACTCACAGGATTTGACATAGCAAGCTTTGCTACAAAACCTTAGCCATTTTGCAAGACAGGTGAGGTTCCCCTTTATGAACCATCATCAATAACCTGGACCACACTGTGCTGTGCCAGAACCAATCCAAACCTACCTTAAATGAAATGTCAGACTGCCTTTCTTCTGCCGCTCAGAGTGTTTTCTGCTAAGCTTTCTCTTTCTCTTTCTTCCTCTTGCCAGTCCTCTCCCCACCCCCAGGTTGCTAGGCAACCAAATGATATGGCTGTGCATGCATGTCCAGCAATAACGAACACTGTGTGATAATTTTTTATTTGATTTCTTAGATGGAAAACAGGGGAATATCCTGGCAAAGTTTCACCTCCTAATGAGTAAGTTTCAGAAAGTTTAAGCTTCCAAATACACACCAACCAAGCCACAGAACTTTTAGACGGTGGAACACCTAAAATTACCAGCCTACTGTTATATAACCTTCATTGTTGCATTGAATGTTCCATGGACATTTCTTTGCTTATTTTAACTGCATGACAAACTCTCACCTGCTGAAATTTCTTCTACACAGCTATTAAAGTTGCAGATACCCTGGTTTCTATTGGATCTGGGCACACTCTCTCCTTGACCTTTTGTACCTAGGAAGGTAACCTTTTAAATACTAATAGGCAACATCCAGTCCAGCCAAGCTTGGGCATTTGTAAGACTGCAACCCTATGCATGCTTGTTTGGAAATAGGTCCAAGTTAAACACAGTGAGATTTACTTCCAAATAGGCAAGCACAGGATTAAACTAAGCATCCCATTTGTTTTAACAGCAGAGGTGCAAAGCACTAGCCTGAGCATTTACTATGTTTTACAAAGGTTCCTTCCCATTGCCTCCAAGTGTCCCTATTTTCCAGGGACTGTCCTGGAATTATTAAAGTCATCCTGGCTTCTGATTTGATCCCAGAATGTCCCTATATTTCCCACCAGTGCCGAGCTTGGGGAGGTGGTTGAGCTAGTGTTTGTCCCAAGGAGTAGCTGCATGAAGCTATGAAGGATCACCTCACTGCATCTGTAATCAATAATATTGTGGCCATTTCGATCCCAAACTGGTGTCATGTCATTTTTGCTACTTCTGCATCCCAGTGGCCCCCAGCCCACTGCACATGGGCCTGCAAAGTTGTGTGGCTGTGTGCATGTCTCTGTGGGGGGGTGGGGTGGAAGGATGTGTGTACTTGAGTGTGAGCCTGCACATGCAAATCTTTGGGACCCTAACCAACTGCCCCTCCCTGTATTCAGCACCCTCAAATGGCTTAACCCTGATTCTACAACAGGAAATGTAAATCTACATTTCGTATTGTACACTGGAATCTGCAGTGGATATATAATTTGTAGTGTGAACGTTAAAATTGTAATGTAATCTTGTCTTTTATTGGCTTGCAAAACATCAGGATTATATTTCACAGTGTGGTGATAAAGAATTCTATGACATTACACACACACACACACACACACACACACACAGTTCCTCTGCTCCTTTCCTCAGCAATTGAGAAATCACTTCATCTCTGTGATGAAATTTCTCTCTCTTCCACCCCCATCCCAGACAACCAATCTGTTAAAGTGGATGGCTACAGTGCCCTCCTTTGACCTAACAATGACTTAACAGATTGAGGGCTTTTTTATTTTATCAGGCTCCTCCACTAGGGGCTAGGTTATATTCAGAAGGATCTGTTTGCAGCTCTGACAGGCTCTGACCCTATGCAATCTCACTAAATATTTGTAGACTATATATCTGACAGTCCACTGTTAAGGCCTAATGGCTTTTCCCATTAATACAAATTATTACATTTAAAATAAACAGGAGACAGTTAATCCAGCATCTGATTTCTCTCTTCATATGAACCTATGAAATGGCCACACTGAATCAGACCATGATCTTTCCAACGCAGTATTGTCTTTCAAGCAAGTGTCTTTCCAAGCTGTGATGAGACTTGGAAAACACATCCCACATCACTAAGCTACATTCATGAACTGGATACTTTGATTTGTTAATGGTGTTTCACAGGCCAACCTGGGTCTTTGGCTTAATAATAACAATAAAAAGTTCAATCTGGCAGCAGGAGGAAACTAATGGCGGGGGGAGGTGAAATGAAATCTCAAACCTCTTAAGTTCCCACTCTCCAAATCTCAAACATAGTGCAGTTCTACAGCCCGGAACACATGGATTCCTTGCGTATTTTTAACCAATAATGTATCAACCTTAACATTCTGGCTGGTACTGTAGATCCTTACCCAAACGTGATATTGCTTGCAACACCATGCAGTTGGCAGTAATACACAAAAGGGTCAATTCAAGTCATAGAGAATCATGTACCAGCAGGCAGCGCTCCCCATATGTCCCTCTGCTACTAATGTGTTGCTACACTGGAGCTGTAGAACAAAGATGCAAGCATCTTACAATGAGAAAATACTTTAAACATCATCTTTTGTAGAGGTTCACAACCTGGTGAAGGCATAGCTTGTGTACCTTTTCACTGATAGCACAAAAATGTATTATGTGTGGAAATTATGTATTAACGTAACTGTACCTCACCAAAAACATTACATTCATGCAACCAAATTCCATATAGCTATCGCATTCCTGATCAATCATCCTATAATCTCCCAATTATAGAATTTGGAGAATTTAAGAAAAGCTCTGCTGGGTCAGTGATCCACCCAGTCCAGCACAGAATCCAGTTCTCATAGTGGCCAACCAGATGGGCCAACCATGGGAAACCTGCAAGTAGGACCTTGGCACAACAGTGCTCTTCTCACCTGCAATTCCCATCTACTTGTATTCAGAAGCGTACAACCAGTAACGGTAGAGCGTAACCATTGTGGCTAGTAACCACTGTTTGGAGAACAGAAAATAACTGTGGTCAACAGTCCCTGGCTTCTCTTGCATATGCTAGATCTTTGCATAGAAACGGCAGGCATAGATTTTGTGTATTTTCAATAGAAGGGACACAAGATACCATCATAGATCTGACTATTTATCCCTCTATCCTAGTACAGCCTACTCTGGCTGGCAGTGGCTCCGGAGTCTCAGTTGTCTTCCCCATCAGTTTTTAACTGGAAATGCCAGGGATATTCTGGGATCTTTGTGTACAAAGCAGACATTCTATCACTAAGCTATGCTCCCTCCAGCCCTACTGGAATTGCCAGTGATAAAGCTGGGATCTTTTCATTCCACGGCCTGAGAATACCTGAGATTTCTTTTGTGTATTGCCCACTTCCTCAATCAATTAAAAGTTCCAGGGGAAGTACTACCCAAGTATGGTTTCTTTTGGAAGTGAAACCACTGGAGACTTAGTACATGGTAGTAATATTTCCTTTATTTACAAATATACAAAGAGAGTATTCACTAAGATAAGAAAAGAAGCAAGGCATCACATTTGCTATTCCATATCAAATTCCCAGCTGTAAGTTGGCTCCATCTATACACCTCTTCTGAAAAGGATAAACTTATCTCTCTTTCCCCTATACTTTTCTCTCACTTACACCCACACCCCTTCCCTCTTCTTGTAGATAAGTATGTTTCACCTTCTTCAAACTCTGATGGCTGTCTCCTTCAAAACACTCAAAAGAGGTCTGGCTGTCAGGATACTTTTTCCTAATCCATTTTTTAAAAAAAAATTGACTAGAGTAGCAATTTACCTAACAAAACAAGAAAGAGGTTTATTGCATCTTAATGAGTAAGTAATATATTATGGCATCAGCTTTCCTGGATTACAGTCCACTCCATCAGATGCATGAAGCGTTATCCTGGGTTACAGATGGAGGCGGGATGGTAAACAGTGGGAACTGTAATGCAGAAAATGCAGGCAGCGACAATTACTTAATTAACAATGGTCACATTGGTAAATCAATTAACAGATGTAATGTGATAAAAATCCTTTCTCCTAGTTCAGTTTTTGAGTGAAGCAGTTGATGAACTGTAATTGAGCAGTTACAGATAGGTAGCCATTTTGGTCTGCCATAGTCAAAATAAAAAAATTCCTTCCAGTAGCACCTTAAAGACCAACTAAGTTAGTTCTTGGTATGAGCTTTCGTGTGCATGCACACTTCTTCAGATCGTGTGCATGCACACTTCTTCAGATATGGTATCTGAAGAAGTGTGCATGCACACGAAAGCTCATACCAAGAACTAACTTAGTTGGTCTTTAAGGTGCTACTGGAAGGAATTTTTTTATTGTAATTGAGCAGTTTCACAATGCAACCTCCCACTGAAGTTCTTTTGTTCGTTTAGCCACTAATAATAGCCTTACCCTCCATGAATTTATCTAATCCTCACTACACCATGTGGGAGCAAATTCCATAGTTTAGCTATGTGCTGTGTCAAGAAGAACTTCCTTTCATTTGTCTGGAATCTTCCAACATTCAGCTTTATTGGATGCTGGAAGATACATTTTCACTCTTTTGCAACTACTCTGTCCCTTATTTCCATTTAAGAGTTAGGAAGCAGAAGAGAGTCGGAAATGAAATTGTGCCCTAACCCTATGATGCTTTTTTCCTTTTATAGGACAAATTCAAGGGCAGGAAGTTGGTTGTTGATGGCTCTTACTCATAATAGCCAAAGATGGAACCATAATATTCAAAGGAAGCATACTTCTTATCTCAAGATACTCAGCAGCAGAGGATAGGCTATCAGCATCATATTCCATTTGTGGGGTTTTCAAATAGACTTTGAGAAATGCAGTGCAGAAATAGATGGGCTGTGGTCTAAGTCTCCCCACAGTTAGGGAGGATTTCCTAACTATGCAGAGCATTTACTCTAGACATGTACTTTTTTTAAAAAAATCACAGGGCACTGAGGTTCTAGCTAAATATATACACAAAAGGAGACCATGTATGCTTGAAGTGTGACATTTTTTCTGATCACCACTGCTAACCCAGCACAACTGAGACACAGAAGTGAATTGCAATCAAATGAAGAGCTGCTTAGATTATTATGAGGAAGCAGTCTGGTAGACCACTCCTGCGCATGTGATTGCAGGTCCATTTTTTGATGGCATCAATCAAATATTATTGTGAACTTCCAGCTGGGCTTCACACAATCATTAATGGCAGAGTTGAGTCAATAAGGTCATGAAAAAAACTCTTGTTGTGAAATGCTGTTATTCCTAAGCAAATATTTGGGTGGTGGACATCTAACGTTGGAAAGCTATATTTCTTGCTTTTGCATTCTGCATAGGGCAAACAGGTTAGTCTCTACCTAAAAGAATGGGCGCAGATCTGACAGCAGAAATGGCAATATATTCAGAAACTAATAGGGTTTTCAACTTCCCACCTTATTCTGCTACTGACTTTAAAGTGTCTGTACAAAGGGACTTCAAAGGGAGACTGCACTGCGAAAGTGCTCAATTACAATTCATTAAGAGGTTCATTGCTGTTATCTGTGAACTGAATAGGGTAAAAGGGTTTTTGTTACACCACCAGTGTTAATTGGCTTACTAATCCCAGTATATCTGCATCAGCAACAATAGCTGTTTTGTGAATGACCACTGTTAATCACATAATTATGGAAATTTGCCTACCAAACCACCTAATTTAGCTTGCACCTTTGTTAATATAAAAAATATGCAGTTTGTCTTTATTATTGTTTTCTACCTACTAAGGAATCTGTGTGTTTCACCTAAGGTTGGAGAGAGATTTGGGTAACAGCAGCTTCTTCCATTTCCAGAGATGGGAAAAGTTGTGTATTCCACCTTCCCAAAAGGCTTTGGTGTAGCCAAAGACCCGCAAAGCACCTATAACGCATCATTTGAATGTCTGCTACATTCCCCCTTCTTAAGACTATTACAAGATACAGACTCATGGCTTTGCCACCAGCTAATTCCCCCACCCCCCTTCTCTCCCCATTTCCTTGGTTTATCATCTAGCCTGATGAAGCGTTCTGGAAAACTCAAAAGCTTGCACACTGTTTTGTTGCATTTATGCTTGTTCCCTTTCCTTGTGAACTCGCTATTTATAATCCCCTCCACTGACTAGATAACTGTGGTAGTGTAGTATAGTATAGGGGCTAATGTACTGGACTAGGACTGGGGAGACCCAGGTGCAGATCCCCACTCAGCCATGAACTCACTAGGTTACCTTGGACCAGTCATGCTCTGTTGGCTGAACTTCACATGGTTGTTGTGAGGATAAAAATGGGGAAGGCGAGAACTGTGTGTACCAGCCTTGAGCTGCTTGGAGGAAAGGCAGCATAAAAATGTAAACAAACACATAGTGCATCAGATGAAGTGGACTGCAGACCTTGAAAACTCATGTTACAATAAATGTGTCTTTAAGATGACAAAATAACTGTTTTTGCTGCAACAAATTAAGACAGGTACCCTCTGCAAATGACTGTTTCCTGTTTTGTTTTGTTTTGTTTTGTTTTGTTTTAAATGCTTCAGAACCAAGGATGTATATTTTTAGTGCACTCGGGACATAGAAGCCAATGATGTCCCAACACAGAAAGCTTTTAACCTGCACAGTAGAAATGATTGCAGAGTCCACCTGTGAGTTGGACATGTGTGTTACAACCCACATACGGTATGTAAAGGTACAATACAGGCAAGCAGATAACCTGACACATGGACAAGCTTATGTGGGGCAATGTGGTCCTTTTGTTACCCAGCTCCCAATCTCTATAGGGCTTTCATCATCAAGCCCATTGCTTTGAGTTCAGAAATGAAATGGCAGCCAGTGCAGCTGTTTTAAAACCAGGGAGATAGTTTCCATTGCCTGGTCCCAATTTGTAGTCCAGCAGTTACACAATTTTGGAGTAACAACAGCTTCCAAGCACTCTTCAAAGGTAGTCCTGCCTATAGCAGAGTTGCAGCAATCTGATCTGAAGGTTACCAGATACTTATGACCAGGCTGCTTCTGTCCAGGAGGGGTCGCATTTGGCACACCAGCACCATCTGGTGGAATCTGCTGTATGCTGCAGGTGCCACTTGGGCCTCTAGTATCGTAAGTGTTTGCCCCATAAAACACAGCTGCTGTGCTTCCTGTTACTTGCTGGGGACAGTGGTTATGCAAATGTTGCAGGACCCTATTGGACAGTGCCTATGACATCACTGGCAGGCATGTCATTAATCCCGCCTTTGTCCTATTCACACAGTCTTGAACTGCTTGTTTATTTTAACTTCTCCACTTCCTCAAACACTATGCAGCTGCATATGGTACTAAAAACAGAGCTTCCCTCTTGAGTTAGGCTACCCTGTGTGGTGCAGTTAATTCCACTTTATGAGGGCAGAGGTATTGGGTCACATGGCAAGCAGGTGCTACGAGGAGGACATAGAAGGCTGTGTCTGGCTGGAAGTTGGCAACCCTACAGTGTAAGGATTTTTGTTTTTAGAAAACAGGAGCTGAGTCAGTCTTGAGAGTGTTGCTTTTCAATTTCTTGCACTTAAGCAAGAAATGATGGAGATCATGCCACACAGCAGGTTGTCAAATCTTTTATCACACCACCTGAGGCCTCAGAAGACAAGTCTTCAATACATCCTTGCTGCCAGAACTATAGCTGATCTTTAGAAATCGAGCAACCATCTACCACATTTATCACTTTTTATTATCTTTCCTATATAGATGAGATAAAATTTGTAAGAAATGTTCAAGCAGTTGGTAGAGATAAGCAACAGGAAAATTTATTGAGCTAAGTGATGACCTGCACATCTTTTCAGTGCTGGAACACACATTTCTCTTGAGAGGGAGTGTGTGTGTGTGTGTGTGTGTGTGTGTGTGTGTGTGTGTATTTAAAGAAAGCCACATCTGAACAGATATTCCCCTGGCAATAGCCTATGCCCTGTTTACCTTCCCCATGTTACCTGTGCTCTGGATATTGTATTGCTATCTTTGAAATAGTGTTTGGCTGTCAATGACTATGATAAAAGACATTGGGTGATAATCAATGTAAGTTTTACTCAGAGCAGACCCATTGAAATTCATGAGCATGACTAAATTTCAATGGATCTACTCTGATTAAAATTTAATTGAATACCATCCTCAACAAATGCATTTGGAACAAAAAAAAATTCCTTCCAGTAGCACCTTAGAGAGCAACTAAGTTTGTTTATTGGTATGAGCTTCCGTGTGAATGCACACTTTTTCAGATACACTGAAACAGAAGTTAGAGGGTGTTGTTGTTGTTGTTGTTTAGTCGTTTAGTCCTGTCTGACTCTTCATGACCCCATGGACCAGAGCACCCCAGGCACTCCTGTCTTCCACTGCCTCCCGCAGTTTGGTCAGACTCATGTTTGTGGCTTCGAGAACACTGTCCAACCATCTCGTCCTCTGTCGTCCCCTTCTCCTTGTGCCCTCAATCTTTCACAACATCAGGGTCTTTTCCAGGGTGTCTTCTCTTCTCATGAGGTGGCTAAGTATTGGAGCCTCAGCTTCATGATCTGTCCTTCCAGTGAGCACTCAGGGCTGATTTCCTTAAGAATGGATGCGTTTGATCTTCTTGCAGTCCATGGGACTCTCAAGAGTCTCCTCCAGCACCATAATTCAAAAGCATCAATTCTTCAGCGATCAGCCTTCTTTATGGTCCAGCTCTCACTTCCATACATCACTACTGGGAAAACCATGGCCTTAACTATACGGACCTTTGTTGGCAAGGTAAGTTAGAGGGTGGGGAGGGGTATTACTCAGAAGGGTGGTGGGAATGGGTGATTGGCTGATAGGTGTGGTAAACCTGTTGACGACTGTTAACGACTGCAATTGGTCTTACAGGAAAAAGCAAGGGGTGAGATGGCTAAAAATAGCTTTATCATGTATAATGAGATAAGAATCCAATGTCTCTATTCAGACCAGGTCTATCCATGGTTTTAAGTTTGGTAATAAGTTGCAATTCAGCAACTTCTCTTTCCAGTCTATTTCTGAAATTCTTTTGTAAGAAGACAGCTACTTTGAGATCTTGTATAGAATGTCCTGGGAGATTGAAGTGTTCTCCTACTGGTTTCTCTGACTTGTGATTCCCAATATCAGATTTCTGTCCATTTATCCTTTGGCGTAGGGTTTGGCTTGTTTGTCCAATATAGAGGGCTGAAGGGCACTGTTGGCATTTGATGGCATACAGAATGTTAGAAGATGAGCAATTAAATAGTCCTGAGATGGTATGTTTGATATTGTTCGGGCCAGTAATGGTGTTGTCCAGGTGTATGTGGCAGCAAAGTTGGCATCTGGGTTTATTGCAGGCTCTGGTGCCAGTGTCCATGTTAAGTCTGGTTGTTGCATTATTGTGGGTGAGGAGTTGTTTAAGATTGGGTGGCTGTCTGTAGGCAATGAAAGGTCTTCCTCCCAAAGCTTGAGAAAGAGAACTGTCATTGTCTAGGAGAGGTTATAGATCTCTGATGATGCGTTGAACTGTTTTAACTTGGGAGCTGTATATGATTACTAGTGGTGTTCTGTTATTTTCTTTTTTGGGTCTGTCTTGCAGCAGTCCGGCTCTGTTGACTGGGTATTCGTCTGGCTCTGTTGATCTGTTGTTTAACTTCATCAGGTGGATATTTTAGTTCTTAAAAGGTTTGCTGTAGATCTCTTAGGTGAGAGTCTCTGTCTGTAGAGTTGGAACAGATGAGGCTGTAACGTAGGGCCTGGCTATATACAATGGATTGTTTGGTATGTTTGGGATGGTAGCTAGACGTATGTAGAGGAAGGCATGCTTGGCAAATCCACACCGTGATCAACTCCCGCCCAGGAACCAATGTCCCTCCTGTGGAAGGACATGCAGGTCCAGAATTGGCCTCCACAGTCACTTACGGACTCATGGTTAAAACCGTGTTTATGGAAGACAATCTTACTCGGCTACGAGTGATCGCCAAAGAAGAAGAAGAAAAACAAGATACGGACTCATGGCTTTGCCACCAGCTAACTCCCCCACCCCCCTTCTCTATTTACTTGGTTTATCATCTAGCCTGATGAAGCATTCTGGAGAACTCAAAAGCTTGTTCCCTTTCCCTGTGAACTTGCTATTTATAACTCCCTCCACCAACTACGTAACTGTGGCAGGGTAGTGTAGTGGCTATATGATCTGAATATACAGATATACATCTGTTTCATCTGAGCTATAACAGAAAAAGATAATTTGCCTAATTTAGCAGGTTTTGGTCGTTCCTATTGTTAAATAATTAGGGGTCAGAATCTCTTACTGCAAATCATCCAGCAGCCTAGGACAGTGTTTCCCAACCACTGTTCCGCGGCACACTAGTGTGCCGCGAGATGTTGCCTGGTGTGCCGCGGGAAAAATTAAAAAATTCGAAAGTTTTTTTTAAAAAAGTCAAATTTTCGATTGGGGTGCCGTCACTAGATGACCCCTGGGGTTCCCTCCCTCCCTCCCGCTCTGCGCCTCCCTCCTCCTCCTCCTCCTCCTCCGGGGAGGCCCTTCCTGGCTCTCGGCCAAGGCTTGGCGGCTGCCACTCACTCACTCGCTCGCCCACCCGTCCCTCCATCCCTGCACCCGGCCTCTCCCCCTCCGTCCCCGGCGTGGGGGCTGCCGGGATCCGTAGTCCCCTCGCCCTTGGGCTCCGCGCCCGCGTGGGGTGCGCGAACTAGGTTTCCCAGCGTGGCCTGGCAGGCCGGGCGTTTTGTTTGAAGCGCTCTTCTCCCGGCCATGGAATGAGCGCGGCGGCGGCCGGGCAGGCAGGGGCTGTTCCGCGCAGACCCCGCGCAGCCTGCCTGCGCCCCCGCGGAGATCAGGCGGCAGGATGGAGCCCGGGGATCCCTGCGGAGGCGGAGCGGCAGAGGCTGCCCCCCAGGTAGGGCTGTGTCGGGGAGGGTTATTTTTGCAATGCTGCATCCATGCCGGAGGGGACGCATCGGACCGCGGGGAGACCCCTTGGTGGGCGTGCAAGGCAATGCATGTGTACAGGCGTTGCATGGAGTGCAGTGCAATGCAATGGCAATGCGGCGCCCTGCATGCATGCATGCAACTTCCACCGGCGCGCCGGACTTGGCCGGTGAGGGGGGTCCCCAGTGGGCGGCAGAGAGAGCCGGGAGGGCGAAGGGGAGCCGGGGGGGAGCAGCGCTGCTCCCCGAGCTGAGCCCGGGGGGAAACTTCGGCGTCGTTGCGCCGGGTGTTGGAAGCGGAGGCAGGCGGGGGCCCCTCACCTGCAAAACCTGGTCGCCTCTCATATATTCCGTGCATTGCATTCATCGCCCGCTTTCTCCTCCAAGGAGCTCCCGGGGGCGCGCGTGGTTCTCCCCGTGTTATCCTCGCAACAACAGCCATGCGAGGTGGGTCAGGCGAGTGGCCCAAGGGAGCACCCAGGGATTGTCCTGGCCAGGTGGGGTGATTTGAACCCTGCTCTCTGCCCGGTCTTCGTCCTCATTTAGCCCCCACATGTGCATGACTGTGCATGACTGAGGTTTTCCCCCCTCGTCTTGGCTATGGTGTGAGTCTGTCCTGTTAATTAATGGGGTTCTGCCTTCGGAGAAGATGAGCCAGCCCTCAAGGAGGTGATTATGTAATTTGCTAACAATTCATGTCCCTCCCGGCGTGACGCTGCGCGCTGACGTCACGGGGCTGTAATGGTGGTGTGCCTCGAGATTTTTTTCATGAAACAAGTGTGCCTTTGCCCAAAAAAGGTTGGGAAACACTGGCCTAGGAGATCAAGCTCTGTCCTCTGCTGTCCTAGGCAAAGCACCAAGAACAGTGTAGTGAGTGCTGTAATTGAGAGACACATTCCTACAGTAAATGGAAGGGATAGGGATGGGGTTATAGAGATGATCCCTGGAAGAACAAAGGCGCTGAACATCAGGGAGGAAGGTGAATACTCCATAATGACTGCATGGCGAGGCCCAGGCCAAAGCCCGCAGGAGAACCGGCCCAGATCCGACGAAGGGGACAAATGGAGGTCATTCTCCCAGCCACTCCTCGGTTTAAATGGCAAGTGGCCACGCCCCCAGCTAACCCAATGGTCAGCAGGGGGCGTGAGTGCGGCGGGTGTCCTATTGACATGGGCAGCATCCCTCTGCCCACCCCCGGTCACTGGGAGGTCCCGGAACTCCTCCCACAATGCAGCCCCCCGGAAAAGGGGAGCTGTCCTCCAAGAACCTTTCTGAAAAGACTGCCACAGGGAAAGGAACTGTATGGTAAAGACTCACATTAGGGTGATATGCTGGGAACATCTAATCTTTGGAACATTTATCATAAATGACAGTTGGGCTAATGTTTTTGAGTGTTTGTTGTTGCTTCTAGTTGGGAGGAAAAGGGAGATGCAGTGATTGCTGGCATTTAGAGACACTTCATTAATTTAGAGGTTATCTCTAGCGAAAAAGCCAGTCGCAAGAGGAGCTCCAATGTATATCTTCATTGTATATCTATCGGGCAATGAAATATTATATTAACTTCTTCATGTGAGTAAACCCCTAAGCAGAACATTTCAGCACAGGCAGGAATTCTTGTTTTCTACATATGCAACCACATTTGCAGGTCCACCCGCCCATGAGGCAAGGTGAGGAGAGTAAAGTGCCAGCCTATAGCACAGCATCTTGGAGCCTTAAGTGTGTAAATACTTCCCCAGTTATTTTACTCATATTAGTCTAATTGAAATCAATTAGGTGAATCACTACAAGAAAAACAGCTCCTACAGCTATCTATCTGCTGGATTAAGCTCTCAGGTACATTCTAATAAAAGCCACTGACTATATGAGTCACCAGTAGGCACACTAAAAGGTTTGATATGGAAAATAGTAAGAAGGTGGGGTAGAGTGGTCTGCCTCTCTTGGGAATATCTGAATACATGGCAGGGTAGAAATTCATTCATAGAGTCAGTTAGAACCTGCCATAAGCAGAGAATTTTTCCAGCCTTTCTACTGCAATTAGGAAGTTTTCAGGAATGTCTTATTTCCTCTTTCACTATTACAGGTGGGGAACCTCTGGTCCATTGGCCAGATTTGACATGTCAGGCTTCTTCATTTGACCCACAAGGCTGCTTTGCCCAAAGCATGCCTACCTGCTTAACACCCAATTTTCCAGAGTTCTAAAAAATCTACTACAGATGTAATAGGCCTCTTGCTGGAGATGTTCATCTGAAGAAGCTAGCATTTCTGCACCATTCACATAGCAGATGAGAGCTATGGGAAATCTAAATTTCCGAGCAAAAGGTGCCCATGGCTGAAGGCAGCTGAACCTTCCCCTACCTTACCTTGCCACTCTGTCCTTTACTTCCCAATCTGGCTCCCAATATTGCAGCTAGGCTAGGAGTTGATAGTTGCACAGAAGAGGGACTTTTAACCAGTGCAGACAGCACCATCTGTCTATTAGGGATACAGTGGTACCTCGGGTTACATACGCTTCAGGTTACATATGCTTCAGGTTACAGACTTTGCTAACCCAGAAATAGTACCTCGGGTTAAGAACTTTGTTTCAGGATGAGAACAGAAATTGTGCTCTGGCAGCACAGCAGCAATGGGAGGCCCCATTAGCTAAAATGGTGTTTCAGGTTAAGAACAGTTTCAGGTTAAGAACGGACCTCTGGAACGAATTAAGTACTTAACCCGAGGTACCACTGTACTGAAATCTCATCCTTGTTTGCATCTGGTCCCCCTAGGGAACATCCTCAGAGCAGGAGCCCTGACTCTCCCCACCTATGAACTGGAGCTAGACAGGCAACAGTTTTCAGATGAGGGGAGGCTTTGTCAACTCTAGTTTCTTTTAATGGGAGAGCTGTGTGTGTGTGCAGTCTTCTGGAGACCATGGCAGTGCGGCCAACCTAATATCAACCAACATCAAGCTGTATATAAAGCAACCCTTTACATCTTAAATGATGTTCTGGATAGAGAGGAGGATGTTACAGCACCACCAATGGAGGGGCAAGAAGCAGCTGTGTTGCCACCAATGGGGGGAAGAGCAGTGACAAGGACGTAATGTTTCGCAATCAACAGCTGCCTATGCCCCATGGTGCCGCTAGGTCTTTAATCTTTATTTTATGATTTGTTTCTTCCATTCTATGCCCTTTGGACCCTGCAAACTCATTTATAGAAAATCAGTACGATCAAAATGAAAAAACAAACATTAGGAGCAAATAAAGCAAAGCACATGCAGGATTCTGGCCAAATCACACCCATTCCATTTGGCTGGGAAGCTTAGCTTACTGATGAATGCCACTTTACATTATTTCAGTGTAATAGCAGGGAAAGGGGAGAATGCAAGAATTAACTGGGAGTGAGAGAGCCCACAGGGAGATAAATTCACCAAATGAAATGTGGTTTTTGTACCCACATTGGTCACTGTTGTGTACAGTGTTGAGAACAAGTGCCCTGCTTTTTCTTTTACCAAGGCTGTGTCAAGACATTGCTTTGTCTCTTGACTGTGTTGGAAATGAAGCCACTGGACTGGAAGTCACTGAATATGGCTTTTCCTAATTTTTCTTCTCACAGATTATCAAATCTTGATGTTTTGAGTCAGAAGTATGTCAGACTCTAGGAAAGGATAGAGGGGGTTGACTGGCCAAGAACTAAACTAACTTTTGAATGGAGGCCTAGGTACATTGTTTCCAGCATCTGTGTGGCCAACATTACAATAACCTCCATTATTTATTATTTAATCAACCAACCAACCAACCTGTATACTGTATTCTGAACACACACTGTTCCCAGTGATGCATTTATAATCTGTGTTCACGTTATCCAAAATACATGCCACCTGTACTGTGTTATACTACTGTCTGATGTATTGTTTCTCAACCCAGCCTCCCACTGATTAGAGTCCTTAAGCCTTTCCTAATTCATGTCTAGCCAAGGTGTGAACACCTTTGCATAGGGTAAATACATCCCGTCTATGACCCCTGGTGTGTATACAACAGAAATGAACTGATGCCCTGCTGATGTGAACAGCTGTTGGGGGGGTCAGCTGTGAAAGGGGGGGCAAATTCACTGCACTGGTAACATGAACATCCCTCTTTAGACAAAATACAGGTCACATAGAAACGATAATTCTAGGCTTGATCAGGACTGCGGGGTCATGACAAGGAACTTTTGGAAGATGGGGGGACATAGTAACAGCTATCCAGTAAATAACTTATGTTTCAGCATAATGGAAATGTTGATTACCATGCCAATGATAGACATCAGGTGCATTACTCACTGTTGCCGCCAATTGTGTTAACTTGATACATCCCACAGAAAGACAATTCCTAATTTCAGAGGGTAGTGTGCAATGTGAAGGGGGAGTCTATGTTTCTGCATTCTTTAAGATTAGATAAAAACAGCTTTCTTTCACTATTCTGCAGCACCCCTCTTAAATTATTATTTAAAGCAGAGAAGTGACATACACAAACCTAACATACCAAGTACCCACATTTTGAGATGTAAGATTAACTGGAATGCAGATTCCTATCTCAAGTTATGGTTTTGAAAAATAAGCCTCATCATGGGAATTTGCTTCTGCCTAGCTCTTTATTTTGCTTGCTTTCTGCCGAAATATGCAAACTGGGCATGGGAATTGTTCATGAAACTGATCTAGTGTTCCATGCGGGATCTTTTAACATTGGACAGTAGAACTACAATCTCTCAACCACCCCAAGTAAATCCTAAAGAGGTTAAAAGTGCAGAGGCTATTGGGGAAGGATCATAGCTCAGTGGTTGTGCATTGGCTTTGCATGAAGAAAATCTCAGTTCCAAACTTGGCATTCAGAAGATATCAGCTTCAATCCCTGGCATTCTAGGTGGGGCTGAAATCCTGAAGAGTGACTGCCAGTCAGTGTAGGCAATACTGTGCTAGATGGACCATTGGTCTGCTTAGGTATAAGGCAGCTTCCTGTGTGAATCAAATTGTTTAGTACAGTGGTGCCCCGCAAGACGAAAAACTCACTAGACGAAAGGGTTTTGCGTTTTTTGAGTCGCTTCGCAAGACGAATTTCCCTATGGGCTTGCTTCGCAAGGCGAAACGTCTTGTGAGTTCTTGCGAGTTTGTTTCCTTTCTCTTAAAGCCGCTAAGCCATTAATAACCACTAATCCGTTAATAGCCGTGCTTCGCAAGACGAAAAAACCGCAAGACGAAGAGACTCGCGGAACGGATTAATTTCGTCTTGCGAGGCACCACTGTACCTGTTAGAGTCTTGTCATGTTCATGCTTATACAGCCCTGTCTCTAGGGGGTGTAGGGCTGGGGCAAATAACACTATGTACCCTCTTCCATTGCTCCCACATCCTCCTATCTGCACTGTCCTTCCGATGGTAGTGGCAGTGGCAGTTCCTTCCCACCTACTATTCATTGCTTTAGCAGCAACCTTGCTGGTGAGGTCCTCTATTTCCACATCCTCCCTCCCAGGCTCCCTCTAGGAAGGGATGGTTTGAGAGAGCCTTGTCAAATGGGAGGGAGGCAACAGGGCTGCCAGCCATGGCCACCAGTACCAGCCACAGTGTGCCCTACAGGGTCCAAGGCTTATTCGCCTCCCTGAAGATAGCCCTAGGCCTCTGTATCCAAAATGACCCACTGAGAAGAGTGAGGAATCAGCAAACTGCCATTAACCCCCAAGAACACAAAAAATACATATACTGGGGGGAAATAACTACCCCCCAACTCCCATATCAACTTGTGCTGAGTCAAATGACTTCCCCCAAATAATCCTTGGAACTGCAGTTTGTTAAGTGTACTGGAAATCGTACCTCTGTGAGGGGTAAGCTACACTTCCCAGGATTCTCTGGAGTAAGTAATGTGCTTTAAATATATGGTGTGTATGAAGTACTAAGAGAGAGAAAACTGACAACTGAATATGAGGGAAGGATAGAATTTAGAAGGTGGAACAGGAGGACACACACACATACACACTGTAGAGAGAACCATTGCCTGGATGTCACTGCCTGGTTCATACTGAAAAACTATGTCCCAAGGGACAGAAATGAGAGCCACCCACACATATCAGTGGAGAAACCCAATATTTTAATGCAGCTGGAGGTGGACACACTTGTGCCCAACTCCCCCCCCCCCGAGGCTTCCAACTTTTTTCTAACTCAGTTTTTATTTAGTATGATTTAAAACAAAAACAATCTTGCCAATCCAAATTCCAGACAATGCAGCTAACTGACCTCAAATAGCAGGTTGGAAGGGGCTGTTGCTTGGATAGACTTGGAAGCTGCTTAGAAGTAGTTTATGACAGTCCTGCAGTATAGTTCAGGCTTGCAAGAACCCTGCCATGTTGTCCAGAGGTATTGGACCTATTTATTGCAGTTACAGATAGGTAGCCGTGTTGGTCTGCCATAGTCCCCTCCCCACCTTCTCACTATATAGAAGGATCTGGCAACTTCTGTTTCAGTGTATCTGAAGAAGTGTGCATGCACATGAAAGCTCATACCAAGAACTAACTTAGTTGGTCTTTAAGGTGCTACTGGAAGGAATTTTTTTATTTTGACTATTTATTGCAGGTTGGGCTGAAGTTGAGAGAAGTTGGGTTTACAACAACCCTGCAGGGTTATCTACTGTGTTTATCCCCACCACTGTAGGCTGGGCTGAGAGAGTAGTATACAACAACCCTGCAATGTCTTCTTCTATACCTTTACCTCATGTAGGAGTGCTGTGTTGAGTGTAGCTCACAGATGCCCAGCAACATGGTCCACTTAAATTGCCATTTCAGACACACTTCCTGGCCAAATCAAGCACTTAATTGCAATGGATAGCCTCTTGAGCAGGGACTCCTTCCTCTGATGCTAATTTTTGTTTTCCCAACATCCTCATCCAAAGGCTGTGTTAACTGATACAGATATGCTCTACTGCTCAGTTCTGCTCAGGTAATGGACACAGTCCTGCTCTACTCATATCTGCAATGGTGGTATCTAAAACTCTTTCTTATGTGACCTGGAGGCAACCTCAGCAGCCTCCTTTGGATTATGTCTATACCTTTTATGGCAAATAGAATCAGAATCACTGCACAAATAAAGGTCATAAAGATCAGTGGCAAACCTTCTAAATTAGCTGGAGATCAAAGTAATGAGCTCATAAATGATGTCGTAAGCCATAAAAGATCACAAAACAACTCCAGAGCTACAAATATGCTATAAACATAATAACACGCTCACACTCACAATGCACTCTATTCTGAGCACACTTCATGCCTATAAGGCACTGTACTGTAGTAAGAAAGCACATTCACACAGAGGTAATGGCAACCTGTTGCTCAAAGTGACATAAAATCTGTCCTAATCCGAATGTTTAAAGTATTAAAACTTTATACTTCTTACATGCATGTTATATAATGTCAACTACACAGATCTATTACTTTTTTCTTTTTCTTTTTTTGAATCAATAAAGGTAAAAGTAAAGATAAAAGGACCCTTGGACAGTTAAGTCCAGTCAAAGGCGACTATGGGGTGTGATGCTCATCTCGCTTTTAGGCCGGCGTTTGTCCACAGACAGTTTTCTGGGTCTTGTGGCCAGCATGACTAAACTACTTCTGGTGCAACGGAACACCGTGACGGAAACCAGAGCACACAGAAACGTCATTTACCTTCCCACCACAGCGGTACCTATTTATCTACTTGCACTGACATACTTTCAAACTGCTAGGCTGATAGAAACTGGGACAGAGCAACGGGAGCTCACCCCATCACACGGATTTGAACCACTGACTTTCCGACCGGCAACCCCAAGAGGCTCAGTGGTTTAGACCACAGCACCACCCGCATCACTTTTAGGAATCAAGAAAACACAGTTGTCAAATCTGGTGGATGACATCATTTGTGCATTACTTCAGGAGAGGGAAGACTTTAAGCTTTTCAGATCAAATTTGTGTTTTTTTTTCCTATAACGCCAAGATCTATTAGAGCCATGGACAAAAGACATGCAGTTAGAATTAAAGAATACAGTGTCTCTGAGCCTAGGAATTTGATGTTGGTACCATAAATGAATTGAACACAAGAATATTTTCACATTAAAGTCCACTTCTCATGAATTTTCTCCATTTCAGCTGCCAAATTTGGATAGGAAAATTTTGTTGTCACTACCATCAAGTAAGGAGGAGCCAGAAACACTTGCTGTCTACTGCACATCACTCATGGCTACACCAGTAGATATTGATCTATTTTCTCCCACACATCCCTGCTCTACACAACAGGCGAACTTGTAAACACGGATGGTATGAAAGCAGATTAAAACAACAACCTTGAACTTACTGCAGAAACAGCCTGGCAATTACTCATTTTCCCCATCCCATGACCTTTTTCCTTCATGCATCCAGCTGCAGAAAGGATAAAATGTTAAGAGCCCTGAAAGATACCCAACACCATCCACTGTATCATTCTGACACTGAAGTGATCCTCTTGAGACCAATTATTCTGTCATCATAGCCAGTTGCATAGGACAGAACAGCAAGCTGAGTTGGTCCAATGAGTTCAGCCCCTTATCTTGCAGCCCTCAGTGTGCTATTGGCAATGGATCAGTAATACATGTTAAATACCAGTAACAGTTGTGGGGGAGCTGAAGAGTTAAATTCCAGGAAACTGTTTTTTGTTTTCATCACAGTAGCTGAAGACTGGCATGTTTTATGGGGAAGGAGTCTCTTAACATTCTGCTTAAAATAGAAACCATTTCAATGAGGGGGTTTAGCTCTTTAGTTACTATTTCCGCTTATGAATCTATTTTGAGGAACCCAGTAATCTGAAACTCCATGTGGGGGAATGCACTGATATAAGAGAAGGCAGCAAGACTGGGGGTTAAATGAGTTTTAGATCATGCTAGTAGCAGCAGCAACTGCTTCATTTCTTCCCTTGCTAGCCCCTGAGAGGGGCACCTGCTCAAAAAAGGGGGCGACTCCTTGTGCAGTTTTTCAAGGAGAATTTCTTTTGATGGAGTAAAAAAGCCTGTCTGCTGCTTGCTGGCTCTGGCTGTGTTACAGGGCCCAAGATCAGGGCAGCTAGTAAGGAACTGAAAGAGGCCTCTGGTTTATTTGAACAGTCCAAAACAGGAATTGGAAAGAAAACTGTGCTGAGCTGGAGCCCAGCATTAGAAAACAGATCTCACAGAGCTTTCAGCTAGAAAAATGGATGCACCTGGGGTTAGTTAACCAGGTAGAAAGAGTGCCTCTCAGCAAGGTGAATTCCATATGGTAGCTTGAATTATGTAGGGCAGATGTTGGATTAGTGAGATCACCTTTATAAAGAAAACACCACCCTAAAACTCTATAAACTCCATGAGCTGAGGGGGAAGGAAATGACTGCCGATGGGGGGGGGGGGGAGGACACATGATTAAAATTAAAATCTTGAGCAAGAGCAGAGCTGAAGAATTTGTTTTCAATATCAGTACAGGTTTCTTGCTACACTGAAATCCATGCCTGGGAAAGTGCATCCCTGCAAGGGAAAGTGTGGTGTAGTGGTTAAGAGCAGTAGACTAATAATCTGGTGAACTGGGTTCGTGTCTCCGCTCCTCCATATGCAGCTGCTGGGTGACCTTGGGCTAGTCACACTTCTTTGAAGTCTCGCAGCCCCACTCACCTCACAGTGTGTTTGTCATGGGGGAGGAAGGGAAAGGAGACTGTTAGCCGCTTTGAGACTCCTTAGGGTAGTGATAAATCCAAACTCTTCTTCTTCTTCATTTTAGCAGCCTAATATAAAGTACGAGTAGAAAAAAGCCTTGGTGGCAATACTGTTAAATACCTGGGAGTTAAAACTCATGCTTATAACCAGTGCTTTTTTCGGGGGGGCACAGGGGTACACATACCCCTAAACATTTTGTGAATCTAAATTTGGCCTCATTGAGGGGCAGTATTTCAATATGAGTAGGAAAATGAGAGTACTCCTAAACATTTTTAAAGAAAAAAAGCACTGTTCCCAGCTAAGGGAGAAAGATAGCCTCAAGACATATCACCTCTTGTAGATCTGTAACTGGTTAAGAAACAGGGAGAACACAGAAGGAATAATAGACAGTACTCCCAATGGAGGGATATAGAAAATGGAGACAGTCCCCAAAGATTGGTATCGGGACCTGTGCTTTTTAACTTGTTCATAAATTAACTAGAGTTAGGAATAAGCAGTAAGGTAACTGAGTTTGCTGATGATACCAAATTGTTCATGATGGTTAAAATCAAAATGGATTGTGAAGAGTTCCCAAAGGATCTTTGAAGAACTGAGCAGTAAAATGGCAAATGCAATTCAATGTAAGCAAGTGCAAAGTGATGCAAATTAGAGCAAAAACCCTGTTTAATTACACATATATACTAATGAGGTCTGAACTGGTGGGGACTGATCAGAAATGAGATCTTGAGGTTGTAGTGGATAGCTTGATGAAGATGTTGACCTAGCACTCAGCAGTTGCGAAAAAGGCAAATGCCATACCACAGATCAATAGGAAAGAGGTTGAAAATAAAATTGCCAACATCACAGTGGTGGTGCAACTGTTTTTGAAATCATGTATACAGTTCTGGTCACTTCATTTCAAAAACTATATTGCAAAGGTTCAGGAAAGGGCCACCAAAATGATTAAGTGGATGGAGCAACTCCTGCATGAGGAAAGGTTACAACATTTCGGCCTTTTTAATTTAGATAAATGGCACGTAAGAGGAGACATTATAGAGGTGTATGAAATTATGCATGCTGTGGAGAATGTGGCTAGAGAAATATTATTATCCCTCTTACATAAGATTAGAACTTGGGGACATTCAATGAAGCTGAATGTTGTGAAATCTGGGACAGATAAAAGAAAGTACTTCTTCACACAGTGCAGAGATAAAATATAGAATTCATTCCTACAAGCCTTACTTTACCTGGTATCTGTTTATACTATGCACCAGAACTAGACTGCCACAGATTTATAGACAATTTTTGAAAAATTAGAAATTGTTGTGCAGAAGGATTAATTACAAGTAGGTCAGGTGTATTGTCTGGCAGTGATTATAATGATGAAACTGCAGGATGTTTTTGTAAGAGTCCACATAATATTTTTTTCATACGCTTCCAATGATGTCCAGTTTAATGTCTGCTTTGGGGATGAACTCCAACCCTAATGACATTTGTCTCATTCAATTGCTTTTCAAAACTAAAGTTCAAATGCAACGGGAAATTCACCTCATCAATGGGAAACTGGTTGAACTGTCTTTTTCATAAAACAAAAAACTTAACTTACAGTCATACAAAAGGAATATATGGCCCCAAGGAAAAGTATTAAGAGTACATGCCCTTTATAAAGCAAACAATAAGTCACCAGCTGTGGAAAATTCAAATTTGCTTCTAAAATAAACCTTTTGATACTGACTGGTATGGTGGAAACAAAAGTTAATCATCAAAAAGGAAAAAAGAGCCAGCGTAAGATGCAATGGGAATTTGATGGCAAGAAAACATTTATTTACCGAGTACTGATGATGAATGAGGGCTACTAAATCAGTAAGACTCATGTCATACAATGGGGCGAGAAGTAGAGATGCAGCCAATGAGAGAAATCTGAGTTTTACAGCTATCTGAATGAATGAGTCAGAGATTGGGGAAGAAGAGCACAAAGGTGGGGGTGTTTGTTTTTTGAGGGAACTGATACTGCTTTACAGACCACTGCAAGCTGTCTGGGTGCTTGCCTGCTCCCCTATGCTCAATGTCTGTTTGTAAATAAAAAGAAATCCACTGTAGTAAAATAAAAATGTCATGAGTCTCCAGTGCTCTGTCCTTGCAAATAAATAGATTCATATCCTGGCAGCCCCTAGCATTTTTAAAAATGTATTGTTGTATAAAAACAATACAAAGTATCTGAAGAAGTGTGCATGCACACGAAAGCTCATACCAAGAACTAACTTAGTTGGTCTTTAAGGTGCTACTGGAAGGAATTTTTTTATTAAAGTTAAATAGAGTTATACATATGGATAACTTGCAATCCTGTATGTTTATTATAGATAGATATAGTTGTGTAATATTAATATATATTCATATCAATTAAACACATATTTTCCTATTTCTGTTCAATCATCATATTTGTAATCACTCAGCAAAGTGTGGTGCTGTATGTAGCAAAACAATACAAAGAGAAATACTAAAAGAACTAGTTTGCAAGCAAACAGATGGTGGGGCTATTATGAGAAAAAATGATAGATTCCGTTTTAACCTGGTATTAGTGTTTGGTAGATGCAATGGAGAATATGTTCTGTGGCTCACTATGACACAAGGCTCTTTCATACATACATATTTATCACTTGCTAACTTTCAGCCAATACGTGAACTATGAACTACAGAATAATATTATTTAACTTGACAATGGTGACTAATACACGGCAGACTTGCACATACAGTGGTACCATGGGTTACAGACACTTCAGGTTACAGACTCCGCTAACTCAGAAATAGTATCTTAGTTTAAGAACTTTACATCAGGATGAGAACAGAAACTGTGCGGTGGTGGCACAGCGGCAGTGGGAGGCCCTATTAGCTAAAGTGGTACCTCAGATTAAGAACAGTTTCAGGTTAAGAACAGACCTCCAGAATGAGTTAAGTTTTAACCCGAGGTACCACTGTATGAGTTACTGCTTGACACTAGAGTCAGCAAATTTATAAACCTGCACGTGCAGAAACCTGCCTATTGCTCCGCTTGCATGCTCAGAGGATGCTGCAACAATCAGAGCTAAGGCTGCCGTCTTACTCCCACTTACCTGAGAGTAAGCGCTATTAAATTCAGTAAAACTTATGAGCAGACATGGTTAGGATTGATCTATAAGGTTGCCATCCTATGCACAACACCTTAGGCGTAGATCCCATTGTATGTTGATGGATTAATTCAAAGTAAATCTCCATAATTCATTCTGAGTAAATTTTGGAATAACATTTTAAATAACAATTCTCACCAAATACATGTGTTCAGCCCAGAATAAATCTTATTTCAACCAGTAGGTAGGGTATAGCTGCCAGCGGTACTTTCTTAGATTTGTGTTTGGTTGTATGTTTTGAAAACCAGAAAGGCTTCCAATGCATTAATAGACTTGTGTGCGAATAGACCAGTGAGAATATATGAACTGGGGCTATGCAGGGTTCTATCCTAAATCTGCTCTTCACCAGTTAATATTTTTATATGCTACTGGGAGAAAATTACACTGAATATAAGAAGATAGCACAATGGTAGTGAAGAATTAGATAAATGTTTTGGCACTTTTTAATCTATATGTTGATTAGATGGCACAGCTGGATGGCACTGTGAGGATGCAACAGAGGAAGCAAAGTATTCCTTCTTTGCTGACTTCGCCGCCACTGAGTAGGCTTGATAATGAGCATTCAATAGTGTTCAACTGTATTCATCTGGAGTTTTCACTGTCCTAAGCTCTGATGTATATCAAGAAACCAAGCAGGCTCTACAAAACAGAGGAGGGCACTCACTGGCAATTGTCAACGACTTGGCCCATTTACATTTCCCACAAATCAGCCAGAACTTTAACAGAGTGTCGTCCATATCACCCAGAGCTGCCTTGAAGTAAACTGGATTCATCAGCCTTCAAGAGTGGGCCACCCTAGTAGGTTCCACACACTTGCAGACGGTAAAAATGATGAAAGCCTAAACATGTGTAGGATTTTAGGTTAATAGGACACTTGTAAAATCTGGATACTTGTGCACATACACACATACTGAATGAAGGTAACCTAAATTCTGCATCACAAAAAGCTGGATTCTGTAACCTGTGTAAATCAGGCAAATTAAGTGCATTAGCCTACTTCAGCTATTTCTGCTAGTCATGGGAAGATGCCTGCTACCTGGTTGCAAGTTCTCTGTCAAAACTGCATTTTAGGATGTCTAATGCGGTGTTATAAGCTGTGTTCATCCTAGCTAGTGGAATGATCCTAAGGACCTCCTGTATTTTAAGCAGTGGTCGTTGTTTATGCAAAGCTGTTCTTAAAAAGTAATGACAATAAATATTTCTACTCAGTTTTCAGTGACAGAGATAAAGGTCTTAATTACTGAGCACTTTACATACAGTTTGGTAATGGATATCAAACAATACATCTGTCAACCATGCCAAATTACATCTTTCCTGTGCACACCTTTCTCTGCTTCAGACAATAGTTGTCAAGGTTGTATACGTGCACTAGGAAACACAAGTGCTCCCAACAATTCTAACAGTTTGGTTGCCTTCTGAACAAACCATCAGTTTAATGCTATAAGAAGACACAGAACAAGCAGCCCACATGGAAAGGACATATGTTTCATATAATAAGTTGGCATAGGGTTGCATCTTTTATATAAAAATGCCTTTTATATTTTAGCCCACACACACTATTTTACAACCCTGTAAAATAATGTGTGTGGGTTAAAATATAAAAGGCATTTTTCCAAGCTGACAATGCAAGTATGAGCTCATAAATGCACTATGAAAAATTTAAGTTGTTTATTAGTGTATGTTTGAATTATTCAAAAAATAGTACTCAAAAACTGGGCATACTCCATTCCCAGAAATTTGAACATTATAGTATCAAAGTTACTCCTGTATCACACATTATATAATTAAGTGGTCTATAATCTAAGGCGGGCATAGGCAAACTCAGCCCTCCAGATGTTTTGGGGTTACAACTCCCGTCATCCCTAGCTAACAGGACCAGTGGTCAGGGATGATGGGAGTTGTGTCCCAAAACATCTGGAGGGCCAAGTTTGCCAATGCCTGATCTAAGGTGTATGGGTGTTGGGGAGAGGTGGTATCTCTGGTGGGTCACACATCTGGTGGGAGACACATCGTGCTTCTTCTGGGGTAGTTCGTACACCTTTGGTCCCTACTCTGCACTCAGCTATGACTGTGGTTCCTAGAAGCTGTCAGCACATGACAGAGGCCACACTCCAGGAAATGGCTTTGACTGGCCAGTTAAACCAGGTGAGGGTAGCCAATGGATCTCAAGCCCTTGGTGAGCTATGGACTTCCTCTGCATGCTAAGACAGGCTCCAGCAGATTGAGCAGACGAGACCAATAGGTTAGTCCAATAGTCAAGAAAGCAGTTAGCAGAAGCCAAAGTCCATCCCTGTGGTTACCGCATATGCTGCAGAGGGAAATGAGGGACAGGTGGGGCTCATCAAGGTAGCCTATTTAGAAGAAGGAAAACCCTGATCCTAAACTTCAGCTGCCTTACAGCTGTACTCATATGCAAGAAGTAAACCCAAGGTGAAGAAAAGGCTAAGGAGTAAACCCTAAACAAATCTGGAACAGAGCCCCTAACGTGTTTGGATGGCATCTTGTATACCTCCTTCCAGCAACTCCTGCAGCCAAGCTGGTGCCAAATGTATTGCTCTGTTTTCATTTGGACATCAATGAGGCTGAGAGGGGGATCTTGGTGTTTGGGCAGCCCAGAAGCTCCATACACACTACCCAGGCTTGTGCCCTGGAGAGGTCAGTTCGGTGCTAGTAATGCAGCAAAAACAATGCTGGAGGCAGAAGTTATGAGTTACTGGTCTCTGCAGCCACAGCAGGCGCTGTGATTCTCCACTGATTTCACTTCACCCCCAGAAATGCAATCTATTACCTTCCAAGACAGATGCCAACAACACAGAGTCTAGGATCCTACCAATTCTTTTTAAAGTTAGAATACTATCTTCTTGAGAAACTGGTTATGTCTGGGTCTTGGTTCAGATACGGGACTTGTGTGTACATTTGCTGTGCTTCTACTGTCTTCTAACAACTAACTTAAAAGTGAGCATAGACATACCTGAAGTTAGGATGACAGCAAGCGCCTCCAATTCTCATGTCTTACAAGCTCTCTTTGATCTAAAAAAGCACAAGTGTATGTTTATTGTTAATGCTGATACATAGCTACACTTCAAAATCAAATGATTATTAAACCTCAAGGAATTATTGAAAGTGTGTTTTGAAGTATTTTTCTTGGAGATGTCAGTATTTAACATACATGGCATATTTTGAAAAACAACATAGAAAGCGTTTTCTTTTTTCTCCCCCACCCTGCCCCCACTGAACACTGCTGCATCAGTTTACTGTAATATATGACTCTATGAATTAAATAAAGAAATGTTTCCTAGATGGCTACAAGGCACTGACTACTGAATGCTCTATTTAATATTTCACATTAAGACAGAGGAGAGAGAGAGAGAGAGTGAAAGAGAGAGAGAGAGAGATGTACATTACTGGATGGTATTATTTTGCTTGTCTCCTGACAAATGCCTTAATTCAAAGATTACACAAAAAGGTCAGCTATCACACTAAGTGGGGCAGGTTCTACTGAGTAATCCAGGTGGCTTAATTGGTCATCTACAAGTGCCGCCTCTTTTAACACTTACAATAAACATAGTAACATAGGAAGCTGCCTTAAACCAAGTCAGATCGTTGAACCATCTAGCTCAGAATTGTTGATACTGACTAGCAGCGATATTCCCAGGGTTTCAGGCAGGAGTCTTTCCCATGCCCTGGAAACCTGGAAACATTTTGCGTGGGAACCATGTTCTTTCCCAACATTGGGAACAGCGACTTTCACATCTCTGCTGTGGGACATGCATGAGTTAGATGTAGTAGAGTTTGGACATCTCTCTAGAGGACAGATATAAAAGCAGTACTCCATACAGTACTCATAAGCATGGAAAGAGGATTCATGGAAAGAGGATGTTTGTGGCACTTCCAGGTATGTCCAAAGCCCAGGCATGTTAATTCAGAAGTAACCTGCACTATGTTTTGATGGTGTGCCTAGGATTGCAGCCTGTTATCCAGTGAAGAGTGATATGGATAGGGGTGAAGCCTGCTGATGAAAACTATTATTTTGGAAGTTTCCTCTGCCAAAATAAAAGCTTAGAGGGCTTCTAGGCTGCAGGGGCAAAACCAGGCTTTGTTTCACCTGGGTCAAAAAGCCAGTTTGGCCAGTGGCGTAGCGTGGGGGGGTGCAGGGGGGCCCGGCCGCACCGGGCGCAACATCTGGGGGTTAGGGTTAGGGGGCGCAAATCCACGGGTTAGGGGGCGCAAATTACTTGCCTTGCCCCAGGTGCTGACAACCCACGCTACGCCACTGAGTTTGGCACACATACCCTTCACATTTGTATACACACAGAGGCTGGGAGCCTCAATGGCACCCCTCTGGAGGCTTCAACCAGGGCACACACCAGCAAGTTCAGGTTGTGTAATTAAAGCTTACTGGGAGATCTTGTGCAACAAACCTGCTTCCCAAAAAGATCAGACTTTTTGCAGTAAGGCAAGTGAGAAGAAAATACACTGGAAATTTTAGGTTAATGCTTGCAGTTATGCAGCATAGCCTACCTTCACAGCAAATGAATCAATATTAACGCTCAGTAAACAGCCAATGTTGTCTGATCTACTGCAACAAATCAGAATGGAATGCTCCAAAAGGTAATCTGGAAGCACCCCTGCTCTTCCAATGAAAGTCGAGGCCCCTTCTGAGGTTTAGCAGTGTAGGAGAAACTACAGTATGTGGGTGTCCTCCTTGCATTGCTCCAGAAATGCATTCTGGGCCACCAGGTGTTATAGAATGCTTTGAAGGTCTCTTGCTACATTTGCTTCACTGCTGCTGAAATTAAGTGGAAATAAACCAGTGACAATGGACACAAGGCATTTAGTAAATATTAAGCAGTTATGTTTGGTGGCAAGACATAAAGAGGACAACTAAACTAAATTTCATTTAGTTTAAAATGAAATTGAAAAATTATCTTCCAATGGAAAGATGGGGCACCATTGCCATGCTAGAATAATAATGCAAGAAGAATGAATAACTTCTCATATGTTTCAAGAAAAAGGCAACTGGGAACTCCCCACACATACATCAGTGCCTTATAACCATTCTTTGAGTAAAACCACATAGTAGTTAAAAATGTGTATATTTAAATTCAAGTTGACTAGGAAATAAGTATTCTGTATTCATTATTGCACCATCCACTATAATTAAATGCATCTGCCTTTAATTATCCTACAAGAGAGACAGTTTTTATTATTATTAATGGTGGAGTTCTAGCTTCAATATCAACCAGGTCACTGAAAACAAAAGTTCTTGAACACGCTATTAATTTGGGCAGAGATCAAATCATGCATGTATTGATAATGCATAGTTTAAAGATTATAAATGATTTGTTGGCTATCCCTAAATCACATAGCCAATTCAATGAGTGTGGACTTCAATGTGTTCGTCAGCAACAATGAATTCCCTTTTTTCACTCTCATTTTTTCACAAAGGTTTGGCATGCAGTTTATTGTTTATTCATCTTTTGCCCTTAAACACTTTACATTGGAGAGAGAGAGAAAAGAATTACTGCCATCTGCTGTACAAATTACTATTGGTAACTTAGCAGGGCATAGGAGAAAAGGAGGATCCAAGATTGCCATTTATGCAGTTAGAAGGGCAACAATTTTTAGTTCAAATGCCAAAGGAAGAGCCCTGTCCATAAAAGGAACAAAATATTAGAGGCTGCTTGGAGAATAGAGAAGTCAACAACAGCAACACAGAAACTTTGTGACTGTCTATTAATCAGTCCATGTCCCCAAACTGCAGGCGGCAGTGGAAGACAAGAGTGCCTGGCGTGCTCTGGTCCATGGGGTCACAAAGGGCCAGACACGACTAAATAACAATTAATCAGTCCCACCTCCCTGCAGAGGGGAACGGTCATGGAGAAGTCTAGTTGCACCAGGAAGTGATCCGACCATGGCACTTCTTTTGTTTCACATTTAATTAGTGTCAGATCACCCACGTCCACAGAGGTGAACACCAGGTCTAAGGCATGTCCCCAGCTATGGGTTGGGCCAAACTGATTCAGGGACAGCCCCATGGAGGTCATGCTTTCCACAAAGTCCCGAGCAGCCTCTTGTAAGGTTGTGTTGGCATGGATGTTAAAATCCCTAGGACAACCAAACTAGGTGTCTCCAGGAGAACATCCGCCACAACCTGAAGCAGCTCAGACAAGGAATCCTTGGTGGAGTGGGGATGTTGGTACTCCTTTAGGAATCCTGTACTGCCCCTATTGCCGAACTTCCAGAACATGCACTCAGAAAACTGGGTCTTCCCAATAGGACACCTGGTGCAAGCTAATGACTTCCTAAAATCACTGCAACCACCCCCTCCGCCCACATGACCTGGGTTGCTGTACGTAAGAGAAATCTGGTGGATAAGCAGTGTCAAGAACAAGCCCATCTGCCATGTCCAACCAAGTTTCTGTTACACATGCCAGGTCAATTCCTCCAACCACGATCAAGTCATGGATGGCAGTGGTCTTGTGGATCATTGACCTGGCATTGCGCAGCAGCATCTTAAGATCATGTGGGTCACCCTTTTTGATTCCAGTATCCTTCTGGTAAGGACCAGACCCGGAGGAAGGGATAGTTTTCAAACAACAAAACCTGTCTCCTCGGTAATGATGTGGTCTGATTGTAGCCTAACTCCTCCTCCTGACCATGATAACTGAGATTGGGTGTCCCAATATATCCCACCCTCTGTAGAACCTGTCCCAGCCATCCTATTGGTTAGGGCCCACTCTGGGGGCAGCCCAAAACCTATCCCAAAACAAGTTTTCTTATAAAAACAACAAAACAAACCCATAAACCTACTAGAAAATAATAAAAGAAGCATAATTTACAATGGCACACAAATTAAACTAACACACAACCCCATTTAAACTTTAAAACCACCCCAAAACAAACAAAACACCCCAAATTTTAAACCCCATAGATTAAAAGCTACTTGACCACCTTTTAAAATACATTAGACAGTTGAAGAAGGGAAACAATAGCAGAACCACACCCCCCCCCCAGCAATGCCCCAAGGTTTGTTCCAGTGAGTCCAGGCCCTGCCCCCTAAGCCAGATGGTAAAGGCCTTGCAAAGGGCGCAGGCCCTCTAGCCTCACCGCAGCAGAACTATATTATATGGCAGCTATTCATTTCTCTCATCGCAATAAGGATAATGTCATTCTTTCACTCAATGTACTCTCAATTACTGTACAATGAAAGGTGGCTTACACCTACAACCCAAGATAACCATGAATTAGATAAACTGCTGTATGGTCAAGAAAAGCTTATGCCATAAAGCTTTTGTTAGTTTAAGGTGCCAGCGGATTCTTTGTTGTACTTAACACTTTGCACAGAATTATTTTACCTGTCTTTGGCTTAAGGTTTAGCTTATTGACTTTGCTTAAATCAACTATAGATGTCTTTTCTCCTTTAAGGTTGGTTTTCTTAAGCTGTTGTTAATTGTTTTACTTTTTTGCTCTTTAAAAAAACACTCTAACACACTATTAAAAACAATATAAAAAATAAGCACAAGTTCTTAATTAAGTCCTAATTGCATCATTTTTCATCAATGTAAGTAGGAGATTAGAATTCACATTATGAGAATTTACATAATGGAAGTCTGTTATTAAGCTTTAAAGCAAGACTAAAAGAAGCATCTTATTTTTGTTTTGTTTTAGCAACAAAAATAGCCAAAGGTCTAGTTTGATTCAAAGTTACAGTAAAAGTATACATTGCCCAATTCTCAAAGGAGATGGACAGATAGATATACATTAAAAAAACCTAGTAAAAATTATTTCACAATTAAACAAATAAATTTGTATTAATTTATGTAATTTAGACACATACAGAATATTGCCTGACTTCAGCTTGGCTTCCTCCTGGCCTGTGGTAAGCCTTTAATACTCCTCCTTGTAACACCCAAAATTCACTTTTTACATAATAGTATTAGGACACTAACAATGACATATCCAAAACTGGATGGGTTTGCATTATAATCTTTGTAAAATGAAAGGCTTTGAGCACTAATGGATAACACTATATATTTACTAAGTAATATTTTTTTTATTTTGACTATGGCAGACCAACACGGCTACTTATCTGTAACTATTTACTAAGTACTATTTTTGCATAAACTTTGCTATGGCACTCTTCATCATACTGGGATAGCAAATTTATTGTCAGTCACATACAAATAAAATCTGGCTTGAAAAAGTAGTTCCTTTGGGTAGGTTTTGCATTTCAAAACTACATAAAAGAAGTAACAGGCATTACAGGTGGTTGTAAGAAGCCAATTCAACTATCCTTTTGTAATGAACAAGGTAATGCATTTTAATTCTCAGGCACATCAGCTGTTGGGCTAAAAGATCACAGAGGATTAAGATCAACACTAGTCACAATCTTATCAGTTATTCTAAGTCTGGAAGGTTGCTTGTTTGCACTCTTGATGTTTGCACACAGCTTGTCCTCTATTGTTTATTATGCAAACTGATTCTTGTCTCATTTAGAGACGAATTCACAAATAAGAAGTTACATGCACAGTGTAAAGAGAAGAGGAGAATGCTATCAAGAGAAAACTGGTCCTTTTCAAATGTAGATTGCAGCCTTTAACAGTATATCCTTTTGACATGATAGGGAAACTAAGATTTGACTCTTCACTTAGGCAAGCCAATGAGATAGAGAGCATTATAGAACAGTTAATATATTGCTTTTTAGTACAAAAGCTTTCATAGACCAGCTGGATAAGCAACATATTTTTATCCATATCCTAGCAATGCTGATATCACACACCATCTTGTGGTGAAATGAGATATACCTTAGTTTTTCATAAATTGAAACAGTTAATTGGTCAACTTGTAATTCAATACAACTTGATTCTGCCCCTCCCAAAAAAACCCCATGCTGTAGCTATTTTCCATATAAATAAGTTGTGAAGAGTATATTCCATGTATAACAATGCAATCCAACATACTTGCCAAAACCAATCCTCATAGTCTCCTCCATTGAGGTTATAAACTTACTAACGAAGCAAATGTAATTCTTCGGGTGTATGTTATAACTTTATTATAGTAAGACTCCTGCTCCAGGCTTCAGTCAATCTCTGCATGGGCCTGAAGGGTGGTAATTTTTTAAAATAAATAAATAAGAAGAAGATACTTGTCCCAGTCCTCAAATATGCTCCTGGGAAATAATCCCAACCAAGAAATGGAGGCCCAAGCACCTGCTTCCCTCATTGGGCTGCTGCTGTCTCTCACAGCCTTTGACTCTTGTCAACAGAGGAAGAAAATTATGGAGATGCAAAGGTTCTTAGACGCCTCCACCCCCCCCACCCCGGTTCTCAGATGTTACAAGTGTTTCATACAATAAATCATGGGATGGCCTCTGCTTGGAAGTGTGACTGGCACTGATCATTTTGACACTAAGTAGAGGCCTACCTTGCCCGCGCGACTGTTAGATACAGTACTAGTGTCAGTATGCTGCTGCGATTAAGGAGTCAATGAGTAGGGCTGTGGTTTTTTTAATTGTATGGGAGTTAAAGTTTTGTTAAGTTTTTATCTGGTCTTTTGACTGTATAGAAACATTTTTGTTGTTTCAACTATATTGTACCCCACCCTGGCCTCATATGATAAAAGGTAGACTAAAAGTACTCTTAATAAATAAATTCATGCAGTATGCCTAGAGAGGTGTGGACACGTGGCTCCAACAGAAATTTAAGATCTTGGAACTGAGTGTTTCTCCCCATAACAGCTCCATGTGGCGGAAGTGTGCTGCTTCCAGAGTCTATCTGTGTGCTTAGAACACTGCATCAGAGAAAGCTAAGAATGCAGAATTTTATTGGGCTGGAATGTAAGAACACAAACAAAAGCTTATATATTTAAAATGTTGTTAAAGTTTGTATGTTCATGTCATAGAATTTTAAAGGATAAAAGTTTTAAAAGGTTATCATAAATATACAATAAACCCATGTATTTGGATCAGAAAATCTGAAAAAATATTACCATATTATAATGATATTATTACTTAGCCATGTATACGGCAACAATTATTCTGCCTATTAATCCAAAACAATCATTTCCTGAAATGCCAACTGTTAAGATTCCTCCTTTAAAAAAATAAATAAAAATATTACACATAACCAAGTTCCTTCCTTTTTTCAACATTTTATTAACTTCCTATGCTGCTCATTTTTATACCTGCTGCTCATTTTGTCCTCTTTTGTCATTCCTTGCACCTTGCAGGTCTTTTGTCTGTTTTATGAGTTAAGGAAATACCAAACAATTGTCAACCTCCAAAACCTGTGAATTTCATTTAATGAGCCTTGGTACCTTTCATACCCTACTTCCCCTGCTTTTTTAAATCACCAGACCTTGTGCAGCTTTTGAACTAGATGGGAGTTTCAAAAATGGTTTTTAATGTGGAACTGATATTCAATGACATTTTTCTGGATTTGTGTTAAGTCCATGAACTTAGGAATTTCTTTGTCCCCCTGTCATTCTCTTTAAACCAGACATGCAGCCTCATCTGCTGAGTTCAATGGGACTTCCTCTAAAGTAATTATGCCTAAATAGCATTGTAGCTATAGTAGACATTAGAACATTCCTGTTGCACAAAGTGCAAAAAAAAGAAAAAGATTGATAGGAGTCCTCTGGAAGTTACACATTCCACAAGCAGTTATTTAATGTTATTGTGCTGCTCCACATCCCAGAGTAGTGGCATAATAAGCAGCCTTTGCAGACTCAGTTTACTTTGGAGAACAGCACCCTGTAGTTTATGGTATTTTTGTTAAAATCCATTTACAAATCTGTAGGTTGAACAAAGAACAGCATGAGAGAAGCAGCCAACATAGACAATACTGATCCAAAGATAGAACAGTGGAAGTCTTTCCAACAGAAGAATTTCAAAGGGAAAAAGTTGAATTCCAAACTAATAATGAAGTTTGGTTGTATTCATTTGAGTACAAATAGAGACAATGATTTTCTGCCACACAAATGTTTATTTTATTTGCCCATGCCAGAATGATTGCATTATCATTAATTACTGCTGTTCTGAATGATCGCAAATAGTTTCTATGTAATGTTTACATTTTCTTGTTGGGCTAAATCTTGTTTCTTGTTTGGAAGGGTTTGAAATGCTAAGAAGGAAGCAAAGCATAGGATGAAATAGAATGCCCACCATTGCCTAATCACTGAAAATTAAAGAACAGGCTTAATTTTTTAAAAAGAAAAGGTAATTTTATTGCCTTCCTAGCTGTGTTTAGAAGCTGTGTTACTTATATGAGCATTCGATATGAGCAAAATAATGTATATTACATAATTTATTCAATGTATTCTCATGTAGGCTGTAACATTTCACCTGTGATCAGTGCACCTGGCTGCTAATCAGAAGGTTGGTGGTTTGAACCCATCCAGGGATGGCATTGGGCAAGATTCCTATATTGTAGGAGGTTGAACTAGATGACTTTTGGGGTGTCTTCCAACTTTAAAATTATTTGAGTACAAGTTGTTCAGTGGGACAGAATATATAGTACAGGTTTCTTAAAGATAATATTTTATGATATAAAATATAACTGAGCTTTTCAAGACAGAAGATGTAAAAACTATATACGTACTGCATAGTATCAAAGTGCCCATAGGCATTTCCTGTCAAGTTATACTTGCTGAAATTCCCTCATCTATACAATCATTACATATGATCTCTTTTCTATCTCCCTATCTTGTTGGCGATGAAAACTATAGTCTGATCCTACGCAGTCAATTCATTTCTGCTGTCGGCAGCTTTAGAATTGGCTAGCCCTTTGGCGAGGTATCATTTTCAGACCAAGGGCTACAGTCTCATATGGGCAGCCTTCTAGCAAAAGTGACCAAGCAACGGATGTGACTTTTACCATTGTACAACACACTTTATTCCAGCCACACAAAAGCCAGATTTTTTACATATCCCCACCCACAACTCTCCAACCTCCATCCAGGCAAGCAAAAGGCATTATCACAGTTTAGGACACATTCAAGCCAGACAGACACACTCAGTGAGGGTATAGGGCACAGTTAGTAAAGGTGTGTGGCCTTGGGAAAGTTTCAAGGGCCAAACAGAGAAACTTGGATGGTCACTTTTGGTACTCACTCCTGCCTTAGATATACAGGCAATGACCGATTAACACATGTCTGAATGACGCATGATTGTATGCATGTGCACAGCGGTGAACCCAGAGGTGACCGAAGGTGTCACTAAACACATCACTAAAAGGGCAGAACAGGGGTGGGAGGGGGGCAGAATGGAGGCAGGGCGGAATGTGGCACACTTAAGTGCTTATGCTCATGCTGACACACATGGGGGGCAGGAAAAGAACCCCCACGTGAAATGGTTGTCGATTACATCTTGAATGAAATTCAGGATTTAACAGCTGTGTATGATACAAAACTAGGCACACCTAATTGGGGCTGAAATAATTGCACCAAGTTGTCAATAAGGAGTATTTTCAACACAGGATGGGATCCCCAGCTTAGTGAAAAATAATATTCCCTTAACACATCACTGACATAAATTATGGACAAAAAGAGCAGCAGTGCCAGCAGACCCCTTGCTTTATGACTTCTTATATCTTAAAATATTGAAATCCTGGCTCAGTAATAAAGTTTACTGACTTGAGGTCACATCATGCATGCTGCTGAACTCATGGGCAGAATTAAAATATGATGGACTGAAAACAAACACTGCCTCTGATCATAATAACCTTAGATGATTAAACACTATACAAATCCTGTTAAATAAAAAAAAAGTAATCTAGATGTTACTTTTCAGTAATCAGCCAACATACATACACTTCACACTAATTATTAATCTGTAATAACAACACCATCACCCTGATTCAAATTCACAATCATTGTCATGGATTAGGACTCTCAATTAACCTAACAGTATGCATTGTCAAAGTGGGAAAAATCTATCCCACTTCTTAGCAAAAAATGTTATGTTGAGAAGGCTTAAGGGTACATGGGACATACAGTAGGTAAATCAGTGTAGAAGACTTTGATACCCTAGATAACCTAATCTGTTTTGCAGTTATTTAATTGTACTAAATCTTAATAAAAGTACATTTATCAAATAAAGCTTAAAAATAAATGCCTGGTGCTTACCTGTTATTCCAGTGCCTTTGCTCTCATTGGTCAAAACGATGGAAGGCAGGAGCCGTTTTCTTCTTAATAAAAAACTGGTGAGGATAATGACTTCATGTTGTTGTTTTTTAATAGTCACAAGTAATTAGGTTTTGTTGGTGGTTGGGATAGTGGTAAATAAAAGTAGAACATCCAGGGAGCTTGACTGAAATTTCTCTGAGGAAATGTGCTTACACATTCCTTAATTCAAAATTTATTTACCATTAGGTGATGAACAAAACTTAAAAGTACTTTTGTGACTTTGAATGATAGTTTCTCAAACTTTAGATAAACCATTAATCCCAAACAGTAGTATTATAAGCCAATATTTTAATTTGTTTATGAAAACAAACCATTCATTCATTAAAACAAGTATAGCTTTTACTTCTTTACCTCTTTAGATTCTTAATTATTTATCATGGACCATTCTCACTTGACCATGACTTGCTTTTTAAATATAAAATATATTCTGTTTCTTATTTGGAGATTAATTAATACTATTATCAACAGTCATTTTAACAATTCCATAAGAACCAAAGCACCTCTTCCAGAAAGGGGTGAAGATGAGAAGGGTGAGCTGTCCATGGAAGCCTAAGAGCCCTCCCCCTTCTCCCCAAAACAGCAGCCAAACCTAGACTGACTCTCTTCATCTCTGTCTGTTCTCACTTGACACCTGTCTGACTAGCTGACTTTTAAACTATGTTAATGATATCACAAAGGATATGTCACTGTTCCTTGACAGCCTAACTTAGGGTTGCCATATTTCAAAAAGTAAAAACCAGGACACCCAAAAAGTTGCTGAAATTTTTAAAGACAAAAATGCAACCCCCCCCCCATTTTTTCGATTGACTACCTAAGATCCAGGACAATGCACTGCCTTTCAGAAATTCTCCCCAGACATCAATTCTGCCTTGGAAATCCCAGTAATGTCTGGGAAAATCCAGACATATGTTAGCCCTAGAATGGTAATTGTTCCTCTTGAATCCAGATGTTTCCTTATAACATTGAGGCACCTGCTGTTCTTTCTACCAAGTTACTTAGGAAACAACTTTCTTAATTTTCATAACTCCATTTAGGAAGACCATCACACAAAAGTCATACCTCCCCATATTATCATTTATCCTAAAAGCAAGCAATCTTTTCTACAGGCCATATGGTGCCATTCCTTTCTTTAAAATAATAATAGAGAAAAGTATTTTTTGACTGTGAAGAGCAAGAAACTTCTTATCTGTGCAATATTGGAGGTGCAATATGACTTGTAATATGACTTGCTCTAGATGAAACAGTCCTTTCAAAATTCCACAAATTAAAATAGGAACGATAAAGATCACCGTGTTGAAATAAATTGAAAGGCAGTGTGATTCTTAAAGGTTGCCATTTCATGCTTTGTCCCTATTTATGGAAACTATGCCCCACTGAACACAGTGGGACTTTATTCTGAATTAACATGCATGGGATTGTGCTGTATATTCTTAACTCAGACCCCAGCCTGGCAGTCCCTGCTCAGAACTGGCACCAGGGGTTGTCTCTTGCACAGAAGAAATCAATTTTGCCTGTTGGAATAGCTTGGTTCACCACTTACCAGCTGTCTTTCCTTCATCTAACATACATCTCTCTAGGCTGACTGCTGTGTTTAGCTTGATCTGCAGGGCAAGGTTTCTACACTTCTTTACAGCTTCACTGGTATTTTTCTATGAATAATCAATAATGTTCAAAGATATGTGTCTGTGTGTAAATGCCATTTCAAAAAACAGAAATAAAATCATATTTGCTTAGTAAGAACATAGGAACAGCCCTGGTAGCTCAGGCCAAAGGCACATTTAATCCAGCATCATGTTCTCACCAGTGGCAAACCAGATGCCAGTAGGAAGCCTGCAAGCAAGATCTGAGTGCAAGATCACTCTCCCAACTTGCAATTCCCAGTAACTAATATTCGTAGGCTTACTGCCTCCAACAGCGGAGGAAGAACATAGCCATCATAGTTAGTTCTATTGATAAAGATAAATATTATTCCCCGTGCATGTTTCTAATCCTCTTTAAAGTCATCCAAGTTGGTGGCATGCATTGTGACTTTCTCAGTTTTCTTGTGCAGGACTGGATACAAGGCTGTGCTGCTGCCATTGATTGGTGCCACGTCTCATATCATGACTTCTGTGATCCAGCTTGCTTAATTGGTAACATATTGAAATGAGCTCCTGTAGCATATCGTTCAGTGTTTATAAAGGAATCAGTACAGCTATGTGTTGGCTGCAGGGTTCACATGATGTAGGTAGGTAGCCAGCTATTTGATACTGGCTAGGACACACTCATTAAGATAATTTGAGAGTTTTTCCTCTTAATTTCTCTTGGCATATTATATACATTATGTCTAATATTCAGTCCTGAAATCTTTTTGTTCTCTCCACTTTCATCTATTGCAATCCTGAGCTGATCATTTGTAACACAATGTGTACCACTCTTAGATCAATAAATAATGATTATTATAATACACTTTTTTATTAAGTCATATCTACAACACGATTTGTTTCAGGGATGCTTAAAATAGAGCAAACTTCACTTATTACAATGAATACAATCTCTTCAGGGGGGGGGGAATATTACTCTCCCAAGACAGCTCCCATGACAAAAATCCTTTCCCTGCAGAGAACCTACAGCTGACCAAAATAAGTTATTTTTCTAGCCAAATTTTTATTGAGGACACAGTTAAAGTGTTATTTAAAAAGAAATACTTCAAAAAAGGAGGTGCGGTTCCATCCCACTGTTTTGCACTTAGCATCTCAACAACCCTTTATCAATCTAAACCTAGTGCAAAATTGTGGAGCACAAAATTACATAGTTAACAGGCATTATGAATGGTTGCTGTATGATCACACTATTTTTATTTTTTTTAATAAGGCAACAGCCATTTTTAACACCTTCCTCCTGCCTTTCGCCGCACTTTTGAGTGTGGCCAACCGGTGGATTCTGAGGCAAGGGAGAACAAAACAAACCCAGGCCCCAATATTGCACCCCACGTTTCTCACAGAACCCCCAAGTCCAGCCAATGGCCCCTTTGCTAGTAACTAACAGCACAATCCTATGCATGTCTACTTAGAATTAGGCCCCACTGAATTCAATGTGACTTTTTAAACCCGGGAGGACTGCAGGCCCAAAGCTATTATCTTCTACCACATACCTAATTTAAGGCCACTAAGGTGTTAAGACTGCCAAAAAAAAAGACAGCACCAAACCACATAGTGACTATGCATAAGGGCAGTTGCTATCTATAAGAAAAGGTAGGTCATCTAAGCACTTCATTATTATTTTTTACACGAAAAAACGTTTTTAATTCAGACCCAGATTAACAGATGCGCAACCATCCCCCTTCCTGTAACCTCACGAGGGTCTGTGTCGGTTTAAAAAAGCGCTTTTAAGCCGCTGACGTGAAAGCCGATTGAAGGTCTCTTAAATTTATTTTTTACTCAAGACGGTCCTGAACGGTGAAGAAAAATGGGGGTCGGCGACACGCGCGCACTCCCCAACGAATAAAAAAAACACCATCCCTTTTAAAGTTTTACCTCAGCGCGGGGGAAAGGTAGGAAGTAAAACCGAGGTGGCGTGTCTTTTTATATATATATATCATTGAAACGGTCTTCCTACGTGACAGCGCTATATGGCAGCCTCTCTCGGGTTAAAAAATAAACCGAATAAGCGTTAAAAATTGAGGGGGGGAGTGAGCAAATTATTAGGATCAAGTCCCGCCTTGGCCCCTTTTGGGTGTGGCGAAGAGCCGTGGGCGGGGTCTCTCTCTAGGGGCGCTTTCTGGAGCAGCTGCTGACATGTTTTAAAGGGAGGGGAGGGGGAAATTGTGGATTTGGTTGTGGTGGGGTGTTTTTATTTATTTATTACTTAAAGGGGGGGGGAGAGAAAACCTTTGTTTTCCATTTCAACGAGTTCAAAGGTTTGCCCTAGAAGATGGTAAGTTAAGTAAAAGTGGTTTTCCAAGTTCTTCAGGGGCAGCCACGTTTTTTTACTTCGTCGGTAAAAAGAACGGCTTTTCAGAGAACCGCGAGGGCTAAGTCGGGGGGTGGAGGTGGGGGAGCTCCCCCCCATCCATGTAGGGAAGGGGAAACGGGGTCCGTTCGTCGCCCCTTTCGGAATCTAGCGGCGCGCGCGTCGAGGTGGGCTTTTTGTGAGGGGAGGAGAGGCCGGCTCGACTCGGCCTCGAAATAGCGGCTTGGGGCGAAGGCGTCGGCGCCTCCTCCGCACCTACTGAGGGGTCGAGGCTGCCGTGGGGGACGGGAAGAGAAGCGGGCCTCGAAAGGCTTCGTGAAAAGCCGCCGGAAAGGCCTCCGTAGAGCGCGAGGAGGGAAGGCGGTGAGGAGAAAAGGGCACCATTTTGTCGCGCGGCGATTTTTTTTTTTTAAAAAAAACTTTATTTGAAGCCGCTGTCCCTCCCGCAAAACGGTTCCCCCTCATTTGTTGGGTGTCTGGAACTGGAAGAGAATAGTCCTCTCCAACGGATCAGCTAACGCTGAATTTGAGCACGCGTGTTGTGTGTGTCGAGTGCGAAGCGAGCGGCTCCAAACGAGCAGGAATGGCGGGCACCGCCGCTGCGTTCGTGCTGCGCACGCGCCCCAGGCCCTGCCGCTTTGCGACCAAAGAAGAACCGTCTTAATTTGGTTTCGCGGCTAACGGGAAGTGTCTAATAATGAGCATCGGCTGGCAGTAATATCGGGGTGCGGGGCACCTGTTCGCTGTGGTTCGCTTCTTTCTTGGATGAAACATGTCTCGTAGTTACTTAACTCTTGTCAACTAGGAGGTAGCGGCGTGGAGGAAACTGCGAGAAGGGGCTTCTTCAGTCTGTGCAGCCTCGGTGCAAGCTGCCCTGCGAGATCGGGGGCGGGGAGGGTGTAGGGAGCATGCACTTTCATTTCAAGGGTTTGGGATCCCAAGCAGCCCGCAAGGCTCCTAAGCATCCTGGCGATCGCTTTGCAGCCCGAGCCATCTCTTGCCTAACGAAAATGCCTCCTGCTTGTTCCCCCTTTCTCTCTGAGGGGCTCCAGCTGCTTCTCAGTGTCCAGGCAAGCAGCGACGTTCATGGGACATGAGGGGCCTCCGGGGTGGGGTGGGACAAGGTGGGGAGGAAGGAGCAGGGCAGCTGCCCAGTCCACCAAGGGGGTGCAACACTTGCACCAGCAACCCACACTGCATCTCTGCAACTAGGTAGGGACAGGTAGCTTTGATCTTGTAAAGACCCCACAGAACTACAGAATTGCTCAAATATTCTGTTTAATTCTTAAATCGAGGCTTTAAGAGTTTCAAATATTGCTAGCACATAGAATAGTTTCAGTACGTTTCTGAGCACAATTCAAAGTGTTGGTGCTGACCTTTTAAAGTCCCAAACAGCCTCTGTCCTGTATACCTGAAGGAGCGTCTCCGCCCCCATCATTTCAGCCCGGACACAGAGATCCAGCGCTGAGAGCCTTTTGGTGGTTCCCTCATTGCGAGAAGTGAGGTTACAGGGAACCAGACAGAGGGCCTTCTCGGTAGTGGCACCCGCCCTGTGGAACACCCTCCCTTCAGATGTGAAGGAAATAAGCAGCTATCTTCTCTTTAAAAGACATCTGAAGGCAGCCCTGTTTAGGGAAGTTTTTAATATTTAATGCTGTATTGTTTTTAACACTTGATTGGAAGCCGCCCAGAGTGGCTGGGGAAACTCAGCCAGATGGGCGGGGTATAAATTATTATTATTATTATTATTATTATTATTATTATATTTTTATTATACATGTGTTGTATAGGCATGTGTTGCTTAGAGACTGTAATGAATCTACAATACGACCAAAGTTTTTCTCTTTGCGGCACAGTACTTAAAATTTTCCAATGCAACATTCTAAAACAGTCATGTTGCAGACAAACTTCAAGGGAAGGTAAAAAGAATCCTGATGTTAGCTAGAAAAATGCACTTGGTCTTCTGTTCCTCATGTTAGTTTTATCCACATAGAGCAGAAAATGTCTAATAAACAAGTGTGAAAATTCTTATAAAATGGTATATAAAATTTGTTCATAGTCTGCTGCAAATCAAGACTCCCAAAACATTACCCGAGAGGAAAATGCTCAGTTGCCTGCAACAAGCCAAGGCTATGTTCTGCCTGAAGGGAAAATCATGCCAAATACCATTTTTGTGGGTGGAATTGACATTCGGGTATGTATTCTTTTTATTTTGAGCTTATCAAGACTTGTTAAAATTGGTGCATTGATCTGTCTTTGAGGACTTGGGGCAGATGAGTATATGCACAATAAAGGCACAATAAGCTTTTATGGGAACTTAAGTCTTTTTGAACTTAAGGGGACTTAATTCTGATTAGATATGCATAGCATTGCACTGAAAAACTACTCTAGCCCGGATATTACTTAAGATTCCTTATTTGGTTGCTTTATGTGGAGGTATTATCACTAGTGCTGCATTTAAATACATTACTCAGACTTAAGAATTTTCATCTTGCCACAATAAAAAAACCAGTGGCTGTCCAGAGTAGGAGCAAATGTTTGACACATTGTAATCACAAGATCTTCAAATGCAGCTGGAGAGCTAGTAGCATTACTGCTTTAGTCAAAATATCTCTAATTTGGAGTTCAAAAAACTGCACAGCCTTTAGAAAGGATTTTTACAACCTTATTTTCACTTGGAGAAATATCTTGTGCTCAGGATGCATTGAAGAAAATATATGCAGTAAGTCTCAGAAACCCAATGAGAAGTTTTAGGCAGTGTGCTGCCTTCTTACATTGAGACTCAGTACTTCTCAGCCTCCCTCAGCAATCATACTAAGGATAATTCCAGTTCTCTCACTCATATATGCCTTTCCCCCATTACCTTCTGTTCTTATGCTGCTGACTAAAGCTAGCTATTTTAAGTCTTGTTTAAGTTTTAAGATATCCTCAGTCAGCAGTGTTAGAAACAGATCAAAATAAAAAAATTCCTTCCAGTAGCACCTTAAAGACCAACTAAGTTAGTTCTTGGTATGAGCTTTCGTGTGCATGCACACTTCTTCAGATACACTGAAACTGAGATGAAATCTAGAAGCAAAATGGCAACTTAAACCTAGGTTATGGGCACAACATCGGAATGTCTAGGCGTGCTTTTTTTAATAAGAATACAAAGCTGAAAATGAATGAACTGCAGCTAAAATATTATGTTCATTTTTCACATGGTCTAGTCCTTCCCCTGCTCACCCCCTAATATTCTTAAGAAAGTCTTCTCCAGTCTTCAGAGAGTAGCTGGAAGTGGGGAGGCAGAAAAAGGTCCTCCTTTCCTCCCACTCTGCAGTTTTAATCTGAAATCTTAGGCGCAGTACTGTGCCCAGAGCTCATAAACTGCTCACGCTAATGAAATTTCCGGTCACAAAATGCGCCTAGAACAATGGGAGTTTCGAACACTGTCAGTCAGCATATTGCTAGCACATAGAATAGGTACATTGGCTCCATTCAGCTTCTAGCACTTCGTTAAGCAACAATAAGTTATTGTTGCTGCGGGATCATAAACTGCTCAGAGTTAATTATTTTGCTGCAAACACTTTAAAAACAATTTTGAGGCCATACTTGTTAGATTCATGATACTGCAATGATTTTCACTGTGCCTTTGTTCATATGCTGCAATGTACTTCTAGATGGATGAGACAGAAATTCGGAGCTTCTTTGCACGATATGGCACTGTTAAAGAAGTGAAAATAATCACCGACAGAACTGGTGTGTCCAAGGGGTGAGTAGATTGCCTTGATAACAATGTGACCATTAATAAGGTGTCAGTCTTACCAAATTAGCCTATTAGCTGCTAGGGTAAATGTGGATGGGGTAAGATAAGCACAGGAAGTATCAGTTGCTATTAGAGATACCAGCACATCGTAGATCTATGTGAGCTGTGAATTGGTAAATTGCAGCCATGAACACTGTAAATGGTTTAGTGTCTCTCTGATTTTTAACTCGTGTTTTTGTATTTTATTGTAATAGTGTTTTGATTTTGTCCTGCTAAATATGTTTGCAGGCCTTCGGAAGAGATTAGGTAGGAGTTTAAAGTAGTTGCCTCCTGTAGAATACTGTTCTTGTTTTACATGTGATGCTGCTGTGTATTTTATATCTGTTAAAGTATTTTATTTTTCCCCTCTGACAATTTGATGAAGAGTGGGATGTAAATGCAACAAATAAAATAATACATATGTGTTTAATCAATATTGTAAGCCACTTTGTGGGATCTTGTAGCCATAGGGTGGGATATAAATCTTCAAAATAAATGGAATTTATTAAGAAGCAGTGTGGCTATCAATAAATCCACTTGTCCTTGACATTGAGAATTACAAGGAAGTGACAATCAAGTTTGAGAAATTAGTAGTGTCTCCACCCCCCAACTTTCAGTAACGTAACTGCCATCATCCATTCTTCATCTCAGTTTGGCTTGGGACTGTACTTGCCTTGATGTTTTTTCTTCTAGTCTATGAGGTTCAGTTTAAGTGGTGGTACCAATGCTGAAAAGTTACACTACTGTAGCTAATTTTGACTTACCTTTGCAGATATGGATTCGTGTCATTTTTGGACAATGTCGATGTACAGAAAATAGTAGAAGTAAGTTGTCATTTGGGATGTCTTATATGTGAGAATTATCTTCAATATCCAAGGGTTCAGTTCTGGTTTGGCATGGGATTCGTAAGGGGTTCAACTTGTAAAGAGAACATTGGATTAGAATGGCTAATCTTGGTTTCAGGTGGGATGCAAATTGACTGTTTTCAAGAGTCTCCTTTCTACCCAAAGACTGCTTCTTCTCATTCCAAATGTTCATCTAGCAGATAACTCTGTATCTTCTTGCGTTGTGTTCAGTCTGCTATACTTCTGATTATAATTTGTTTACACATAGGTTCTTAGCCTCTGTAGAAATGGTTGCATTATCAGACAATGCTTGCAGGTATTAAACTGCTATTGAAAAATAATGATTTATTGATAAGTGTACATCACTCCTGAATAACTGACTTTATTCATTGAAGAAATGAGTAAGCTTCTGGTAGCTACTTCACCAGATCAAGGTACATCAAAGTTCTTTGCCCGAATAAGTTTAAAAAGAAACTCTTCTTTGGAAATCTGTGTTTAGTGTATCAGTACACTACCAGTGTGGTAAAAAATTTTTTTTTTTCCTTCTGGTACTGTTCCACCTTTTTGCTTATTTTACAGAATATATTTGTGCTTCCATTTTGTCAGTTAACAATTCTAGAAAAAATAAATTATACTAGAGGAAGTACTAATTAGAATGACATACCATGAAAGCAGTTGCAGATGCTTGTGACATTTGTATGTTCCATAGTCTGCAATGTTTAACCCAATTAAGAAAATGTAGGGATCAAACTCTCACATAACTCTCTTTTCAGTCACAAATCAACTTCCATGGAAAGAAACTCAAACTAGGACCTGCAATAAGAAAACACCCAAACCTATGTGAGTATCGTTAAACGCGTTCAACTATATCAGGTGAAACTTTGTAGTACCAAACTTAATGTTGTTACTATAATTTATAAGTATAAATCACAGCAATAATTATGGAATTTAAACATAAAGAATGTATACGGATTTGTACCATAGTGTGTTGTTTTGCTGATAAAAGCAAATATTTTTACAGAGCATTTGTAATGCTTCCCAGGGAACAGCAGGGAAGACCTGCAGAGATGTCCCAAGCTCTGCTTGCTTGTGCTAGCCATGGCAGAATGTGGTGTTCATGGGTGTTTTCTGGCTTGTTGCTAGACTCTTCGGGTTGACATAGCTTAAAGGCCCAAGCATCCATAGAGTTTTGAATCCAGAAGATCTCCACTGGCGACCTGTCCTAAAACACTGTTTCAGAGCTTTCCACCAGCAGGAGAGCCTTCAGTGATAGCTTCCTGTTTGGGCAAAGCAGGGACTGCCAACACGGCAAAACTCTCCTCAGCTGGCAATTCCTTTCTCTTAATAAATCCAGTGGAGATACAGCTATATGCTATCCTAGTGCCTCACCTAGTTCACATAGGGTGTTTGTTTGACTGCCTCTTGTGGATGCAATCCTAAACACTAACTAGGGAGTAAGCCTCATTGAAGACAGTGAGATTTACTACTTGGTGAACGTGCATTCACAAGAGTAACTCCTTTGCATGATGTAGTTCAGTGGCATATCTGCTAGTACTGTCTGTGACTTCTATGGAACTAGAAAAATAATTACAGTACCAGCTGTACAATTCCTTCAGGATAAAGAAGCCTAAGCTTGTATTTTAAAATACAATACACTTGCAACTTAGGCACATTTAACTTGTGTGTATTCAGCTTTACATGCTTGGCAATTAAAAAAACCACACACAATTGAAAAGGGGGTGGGCACCCAAGAAAAAAAAAACTTTGGTAATCGCACCCACCATTGCACCCAATGTGTTTTGACTATATGTGATTTTGGCTTTAGGCGCTATGCCCAGAATGTAACCCCCCCCCCCCCCACGTAAGTTGTGGGCTTTACTGTATATGAAAGTTCTCAATGCTTCCCTTGTCTTCCAAGGTGCCTATCATGTGCCACCGAGACCAGTGCTTATTAATTCGCCCACACCTCAGTTCCACAGTGTTTGGAGCAACCAGGAAGCATATTTGCAGCCTCCAGCTGTCATGAGTCCTGTCACACAATATGTTCAGGTAACATTTTCTAAAGTAGGGCCTTAATACAAATGAACAGCCCTCCACAGCTATTTCATATTTCGAGTTACTAAAAAAAATTGAATTTAAAGATTCAGTGTTTTCTGCATAAATGGTGGACAAATGTGACTTAAGCAGTACTACAAGAATAAGGGTTGTATGTTGTAACCATTACTCCTTGCTTCCTTGTCTATTGCAAAGGCTTGGAATGGGTTACATTTAGCTATTTAAATCTGGGCGTTTTTTTCTAGAAAAAGAGGTGCCGGAACCTTTGGTTAGGGGCGGGGGGAGCAACCAATTAAAGTTGTTTTCATGTAGGAGGACATCTCTCCTTCGCCCGCTCACCATGGCAAAATAATATAAACTGCCACTGCCTACATCACACAGCTCCAAGTGCCATGGTGCCTCTATAGCACAGCACTGAGCACTGTGACAGGGAACAGCAACTCTATAGAGGTGCTGGAACTCAGTTCCAGTTAGTTCCGGCTGAAAACAGCCCAGATTAAAATACTTCTGAAAAATTACATGAGAACTGGCAAACATAAAATGCATGTGGGGTAAAGGCTTCATTCTCCTGACACAGAATATTCATGTAGTTTGTGCCTCCCATATGACATAAACTGTTAATCTAAACCCAAAGCTGCTAATCTTCCATATTTACATCTTTCCAGACGCATGTAAATCTTCTAAGTTGTCTATCAGGGAAGGTGGGATTCTCATGAATTATTTCATATTGGGGGGGGGACTCTTTGTACAGTAAATAGCTGTATAACAGCCTTTTTACCTTTTGAAACAAAGCTTTCTACTAAACTAAATGCAGCTTTGAATTTGTCATAACTCCTATGTACCTCTTAACTAGTCAGTTCGCTCAAGGCAGCAGCCTTTTTGTGTGGTGTCTTGCTATTAGAACTTCAGATACAGTTAATGTTTGCAGGTCCTTTCCACTTCAAATCTGGTTTAACTAAACTTACCTTAGACCTGTGGAGATATATACAGTGGTATCTTGGGTTAAGTACTTAATTTGTTCCGGAGGTCCGTTCTTAACCTGAAACTGTTCTTAACCCGAAGCATCACTTTAGCTAATGGGGCCTCCTGCTCCTGCCGCACCACTGGAGCATGATTTCTGTTCTCATCCTGAAGCAAAGTTCTTAACCTGAAGCACTATTTCTGGGTTAGCGGAGTCTATAACCTGAAGCATATGTAACCTGAAGCGTATGTAACCTGAGGTACCATTGTATTTGGTTTAAACATAAACAAACCAGCAGTAACCTCAGGCTCATATTCTCATCCCCTTTACATGTGAGGGGGGGAGATTTAAAGCATCCTGGCTTCTTCTTGTTTTTGTTTTTTAAAAAGAACTTGTGATTTGAGGAAAATATTTGCCAAGTTTGGATGCAGCAAGAAATAGGAAGTTTTAAATAACTTAAGAGCTCTGCTGGACCTGGTCAAAGACAATAGCACTCAAGTTACTCATGATTCCCAACAACTGGTATTAAGAAGTATACTGTCTCTTGTCTATGCATGAAGGTGAAGAGGATGCATGAGGCTGTGCCATGGTTAACAAGTCATTGTCTGCTATTGGGTATACACCACACCATACATTTACTAGCTAACCTGGCACTTTGCCCATGATAGTTGCCTTGTAAGAATATGCTTTTGCCTAACAATGGGTTTTTTAACTTTTAGGCATATCCTTATGGGTCACCAGCTTTATTAATTCAGCAACAGGTACCTGTAGGGTTTCAGCCTGCTTACAACTATCAGGTTTGTGTTGAAATACATTTCACTTCTACTACTGAAATGTGAAAGCCAAGCTTGATTAAGCCTGATCTCTTTAATTTTAGATGAATACTTAGTTTATGTCTGGCAGATTGTTCAAATTGATTTAGATTTGTGAATAAATGGCTATAAAATGATTTAGATTTGTTAATAAGATTTTCTATAAGAACAGTTACCAAAATGGAAGTAGTCTTGAGTGCTGTGCTGGTAGTATATCTGAATGGATATTTGATTGAATTTAGCTTTGTGGTCACTGAGCTGCTTTAAGCATAGGACCTTTTTTCAGTCTATTGTAAATAATCCTGAGAATACTTACAATAAAAGGGCGGTATCCACATTAAAAAGAATAAAATGTTGGCTACAGTGAGGCATGTCCTGCTACAAAGGCAAAAGTCCTTGCGCCAATGGGATTACTTAGTTGGATACAACTCTTGGTGCCCTATCCTTGTCCAGTTCTGTTACTGAGATGGCTTGCTTCTTCTTCTCTCCTCCTCTCGCCCCTTTGAAGAGATCATGTATTCTGTTTATAGTACTGTATCCAGCTTGTGCAAATCCTGATTCAACAGATCTTCATAAACTTGGTGAAAATGCATTCAGATTTCTGCTCACACATAGCATTATTGTATATCTTAGGACTGACATTAAAAAACCCTCTTTGAGGTAATTTTTTTTTTAAATAAATAAACTTGCTGAACTGTCTACTGCTAAAGGCTGCTGCATATTGAAACATCTTATTTATTTTTTAAGGTTCCACCACAATGGCCACCCGGAGAACCCAGAAACTATATTGTGCCTCCGGTAAGAGGGTCACACCATGTATTTAAGCTTGATTGATTAAGCTAAATTGACAAAAAATAATTCAGATACTGAAGTACTGCCACAATAGTGTCTCATTAAAAATGGAAGGATTTTTCTACAGTGGAAGTGAGTGCTGAAAAAGGTTCCCAGTCTGTTTTTCGGAGTAGTGCTGAAGTTGTGCATCTGGCACATGTTAAGATTAAGAGTTAAATTTTAGATCCCATTCTTTGCACTAGACATTTCAAGGAAGCCACAAAAGTCTATCAGGCGTGCATGAAGTGCATATTTGAATTTTTTCCTCCCCCACTCCCTCCTTCCCCTCTTCCTATAAATTCCTGTATATGCGTAATACTCCTGCTCTATTATGCCTTGGTGAGACCACACCTGGAGTACTGTGTCCAGTTCCGGGCACCACAGTAGGAAGGATAGTGACAAGATGGATGGAACGTGCAGAAGGAGGTGACCAAGATAATCAAGTGTATGGAAACCAAGCCTTATGAGGAATGGTTGAAGGAGTTGGGTATGAAATTCCTGCATTGCACGTGTTGGACTAGGTGACCCTTGTGAATCCCTTCCAACTCTGCTATTATCGTTCTATGAAAATACTTTTTACTTATGGTCACCAATCTATGCAGATACCCATTACTATACATTATTTCATATCCGTAATTTTGTATATATACTTCAACATAACTTTGTTAATATATTCAGAACCATTTATCTGAGTTTTTATTGTTTTGTTTAAATTTTATGTAATTTTTCCATGTCATACGCTTCAGTATAAACAAAGATACAGCTCAATCCATGTTAAAAGAGTTTAAAAATAAAAATGAATAAATACTATGCTATGAAAACCTGTGGTTTGTTGTTTATCTTCACTGGCATGGTGACTACTGGTTCTATAGTTGCTCCTATGCCAGCCTAAGGTTTTAGCTATTTGAAGAATAAGGACAGACCTTTCTGATAGTTGCCACATTCCTATTTAATTACTGGATGGCCCATCCAACCCTTTGAGCTTTTAACTGGTGTGGGAGCAAAAGGTCACGATTTCATATAATAGTTTGCATATAATACTTCCATTTCTTCTGCACCTGGAATAGACAGTGTCAATTTATATTAACTCACACTTTGTATTTTACATAGGCTTATACCATGAATTATGGTGGTGATTTGGAGGTAGGCGCAGAACAGGCAGAGTGTTCTATGGCCGAGACTGCACAGTCCTGTGGAAACAGTCCACAAAAGGTACCCATGATTTCTTTCAACGTCCCCAAAGGGGAACATGAGAGATAAGGAAATGCAGAGTATGAAAAAGGGGTGTGTGTGCATTGCTTCTCTCTGTTCCTGAAGTATTTTGTGACCAAGGGTGAATAGAAATACTCTAGTTAAATGAGAAAAGGCTACTGTCTTGCTTCATTCAGCCTCTTGTCCTATGCTTGGCCTTTACATTTTAGCATTCTCCTATGCATGAGCCCATTGCTGGAGAAAGTAGCATGGCAATGATAATTAAAGCAATGTGGCCTAAATTCGTTAGCATGGGATTTGTATTTCTGCTGTTGGAGGTCCTTGGCCAGACCAGAATCCACTTGTTTCTTATTACACAAGATGATTAAATGCCTCAAATGGGCAGGAGGCTACAGTAGTATTCTGCCGAGTAGAATGTTCTATTTCAGAGACGTACACCTGTTTATGAATCATGGCTTACTGCTGAAATCTTTGACCCCAGCATGGTTTTTCTCTCTCTATATATATATTTGCCATTTTGAAGTTCTGTGTTTGCATGTCTGAACAACCTTTTAAGTGGAGGATGAGTCCCATAGAGGTGGGGAATGTGTCCTTCATATCTGTCCCCTGGATGGTGTATGTACTTTGTGTAAATATTCACAGGTCAGCAGTATGCTACAATTTTGTTACCTCTGAATTTGGAGTTGTATTGGAACTTTGTCCATAGAATTCCAGATCAATCATTATAGTTATGTAACTTTTAATCATAGTAAAAACTGTGTTCATTCTGTCCAAACCCCCTGTACCCCTAAGCAAATGATACATTGGGGTTGTAAGTTATTTCTTGTTCTCTTCTCTGTTTTTCCCTAGTTGCTAGTTCTAGAATGCAGCGATCAAACAAAAGTTGATTTTGATAACGTTATTGTTGGTAGGATCTACCTAATCTAACAAGACTATTTTCAAGACTGCTATTTGGGATGTAATTTATTTAATGCTAGGAAATCCTCACTGTAGATGAAGGGTATGTTTTTAAAGAGAAGAAATGGTTTTAATGAAACTTTCATTTTGTGTTAGTGTTGTGGTGTCTTCCAAAGTGGCTACTAGAAAGGTTACTAAAACAATAAAGATCTGATTTTGGAAATACCAACCTTTGCAGCAAAGGTCTTGGTACAGACAACTTTATTTGTTTTTACCAATGGTGTACATACTGTATTGAAAATAAACTAATAAAATGTAATTACTTTAGAAATCTGTGGACCGAAGCATACAGACGGTAGTGTCATGTCTATGTAACCCAGACAACAGATTGAGGAACAATATTGTAACTCAGGAGGACTATCTTAAGGTATGAATATGATTGCAGACTACTAGAGGAGATAAAATAATTAGGGCAGCAACTCTTAATCAGTTGAATTTTATTAATTTGTTGAAGTGTTGGGTCAACTAACTTGCATTCAGAGTAAAAGGTAAAGGTACCCCTGCCCGTACGGGCCAGTCTTGCCAGACTCTAGGGTTGTGCGCTCATCTCACTGTCCGCAGACACTTCCGGGTCACGTGGCAAGCGTGACAAGCTGCATCTGGCGAGCCAGCGCAGCACATGGAACGCCGTTTACCTTCCCGCTGGTAAGCGGTCCCTATTTATCTACTTGCACCCAGGGGTGCTTTCGAACTGCTAGGTTGGCAGGCGCTGGGACCGAATGACGGGAGCGCACCCCGCCGCGGGGATTCAAACCGCCGACCATGCGATCGGCAAGTCCTAGGCTCTGAGGTTTTACCCACAGCGCCACCCGCGTCCCTGCATTCTGAGTAGACCCATTTAAATTAATGTATCTAAATTGGTCATGGTAATTAATTTTGATAGAGGTATTCTGGGTAAAAGTAAGTTGGAGCCAACCTTTAAAGCTTACTGCTGCTCCTGTTCGGGACCTAAAGAAATCAGGATAATCGCGTGTTCTGGCTGCAGACTTGACAGTGACAATTACAAATAAGCACCTGCCTTCATAAGCCTTATCGCCACATTTTAATTTGGCATTGAAACGTTCTTACTAAATTTAGTAAGGCGATGGTAGGGCTGGGCGATAAATGGTTCTCAGCATCACAATATATCACCAAGTAAATATCTGTATATATCACAATATATATCTGCGGTGGCAGAAGGCCTTGCTGGGGCTCCCCACAGTGGCAGAGCGTTCCACCGTACCTGTCTGCGATTGTGGAGGGTGCACCGCACTTCCCTGCAGCAGCAGAGAGCCTTGCCACACCTCACCACGGTGGCAGAGTGTCTCTTCGCAGTGGCAGAGGGTGTGCCACACTTCCCCTAGCAGCAGAGGGTCCTGACTGTACTCCCTGCGGTGGTGGCAGGAGAAAGGTGTGCCATGCTTCCCTGGAGCAGCTGAGGGGCAGTGGTGGAGGGCCTTAAAATGGATTCTGTGCATGCATAAGCCCCCTGAGTTCAGTTAAACTTTCTTCTACTTTCTGGGAGTAAGCCTCATTGAATTAAGTAGGGCTTGCATGTGAGTAGACACTCATTTGCTTGCACTGCTTACTGAAAAACGCCCTATGCATCATTCTCACATAGTACCCAACCTCCCATTTCAGCATAAGGCAGCCAGCTAAATCTTTCCCTCCACAGAAGCCCCAGCCCTCTTCCCACCAGTTTCTCCATTTAGCAAGCAAGCAAAAAGATAGTTTCCTTTAAATAAATATAAAAAGCTTCCTTTTTGATATGGAGGAAAGCTATTTAGGGGAAATCAACATAAATGCCACCAGATTATTATTATTATTATTATTATTATTATTATTATTATTATTATTTATATCCCACCCTCCCCAGCCAAAGCTGGGCTCAGAGCGGCTAACAACAGTAAAATAATACAGCATTCTAAAATCAATTCATTATAAAATCAGTTCAAATCAAATTAATCAAATTAATTAATAAAAATTCTTCTACCTCTTTTTTTCACTGGCAGGGGTGTGGGAGGAAAGAACTTTATAAAAAGTATAATTGTGCTCTAATTTCTCTCTTTTCTTTCTCCCTCCCCCTTGCCACCTTTGAAGGAGAAAAGGGCACATCATTTTAGAAGAAGCAGAGCTGTACTCAAATCTGTTTGATTAATGACACTGACCTGAAGTGCTTCATCGATTGCGTTTAAAAGAGAGAGATTACATACACACATATATAAAAACGCACTTGACAATTATGTAGCCTTATTGGCAAAAGTTGTTTCAAGTTGGAGTTTGTTTGAATTATATGTTATCTATTTCTAGACATGTTAGAATGTTGTGTGTTATCTATTTCTAGAAGTGTTTGTTTTACCTTTTCTAGATGTTTCACTGTTCTAAATTTCTAACCAGAAAACTTCTTGAGTTCAGTTTAAAAAAAGAGTTAAGTTGTGTTTATTCCTAAGCTTTAAAATATGTATGTTTCTGCATGTTGGCAGTTGCTTCTAACATTTTAACTTGTACCTTCAGTACTTTTTATTTACTTCCAGCTCACACTAAAAAAAACGAAGTTTTTTTTGCCAGAGGTATTTTTAGAACTGTACTTGAATCAGGTGAAGACATCCAGTTGCAACTCAATTAGTGCCAGAAGTACATAAGTACAGTGTTGCCTTAAAAATTCAATCAGTGGGGACTTCATTCACTGTGTGTGCTGCTTAGTTTTATCAGTTTGAGAACTGATAATTAAAAGTGTACTCAAGAATGTAACTTAACGGTATTAATTATACTTGGTGAGTTGCACTTTTTTTTTTTTTATACTGAGCCATCTTGGCTAATAGCCATATCCTAAAATTGTGGAAAGAATGAGTACTATACAGTGTGATCTTGGGCTTTTTAAAACTGGTCACCAACTTTAAATCAAAGAATTTGTAAAACTGTTTAATTATGTAGACTTTAGTTTTATATGAGAAGAATTCCACAAAATAAACTCTTTGAAGTGGATTTGTTTTGTGATTGGCTATCAATTTCAGTGAATCTTGAAAACCAAGGGATAACCACAGCGTGTTAGTAGTACTTTTACTTTGTCTTAACACAGTTACTGTGTGGGTGAAACATGAGAATGATTAAAAATTCTTTAGAATTCATACATTTTTCCTCTAACCATGGGTGTTGCCAGGATTTTTGTTGAGGGGGCAGGCCTTTTGTTAGGGGGGCAGAACCTCTGCTATTTTTTTTAATTGATGGGGGGGCAGCTGCCCCCCAGCCCTCCCTTGGCTATACCCATGCCTCTAACTGAAGTCATTGCTCCAGAAAGCAATTAGGAATCATTAGGGGATAGTGTTATCCCCACTTTGCCCCACATGTTTTGGCCCTGTTCTCTGCTTGTACATTTGATGTCAGTCAAACAAGACACAGAGGGCAACAATAGGCATAATTTGTTCCACTTGGGTGGGAAAGGATTTATAATCTCAAAAAGCAGACCTCTGAACTTGCCTCCATGCATAGACCCACATGTAACATCTAAATATATTAGGGGGCTGGGCTGCAGCAGTCCCAAGTCCGTCAAGATAAAAGGATCTACATGGGCTCCAACCTTGTAGTTAGGGCAAGAATAATATACAGACAAATAAGCAACTATAGTCTGTACTTTCTGAGGTCAACTCATCTAACAATACACATTATTTCACTTGCCAGCTGTCCCATCACAGTCTTGAGCTGATAGATCAGAAGCAGCTATACATAAACCCTTGTGTGCCAGAAACAACTTAACTTGTGTACTTAAAGCTTGACCTTTTATACAGGACTTTAAGTTCAGATAACTTACACTTGCAAGAGAATATATATTCGAAGAATCCTGTAACCATGAACTGGAAATATTTCAGAAGAGCAAGAGTATCCTGCCATAGATTTGGTTCCCACAGCAGCTCTTGTAGTTACGGAATGTGATCAACCTTGATAAAATTTAAACTTTGATATACTGCTTTGATTTCAGTGAAGCTATTATGCATGCACCATTATAGCATTTTTAATGCTATAATCTGAAGAAGTGTGCATGCACACGGAAGCTCATACTATCTGAAGAAGTGTGCATGCACACGAAAGCTCATACCAAGAACTAACTTAGTTGGTCTTTAAGGTGCTACTGGAAGGAATTTTAAAGGCTGCTTCCCAAAGGTTTAGAATGTTTTTTTTTTTAAAAAAAAACTTGCTATGTCCCAAACTTGAACAGCATTCATAAATCTGTCTAATATAGTGTGTTACAGCTTAAGGTAATAAATGCTTCCTGTGCAGAATGCAGTTGCTAAGCAGTCCCATTATAGGATGGATTACTTCTACTAAATAACTTGTAATGTGGCTACTACTTCAGATAGCAGTTAAAAGTGTGGCCACAAGGATTGCTGGATTGCAGGGCACATAGATCCAACAAAAGAAATGCTGTTGATTAGGAATACATCTGATCTGAGGGGAGGTTTACATCCAGTGCCAGACAGAATTGCACTCCGACTCGAGACTCAGGATTGCATCTTGGGGTGCTTTCAGATCCAGGGCTGCATCTGAAAGTTCGCAAGCAAAAATAATGGCCAGAAGTACGCTTTTCTTTTTTTACCAGTTATTTGCCAGTTGCATCACTTCCTCGAGAAGCAAAACCTGGTTGATGTAACTCGCGTCTTAATGACATCCAGATTACACTACTGTATTACACTTTAGGGCTAGGATATGTTACTGCCTGCTGTTTCTCATATGAAGTCACTCGTGTTTTACGAGGGCAGCACAGAGCCGCCTGTGCGGCAGCAACAAATAACCGAGGAGCTTCCCAGGGAGGTTCACTTTAGGCCACCTCTCTTTTTTAGGAACCCAGCCAATGTGATCCTGTTTTAAAGAGCTTTTTGGGTGTCCAGAACAGGCACTGTAACAATGCGGTTATGTCATTTCATGGCTCCATTGATTGCTGCTGCTTTCATTGCTTGTAATGTGTTCTATAAGTTGGCAGTGTGTGTGTGTGTGTGTGTGTGTGTGTGTGTGCTCGTGAAATTTCAGGCCGGGAGCTAGATTTCATTCTGGGCAACCTTTCGGGAGCCACATTGCCAGTGGTGGGTGGGGCCAGAGGCAAAAGTGGGCGGAGCAACAAATGCAAAAAAAATCCACTGCAGGGTTCTGCACACACCCTTCTCTACCTTCCATTGTGATAAACAGGATGGGTTATTAGGGTTCAAAGGCACATTATAGCTGGCACAAACACTTGCTAAGCAAGGCCAGTGAGAGATATGACAGGGACATACAAAGTTATGGAGGGCCACATTTTGGCCCCTGGACCCAAGGTTTGCCAGCCTTGTTTTGTGTAATCTAGTATTTTTGCCTGTACATTGCTTTTAACCATTGGCAGCTGTGCTGGAGAGGGATGTGGGTGGCACTGTGGGTTAAACCACAGAACCTAGCACTTGCCGATCAGAAGGTCAGTGGTTCAAATCCCCGCAACGGGGTGAGCTCCCGTTCCTCGGACCCTGCTCCTGCCAACCTAGCAGTTCGAAAGCACATCAAAGTGCAAGTAGATAAATAGGAACCACTCTGGTGGGAAGGTAAACAGTGTTTCTGTGCACTGCTCTGGTTCACCAGAAGTGGCTTAGTCATGTTGGCCACATGACCCAGAAGCTGTACACCGGCTCCCTTGGCTAATAAAGCGAGATGAGCGCCGCAACCCCAGAGTCAGTCATGACTGGACCTAATGGTCAGCGGTCCCTTTACCTTTACCTAGCTGTGCTGGAGTAAGTGTGTGTGTGTGTGTGTGTGTGTGTGTGTGTGTGTGTGTGTTTATGTATGTACATGTGCATGTGAAAAGGCAAAATATATATGTGCTTATTTGCAGAGGGGGGTATTGCCAAACAATGATAAAATGTAACTGATTTTCTGGTAAATTTATAGGTTTAGATATATCTAGCCTAAAAGTTAAAGGTACCCCTGACCGTTAGGTCCTGTCGCGGACAACTCTGGGGTTGCGCGCTCATTTCGCTCTATAAGCCGAGGGAGCCGGCGTTTGTCCGCAGCTTCCTGGTCATGTAGCCAGCATGACTAAGCCGCTTCTGGCAAACCAGAACAGCGCACGGAAACACTAGCCTAGGTCCTCACAAACATAATGGAATCTTGCTGGTTGGCATGATAGCACATTGTAATATAAGAAGTGACAGAATAGATGCATATTTCCTTGACTTTGAACATAATACTGTACTTCCACTGCAACATAATCACTGGCCAGCAGGTGGGGTGTTAGGCTTAACTATTACTACAAATTTCAGAAGCGCTGTCATGACTTAGTCAAGCAACAAAGAGAGTTGCTTGCAGTGCATTAGAGACCCATTGGTTTATTTTGACATGAGCTTCTTTATGCCTCAGCTTACCCTGTCAAGGTAAATTCTGGGAAGGTGGTAGGTCTATACACACATGGGCTTAAATAGGGGGGGAAACAAGGTGAAAATGAAAGATAACTAATACAGAAACCACATCCTGATTGCTGAGGCAAACACAAATGCAGTACATAACCACATGGAAAATAACTTGTAGTAAGAAAGAGCTACCTGTCTTATTTGAGCTCTGTCTGAGAAATGCAAGTAAATAGTCTGGCTGTTGGATGAATACAAGATGCCAAGGAGATCAGGGTTTGTGTACTTTTAATAGCTGTGTACAAGAGAAAAGTTGCGGAGCAGTAGCACACACTGAAGTTTATTTAGACCGTTGCAATTATTAAATTTGTACATAGTCATAAAGAGACATGGGGAAACGCTTTAAAAATTTTATATAAATATGCTATCCAGTACAGTGGTACCTCAAGTTAAGTACTTAATTCATTCTGGAGGTCCGCTCTTAACCTGAAACTGTTCTTAACCTGAAGCACCACTTTAGCTAATGCGGCCTCCTGCTGCCGCCGGAGCACGATTTCTGTTCTCATCCTGAAGCAAAGTTCTTAACCTGAAGCACTATTTCTGGGTTAGCGAAGTCTGTAACCTGAAGCGTATGTAACCTGAGGTACCACTGTACTTCAGTGGCGTAGCGTGGGTTGTCAGCACCCGGGGCAAGGCAAGTAATTTGTGCCCCCTAACCCGTGGATTTGCGCTCCCTAACCCCCAGATGTTGCGCCCGGTGTGGCCGGCCCCCCCTGCACCCCCCACACTACGCCACTGCTGTACTTGGAAAATAAAAATTTAAAACCAACATTCTGCACAAAGCACGAGAAAACTTTCACAGACAAAACATCTCAGAAAAGTCTGAATTGCCAGAACTCCCTCTGTGTGAAATCTAGTGCATCCCCTTACTAACTGGAGCTGCTTCTTCCTCTCCTCCCCCTGCAGTCCTCTCCTCATGCACCTCTAAGATCTGTTCCAGAGGGTGAAGCACACAATGCGTAATTACGTCTTGTATATTAACACCGAGTGATATTTAAATTTACTGTGTTATCTTAGCTGGTTGGGTTTTTGGTTGTTTTCTTCTTGGATTTTATTATGCTTTGATTTTTAAAATTTGTTTTAATATTGTATTGAGGGTTTTTTTTTAACAGGCACTGCCTTGTAATCCATGTTTTGGATGAAGGTCCAGTTTGCAGATTTTCAAAATAAAGAAACTTACATTTTCCCAGTTGCTCTTGATGCTCTCTATGCATGGAAGAATCTAAGAAGAGCTCTGCAGGATCTAACCAAAGGCCCATCTAGTTCAGCATTCTGTTGCCTAACGTGGCCCACCCGATGCCTCTGGGAAGAGCACAAGTAAGGCTCAAAGGCAATAGCCCTCTCCCATTGCTGTTCCCTAACAACAAATCAGCATTGAGAGGCACACTGCCTCTGATCCTCCAGGTAGTGTATGGCCATCGTGGCAAGTAACCGTTGCTAACCTGAATCTAGAGGTAAAGGTAAAGGTACCCCTGCCCGTACGGGCCAGTCTTGACAGACTCTAGGGTTGTGTGCTCATCTCACTCTAGAGGCCGGGAGCCAGTGCTGTCCGCAGACACTTCCGGGTCACGTGGCCAGCATGACAAAGCTGCTCTGGCGAGCCAGCACCAGCGCAGCACACGGAAACGCTGTTTACCTTCCCGCTATAAAGCGGTACCTATTTATCTACTTGCACTTGGGGGTGCTTTCGAACTGCTAGGTGGGCAGGAGCTGGGACCGAACGACGGGAGCTCACCCCCCGCGGGGATTCGAACCGCCGACCATGCGATCGGCAAGTCTTAGGCGCTGAGGTTTTACCCACAGCGCCACCCGTGTCCCTAACCTGAATCTAATCCCCTTCTAAAGCCATTCAAGTTGGTAACTATTGCCACATACTATGCGACCCCCAGGCCAAGGAGAAAAGCAACTATACAACCTTTAGAAAACATCTGAAGACAGTCCAGTATGGGAAGTTTAATGTTTTATTTTTTTATATATATGTTGGCAGCTGCCCAGAGTGGCTGGGGCAACCGGTCAGTTGGCAGGGTATTATTATTATTATTATTACTAATAGGGCATCCCTATTTTAAGGCTGGAGGGCATGCATATTATTATAGCAAGTACCATGGTTTCACTATGTCTTGCAATGTGTGAAGAAGTACAGTGGTACCTCAGGTTAAGTACTTAATTCGTTTCGGAGCTCCGTACTGAAACTCAAACTGTTCTTAACCTAAAGCACCACTTTAGCTAATGGGGCCTCCTGCTGCTGCCGCGCCGCCTCAGCATGATTTCTGTTCTCAACCTGAAGCAAAGTTCTTAACCTGAAGCACTACTTGTGGGTTAGCGGAGTCTGTAACCTGAAGCGTATGTAACCTGAAGCTTAAGTAACCCAAGGTACCACTGTACTTCCTTTTCCTCCCTGAATCTTCCAACAGTCAGCATCATTGGATGACCTTGAGTTTTAGTATTATGCAAAAGTGAGAAGAACTTAATCCTTGTCAACTTTTTTCCACATCATACCCCTCTGCCATGGCAGCTCTCTTGACTTGCCCTTGTTCTAAACTGAAAAACCCAAAATGTCGAAATCTTTTCCAATAACCATTTTAAGGTGTGGCAACCAAAACTACACAGTATTCTTGTACAGTGGTACCTCTGGTTAAGTACTTAATTCGTTCCGGAGGTCCGTTCATAACCTGAAACTGTTCTTAACCTGAAGCACCATTTTAGCTAATGGGGCCTCCTGCTGCTGCCGCGCCGCAGGAGCACGATTTCTGTTCTTACCCTGAAGCAAAGTTCTTAACCTGAGATACTATTTCTGGGTTAGCAGAGTCTGTAACCTGAAGCGTATGTAACCCAAGGTACCACTGTATACCATAGATAGAAATTAACAGAGTTGTGATATTGGCAGTTTTATTTTTCAGTCCCTTTTCTAATTATCCCTATCATGAAATTTGCCTTTTTTCACATCTGCTGCACATGGAGCTGACATTTTCATTGCGCTAGTCACTGCAGTGTATCTTGGGTTTTAAGGATTTCAAATACAAAGAGAAGTTATAACAAACTAAGATTCTTGGGATGTACTGACTCACTGCTAGGGTATTAAAACCGTTAAGTCAGTTATACTTTATTATTTGTGGTCTCTAATGTAGACATGCCTGAGATCTGTGCCTGCTCAGAGCCGCAACTCAAACACTTCTACTCAAGGGAAATGTCCCAATGCGAGACACATGAACATAGGAAGATGCCCTGTACCGACTTATACCATGAATCCATCTAGCTCATTTCCTTTTTTTGCCAGGCATTTGACTTTCAATTACGTTCTTGAGTGGGTGGGATGCTTTAATTCAGCCCTTTAAAAACGGAATTGTCTTTTAGATTTATGTTGTATTTTATGCCAGTTTTAATGTATGTGTGTGTTTATATATTGTAAGTAGCTTTGAGTTACCTTGGTTTAAAAGTGACAAAACAACAACTAAACAGCTTAGGATTGTCTTCCCTAGCTGGCAGCTTTTAAGGCTTTTAGGAAAGCATATTTCCCAGCCTAATCCCTGTGATTATGCTGATAATTGAATGTACCCTATTTTTCGCTCGATAGGGCGCACCAGACCATAGGGCACACCTAGTTTTTTGGGGGGAAATAAAGGGGGGAATTATCCACCCCCCCCAGCCCCAAAGAGCCACACGCAACCTCTCCAGCTGGGAGAAGCTGCGCATGGCTTTGTTTTCAGCCACGGGGCTGGGCTGGGGGAAGCCCGAGCTCCCCCCGACCCCAGAACAGGCTGCTTTCCGCAAGCCTTCTGAGCCTGGCGAGAACTCCCGCCATGCTCAGAAGGCTTGCGGGGAACAGGCTGCTTTCTGCAAGCCTTCTGAGCCCGGCGGGAACTCCCGCCGGGCTCAGAAGGCTTGCGGATAGCTACCTGAAGCCCAGGGAGCGCAGCGGCAGTTGGGCTGCAAGCTGCTATCCGCAAGCCTTCGGAGCGCTCCAACCCCTCTCGCTCTCCAGGCTTCAGCGAAAGCCTGCATTCGCTCCATAGGACGCACACACATTTCCCCTTCATTTTTGGAGGGGGAAAAGTGTGTCCTATAGAGCGAAAAATATGGTACTTGTTTCATTTGCAAATAATGTGCTCCATGGCTCCTCCAAGGGCCAAGTGACAGGCAAAGGTCTTTGCAGTTTCCTGACTCACTGCCCGGAATGTAAAAATGGCGAAGGCAATTTGACATTAGCTAGAAAGCTACATAAGGTACACATGTGGCCCAAAATACACTGACAAGTAGGAAAGCTTTAACTACTGTTCTAACACTCAAACTGTAAACCTCAGATCTTCGAATGAAGGGGCAGTAAATAATAATAATAATAAGAAGAAACAATACTATATTGATGGGGTTTACCTGGTATTAGAGAGCTGCAAGAGGAAGTTTAGCACCACATGGAATAGGATGCTGGTCTGTTGAAGATCCATTTTCCCATCACATTGGCTGCTCTGGGAGACCAGATCTGCTGCCTCTGTGGATCCTGCCACCTGAGGCACTAGCCTCACCTTGCCTCATGGGTGGTCCGGCCCTGATTCTTACATTCCACACTTCCAGTGCAGTTCTGCATCACTTGCCTAGCCTCAAAAAATCTGCTTCTTTTAAAAAGTCAATTTGTTCTGCTAGGGTGATGGAGTGCTTTAATCCATTTTAATTGTGCAAACCTAAGTTCCCCAGTATGTGCTGGAATCTATCCTACAAATAAGACAGTGTATGAAGGCTAAAAGTGCCGCAGATTTCAGACCCAGTCCCGTCTGTAACTATTACGACACATGATTTCTTTATGTAGCTGCTGATAACATTATCTGTGGACTAGACAGAATATTCTGTATTGTCTTTTGAATCACATAAAGCTTGACCAAATTATGCTTCATACCAGGAATTAAATAAAGTGCACAATAAATAGCTTCATTTTGGTATGAGATATTCACTTTATTTTTAGGAAACATCTCTTAAGTTTTAACTTTTAATAGCTTTGATGCTCTAGATATCCCTCAAGTTTCACCTTTGATGTTAAAAACCATCCACAGGGTGATATTAGAAGCCACTGGTGTAGTGCCCATGAGATTGGAGCTGGAAGTGCTGCTGACCCGACTTCTTGTAATAATATACTGAAAAGGCTGCACTTTCGCTCTTCCCCAGATGCTTTAACGCCACTATCAAAAACCTGTGCAATTATATGGCCCCCCTGTTGGGAGTGCATGCTGCTTTCTCGCATAGGCAGAAAGCTAGACAAGTCAATGAGTGGGGAAAAATGATGAGGTAAAGGAAGAGTGTGAGAGAGGAAAACAGTGCAAACACAAAAGGAAAATTCAAGGGGAGAAAGAAGAAAAGAGATGATAAGAATAAAAAGTCAGATGGTAAAATGACTGGAAAATGTATGCGCCCTGGCAGTGTTTTCATAATGAAGGACATGAGCCTGTTTAATGCTCTTCTTTCTAAATGTGTTCCCTTTAGGCAGCTTTTTTTATTTTTCCTTCTATTTTGTGCTAGATGGCAGCATAATTTAGATTATCTGTTATTTGCAAATGAGACCTGTTATCCCTCAATAAGCCTTCAATGCAGCTTCCTTTCTATTGTGAGGTGGCAGCGAGTAAAAACCTTTAGAAGAGCCTGTGCCCTATATAGTTAGTCTTTTATAGCACATGACAGCAAGGTTAGAAAGGCTAATTAGATGGTAATTATTATGTAAAGTGAGAGTATCGTACAGTCTATCCTATCCTAGTTACAGCCTTGCATTTAGGCTAGTTCCAAACACATTTTACTTACAAGCGCAGTGGGTCTGAGTGGAACTTGCTTCTGAGTAAACCTGTTTTGAATCAGAATTTGTAATTTTCTGTTTTGTATATCAGCCATGGTCCAAGACATGTTGGTACCTGCAGCAGAAAAATGCAAATAGTGCTCTTCAGGTGATAAAGATAAAGTGGTTTTGGTAGCATAGCATGTGCCATATGAGACAAACCCCCACTTCCAAATGATAGGACCCACTTTCCTCCATATAGGCAGAATAGAAAGCAACATGTTTCCTACAAACTTGAGTATCTAAGCAGTTTGTAAGGGACTAGGACTTAGCTGATGGAAAGAAGCCTGAATTCAGTTGTTAACTTCTAGGCTAGTAAGATGACAAGCCTAAAGAGCATGGTTGTAGCTAAGGGGAGGCAGGAGGGCAGCTGCCCCTCCCAAATCACTAAAAATTAATACAAATCTGAGGCTCTGGCCCCCCTAACAAAAGCCTGCCCCCTCTTAACAAAAATCCTGGCTACGTCCATGCTAAAGAGTAGGCTCTTTTCCCTGCAGAGACAATGTGATTTTGTGCCTTAACTCTGCACCTTCACCTACCTCCTTATACCTGAAGCAAAAGACAAGTGGTAGTAATAAGTGAGTTGAAATTCATTGAAACTGCAGGAAGCAATAGTAGGCTCTCTGTGCATGCTCCTGAACAGGATTTTTAGCCTGCAGTTCTATACATCAGAGATGGCTAAGCTGTAGCCCTCCAAATGCTGCCTATCTTCTCTGGCCATTGGCCATGCTGGCTGCAGCTGATGGGAGTTGGAGTCCAACAACACTTGAGAGTACCACAGGTTGAGAGTACCACATTTGAGTAGGTACCTGTATAAATATGTGTTTTACAACAACAACTACTACTACTACTACAACTACTAATAATAATAATACCGCCCCCTCTGCTTGGTGCCGTATATGGAACAATTGCCTACACTACCCTAAATCCAGCGCTGGCCACAGGTTTCCTGACCCTAGACCAGGGGGCTGAAGGAGCTGCAATTCCAAAGGAACCAGAATTCCAGTTGCTGGAAATCCCAGGATCAGATCCTGCTTGTGGGCTTCCCACAGGCATCTAGTTGGCCATTCTGAGGACAGGAAACTGGACTAGATGGGTCATGGGGCTCTTCTTACAATCTTAACAAGAGAAAAGAAGCAGGGAGAGAAGGGGGCTGGTGGTTAGGAGACAGGGTGTGGAGGGGTGTGTTGGATTTATTTATTTATTACATTGATATCCCACCTTTGCCCACCTTTGCTCAAGGTGGCGTGCATGGCTCTCCGTCTCGCCCATTTTATCCTTACAACCACCCAGTGAGGTGGGTTAGGCTGAGAGATAGTGACGGTCCCAAGGTCACCCAGCGCATGACTGAACCTGTGTCTCCCCATGGCTGAATCCAGCGCTCTAACCACTGCACCCCCCCCCGACTCACTATGTTGCGTCTGTCATGGTTTGAAGTGGCAGACTCAAGAGTGTCTGAGTGCTCAGGGCAGGCTCTTCAGGGGCCTAGGCAGTTGTCGATTTTGGGAGGGCCCGCTGAACAGTTTACAGGGCAAAGGTGCCACACCCAAGCAGTCCCTGCCCACCTTGACCCAGGTGGTCTCTTCAGGGGTCATGACATGAACAACATTCACTCTAAAGGGGCTCTGAAGGGCGCGTCAGGCAACACAGGCCTACCTAAGTGGGCCGCGTGAAATATACAAGGTGCACAAGGGTGTAAAATACAAGGTGTACATGGGAATAGCCAGGATTTTTGTTAGGGGGGGACAGGCCTTTTATGGGGGGGGCAGAACCCTATGTCTTTTTATTGATTGGGGGGAGGCGCAACTCCCCCCCACACACCCAAGCTTCAGTAACATGTCTCCAGCTCGTATTTTATCTTCCACCAAACTCAGGGGCAGCAGGAAACCGGCCACCCATGTGCAGCAGCAAAAGGGCCACAAATATAAAGGATAAGCGCAAAGAGCTGCGCGTGTTTCCTTGGAGGCGAGCTCATCCCCCACGAGCAGGATTAGGATTGGCCGCGCGCTTCTCGTCTGTAGCAACTCTGGGAGGAATCTCAGATTTTGGGCGGGGAGAAATGGCCGGGCGGGGAGCCCTGCTCTGGGAGCCTGACTTCTTGCCGGCGTGCGAGGAAGGCGTCGTCGTCCCCCGGCTTCGCCTCCGCTCCATTTTCCTCTCGCGGGGTGGGGTGGCGGGGAAGAAGAAGAGGAAGTGCCTCGGATCCCTCCCGGGGCCGAGCGAGAGGGGCTGCGCCCGCCGCTCCCCGCCCGAAACGAGGCGCCTCCCAGTCCCGCTTCGGCGGCACCTCCTCCGGCGGTGAAGCGCCGCCAAGCCAGCCCGCCCCGTCCGAGCGCCCGCCCCGTCCAGAGAGGAGCAAACTTTCTTCGCGGCTGTGGTGATGAAGCGCGCGGGGAGCGGCTGCTCGGCGGGCTCCTGCCTGGGGCTGTGAGGGAGAGAGGAAAACGAAGCGAGGCGCGGCGTGTGAAAGGAGTCGATCCGCTTCGGCCTCCAGGAGGGAGAAGGGGAGCGAGCCCCAGGTGACGGGGGGGGGGGAAGACCCTCCGGAGCAACCTCTCAGGTAGGCTGTCGTGAGGGGAAGGCAGGCGGTTTGGGCGCACCGTCGCCTTCGTTGTTCTGGATTCCTTCTCTTGGCGGGCGTTTACAGCGCCTCGCCAAACTTCAGACCGTTAGGCGGGAGAGGAAAGTGTGCGTGTCTGATAGGTAGGTAGCGGGTAAGTGATATTATGATTATTATCCTCAGCTCCCACCCACCCACCAACCCGACCCTGGCTGGACAGGTGTGAGCGCTTTTGGAACAGCGCCGTGGGCCTGCTCTGGGGAATAATAATAATAATAACAGTAGTAGTAGTAATAATAGTTGGTAACGCTGGCGCAGAAAACTCCGCCTTCCACTGACTGAACGCTTCTGGCAACGGGCCGACCGTTTCGGAGTGGAGCCAAGGATTCCACCCCTCTGGTTTTTTTGGGAATCCGGAGTCGAACCAGATGCGCGCCTGAGAGAAACGAGGTGGTCCGGTTGCCTGCCTGCTTGCTTTGCATGTTTGCTGTCTTTGGGAGGAAGCCTCTCTCACTCAGGCAAGACGAAACCCATTTGCTTTAGGAGGACTGATAACGGTCTCTGCTGCTTTCCTGTCTCTTTTGAAAGACCTGGGGTAGGTAAAAATAAAAAGTGGGAGGAGGGTGCTTGTGTTTGGGCTGTGCTCTTGCATTTCTGTCTCTTTTGGAAGTTTCTGGGAAATGGTCCTCTTCTATCTGTACTACGTACCGTAATTTATAGGAGTCTGCAACTATAAGAAGGGGGCATCGAAGCACGGGTGTTTGTATTCTGTATTTAAGCTGCTGGATGTTGTAAATTTGGGGGTGTGCCCACACCCGATGCGGGAATACATTGCTAGGTGAAGATTAGAAAGCCTGCGAAAAACAAATGGAGAGAGAGGGAATGTCATCAATAAGTGTAAAATGTACCACATTTACTGGTGTACAGCAACAATGTGGGCTTAATTTCCTCCTCCCTCCCTCACACATGCTTATGTGCACGCACATACACTAACCTTAATCTTTTGCCACAGGCAGCTTGCGCTAAAGATGTTATATTTCCCCAGTGGGTGGTATAAGCTGAAAGGACAGGCAGAAATGTTGGGTGGAAACATTGTCTTTCACTGTCATTTGGTATCATCCCTGTGAAAGTCTCTCATGAATCATAACGAGACAGTGAAGTACATGTTCTGCTTTGATGCCTTTTCTGGTGAGGGTCTCATCAAAAGTGCTGGACGTCAGTTGAAAGGTCTGGAAATGGCTCTATTCACAAACTTCCACAACAAGGATAAATAAATAGGAACTTTCAGGGCCAAAGCCTGAGGCTGTTAGCTCAAGTTTCAGTGGGGATCTTTCAGCCTGTCTAGAGCAGACATGGAGCACCTGTGACCCTCCAGGTGTAACTGAGTTACAACTTGCATCATCCCTCGCTGTTGGCCATGATGGCTGGGAGATGATGGAAGCTGGTCCAACAGCATCTAGAGAGCCACAGGTTCTCCATCCCCCTTCAAAAGGCTGCTGTTGGCTTTTGCTTAGCCTCCGTCAAGCAAATGAGCATTCACACATTTACTTTGCAAAAAAATCTAAAACCTCCAAAAAGTTAAAACTGGTTCATTTTGTTTCCTTGTTTTTAGCCTGATGTAGTCCAGTAACATCACATCACTTGTTGATGTTTGAGTCTGGCATTGCTTTATTTGAGATACATTTAGGTAAAATTTTGTGCGTGTTTGTGTGTGGGAGAGAGAGACTTAAAAGCCAGATCTATATTTCTTTAGAGGTGTGTACAGCAAAAACTGGATTGGATTAAGACTTAATTCGCTAAGTAGACCCATTGATAACTAACTTATCACTAATGTTAAGTTTTATAGATTTCAAAGGGTCTACTTTAAGCATGATTACATCTGGATCCAGCACCATCTTTTCAGTGTCAGAAATGAAACCACCCCATAGTTAAAGGATGTTGTGGTTGTACCACACAGACTGCTAATTTAGGTCATGATAGACCAGGTAAGGCCCTTAGACATGACAGCACTTTGTTGTCTCGCAGTTTCATGCTTAACTGGCTTTTTTTGTGGGGGGACTTTTTTAGTGTTTTCAGAACACACTTGACACGATACTGTAAATGTACTCATTTTGCCTGATAGGAGAAGCTTCTCTATAACCAACAACTTTCTGTAATTGCCATATAGGATAAATAGTGACCGCTTGTCTGGCATGAGCTACTGATTCCAATAGATAGGTTTTATATGTGTACTGTTTTATGAACAATGATTTGAATTAAGGAAGAGCTGAAAAAAATTCCAACTGCTTCAGATGGCTTCTTTGGCCACGACCATCTTTAATTTGAGTGGGTGCAGGTGTAAAATTTATTAGACTAATAGAATTGTAGAGTTGGAAGGGACCCCAAGGGAGATGTTCTCCCTTTTCTACCATCTTGCCTGACTCAACTCTTGCTATCCCAGTAGACCTAGCATTGACTTCCATAAAAGAATTTAAGAGCACTCTGGTTCTGGTAGCAAGGAATCATTATTGAAGTGAGTGAGGATGAGGAGAGCTTATTGCAGATAACTCTATGAGTGAAGGAAATGCTTTTCCATAGGTTGGGATATCATTCCCTGTGAAATGATGAAATTCCAGCAAAAGTTGAGTCAAGATGGGGGCACTGAGAAGCAGAAGAGGGGACCCCCCCAATTTGCAGAAGTACAACAAACTCTAAAACAGCATCAGCAACAATGGCCCTATGAGGACCAATAGCCACAGAAAGTTGGCGGTCAGCTAGAAAGATAAAAACCTGAGGGGACATAGCTTGCTGGCTGAAACTCTGAACATGAGTATTCCTGTTAGGGGGATAGCAAACACTGCAACATCTTGCTGCAAGCTTCATTTACTCTTTATGCTATAAACACTTTTCAACAGAATCATTAAATATAAGGGGTCATAATAGACTTCTCCACTCAAATGATGTTGAAATAATGTCTGTCTTGAAATAATGTTTGCATTGCATCTGCACATTTTTTGTTTCCCAGATAGAATGTTGTTAGGCATTAATGGGGCAACAATAATATTAGATCTTCTGGTGACATAGCAAATATGTGAATAATAATGCTTTTGGCCGCATGTGAATGTTTGTCTGGAAAATTAAAATTATAGTATTATTGCCTCCCACCACAGCAGTTCATTGCATCTCTTTCTGAACCAGGAGGTGTCCTGACTCTTGAGGCTCTCTGTACATCACAGTCTTTTGAAAAATGGAATCTGAATAGGACTCCCCTTTGAGCTCATGTGTGATGCTTTTAGATTGGCCAGAGGGTTGCCGTTAAGTGATGTAAGGCAACATTGATTCCTTCATAGGAGTCAGCATGGTAACTCTGCAGCACTTTCTAATCCCATCTGGGGCAACAAATTGAACTAGATCTTTCTGCAAGGCAGTGCTGAACAATCAAGCCAGCTGAGTGAACTGGGTGATAGATTAAAAAAAAAAGAACCACTCAAGAATTTGCTTCAGCTAAGATTTAATTATACTGCAAGTTAAAGTCTTTAGTTGTAAAATCTAATGGCCATTTTATTTAATTTAAACAAAAAGTTACTCCACTTGCCTTCCTTTGACTAATCACTGTTTTGTATATTATATTAATACAGGCTGCAATACTGCTTATGTTTTAGGCTGTTTCAATTCTGTTGGAATCAAAACAGTACAATAAGAGTATTACTGTGCAGAGGATTGCAGGCCCAATTAGAATATTTACCAATCAATATGTATTATGTAGTAGAGAGAAATTCTCTATGTTTCAGTTTTTGCAAAGACCATTAAAACATTGTAGTTGAAGTAGGGTTGACACTTCTAATCCTTGTAAAATGTGCAGGATCTGGGGCAGCCTTGTTATATTTGCCTTTTTCTACACAGTAGTTTCCAATCTATTAGCGTCAGCTTTTTACATTGGGATATAAGCTCTAAGATGTATTACTGCTACACAATCCTATTGGTCACAGATGTGACTACATTTGCTAGCATCTCCAAATGTTATTTTAATTTCTGTTGCTACTTTTACTTTGGAGGCATCTGACAAATTCAGCTTTAAAATACCAGGGGGGGGAAATGTTGTTTTGAAGCACTTGAGCTGTGGTGTACTCTGCCTGTCATGACATGGGCGGGGAAACAATGTAGCTTTGAATATATGTGCATGTGTATAAGCCGGGGATGGCTAAAGTCCAGCTATAGTGGACTGCAACTCTCATCATCACCCACCAGCATGGCAATGGTCAGGGATGATGGGAGCTGTGGTTCAGCAACATATGGAGGGCCATATTTAGTCATAACTAATGAATGGCAAATGTTAAGGAAAATTCTGTATAGTGGTTTCAAGTGTGAAAGCTTTATTACCTTTTTTTTTGCTCTGTCACTCCTATTTTCCATATCACTTTAGAAATGCAAGTTGGATGAATAATTGATGCAGGTGGCGCTGTGGGTAAAAGCCTCAGCGCCTAGGGCTTGCTGATCGAAAGGTCGGCGGTTCGAATCCCCGCAGCAGGGTGCGCTCCCGTTGTTCGGTCCCAGCGCCTGCCAACCTAGCAGTTCGAAAGCACCCCCGGGTGCAAGTAGATAAATAGGTACTGCTTACCAGCGGGAAGGTAAACGGCGTTCCGTGTGCTGCGCTGGCTCGCCAGATGCAGCTTTGTCACGCTGGCCACGTGACCCGGAAGTGTCTCCGGACAGCGCTGGCCCCCGGCCTATAGATGTGAGATGGGCGCACAAACCCCAGAGTCTGTCAAGACTGGCCCGTTCGGGCAGGGGTACCTTTACCTTTACTAACTATACTGCAACATCGCTGCTGCAAGTGTCTATGTAATGCAGTTTCTGGAACTATCATGGGAGGGTTGTTGGGTTAACCATTAAACACATTGACATAACATCTTGCAATTGTTCTTCATGTTTTTTGTGTGGAGGAGTGCAGAGTTTCAGTGCTACTGTTCTATGTCTCCGTTGAGGCTTGTGGCATACCTTGTGCTACTAACAAAGTGTGGCCTTTGGCAAACTTGAAGTTCAAAATCATCAGGCTCCAACAATTCCGCTCACAATGGCTGGTGTAGTACCACCTTTTAGCAAGCCTGATGAGCAGCCAGCTTCCATTCCAACTTGGAGACACCCTGAAGGCACTCTGTGGACTTTTGGGTAGCAATGCTGAACAGCACACAGTCCCACCCAACCTTTCCCTTTAGAATAGCAGGGCACAGGGGGTGGTGGGGCCTGGAGCTGGAGGCTACAATTTTTATCTTGCACAGTAAAGCCAGACAAGATTGTGGACCCCTGAAAAACATGATGGCTCTCTATCTAGGTAACCTGTTGTTATAGGCCTTTTTATATGTCCATTTTTCTTCATTTATTTTGCAGACTTGATCTTTCCTGTATACCTGTGAATAGATAAGGGTTAATGTAGATTTGTTCTATTTGCTCTGCTCATGTATCTTATTTAAAAGGGATAATAGAAAGTCACTTATGATCTGCTGTAAATCTCTCCACAAGTTTAGCATTTGTGCTCTGAACTCTACATTCTTGCTTCCTTCCACCCGCAGGACGGTATCCAAAACATTATTAGCAGAGCAGAGAATGAATTTCTGTGTAGAACTATGAGTCACCTGGTTTGTTGTAATTTAATACAGTGTAAAGAATTATAGTGGTACCTCTGGTTACAAGCTTAATTCATTCCGGAGGTCCGTTCTTAACCTGAAACCGTTCTTAACCTGAGGTACCACTTTAGCTAATGGGGCCTCCCGCTGCCACTGCGCCGCCAACGCGCGATTTCTGTTCTCATCCTGGTGGAAAGTTCTTAACCCAAGGTACTATTTCTGGGTTAGCGGAGTCTGTAACCTGAAGTGTTTATAACCTAAGGTGTTTGTAACCCAAGGTACCACTGTAAATCTAATCTGCAAGAAAGCTTGGAAATAGATGCGGACAAAGCAAATTAGTAAGGAAAAACTTGCATGAGTTTTGTCATATTCATCATTGCTAGTGCTGCTTTATCTGAAAGTTCATACTTGTTCTTCAGCCTTCTCTCTTCTGCATCTAACTCCTTGTGCAAGTTATGTGCTTAGATGATTGGTATAATGTCAGAAGATGAAATTATTAGGATCATGAACTTTCTTTTATAACCAGTGATTTCCATATTGGCTTGGACCACGTGTAACTTATAAGACAGAGTGAAACACACTGTGGCTTACTGGGAACAAGCAACTGTGTTGGCACACCACGTTGGTGCATACTAACTCAAATTGCACCTGCTGTCATCCCTTTGTTGCATTGGGAGGAAGCAAACCAGAGCAATGACTTAGTGTTACATGCAAACCATTGCTTGTGGTTTGTTTCGCTCCAAACAAGCAAAGACTAAACCACTGGCTTACTGCCATGAAAAGGCCATTGTACCTCATTAAAGGTGGTCTGATATAATACTACTTATGCAAGTAGACCAGCATGAGTAGTTAAATGTGCAAGCAAATTGATGGAGATAAATGTGTGTGACTCGGCTCTGTTGCATAGAAAAAGGAGAAGTGCCTTGGAACCATGGGGCAGTTACACGAAAGTAACCTTTCAGTCCCAAATTTGATGATTGGAACATTGACATGTGAGGAAGTCATGTGAATATTCATCTAGTTTGGTCATTATTGCTCAATCTCTTAAGTTCTGCTTAAATTGATCAGAACATCAAATTATAATACAACACACAGTAGTAGGAGAGCTATGTTGCTCTTTGCTGGTTGGGACTTGGGTACACAGTAGAGATGTGGTGGTGGTTGGCTGGACCATTCACTTGTTCTCTGACTTGCAACACAATGTGCTGTATCTCAGGCATTTTTTTTTGAAAGTACAGTATAAAGTACACATTCAAAGCAGCATAATCAAAAGGAAACGAAAATAATATCTTAAAGATTTCAAAATAAAACATTACAAAGGAAGTCAGCTACAGAATCCACATTTAACACAGAAGAGTTAACAAAAAAATTATCTTAAGCATTTCAAAAGAAAACATTACTAAAGGATTTCAAATATAAAATATTATCATACAAATATAACATTTCTGCTGCTACTGCTGCTAGTCCTGCCAATGCTGGTTCATGGCAGGCAGTGACTGTGGAAGCTCAGGCTTGATGTCCTGGGTCTGCACTTAGAGACAGCCAAGATAGTCTCAACCCTCTTCAATAGCCTCTGCTTTTTGTAGCTGGAGTCAGTCAGGGACCAGCCCTCCCAGACCAGGTGGAAAAAGCCCTTCAAGGCAGGGAGCAGGTCCCCCAGGACTAACAGCTAAGATATATTTATATTTATGTTTATATACATATGCATTTATCATTGTGTATATATTTTTATAGTACAATTTAGACATTAACACAGCATCTGTAGTATCATGTAAATTGATCAATTCAAGTAATCTTGGGTGAGGTATGAAAAAAGGTAGTAGTGGGGGTAGGAGAGCTGAAAAAAAATCACATCTGGCAACCAATACACCCCTTTAGTTTCAGATAGTACATGGGTAGATGAGTTTTAAAAGCCTGGAACACAAATTTTCATGGCCCTCTAGCAGCTGTGGCCAGTCATTTACCAGAAGTAATGTATTTGGCGTTAACTCCATAGCCATACTTATCCATGGTTATAGTTAGCCATACTTCATGGATCCTGCATCCATGGAGGAGGAAAATACCAGAGGCAGTGGGGTGGTCCCTGGCACTCTTATTTGAGTTACATTTGAATAACAAAACACCAGAAATAAAGGTCTTTTTATTCTTGGGCAGAGCAATCAGGAGCACGTGGCTGTGTAGGTTTGGCAGCGACAGGTGATGTTACTGTTCATCTAATGACAACAAGGGCTAGCAGGGCCAGGGAACCCTTTTCAGCTGAAAGGCCACATTCCCATCTGGGCCATCTGCCGGGGGCTGCATGCCAGTGGTGAGCAGGGTCAAGGGTGAAAGTGGGTGGGACAAATGCAGTTTTTATCTTTTTTACAATAGGCTAGTTTCTGCACACACTCTTCTCTTTCCTCTAGCAAGCAAGTGAGAAGTATTCTCAGAGTTCCAGCCAGGCAAAAATGCTCAAGGGTTATTTCCAAACTACTATATTTAAAAAAAAAAAAAATACAAGCAGGATTCAGTCACATACCAGCAATTTCAGATTGTACAGCTAAAGTTGATTTGGAGTTCCTGTGCAACAAACCTGCTTCCCTCCATAACTCAACTTTTTGCTATAAGGAATGTAAAAGGATAATGCACTGGGAAGTGTGGAGTAACGTTTGTTTGATGTAATGTTGTCTAAATTCCTCATTGGTGGTTTTTTTAAACAGCAGTGTGAGCTAGCATGGTATTCCGTGTAAAGCAAAGAGAACCAGGCAGAAGGCCTTTTCGGTAGTGGCGCCCACCCTGTGGAATGCCCTCCCATCAGATGCCAAGCAGATGAGTAATTATATGTCTTTTAGGAGACATCTGAAGGCATCCCTGTACAGGGAAGCTTTAAAAGGTGTAATGTTTTACTATGTTTTTATATATGCTGGAAGCCACTCAGAGTGGCTGGGGCAACCCAGTCAAATGGGTGGGGTACAAATTAATAATAATAATAATAATAATAATAATAATAATAATAATAATAATAGATGAATGTTCAATACATAGGTTTTCTGGAACTGACTAAGGAGGGTATGAAGCAGTACCAGAAACGAGTGCTTCCTAAGAGTGTGGCATGGAGAAAGTCTCAAGGGCCAGATAAAGAGGCTTGGGGGCAACATTCCTGCCCCCTGCCTGAGGTTCTGTGCCCCTCCTCCCTCGGTCTAGAAGGTTAGGGAAACTTTCTTTAATTCTTTTGCAGCTTTCCCAGATTTTTCTGTAGTAGCTCCAATATTATATATAAACTACACAACGATTCTGGGAAATTTCACTTTATACTATCGTTGCAAACGTAATGGCTAAGGTCCTAAGGAAGTTCATGGAACAAAAGTTTCCCATCCTGTCATCTCTGCAGCTGTATGTATTTATGTATTATATTTTGGTTTAATGCTTAGTGGACTAATATAAATATAACTATGTAAATATTTAAATTATTGCTTTAAAAGTTTTTTAGAAAGAAATAACTCAAACTAGTTTCCAGTGTGTCTTGGAAATGATAAATGAAGAATTTCAGAGTTGGCTGATTGCTGAGATGAGTGTTCTCATTTTTAAATCTCAGAGGGAGGGAAGACAATGTTCTGCTCTTGTTGTGACCCTCCTTCATCACTCAAGAGGCATTAGAAATAATTCAATTGTAGCCCTTTATGTTGCTTATTCATTCAAAATTGGTGCTCCATGTGTATCTTTATATTAATTCTGTTAACGGTTATACAATCAGAGATAGATTTTCCGTCTTATTTTATCCATATGGTCGAACATATGAATGATTTAAGAGTCTCAAGATTCTTGCATTCATGGAGGAGTAATTTGTTAATCTAAATAAAATATGAGTTTTCCCCTGCGTCAGTATATACAATATAACAGAGCTTGTGCTGTAATATTTGCAGTTTAAAAATGCTTTGGGCATTCAAGAGGTCCCACTCAGAGTAGACCCACTGAAATTAATGAACTTAAGTTAGTAACATACATTCAATGAGTTTACTCTGTGTAGTTGTTAGGGATGTGCAAGCCCCTCACCCCAATCCAGTCTGGGGCCCAATCCACCACTTTCGATTGTCCTGGATTTGAGGCACAAATCCATTCAGGAGCCAGCCCTATTCTCAAATTAGGGTTTGAAACCCTATTAAACATTGGGGGGGGGGGAAGGAGAAGGCGATGCTTGCCTCCCCCACCCAACTGCATGTTTAATCAGGGTTTAAAAATCCTAATTAAAGATACAGTTGGTGTGGGAAGGAGATGCACATCTCCTTTGCTCCTATGCTGCCACCACATTGCATAAAGCGGGACTGAACCTTCCACTCAGCAGCTGGTGAGCAAAGAGTTAAGTTTGGCTGTGTGAGCACAGGGCACAAGCATACACAGCCAAAGCACAGTGCAGAGCTGTTTCAAAGCTCTTTTGCAAACAGCTCTGTGCTGCTCTTTAAACCTTGCAGAGGATGCCTGGTTCTCCTTACCAACTCGCCCCACCAATTGCCTGATCACCCATAGCATTTTGAGAGCCCTGGATTGCTTTGGGTGGGCTGATCTAACACAGGGCAATCTATGGCTGTCTCTTCCTGATCCATCCAAAGCTTGGAGCCACCCAGATCAGCCTGATTTGGGCAGATCCAAGACTTTGGCCAGAACTGGTAGTGCCTTTCACTCCTTGGGTCTGTGCAAGCTTATTGGTCTTCCAAGATTTGTGTAAGTGACTTATAAGAGAATGATCTTTTTTCAATATGCTCAATTATTTTAGTAAGTGCCTGCTCCTTTCCCTACCAACAGCCACTTGTGTGGGTCTTTCCAGAAAATTGTTTTAAAAGAGCTGGTGTAATTTTGGCTCCTCTCCTTTCACAAGTGTTTAGTTTCTGGCAGAGCTTTTGCTTGTTCAGGGGACAGGCTCTCAAATCTGTGCAACTGTGGTTCTGTAACATCCTGCTGAGGGTATTTTGATAAAATTGATGGGGTACTTGCACAACAACAATATCCCTAAAAATGTCCAGGTACTGTTTCTAGCAGTTCTTCTCCTTCATAGATCAATCTGTAGCAAACCGTTTCCTTTTCTGGAAACTAAACCTCATTAGATTTTAAGTTTTGAATGGCATAAAAATGCATATTTAGACAATTAATGTTCAAAAGCATAGGAGCCAACTCCTAGGGGCCGAGGGGTCATCACTCCCCCCAATAAAATGTTTGAGGGGGCTGCTCCCCAAGTTGATGGGCATTGACATTCAAATGGTGTGTGGGTGTGCGCGCACCTCATCATGTGACCAATTACACAGGGTAGGGCTTATCTGCCCCCCCCCCATTTTATTCAAGTTGGCACCCCTGCTGAAAACTACATTTATTCCTAATACTTAGCACGTGTTGGTTTCCAGTGTTTGCTTGTTCTTGGTCTTGTTCTGAACTGAAGATGACTAAGGATACTCCGATTTCTTGTTTGCTGTGACCAGAATCTCATTAGTAGGCATAGTGCAGACATAATGGGGTGAACAGTGGTTTGCAAAGCTGTGGACTCGTATCTTCTCCCCATTGTGCACATTTGCCGTACCTTCCATGGTTTCTTTAACTGTTTAATTGGTTGGCATGGGTGTGAATACGTTTAAAGCAGTCTAGGATTGCCCTCATTGTCATGGTTTGTAAACCCACTTGAAACCATGGTTACAATGACAATCCTAGTTAACATTAATCATATTGATGTAACAGTAAATTATTGTTTACAGTAAATCATGGAGAGCGTGTTTAAGAGCCTGTGCAAATGGTGGGCTGCGAGTTACTATATCACATCTGTGTTACATCTTGACAAGTCTGCTGTATATGTGTAATAGGTACTTTGCGTTCTAGGCTTACAGCATTTTTCAAAGTATTATTATGTTGTGTTTGTTTTACAACATGTAAAACAAATTGAGGATATGTTTTACACTGTTCTGTAGGGCATAACAATAATTGAGAGCTGTAACTATAACAAATAATTACAATTCATTCTAAATGGGAAGTGTGTTTGATGTATTAGATTACACATAGCTCCTAAATGTCTGAACCATTTAATCACACTGTTTCAAGGCTTACAGAAAATACAGTGATTCCAAGCAGACTATTCATGGCGGGTGATATACTTTCAAGTAACTAGTGTTTTTCCCATTCCTTTTTGTCACCAGTTTTTGCAATGGGTTGCGGACTGAACAAGTTGGAAAACCATGATGAAAAGCGGCCTGGTAACATCTATTCAACTTTGAAGAGGCCTCAAGTAGAAACCAAAATAGATATTTTCTATGAATATCACTTCCTGGAATTTACAACTTTAAGTGATGGTAAGCCTATTCTTTATTTTTAGATTTTAAAAACATCCTATCAAGGATAGTTATCATGGTTCATGTTGATAAGGAATATGGATAAATAAGCAGAGAAAATTTAACATATAACTTTTGTCTCTTTATTTGACATAGTATCATGCTCTGCCTTATGATGCTTTTCCAATTGTAAAATAGTTTTGATATTTATTCCTGTTTTGTATAAAATAATGTAAAATATCAGTCATCATATGTGCCCCAGGGACTGAAGTTGGAGGTTTCTAGTGTATGCTTAACAGGGAGCTAGCTATCATTTTTTGACTAACTAAGTAGGATACCATATAGGTGCTTGCACTTCCTTAAAGTGTGAACATTTGTTTGGACTCCAGTACACAATATACAGCTACTAATCAACTTTTCATTGAAGAAATGGGAAAGGGATGTGCAAGCCAACATGCTATTTCTGACCCGAAATTCATCTCTGCATACTCGGTGCATTATGTAAATCAATGAGCATTCTCTTGAAACACAATATATAAAATAATAGTTAAAAACAAACAATGGAAGACATCAAAAACCTTGCTTGCATAGAGGCAGCATTAAAATGGCTTACACTATGGACTTAAAACATAGTTAAAGAGCCTGTGTGAGTATAAAGATATTCACTTGGTGCTGAGAAGATCATTCAGAAAACACCAGCCAAGCCTCTTTGGAGAGGTTGTCCATGTGTGGTGTCACTGCATCCTTCTCTACATCTCATCAGAATTTATAGGAGTTAGCTAGACCAGTGTTTTTCAACCACTGTTGTGCCATGAGATGTTGCCTGGTGTGCCGTGGGAGAAATTGAAAAATTCGAAAGATATTTTTTTTAAAAAAAAAAAGTCAAATTTTCGCCCACTAGGCGGGCGCTGGACTGTGTCCACCCTATTTCCCATCCATCCTGGGTGGGGATCAGATTGGATGGGATCGGATGAGAGCGGACAGGCGGTCCGCTCTCATCCGATTCCCCATAGAGAGCAGCAGGGCTCTGACATCTCCCTCTCCGCACACAGTGGTGGTGTGCCTCGTGATTTTTTTCATGAAACAAGTGTGCCTTTGCCCAAAAAAGGTTGAAAAACACTGAGCTAGACATTTATCTGTGTGTGTGTGTGTGTGTGTGTGCGCGCGCGTGCGCGCGCATGTGTGTGTGAGAAAGATGAGGTTGTTAAAGGTACACATCATATCTAGATTGCCCCTTAGCTTGTCATTCACTCAGTTCTTCTACAGTTTGACCTAGATCATAAGTGGGCAGCTGAATCTATCCCATGGGCTTGTTTCCATCTGGTGACACCCACCTGTCATTCAATGAATGTCATAGGACCAGGATGAACTGTATACATTTTCTGAGGCATTTTGTGAAGACCAGCATTAGGAGCCAGGAATAAGCATGGAGTCAGTCTGGTTCTCTGTATTGGTACCTGTTGCTTTTACCATAAATAGCCTTAACCATCATTCATAGGTTGTGGCACCCACATGAAACAAATGAGAATGTCCTATTGTTCCCCTTTGCTTCCATAGGCTGACTTGCTATATTGCTTTTTAAATTACATTTGACTAACTATAGTATGAGATTATCAAGAGATAACATATCAATACATTCACCTTTCCTGTAAATCAAACTTTGGCTCTGTTATATAATCATCTGCAGCTATTTCTAACTAAACTTTGACTAGTACTGTTCTTAAAATTAAATCTAATGCAAGTCTGTGCATGCTACACTGCTCCTGGCCCATTCAGCACTATTTCCTCTTCCTCACTTCTTTTTCAAAACATGTGCAGTGTTAAAAATAACTTGTTAACAAATGAGGTGGTCACATTTACTGGTTGAGCATATAGTCAAGTGGAAAAAATCTTGGTTTGCATTAAAACAGTTTAGATTTATGACTTTTCTAGTCGTAATTCTATTAAAAACAAACTTAACAACAAATGCACTTTACTTAATTCTAGCATTAAACTTTCATTTGTTTTTTTTGCTTGGATAAGAGGGGAATTGTTCTGGCGGTATCTGTTATAAAGTTAGTGGGTATGGTTAAATTATATACAGCAAAAGAAATAAGGACATATCAGTGATGTATGGCAGATAAGTACTTTGGAGATAAAAAAAATCCCTGTTTTATCCAGTTTCAAGGTAGTGCTTAATGCTACTTAAAATTCAACCAATTTCTGCTTAAATCTGTTGAATTATATTGGGTTTATTCCATCGTCCAAAGCTGACAAAGCTGAAATATAATAATCTATAGATAGTTTTTATACATCTGTAAGTAGAATGGCAGGGTGGTGTGTGTAGAAAGGGTTGTAATGTAATCCAGATGCTGGGAGTTGCAGAGAAAGCAACAGAGTAGGTTGGATTCAAAACAGGAATAAAACGGGGGCTTGACTCCTAGTCTAAAGTGCTTTCTGTCATCTTTAGACTACAAATGTGCAAAACTTACTTTGGGTTAATTTTTTTAAAAGTTTAACTCCTTATAAAACCAACTAAGGCTTCAGTCCTAACACCAATTACCTGGGAATAAGCCTCATGGAATTCAGTAGAGCTCACTTCTGAGTAGACATGATTAGGATTGTGCTGTAAGAAAAAGGTTTCTTTTGACTAATTCAAGTAAATTTTAACATATCGACATATATTGACAGCCCCCCCAAAGAAGAAAAGATGGTCAAAATCAGAAGAATATGAAGGAACTGAATCCAAAATGGGCTGTGAAAAAGAGTTTACATAATTGCTCCCGCTGATGCTATATACACAAGAGGAAGAGGAATATTTTATTAAAAGTCTTGGCTTCAGTTGGTAGAAATGTTTACAGCCAACTGTTTTCGTGGGACTGAGGCAACAGTAGGTTACACCCAAGCTGCTAAAAGCTTCCCAGCTGGTCTTCAGCTTTTCCTGTAGATATTATTGGATTTGTAGAAATGGCCCTCAGTGCTTCAGAGGTGGCATTAACATTCTTTGCTTGCTTGAGGAAAAAAATTCTTGCTCGCTTTTTTTTTGGGGGGGGAGTTGCTTCACACCTGACAGTCTTCAGAGATTCTCAAACAAACTTCCACACACAATCTGAACTCTCCAGGAGAACTATTCAGGAGTCTTGCCAATTATCCTCGTTTCAAAAATTCAAGTTCTTGGCTTCTCCTGTGGCTAGTGTTTCAGGGAAACTAACCTGGCAGCTGTTTATTTAGCCTTGAATGTATGTAGCATCTTAGAGCTTGTAGAGTCCAGTCGTTAAGATGGTTGTTTCACAGTAGACTTGCTCCATGGAGTGGCTTGGGAATTTTGCTGGGGGGGGGGGCGAAGCTGAAGTTGAGTTTAAACAGTTAATGACCACATTGATTATAAAAGCGAATGCTTTTTGTTTGCATACTAAATATAGCTATTTGACAACGGCTGAAACTAATGTCTTCAGCACACTGGTTTCCAAATTTCTGGGCTGGTTCATAGTTTACATGGCTTGTGTATTTGCCGTATGTACAGTGCAAACTTTCTAACGGTGAAGCAAAAGACTTAAAAAATAAATAAATCTGGCCTTTGCTTCCTAGCATGTATCCTTACATGTTCATCAGCTTTACCCATGCTGGTGCCCTCCGGATGTTGTGGAACTACATTCTCAGAATCTTTCACCATTGGCTGTGCTGACTGGGGCTGGTGGGAACTAGTTCTGCAGAACTAGCACTTTGTATAAAAGTGTCAATGCCTCTTGTAAGGAATTAATCTTCCAGTGTGGCAGCGTCTACAGTCTGTAACTCCTTGCCCATGGACACAAGGCAGGCTTATTTACTGTATTGGTTTTGCCACCTACACCCCCCACCCTTTAACCCTTACCCAAACATACAAGGTTGACACACATTTTAAACAAATGATTAAGATCCAAGCTGCTGGTGTTGTAGCTCACAAACCTTTCATCTCAGTAGTAGCCAACAGGAATTACAGCAACCTTGGAGCTAATAGGAATTGCAGTATGGCAGGGGTCAGCAAACTTTTTCAGCAGGGGGCCGGTCCACTGTCCCTCAGACCTTGTGGGGGACCAGACTATTTTTTTTGGGGGGATGAACCAATTCCTCTGCCCCACAAATAACCCAGAGATGCATTTTAAATAAAAGAACGCATTGTACTCATGTAAAAACACGCTGATTCCCGGACTGTCTGTAGGCAGGATTTAGAAGGCGATTGGGCCAGATCTGGCCCCTGGGCCTTAGTTTGCCTACCCATGCAGGGCTCTGCTGCAAAGTTTAACGGTTTCAAGGATTCAGCACAGCTATAGTTTAGCTCCTGCCTGGAAACCTATGTCCCCACTGTGAAAGGGCGTGTGGATCCAGAGTTGGCCTCCACAGTCATTTACGGACTCACTGTTAAGACCGTGTTTGTGGAAAACAATCTTATTCAGCTACCAGTGATTGCCAAAGAAGTTTAGCTCTTATAACAAGATCTGTAACAAGATCTTACAGTAATCAAGCATCTTCAAATCTTCACAAAGGATTTCCAAATCCAGTCTCCTTTTTTGCATCCTGTGCACCTAGTAGTACTTGTGCTCAGGGTGATCCAGCACCCAGGCTACTGCTGGTGACTGAGGTGGGAGTAAGATGTGCCTGAAGTACCAATTTGTTCCTTAACTTAGTGCAGTAGTTATCATTTAAGTTGTGTTGCAGCTCCACTCAACATGCAAATAGGGTTCCTTCAAAGTGATGAATCTTGGGATTCTTACAATAATAGTGTTCTACTAGCCTCCTCCAGCTGGTGACTTATTATTTCTCTCAGTTTTACATGTGTGCTTTTAAACATATCCAGCATGCCTTAACATGTGCTAAAACACACAATTTGTGTTGCTCAGGGATTACCGTTTTCCTGCAAATAATTTTGATGCACTACATTAAGAAGATGGTTCGTGTTCTGCTTCAGCTTTGGGTTTACCTACTTATTGCCTGATTTATTTCTCTTACTTTCTACCACTAGGAATTAGGAGTAGTGGGGTTCCATATCTCCTAAAATGCTGATTTGGCAGATGATAATTGATTAGATTCTTTATTTTTCCAGTGTTGGAAGTTACCTAATTTCCTTGTTCTACTCTGAAAGCAGATGTGAACATAAAGAAAATAAGCATTTCTAAGATTTAGTTCCTTGCATTCAGTGTTTCATCTAACCTGTTTGTCTCAACCCTTCCTGAATCCATTGTGCCTGCAGTGGATAATAGGGGCGGAGTGACAGAGCGAACTTACTGAGCTTGGGTGAAAATAATCCACAGTTTTACCAAATGCCATTCCTTTAGAGTGTAGGTCGTTCTCAGCTGGATATACCCACAGGAGGAAGAATGGTGCAATACAGGGTGATGTAGGTCAACTCTGCCGCTCCTACCAAAGAACTGTGGATGTGGCTATTATGCATCCTAGTCGCAGGGCAAGTTTTGTAAGATAATTCCCCCAGGAGTTTATGATGTGATCCTATAGTTTGCTGTCTCTTGCATTGGGCAGGGACTGTACCAGGTATGACAGCCTATACAGAGCAAAAACCAAAATAATTTCTATGAAGGCAACACTCTAGTACCGTTTCCCTCCAGCAGCTCATTTGGACCACAACAATACTTTAGCAAGAAACATCCATACAGCAGCTGGTGAAAAAGCATGTAGTTGCCTCTGAAACCTTCTCCAGTGCTGGTTTCTTTTTGTAATTTAGGGAGTGGAAAGATCTGTTCTTCCCAGTTTGTCTCTCACTATGTCCTTGCCCCCAACACAGTGAAAGCTGCTTCTGCATGCTGCTTTATGTGTTTTCTTCATTTTTGTTATTAGCGTTGGAGTGCAACGCAGGGGTGTAGGGGGGGGCGTGGCCCCGGGTGCATTTTTGAGAGGATGCACAACCAGCCCCCACCCAACAGGCTCCCTCATTGGAGCCTGGCTCTGGTGTGCAAGGGAGCTGCCACGCCTCCCCTGCGCTGGTCTGCATGCACGAAGGAGCAGCCAGCTCCCTTGTGCCCAGCCGCAGCTCTGATCCGGGAGGCAGAGTGAAGGAGGAGAGTCACGGCAATTTCTGTCCCTCTTCTCAGCTGGGCAGTGCTGTGCGAGGATGCTGCTAAGGCGTGCCCTGCATGCGTGACCTAGGTGGCAGGAATGTACACTCCACCGCTGGTGCAACCACTGTTGGAGGAAGGGGTGTGTGGTGGGTGTGGTCTGCCCTGGGTGTCATCCCTGAGGAGGGGTGACATCGCCACCCCACCCCCCTGGGACACTCATCCTGCCCCTGCGGGCAGCTAGCTCTGCCCCCGGGTGCACAGCATGTGCACTGCTCTGGGTGCCAGAGCACCTAGCTCCGCCTCTGGGTGCAACTCCAGCCATCTCTGACTATTGGCCATGCTGGCTAGAGTTAGTGGATTTTGGAATCCAAGAACATCTGGAAGGTGCCACGTTAGCTATCTCTGATTTCTGATCAGTTAATAAATCTGCCTTTGGTTTCTTGCCAGAGCATTGTTTTATGTGTGATAGAAGAAGCACATGGCTTTGAGCTAAGACTATTATTTCCACTTAACCATAATGGTTTTGTGGTGCTTCTGACAGCTATCAAATACATTGTGGAATAAACTTTTGTGGTTGGCATGTACACGAGTGTATAAATCCTATTTACACATGCATATGCACCAGTAAAAAGAGAATGTGTTTCGCAAGAAACCTGAGGTGTCACATTCCTGTGCACAGCAGAAATGGTGTAATGGCAAGTCACATCAAGTACATTGTGGTTCCCATTTTACTGATAGCTGAGAGTAAGGCATAGCAGTTTTTTATTTCTCAACTATTTTTTATTAATACAATTTTTGATGACTACAGTTGAAGTAACATGCCAATAAAAATAAAACGAATCAAGTCCAATTCATGAAAGGAAACATTTTGACTATATAATTTATTAATACAAATATACTGAACTGCCAGCTATGATGTATAAGTCTGAAGAAAAGCTGACCAAATGCTATTGTATTGTTCTTTGTTCACATTGATGCATTGCCAGCTTGGACGTGCACAGGGAGTACTGATCATTAATCCATTGTTGTATGGGAAGTGATCTCTACTTCCAGTGTTGAAGCACCATGTGTTTGGCAGATCCTAGTGCATGCATGACCTGTATTTCATGAGGCACAGCAGTTTAACTCAGGTTAGTTACAGTTGAACAATTACCTGGATACTGGTTGCTCGGCCCCAGTAATTTGTCCAGAAGAGCACACACGTTTCTGTATTGCTGTAGAGGCGTATAAATAATTTGGACATTTGCTTTGTTTTTTAAAACTACATTAGGTGAATTTTCAAATCAAGATACAGACATAATGGCCAATATGTTCATTTTAATGGACCATGTTGTAATACTTGGAATTTAGGAACACCCACGCAACTGTTGCATGATAGACAGATGGTTAAAATCTTTTACACCAAGTGGTGACAGCTTCCCTACTGAGAGAAGATGGGGAATCTTGTCTTTTTGACTAAGATTTAATGTAAACCACCAAGTGCTGAGGAAATTATTTTCATGGAAGAAGAAAAAAAAACCTTTAGTGACTGTCAGTTACAGATTTGCCAGGAAAAAAATGTAATTGCTTTTGATTGGCTGAGCAATACAGCTTTTCTTCAGTCGGGTGTTCTGTACTTGGCTCATTTGCTAATTCTTATAGGCTGCATGGTTTTAAGAAATAATATTCAGCAAATAGGGATGGGATTGTCAAGTAAGTATGCGTATGCAAGAGGAACTCTCCACCCTATCTCTTCCCCAGCAGCTCTCTGTCCACTCTGAAAAACCTTTCCAGAGGGCAAGAAGACCCTTAGTAAAGACTTGGGTTATAGGGTAGGGAGCTTCGGTGAGAAAGGAGAGTCAGGAAAAATTGGATGGAAGAGGTAGCTGGTTAAGCAGGCATTTCCCTGTACAGTCATACCTTGGATCCTGAATGCCTTGGCTCCCAAACGATTGAAACCCGGAAGTGAGTGTTCTGGTTTTCGAACACCGAACATCTGGTGCAGCTTCCGCAGCTTCTGACTGGCTGTAGGAGGTTCCTGCAGCCAATCAGAAGGCACGCTTTGGTTTCCGAATGTTTTGGAAGTCAGACTTCCGGAACGGCTTCCAAGGTACAACTGTACATTGTCCCTCTTTTTCTTCACCTTTTGTTTCTATTTCTATTGTCAGTCTTTGGGGTTGTCCCCAAATTTACTTATACTTACCCTGTCCAATTCACTTTGGTTTGAACATCATGAAATTAATTTCTCATTTTACTTTGCCTTACATCACTAGATGTCTTGTCTGGTTTACAACACTGATCTGCAGTTCTTGAAGTCGTTTTTCCCTGAACTAATCTGTGTAGTCTACTATCAGTGACATTCTTATCTACCCCTGTCCATATCATCTTGGCAGACCAGATGTTTTGCTTTGGTTGTAGAAGGAGGAACACAGGGTGTGAGATATGCCTAAGGCACAAAAACAGGAGTACATGAAGAGGATGTGACAAAGATTTACTTGCCCAAAGACAAAGATGAAGTAGAGGAGGCCAAAAAGAAGGTGTTTTAATATGGTTTGGGCGGTTTAAGCAGTGCTTTTTTCTGTGGGGTGCATACTCCTAAACATTTTGTGAATCTAAGTTTGGCTTCACTGAGGGGCAGTATTTCAATATCGGCAAGAAAATGAGAGTACCCATAAATCATTGTTGTTGTAGTTGTTATATTTTGTGTCCAGCTGCAAATAAAAAAACCCTGCCTGGGCTGGGAGAGTTGTTGGAACAACATCTACAGACATACCTTGGGTTACAGACACTTCGGGTTGCGCGATTTTGGGTTGCGCACCACACCGAACCCAGAAATACCGGGACAGGTTACTTCCGGGTTTCGGCGCATGCACAGAAGCGCCAAATCACAACGCCCACACAGGCGCAGACACAGCGCTGCTGGTTGCGGACACTGCGGTTGCGGACATGCTTCCTGCACGGATCACGTTCGCAACCCGAGCGTCCACTGTATGTTCTTGTTTCTGTGCCATGCCCGCTATCGGATCTCCTGCCTCTGCCAAACCTGGCCACAGACTGCTCTGACTTTGCCTCTCACCCGACCTTTGTTGCGGCCTCTCCTTGCTTGGCCTCTGAGCTTATAATGGACCTGGATACTGCTTTCGTTGCTGCTGGCAAGTCTCCTGTTTATTCAAGGGCCTAGTGAAAACAGGGCACCTGTACTGAGAAGACACAATTATATATATATATTTTGTCAGGGAAGAGAAACTAAAACCTCACTGTCCAGTGTTCATTATCAGTCTCAGCTCTGTCTTCTCACCTTTTTCTCAGTTCAGCTTGGCTCCTCTCTCCACAGCAAAATTCTGTTGCCAGTGCACAGCAAGCAAGATGGTGCAGTTGGCTGCTAGGCCCTGAGAAATAGGCTGCACCTCTCTCTTTGTCGATTATATCCTTGATATAATCCTTGATTATATCCTTTTTTGTTGTTGCCTGATCATCAGGGTGGGTGGTGTGTCAGCACCCCTGGCCAATCTTAGGGGGAGTTTGATCCTCGTTTTCCATTTTCCACATCTCTGGTACAATCTCAAGTAAATGTATTTACAATTTTGAATGCTTTGTGTGTGTAGTTGAGTAGGCTTTCAAAAATGGTAAGGGAGGTAAGGGAAATCAACAGGAACTGTGAAGGGAGAAGCATAAAGTGACAAACTATATTGGAGACTGCAGTTGTTGAGACGATGGTTTAAAAGTAGCCTCAATTATATCATTAGGCCTACTCATGGAGAAGGACTTCATTCATCCAGAGATCATCCCCTTGGAAACAGGCTTCCCTTTTCACAGATACAGTGGTGCCCCGCAAGACAAAAAACTCGCTAGACAAAAGGGTTTTTCGGTTTTGCGTTGCTTCGCTAGACGAATTTCCCTATGGGCTTGCTTCGCAAGACGAAAACGTCTTGCGCTTTTTTTTAAAAGCCGCTTGAATAGGCGCAGTTGCGACGGACCGTGCTTCGCAAGACGAAAAACATCGCAATGCGAAAAGACTCGCGGAACGAATTCTTTTCGTCTTGCGAGGCACCACTGTATATTTGTTCCAGAGGCCAGTTTGAACACAGAATTTTATGAATTGTTTATAAGGATAGTGGGCTGGTTTGTATACAGCTGAACATGCAGCTTTTTCTGAAAAAAAAAGTTTACTAATATCAAGCTGTCTTCCCACTCGGCAACAGTTTCTCTTGCAACTTGTAGCATCTTAGATGATTTAGCCTGGAATCCTTTGCACACTTTATCAGAAATAAGCCCTGTTAGATTCAGTAAGGCTTATTTCTGCACAGACCTGCATAGACCTTCATTCTTGCTTTCTGTACTTAGTGCATTATGCTGAAATCGTGTCTCATTTCTCTCCGAATACATATTTTCCTAAGGATGTCATCACACTGCAGTTCACATGGTTGCGGTTAGGCAGCCCAGCCCAGTGAGCAGAAATTTGGTGAGGTTTAAGGGGGAGGGGGGTAGCTTTTGCGAGTGAAGTGAGCAGGGGTGCAGGCCCTAGTTGTAGCTTTTTTAATGTCTTGTTTCTCTCAACCTCTAGCTCCCTTAATCCCGTACATTTGTTTTCTCAACTGCTATTTTGAGCAAGTAATGCTAGTTGTATAAAGTAAAGGACTTCAACATTGCAATTTGATTAAATTAAACAGTATGAACTCCTCTTTTCCTGCATTATTGCCTAGAGTAGACTGAGTGAAATACAGGCACAACTAAAAAAGGGTCAGCATATCCTTTAGAGTAATTATTGTAGGGGTATTTGCTTTTTTATGAGCCTGATATTGTGCTATGATCAGTGGCGTAGCGTGGGTTCTCAGCACCCGGGGCAAGGCAAGTAATTTGCGCCCCCTAACCCGTGGATTTTAGCACTCGAGTCTCTTCCGCGCCCCCCAGATGTTGCGCCAGGTGCAGCAGGCTCCCCTGCACCCCCCACGCTACGCCACTGCTCCCACCACAAGTCTTCAGGACAGCCATCCGAAGGCTGGCGCGGGGAGAAGGTCTCTCCGCCCCACCGCCAGGCTTCGGAGGAGGTCCGAGGACAGTGGGGTTCCTGCTTCCTCGAGGAGGGCCGGCCAAACGCACCCCCCCAAATTTTGCGCCCGGTGCGGCCGGCACCCCTGGCACCCCCCACGCTACGCCACTGGCTATGATATAGTATTACAATAAGAGCCATATTGTGATTTTATAATGGGCAAAGCATAATTTATGATACCACATTTCTTTAAAATTATAGTTGGCAGCATGCTGGAGCTGTGAGGCTTCGTTATGATAATGCCCTAAATTTGGTCTTTGTAGTACTTTTAAGTTCTTGATAATACAGAGGAAGTAGCTAAAATAAACATCACTGTTTATTTTAAATCATAACTTGCATCTGACACCCGAGCAGTAGCTATTGGAATGAGAAACTGGAGAGTAGCAGAAAGGGATTTTATAGCTGGTAAAGCAACCATGCTGAACCCACCTAAGTCACTAGGGTTGCTGTGGGGGCAGCCAGCTGTTTGAAATATTTGTGCAAAGTTTTTGCGATATATCAATTTTTATTGTTGAAAATGGAAATCATGGATTAATGGGCCGGACTATAAAGAGATCTACTCAACCCAAATAGCAGGTCGATACTTTTTTCTTTTTTTAAGGTGAGGGTTAAAACCAAATATTTGTTTTATTGAGATCATGTCCAGGTATGTGTGCAAGGTTGCACATCTCAGGGGAGGATTTGTCATAAGGGAGAAAAGGCTTGTCAATAAAAGATGGGAGTTTCTTAACAGACACCATGACATTTCTTTCAAAATGCACAACTTTCCCCTTTGGTGTTAGGCAAAGAGGAAGCACACTTTGGTGTTATGCAGAGAGGAAACACAGAATATGACAGGCTGCTCAGTCTGTGTGTGCCAGTGTAAATTTCCCCTGTAACAAAAAAATAAAACTACAGTTGCATGCAACAGGTGGCCAAGGGTCTATAATTAGACCTGTAGCTTGAAGAATATAAAATGATAGGAAAGAATAGATAATCTTTTCAGTTTTCAGGCAGCATCTATAAATCTTTATTACATATTGATGAACTGATCTTTCTACTGAGCAGTAAATGCCTTCATTTTTTTTAATGTGACAACTAATTTTGGTTCTCTAACCATTACTGTCTATTCATAAATAAAGTAATTATCCTTTTGTCTTTTCTAATGGGATATGTTGTCATCTGGCTCTGATAGTGTTTTGTGCTGTATGTGACTGTCTTATTTATTTTATGGAGTGCTCCTAATGAAAGGCAAATAAACTTTAAAAAAATTTAATTCTAAAATATTGTAATTTCTGAGTAATAGGCTAACTTGTAAAGGAACAATTCTTTCAAGTACATGGGCAATTGCTTCTGAAGACTGTGTGGTACCAAATACTTTCTTATCTACTCGCCCACTCACTCCTTTCCTCTGTGCTCACCAAATTTGCTACAACAAAACTGACAGGAAGTGCAAGGAGTGCAGCTTGATAACAAAAAGTCAGACAATTACGAAGTATTTTATTCAGTGAACATGTGGTGAAGAACAATGAAAATAATCTTGCAGAATATGTTTTAATTTTAGTCATTTGATCATTTGAAAAGCTTCATCAAGGCAGTCAACCCAGCTGGCTAAAAAAGAGGCAAGACTACAGAGAAAGACAGATGCTGCTTCTGAGCCGAGCTTTCCAAAATAAATAACACAATACAAAATCCAAAAAATAAAAATAATAAAATTACTCTGACACAGTTCCAAACTTTACACAACAGCGGCTTAACAAGAGACCACTTATTGTGCCATTCTCTTTTCTCTCTTTAGTTTTGAGATCTAGGATGCAAGTAGATGTTAATTTGTTTTGCATTTTAATAAACAGTACAATGGTCGGTGGCAAATTAATTCATACGATTTAGCACCCTTTGTCAGTTCTTGTGTCATGGAACAATTTTTAAGTGAGAGCACTGATGCAGAGCTCAGCCAGCAAAGCGTAACAGCGGCAGGCTTATGCCTATTTATATTTTATTAGCATCTATCTCATCCATTAACTTCCCCAAACTCTATCAACTTAATTTGTAAGCCTCATAGTTTATTCTCTTTCAGATTAACTCCTTTTATCATTTCATTTGGAAATATGTGGCATCTGTAGGACTCCTCACAGCACTGAAATCTTTAATTTTTTATGTATCTTGCAACATATGAAAGCTCACCCCTCAGTTGATATGAAACTCTTTGTGCAACGAATGTTTATGAGAAGCTGGTGAGAAGTTTGTCGCTTAGAACACCTGTCAAACTTCTGCACATTGATCAAGAGCTGTGGCTGAAATCAGACGCTAATGAGAGCATTTCTTCCCCTTTTAAAGCTATTCCTTTTCTCAAGAAAAGCTACATCTGATCTTTAGAAATGTACAGTTGCTGTCTCTAGTACGTTTTCCTTGTATCACTTTGCATGAACTGCTGACAAGGAATGTTCAGTTCACAGCTTTTTCGTGACAATTTATATCCAGTTCTATCTGCAGAGGTGAATATTTGAATGAAATATGGGCAGGTCTTCTCTTTTTCATCCACGTATTCCAAATGTGTATATATAATTATATAATTCTGGGATTACTTTTTTTCTTTTGGTGCTGTTCCATTTGCCATTGTTGCTTCCCTTATACCCGCATCCTTCTAAGTGTAGGTATGTACAGCCTGGTAATTTGAAGGAATTTGATTTTGGTGGTACTTTTTATGGTATTTGCATAGGCCAAGGGCAGAAGCCTTATGGGTCAAGTAGCTGCTCATAGGCCTTGCTTTGCTTGCCAATAGTTCACGTGTAACACTAAACTGTTTGTTTAGAACAGGGATGTTCAACTTCCAAGAGACTGCGATCTACTCCAATTAAAAACAAACTGGCAATGATCTATTCATTGTATTGACCATAGTTGTTGAGCGTTTTGTGGGGAGGAAGACTCAAAGCTTTTTTTTTGGACCTGTTGGACATCCCTGGTTTGGGATAACTATCGTTTGAGTTATGGTAATCCAGCCCAGGAGGCTGATCATGACTTGCTGTCTCATAAACCATGGTTTGTTTTAACTATGTCTTGCAGTGGGTCAGAGTCCAACTGGGTTTGTTCTTAACTGTGAATTGTTTGGTTACCCTGCCCCATTCAAGCTGGAAAACAAACAGCTTTGGAGGAAAAAGCCATGGCTTGTTTACTCATCTGTGAGATGATATCTCACATGGCTAACGGTTTGCTGAACTAACAATGTTTAAAACAAGCCATGGTTTAACATATGTGAGTGCTGCCACAGTATCAAGGAAATTCTATACCAACTTGGATGTGTTTATTTCTGCTTATAATACCTTGGGTGTAGTACTTAATTCGTTCCGGAGGTCCGTTCTTAACCTGAAACTGTTCTTAACCTGGAGCACCACTTTAGCTAATGGGGCCTTCTGCTGCCGCTGCGCCGCTGGAGCACGATTTCTGTTCTCATCCTGAAGCAAAGTTCTTAACCTGAGGTGCTATTTCTGGGTTAGCTGAGTCTGTAACCTGAAGCGTATGTAACCTGAAGCATATGTAACCCGAGGTACCACTGTATGTAGTTGTAAAATAATGCCCTCTACATTATTGGTAAATACACAAGAGTAATAATTACTGAGGTAGGAGATATTCATCTTCTTTCTTGTTCTTTGAGCTCAGTCCTCTCCTGGTCTATCAGAACTTTGCCTTTTTTTCAGATTCTGGCTCAGCTTCTTTTCTGGATTGTTTTTGTTAAGCATCTGCTGGTGACTGCTAAAAGTATTTGTCATAGTTGCTGCATTAGCTGATATTCCATGGTATTTGCTGAAACATATAATAAACTGAAAAAGCAGGCCTGTAAACTGGGCATAGTGCAGTTTAGGGGCTTTGGTTGAGCACTGTTTTGTCCCATGAGAAAAGCCATAAACCATCTTCCTAGCCAGTGTGTGCTCATATTATTTAAATATACTTTAGGGAAATCTCTCTGTCCCCAGTACAACTACTCAACTAGTAAGAAATGAGAACAAAGGCAAGGAGGAAAATAATTTATGTTGAAATTATACACTTGTGTAAGCCAAATCTTATACTGCTGAGATACACATTTTTTCTAATGTCTTTAACTGTCTTACCTAATTATTACATGTTTGGGTAATAAAGTTCCTGAACATTACTAGTGATGACCCTTCTAATACATTCACAAAATGAAGAGGCAAAAATATATGTACTGCCTAATTTGCAGTTCATGCTTTTCAGTACCCTGTTTATTCTCTCTAAAGTTTTAGATATTATAATAAAAGTAAGCACAAGGAATTCATCTTTGTGGAAATTCCAGATTTGTCTTGAATATTTAATACTGATTTGTTTAATGGTGTTATTTATTATGCTCCTTCAAAGCTAAAAGAGAAACTGGGAATGTCACTTAACATAGTATATCAAGGAAAAAAGCATGAAATATTTACTTGTCTTTTTTTCTTCCCTGGATCCTAGTCTCAGTCAATGTCTCTGAGGTTTTGTGTGCCTATAGGTTCTTAAACCTTTCTGTTCTCACTCCCTATCTCTGTTGTTGTTGTTTTTTTAAAAAAGACTACCATGTAGGTTTATTTCATAGTATTCATGTTTAGGACAGCTTCATTCATGCAGCACAGCAGACATAGATTTTAGGTAGATCCAGACTCATTAATTTAGTACGTCAATCAATGTAGTAGTGGTTGTTTCAGGAATTGTTAATGGCTTTATTTTTCAGTGCTCCCTGGACACAATAACTCACAGTAAATGTATCTGTGAGTGAAACTGGGAGACAGGCTGTGCCACACTAGATAAGATTAAAAGTAGATTGCAAGTTTTATTGAGCATACTAAATAGCAATGCTATTTATTATTTAGGAACAATGCTATCCCTGCCTTATTATTCCAGCCTAGAAACTGATCTGATTACTTGTCATGGTTTGATCCTCAACTGACAAAGCAAGTTTTGAAAAGTAGTGCTGATCTTGCAATCAATAGGTGTCAACAATATATGCCTGAAAAAAGAGGGTGAGTTCTTTATGGCCTAGTTTGTACAAAATACCAAGTCATTGTTTATTTAGCAAACCATGAGTTAACCCACAGATAGTCATACCAACCATGGCTTATTCCTCCATATATTTCCCACTTGGCTCATGCCTGTAGTTTGGTAAGCATCTGATCTGGTCAAAGAAACCTGTGGCTAAGGAGGCATACATGGTTCACATGTAACACCAAGACATAGTTAAACCAAGGTTGTAAGCCAGCAACTAGCCATAACTTCATACAGTGGTACCTCGGGTTAAGTACTTACCGTAATTCGTTTCGGAGGTCCGTCCTTAACCTGAAACTGTTCTTAACCTGAAGCACCACTTTAGATAATGGGGTCTCCTGCTGCTGCCGTGCTGCCAGAGCACGATTTCTGTTCTTATCCTGAAGCAAAGTTCTTAACCTGAAGCACTATTTCTGGGTTAGCGGAGTCTGTAACCTGAAGCATATGTAACCTGAGGTACCACTGTATTGTGATTTATTGACAGGAAGCAAACTATAATTAAGCTGCTGGGCTGGGTTCACACATAACACTAAACCATAGTTTAAAAAAACACAATAGTTTAAGGTTATGTGTGAATCAGGCTGTATATGGAGGGGTTGTTGTTGTTGTTTAGTCATTTAGTCGTGTCCGACTCTTTGTGACCCCATGGACCAGAGCACACCAGGCACTTCTGTCTTCCACTGCCTCCTGCAGTATGGTCAAACTCATGCTGGTAGCTTCAAGAACACTATCCAACCATCTCGTCCTCTGTCGTCCCCTTCTCCTTGTGCCCTCCATCTTTCCCAACATCAGGGTCTTTTCCAGGGAGTCTTCTCTTCTCATGAGGTGGCCAAAGTATTGGAGCCGCAGCTTCATGATCTGTCCTTCCAGTGAGCACTCAGGGCTGATTTCCTTAAGAATGGAGAGGTTTGATCTTCTTGCAGTCCATTTATGGTTATGTGTGAATCAGGCTGTATATGGAGGGGTAGGTGGTGGTAACTGTAAACATAAGGACTGTTCATTTTGGATCATGATACTTAGGACTGGGGCTTAGTCTGAGGAGGCTGATATGCTCTTCAGCATGATAGCCTTTTAGAATATTGCTTATTTTGCTGTGATGCCATTTCGAATACATTTATCTGTATCCCAGGAAGGCATAGAGTAATGAGTATGATAAAGTTCATTTAGTTACTCATTGTCGATAGTTTTCCAGTTTGCAAGTAACCCTAAGTCAAACCATGACTTAGTTTGAACAAGTAAATGGACAGGCCCCTAGAGAGAGACGATAATTGCTGCATTGTTCCTCCCTGGCTGCTTTCTTGATGTACTGTGCTATAGTATGTTGTCTGAATCTGGGCTTGTGGTTTAGTTCTCTCCAAACAAACCATGACCTGTAACCAAGGTTTGTCCTGTGGTTTATGGTTTGCCTAGAAGAGTTAAACCACAAGTCCAGGGTTAGATGACATGCTAAGCTAAACCATGGCTTAACTCGGCATAGCACAATGACTGGGGAGAAGTTCAGTGGGCACAGTCTTCTTTTCTGGAGCCCACACATTTGTGCTAAGCCATGGTTTGACTTAGTGTGCTGTGTGACCTTGGGCAGTGAATTTGGAATCCTGCCTGCATATAATTCATTTTTTGTTTAGGGACTAGTTAGAACTAGTTGCTGGGGGTATTCAGATTACAAGGGGAAAGTTTCACATACATGGTTTTATACCCTTGCTCTGTTATTTATCAATACAGAATATTTGCTAGTGTTTGAGGGCAATCAGGAGAGGAGCATTGCCTCTTTTATGTCTTGAGCGATACATATGAAATTTTAGGGATATGACAGAGTAAGGCTGTCCCATATTTGTGTGAACACTGACAGCTGGTTGTGTTTCCTGCAGATGTTCCCAAACTCTGACCATTTTTAGTAATCCAGCATAGCTAGGTACATAGAAAACGATATTATTTAGAAACTTCCAGTTACCTCTTCTCCCTCTGACCCCAAGGTTATATTTCTACATCTTCAGGATGAAAAGACAAGTTTCTCAGAGTGTGAACCATTGTGGTGTTGTGTGTAGAGTTTGGGACCTGGATGTGCAAAATTGCCTTGGCTTTCGAATAGAGCCTTCCAACTATACCCCTTTACTGCGGTACCCTGTGATCACACCTGTTTTTGAGGTGGGTGTGATGCACCACTTTACCCCCACCTGATATTAGGCTAAAAGGATTCCACCTAGTCCAGTGATGCCTCCCTGGGCCTGGAGCCTGCTGCCACGGGCCACAACAACCATCCTCCCCAGGACTGGGTAAGCGGCCATTTACTGGAGAAGAGTTTGAATCCAAGCCAAAACCTAAAACAGATGGTTGAATTGTCCTGGACTGAAGCAAAGTGTATGTTGGCCATGTGCTTCCACAGAGTCCAGTACTGGTCAGACCCTCCTTCACCAGCCCAGGGTTATGAAAAGGGCATGAAATGACTGTAACTGACAAGAGACTCTCTTCTGCCTTGCTTGACTCACCCGTCCTTTTGGTTGGCTGTGCACAGACTGCCCAGGTTCAGAAACAGGGTTTAATTATTTTACTCCTAGAAGACTAGACATGGGGCAGCTGAGATGGGACAATACCTGTGATTCTGTGATACAGCCCATGTATCCTTAATGCAGTGTTTAGGCCTAGCAGTTATGGCTAACACTTCTATTGACTTTGGGTAATCAATGGTGCCAACAGTTGGGTGTATCATCAGAGAGAAAACCTACCTTCTGCTGATTGTGCCTATCTATAGTTCTCTGTTTCAGAGCCGAAACCCCCTAACTGTCAGAAGCAGGGTTGTGTGGTGTGTTGTTTTTTTTTTTTTTTTGGGGGGGGGTGTTAAATAGGAAGAACAGGCCTGTGAAAATTGGGTGCCACACCTTGCATGAACAGAATGCTTTCCACTAAGACAAAGACACAATTGAATAAAATCCTGAGCAGAGTGCTAAGAAGGGAAGAAAGGTTGTTGTTTTTAAAAGAATAAAAACAAAACAAAAAAGCAATTAAAGTTTTCAACACCTACCTCCAAATTTGTTTTGTATGCTTTGCACAGGGTCAGTCTGTTTTGACAGGCAGCTTGGTTACTTATATCTTACAGCACATGCATTCCATAACTTAGTGGATTTTGTTATGAATTTTACTTCATTTGTATGCTGTGACAGAACTGTGAGTTGTATTATTCTTCAGTATATGCATTTCTTCAGTTTCCCCCTCTCTATTTAAAGAAATAATGATGTTGTGTCCTGTGCTCCTCAATCAGAAGCTCCATTGTATATTCTTGGAATATGGTTTTTGCAGGTTAAGAGAAACTGTGGCAGGAGTATAGGGCAGCAGCTACCTATCCTATTATTATTTAAATTATGCCTCTTATTATTAGTTCTGAATATGTATTAGTTTTTATTATAACTTCTTCTTTTATTATTCAGAAAGAGAGAGCCATACATTCTTATGGGAAATGCAGGAGAGAAAAAAATAATTTTTAAAGAGCCTACTGTCTTTCATACAGACTGTATTCCTCAGGGTTTTACATAGAAGAAGAGCTTGCTTCAAGAACCTTCATACCTTTCGTAAGCTCTTATTCTTGTTGATGTTGAATAGTAGCTAGGTACACTGAAACTCCCTCAAGATCACGATCTGTAGCAGTACGAGTAGGAAGGAAATTAAAGAGGCAAACACTGAGAAATGGAATCAACATGGTGACGGATTGTGTGTGTGTGTGTGAATGCAGACTGGAGTATTTGATGAATCACCTTTAGATTGGAAGCTCTTCTGGCCTCTGGACTCTCGGGGACTGTTTTGTTGTTTACACAGAAATCCAGAATTTGGCTTTGCCCATTGTACACTGCATTTGCCCAAATAATAATTGCATTGTAATCTGAAATACAAACACTGTTAACGAATATGAGGGGAATTTAGTATTTAAAACCTTTGTTTTACTAAAACTTTGCAGCTGTAGCTTTTGCTGCTTTAGGTGTCTTCTTAGTTTATGAGTAACATTTACTTAAGTTGGTAGGGTGATTAAAACAACTTTGTTTAAGAAATCTGGAGATGCAAAGATTATAGCTTTAAAGGTCAGCCAAGATGAAGGGCAGGTTAGAAATGCACCAAATGAAATGTAATTTAAGCATTTAGGTATCCTGGCTGATAGCTGTTGGAGATGTGAAATTCATCTACTTTGGCCACAGTCCTTAGCCATTGCACCTTTTGGGAGGAAGGTTTAAACTATAGTAAATTTATTTGTGGAGAAGGCCTTGGATATTGGAGATGTGAATCAAGTAATTGGTCACATACTGGTTAAGCAGGGTGGAAGAACAGGGGAGATGGTTTTATAGCAGTGTGTTCACAGCTAAAAGAATACTGTAATTCTGCAGAATTGTGGATCCCAGGTGTTGCCTAATATTAAAGGTTGGATGTATGGACCTCCTGTAACAGGAAGTGTATGAAATGGCCCTTTTTAATAAAATACAAAAAATGAAACTTTTGAAAGATGTGGTGTGGATTTTTAGAATTGTTTGCGGAATAACATCTAGAGCCATAAATTAGGGGAACAGTATTTTCTTTTTTTCTTTTGTGCTTAGCATTACTGCTACTAATAGCTGACTTATTCTTATTGCTGTTAGAGTTGACATTAATATATACCATAAACAAAACAAATGCACCCAACAGGTATGTATTTAGCTACTTTGCAGAAGTGCCTTTTTGTTACTAAAGAGAATGTAGACATTTAAAAACTCAACATAATGCTTACATAATATAATTCAGGTTTATTTATCAGTCTCTCTCTTTTTGGTTCCAGCTGAGCTACTGGGATCATCAGCAATCAGGCTCTCTTCCTTGCGTGATCTTCCTGCTCAGCTGCAAGAATTGTACCAGCAGGGTTTCATCTTGGCTGCTGTCCATCCCTTTGTGCAGCCAACTAATGAGAATGAGAGGACTCCCCAGGAACAAATCTTCAGGGCTGTACTGATCAAGAAAACAGAAAGGTAAAGCTCAAGATAGTGAGCAGGGAATAAAAATAGACAATGAGATTTCCTGCTGAGATTTGACCTAGATCAGGAAATAATAGCCGTGTCATGTTAATATTTGCTGTGCAAGCCTTTGGTATTTTCATAGGCTTAGCATGTTTTGCGTGTTTTATGATCCATCTGCAGCTTGGCAGCAGTGTCTGAGGATAACAAGCTGAAATGTGTTTCATATTTTGGAATACAGTACACTGTCACCAGGAAACAACCAATCCTGGGCAGAAGTTTGAGAGGCTGGCCTGTTCTTTTCTTCTTTTAGTGTAATAATTTTATTTTGTTAACATGCATCTAGAAAAACCATTTGGTTTCGATAATCACTTTTCCATTGTCTGTATAGCTGGTGGTATTATATAGGCAGTGCTATTTAAAAAGAAGTTGAAAATTTGCAATTATATTAGAATTCAACCCCCACTACACCTATAAAATAATTTTCTTGCTAAATATAGACACCTCACATCAAAAGAATTTTTTTGTTTTGCTTTGATTTCATTTCAGTGCAGATAAGCAGCGCATGTTAATGCAACCTATGTTCAAAGGAGATTAAGAGTGAGACAGAACTTTAAAAAAAGCCCTTGTGAGTTGGTTAAACTTCAGACCTTGAGGACATGAGATAACTCAGTTTTTGTGAAGTTGATCAGCAGAAGAATTGTTCACCGTGTAAATGTGATTTGTAAAAAAAGTCAAAATGGCTAGTGTCATTAGATGATATTTGTGGTTGCTCGTCCCTTAAGTCAATTGGCTATAGGCGGAGGATGCAGAGAAGTCAGTCTTGCATTTCACATTGATTGAAATGCAGCCCTTCTATTTTCATTACAGGGAGGCAAATGTCAGTGACCCCTCCTTGCTGCAGACCACACACCAGCTGCCCCCTAGACCAAACCACCATCCATATGGGTGTAGTGTAAGCTTTCTCCTCTGCAGCTTAGCCTTCCAAGGGTTAAAGATAAGCTGACTCAGTTCCTAGAGAGGAGAGGAAATTAATGTGGGAAGGAGAAATCATTTTACAAAGGAAATACTATTTTCTCCCCCTCGCAACCCCCAAAGTCTTTCCCATGGCCTTGTATCACCATTGAAATCAAAAAGCCTTTTCCTTTCTGGCTGGAGTGAAGTGACTCCTGTCACTCCAAAGCTCTGCATGGTGACCTCTTCTTGGATCTGGTGAGCTCCCACACCCAGTCTTCATGCATTTGGGTGAAGGGGAGTCTCAGGGCTGCAGGAAGGAGGGTGCATAGGAAGATCTGCAAGGCAGGAAAGCGAGGAGAGGACTAGGAGACCTGGAGGGGTGGGGGGAAGAGATGCCCAGAGTCCAATGGAAGCACAACTGATTGGGAGGGTGTGGGGGCCTAAGAAGAGCAGGTGAGACCCTACCTCCATTTCATCCCCTAGAATAGGAATACCCCACAACAACACCCACATCAGGGAGTGAAGCTTCTGCCTTTCCTCTACCTGTGCTGTTTCCAGGTGGAGCAAGGAAAGGTCACTTTGTTTAACACTAAATAATTTAATGTGTAAAGAAAGAAAGAATATTTTTTCTATAAGAAACCTAGGTTTTCTGTATATGTGCATAATGTCATGCTTCCCAGTAGATTCAAGTCTCTCATCGGTGCAGGCAGGTTTATAGTCCAAACACAACAACAGCCCTAGAACGAAACAAGGTCAAGCACATAGAATCAGTCTAGATCCATCCACGACCCAGAATCAAGCTCAGAAATGGGGCTTTTCTCCTCCATAGAACAATGAGAGAAAACCAGCCTCTAGTCTGTAATGGGCAGATAATGCATACCCTCTCGCCCTGCTTCTAATGCAGTCACCGGGAAGAAATTTACAGTTGCTGGTAGTGACTCCTTTTGTGAAATTAGCCGTAAGAATGGGGAGACAAAATGAACGTTGGCTCTGAAGGTGTTCCATTTTCAGTGTTCTTTCACCAGTGTAGCTGCTGCTTCTCCCACTATTGTTTCCACACCAGTAACAGAATATTTAAGCCCATGTGGGTTGTTCCAACACAGCTAGTAAAAAAATTTAAAATAAAAAATGCAGTATAAGCACGGATAATTGGGAAACACTGGCCTGCGAGTGCTCCAATTGGAAAATAGCCTCTACCAAAGGCATCATGGACTTTGAAGAAGCACAAACTCAGGACGAAAGGGAGAATTGAGCTAAGAGGAAGGCACATTTGGCCAGTGGTGGAGCTTCATGCTCTGGCATCAGGGGGTGAAGAGCAGGCAGGGCCGGGGCTGGCGCGCGTCCCGGGGGTGTGGCGTGCAGCCCACAGGGGCGTGGCGTGCGTCCTGGGGGCGTGGCGCCCAGCGCAGGTGGGGGAAACAGCCGCAATGGCACCCCACCCAGATCATGCTGCTGGGGGCAGTGCGCTCCCCCCGCACCCCTCTACCTCCACCAATGCATTTGGCAAATCCTCACCGTGATCAACTTCCACCCGGAAACCTATGTCCCCACTGTGGAAGGACGTGTGGATCCAGAATTGGCCTCCACAGTCACTTATGAATACATCGCTAATACCATATTCATGGAAGACAATCTTACTCGGCTACGAGTGATCGCCAAAGAAGAAAGAAGGAGTAAAGGTGCAGGGTATGCTCAGGCTACTGAGGTGCATAGCTTGCCTGGCTAACCCTGTTTCCACAGTAACCCACATAGGTAGAAGTTATCAATGTGTTATCAATGTGAGAGTAAGCACAAGAGACAGTGGTGGTCTAATAAAAATCTCAGATGCTGCAGTTTTCTATTAAGAAACAAAGAAGAGGTAGTTGTAGCAACCTGGTTCCAATATGAATTATTATGCCAAAAATGTAAAGAGGCTACCATCTTAAAAGAGAGGGGAATAGAATAAACTAAGGTGGGCAATACTTTGACACTAGAGGCTATGTAGTTTGACAGCTGTTACCTTTTTGGTTATGTGCAATATAAAACATGTAGCTATGGTGGGTAAACTGCCTGTGTTAATAAGAAGCTTGATAAACAAAAGAGAGCACATGCAATTTTAGTCTTTAAGCAGAGCATTTTATCACAAATCGGATTGCTTGTAGCCAAACAGCTAGGTAGAAATAAAATGTCTAATTTTGACATTTTGCTGAAGAGGCTGCAGCTAGTGCTAATTTTCATCTGGCATATGCAAAAACCTTAAGATTACTGGAGGCTCAGTTGTAAGTGCAAATTCATTAGCAGAACTTGCATGCCCTAAGAATTTAGCTAGGACTTCCTGCTATTTTCAGCAGTCCTGATTACAAATTCTGACAAATTGCATGATGTGATAAAAAGCTTTTAGTCTTTATTTGTGGAGCACAGCACAGTTTCTGTTAAGTCCTCTCCACACACCCAGAATTGTTTGATTTCTCCTTATTCTCTTGTACAAGTACTACATGCATCTCTGCCTCCCCCCCCCCCCCGGAATTTTATGCAGTGTGGAATCAGGATTGTTTGATATGGTTTTATTCACTATATGCAATGTATAGCATATAGTAATGTAATCCTTGAATTAATATGTGCTGGCATTGGTATTTTGATTTTTGTTGCAGCTTATTTGTAAGCTGACAGTTGAAGACTTCGAAACTCTATTTTTGCATCTTGGAAAAGTGTCACTGAAATGAATGCCAATTCTACTGTGTTGCTACTGACTTGATACAGTCAGCTCTGGTGATTGCACACCTTGCATTTCACATTATTTTGAAAGTGTCCTCACATGAAAAGAATGGCCCATATGGAAAGCTAACACACTTTTTCTCTTGACATACATACATACATGTTTTTCACATGGGGACAGTTTTAAATAAATGAGCTGTTACCTGAAATCTGAGGTGGTACAGTCAGATGACACACTGTACTAAGTTAAGAACAACATTACGATTCATCAGTCATTGTGAATTGTAATAATATTGATGAATCTAAGGAGAAATCTTCAGTCTTTCCCCACCCCCCACCCCCGTGATCAAATGTGAGGAGAGAGACAGATACAGAGTGAGAGATCAGGTGGAATTATTAATTGGTCCATTACTGAGTGTTGTAGGTAGCATGCTTTCATGTGAGCTTATATTTCACGACATATATGTTGTGGCGGATAATATTGCTCTTTTCTTTTCTTATGATCAAATGGTGTTAAGCATATGAACCTGCCCCCTTCTTTAGACAATGCAGTGCAATAATTAGTAGATGTGCAAAATGTGTTTCAGTACTGGCCAGTCCATCCCCTCCTGCCTGGGCACACCAGCCCAGGTGAGCCCAGACCCACTCCACCTGGCAGAGATCAACATGAGTTTCTTCCAAGCTCATCCTCACTTAGTGTGGGGACACCATGTGCTCCACAGGCCCAACTATTGTTTTCCTCCTTCTTATACTGCAGGTACATACTGCAGGTACTCACTACAGGTCACCACATACAGAGTACCTATACATGTTATGTTTCTTTGCATACACTGGCAAGTGTCATATAAAACAGTGCTAAATTCTGGGATATTGTCCACTAACAGAGAAAGGTGCAAGTACATTGATGAAGTCCCAAAGATTTTAGGTGGGGTTTGACATACTTGAAATGGCTTTTGGGTCGCTGTTTGATACGCAGGTTAATGATGCTTCTCTTAGATAATACTGACCGTGGGATTGTTTGCCTTCTAGCTGAATGAAGTGCTATTCAGAAGACATCTTAAGGCAGCCCTTAAGGCAGTTCAGGGAAGTTTTTAATATGTAACGCTGTACTGTTTTTAACACTTGATTGGGAGCCGCCCAGAGTGGCTGGGGAAACTCAGCCAGATGGGCGGGGTATAAATAATAAATTATTATTACAGTGGTGCCTCGCAAGACGAAATTAATCCGTTCCGCGAGTCTCTTCATCTTGCGGTTTTTTCGTCTTGCGAAGCACGGCTATTAATGGCTTAGCGGCTATTAACGGCTTAGCGGCTTTAAGAAAAAGGAAACAAACTCGCAAGAACTCGCAAGACATTTCGTCTTGCGAAGCAAGCCCATAGGGAAATTCGTCTTGCGGAACGACTCAAAAAACGGAAAACTCTTTCGTCTTGCGCGTTTTTCGTCTTGCGAGGCATTCATCTTGCGAGGTACCACTGTATTATTATTATTATTATTATTATTATTATTATTATTATTATTTTCACTGTTAATGTTTCAGTGTTCAATTGTGAGCTAAAATATATTCCTAAGAAGTTTTTAAGCAGTCTTTACAGCTGAACACATTTAGTTTCTGTTACGTTGTGGTGATTGTGGGCATCCCAGAATATGAGTATATGCAAACTCGCTTACTCTAGAGACTAAGAAGGGATTTTTTAAAAAGGAAAATAATCATAACAATAACTGTGTGGTTTTATTTCTGCACTTATTTAATTGAGCAAAAAGGCACCTCAAATAACATGCTTAGCAAGTGACATTTCCGCCTGGCATATTTTATGCTTCCCTTTCGTACCCTACGACGGCACTTAAATATTCTAGAGTTTCAGTCTGTGTTTCAGATGTAGTATCATGATGTCAGTATTTTAGAGGAGTGTTTTTCAGACAGGGTACCATGAGCATTCCCTCCAGAGGTTCCACAAAATTTTACAACCTTCCACCTCAAGCACTTTCCCCTCTTGCACCTGCCAGTCATTCCTCAAACTCAAGCTACATTGCTGAAAAGTTAATGAACCCACAGAATTACATTTGTGAAAAACATTCTGATCGTTGAATGATTTGAATAATATTCCAATTATTAATTAGCAAAAATTCTTGCCTTTGAATTTTGTAACTGTTAAATAATGTTCTTAATTGTGTTTACTGCTTTGTGGTGGGGGCAGAGAGACGTTGCTGAGATTCTGCAGGATATCGCTCTATGCTGCAGTATTTCCTCTACAAAAAAACAGAGGAAGAAAGATAGAAAACGACTGTTTGCAACTAAATGTGTCATTAGAAACCACATCAACTCTTTAAAAAGGTAATAATTGGTGTGCCCACCCCCACCGATTTTTTTTCCTGGACTGCAGCAAGCCAGGAGGAGAAATTTCACTGTTCCATCCTCACCTTCAATTCTGAAAAAAATAAAATTGCACCCCACACCTACTATTATTAATTATAGGTGCCACAGGGAACTTTAAGACTAATAGCAGCTTGGGAGTAGGTGATTTTCACTGTGGCTTTGATGGTGGGAAGAGTGAAACTCCTCCGCATGCTGCAGACCTGATGAAAATCATCCCACCCCAGCCCCCCGCCGCCTATTGTTACATTTTTATAACCCAGTATAGTTTCTAATGACACATTCATCATCATTTGTCCTTTGACCATTAGAGTTATGGAAGTAGGAGAAATCAAATGCAAGTGCATGAACTAAGGACAGTCCAAAGATGCTTTTAGGTGGAAAGATGTGATTATCTACTCTCTCACACTCTTTTGCAGAGAAGAAGCTGCAAAGGGTGGCACCAGAACTGGCTCATTATCACCTTATGCCTCTGTTGCTTCCCAGGCATCTAGAAATAGCACATAACCATGCATGTAATGTGCAGAAAAGGCCATGATCAGAGGCTGGGTTGCATTGTAAGGAGTGCTCTAATTATGAAATGCATTATAAAGGGTGATTTCAGAATGATGATGGGGATTTTTGAGATGGCTATGAAGAGGCAGCAGATGTGAGGTTTAATCTCGGGACTGCTTGTTCACAGTGATTCTCACATGACAGAACTGATTCACACTGATTTACACTTTCAGGAAAACCCCTTACAGAAGAGAAATTGCTAGCGGGTGACAGCTTATTACAAAGCATGTTTCGTTACAAGCTTCTTTCAGTTCTAGTAAAGTGGCCAGAATAAGAAAATGAGGGCTATATGTACACACAAAAAGAGAGAGAGAGAGAGAATGAACGAAGCAGGCTCACAAAAAGGTCCTCAGGAGCTTCAGAAAGGCATTATGACCAACTTGATCGGTCATCTTGTTTTCTGATTATCACATAATTGCCCTCATGTGTTTTGCATAACTGTTCAACATACCTTGTTCTGTGAATTATATCATGTTTACCCTGTGCCAGAACAATTTAAATAAAAGTCACTGAAGGACTTACCTTCTTTTGCATTATATCACTAAATTTCCCTTTAGCAGAAGCTTTTATGTTTTTTTAGTTGGAACTTCTTGAAATTCAGTGTTAATTGCTATTTTTGTCCTTTTCAGACTAATTCTGGTTTGCCTGACATAAACCTATTTGGTCTCATATGGTTCACCACAGGTCACCAGAATCATAGGACGCTATAGCTCATTGTGTAGTGTCCAATAAGAGTGCATAGGGCAGTATGAGGGTATAGATCGGGTGTAAGGAACATCCAGCCCTCCAAATGTTGCTGAACTACAACTCCATCAGCACCTATAAGCATAGCCAATGGCCAGGGATGACAGGAGTTGTTGGGGGTTGGCAGTTGTCTGTCTTGGAAGACAGTGGGAGAGTGTGCATTTAAGCATGAAGTCAATCCACTGGAGAATTACAATGTCTGCTGTGGTTGTAGATACCAAAACAGGAGAGACATGTTTTGTTGCAGCTGGGGCAGATGAAGGTGTCTGGATGGAGTGATGCAGGTGCACCATGACGTTTCTTCTTTCTGTGCTCTCCTAGCCGCACTGCAAAACCTATGCTGTGAATATGTGGTTTTGGCTGCCGTCCTTGCCAGAAAAAGGTGTAGTTTTTCTTTCGGTGGCTGCCATTCAAAGTGAGTCTAATCTCTTGTAGAGTGGCATTGTTGATGCTGAGTGTTTTCAGCTCACTGACAATGATGGCCATCTTTCATGAGTTGTAGTTCAATAACATCTGGGAGTGCCAGAGGTTCCCCAACTCTGATGTACAGTGGTACCTCGGGTTAAGAACTTAATTCGTTCTGGAGGTCTGTTCTTAACCTGAAACTGTTCTTAACCTGAAGCTACTTAACTTTAGCTAATGGGGCCTCCTGCTGCTGCTGCTGCGCTGCTGCTGCACGATTTCTGTTCCCATCCTGAAGCAAAGTTCTTAACCCAAGGTAATATTTCTGGGTTAGCGGAGTCTGTAACCTGAAGTGTATGTAACCTGAAGTGTATGTAACCCGAGGTACCACTGTATATAGTGTTGAATTTGGATAGGGAAGACTTGAGTTTAAATTCTTTTTCAAGCTTTATAAATCACCTTGAGCAAGTTAGTATTCCTTAATACAGGGATGGGGAACCTTTGGCCCTCTGGATGTTTCTGGATTACAACTCCCTTTCCATTGGCCATGCTGGCTGGCGGTGATGGGAACTGTAGTTCAACAGCATCTAGAAGACCAGATTCCATACTCCTGACTTATTCTAAACTTCCTTATGGAGTTTTTAGAAGGATAAAATAGGAATACCAATGGAAGCTACTGATATGTATTCAATGGTAGATCTGTGTAAAGAGTCTTACAGGCGCCTCGTCTGGATGTGGCCAAGATGTGAGTAACCGAAGACAGATGTTTCACACATACATGGGCTGTATCCAGCTAAGTCCTACACAGAGTAGGACTTAATTCACTAGGACTCACACTGGATGCAACATATATATATATACACACACACACACACACACACACACACGTATATAATACACACACGCACAGAGGCAGCGACCATTTTACACGGGGGTTCTGTTCCCAGCCTCCACATACTTCAGTGGAGCATGTACAAGCACCCCCGCCCCCTTATGCCACACCCCTCCTGCCCCCCTCCTGCCCTTTTCTGGGTCCAGAAGGGCCCACGCATCAGCAATTGCGTGACAATTGGATGTGCCTAAATGTGCCACCTGTATACCGATTCTTACAACTAATTTTAAAATATGTTTGTGTATTTTTGTCAGGCTGCTACTAAGCTAATCTTTTTAAGCATGCAGACAAGGGAAGCTGTTTTATATTGAATTGTAACAATGGTCCATCTACTTCAGTATTGTGAACACTGACTGGCAGCACCTCTCCAGAGTTTCTGACAGGATTTCCGCTCTACTTGAAGATGCCAGGGATTGAACCTAGGACCTTTTGCATTCAAAACATATGTTCTACCACTGTGCTCTGGCTCTTCCCTTGTGTATGAAATATGATTCATTTTAAACACACTTCTCTTACATCAGCAGTAAGATAGTAGAATTAGAGTCACTAATAGAAGAGTACATTCCAGCGTTTACACATAGCTCCTTTCAAGCAGCTTTGTTCATTAGAGAACGAGGGGGAGACAGGAAGTACAAATGCCGTGCCCTTCCTGTTCCCTGCACTTCTTTGTATCATCTGAAATACAACATTTACCTTTTATCCTGGAGGAAGGTATAGGAGTTCTATTTCTGGCACTACGGAGACACTTGCACTTCCTGTCCACCCTGTGTTTCTCAGTATCGGAAGCCATTCTTCAAGTTGCAGTGCAAACAGTTATGAAGCCTGAAACTGCTTTACAGAATTACTCAGATTGTAGTCTTAGCAGATTTTCCCCAAATAAAAAGCTTTTAATGAAGCCATTTTGAGTAATGGTATCAGAATATATATGGTTATTCACATGGACATCACTTTTTGAAGTTGTTAATGGTTTTGAAAGTTACATCACATTGGCATTCTGCACGATCTGTTTTATTCATTGAATGCAAGTTGTACAGACCAAGCACTGGTGTATTTGGTTTTAGAGAGTTGAGTGTCTTCAGTAATACAACAGGAAGTCAAGTTCCTCTTTAAACCATTTCCTCCTCCTTTGCTGCCACGTACAGTGGTACCTTGGGTTAAGAACTTAATTTGTTCTGGAGGTCTGTTCTTAACTTGAAACTGTTCTTAACCTGAGGTACCACTTTAGCTAATGGGGCCTCCCGTTGCCGCTGCGTCACCAGAGCACAATTTATGTTCTCAACCTGAAGCAAAGTTCTTAACCCGAGGTACTATTTCTGGGTTAGCGGAGTCTGTAACCTGAAGTGCTTTAGCACCCATAAATTTCAGCACCAGGGCCTTGCATGCTGTATGGCATCCATGATCCCAGGCACCCACGGCCGTGGGGCCAAGCTGGCACTCTTAACAAACTCTGGGTAGCTTTGGCAGAGACAGTCATTATTTGGGGTCATTACTCACACAACTCTCCCTGAAGTTCTGCGGAATAGGTAGAGGGCTTGGGAAGCTATGAGATCTATTTTCTCATTGCTTAACATGAAGATGAACTTCCTTTGCCCCTATCATGTGAATGTGATAGAACTTGGGAGAGATTTAGGTTGAACAATTCTTTCAAATATTCATGTTTTAATTTATATACAGTTCTACCTCGGGTTACATACGCTTCAGGTTACATACGCTTCAGGTTACAGACTCTGCTAACCCAGAAATATTACCTCGGGTTAAGAACTTTGCTTCAAGATGAGAACAGAAATCGTGCTCTGGCGGCACAGCAGCAGCAGGAGGCCCCATTAGCTAAAGTGGTGCTTCAGGTTAAGAACAGTTTCAGGTTAAGAACGGACCTCCGGAACGAATTAAGTACTTAACCTGAGGTACCACTGTAACTTCACATTTCAAGAAAGGAGATTTCAACCAAATTTACTGAGATGTCTTGGAAAGTGGTGGGCCTTTCTTTTTTATGGGTTTTTAAGCAGACTGGGTTTCTTTCAGGGATGCTTCTGCAGGGGATTACCTTCATTGGCAAGGGACCGAATCAGGTGACCTTTGATGTTCCTTCCAACTGTGAATTTGCTATTTTTAAAAATTAAGGAAACTTCCTCTTCTTTTTCTAACAAACTCTCAACCTCCGTTGCCTTCTGATAACCTCAGTTATTTTCAGGCTGTTTTGAGCTTTCGTTTCCTTTCCTTTAGAAAAAAAAATCCACGCAAATATTTGGCATGCCTGAGGAAACCCCCAAATATTGGGAAACCACCACTGTTTCAAACGTAGTTGGCACCATTTTGCTGCATAGCTAATGGACATGGCAGTAGAAGGAATGATAATCTACAAACATTTTTTCCTCCACCTCTGGAAAAGGAAATGAATGCATCCCAAGAAATCTGAAAAGGAGCCTACGCTTCCCCTTTAACGGTGGGCATGAGTGGTCCCATGTTGTTTACACTCCTAAAGTTATAGGAAAGAGAAAGGGGCATGTAGGGTAAAATGAAAATGTGACCTCTCTTTTTTTGGGGGGGGGGCTCTCTATAATGTCCCACAGGAAACAGTGCAGTCTTGGACTGCTTTAACAGTCATTTTCACTCTTCACTGTCCCAGTCTCATAGTTCTGAATGTGTTAGAAGCTTTGCAAGTACCTAGGGACCACCTTCATCTGTAGCGAGCAAGCATTTGGAGTGTCTGACAGCTGGTACTGATCAGTTCAGAATACTCAAAAGATTGTATGTTGTTTTCCCTGCTGTTTAGCTAATATGAAGCTACCATTTTGGCTCAAGTAGCACAGAGCTTTGCAATTCCCTTAAAACCATAGCAGCAATTTTGTACTCTTCTTCCTGTTCGAAACAACTTGGCTGGTAAATTAAGAAGGATGACATTTCATTGTGTGACAAAAATATAGGACTATGGCTTTAAGGCAGTAGGCAGTACATGACAACAGGGTAGTATTTTGTTAAGTTTTCTGTTTAAACAAATAAAAAAGAGAATTTGAATTATTTTCTATATTTACATTTAATCATGCAGTTCATGTTCTAAGATACCTAATGTATGTTACAATGTTTAAATAACAAGTTCTAGTTTGCCCTCTGTTTCAAAAGACTCTCATACTTTAATAATACTTTAATAATTTCTTACTATTATAGGAAATGCATTGATCTCAGAGTTCTTGTTACACAGTTGAGTGTTCTGTGTCACTGCTTGTCTAGGAACTACAATAAGTCTGAGATATGCATAGAACGTGTTAGTTTTTGGTGACTTGTCACCTGCTTATGAAAAATGCCTTTTTCTTTTTATTTTCAGATCCCTGAAAATTGATGCTGTCAGTGAAGGAAATACCTTAGAGATAGAAAGTTGCTTCTCCTCAGACCACCTTCTAGATAAATCAAAGATGCCAGATCTTATAAAGAAAGTAAGTACAGTAGAAGCAAAATATTTGCAAATAACAGTACAGATAGTTGCATTTGAAACTACTGATACTAAGATACTAATGTTTACCAACCCCCAACCCCCCAATCTATGGAACACATTGTTCTGTCTTTCTGGTATATTTGTCTGTTTTGTTGAAATCAAGTTCTAAAAATTAGAACTGGTATAAGTTAAACTGAAGGGACGCGGGTGGCGCTGTGGGCCACAGAGCCTAGGACTTGCCGATCAGAAGGTTGGCGGTTCGAATCCCCACGACGGGGTGAGCTCCCGTTGCTCGGTCCCTGCTCCTGCCAACCTAGCAGTTCGAAAGCACATCAAAGTGCAAGTAGATAAATAGGTACTGCTCCGGTGGGAAGGTAAACGGCGTTTCCGTGCACTGCTCTGGTTTGCCAGAAGCGGCTTAGTCATGCTGGCCACATGACCTGGAAGCTGTACGCCGGCTCCCTCGGCCAATAAAGCGAGATGAGCGCCGCAACCCCAGAGTTGGCCACGACTGGACCTGATGGTCAGGGGTCCCTTTACTTTTACTTTAAGTGATACTGAATTTTACTATTTTCCTCTTAGTTGCAACATTAAGCCCTGTTTTACATTGCTCACGCCTAATGCAATTCAGCCCCAAGGTTTTTGGGCCCACAGAATGCAAAAAGGGCGGAAGATCAGGCGAGACACACTAGCTGAATCAAAATGGGCCATATATATTGTTACATGGCATCCTAATCTCCACAGTAGTGCAAGATTCCAGGGGTTCCTGGAACTAATCCAGGATTCACGGTGGACAGTGAAGTAGGTGATACTGAGCACTCACTGTAAGCCATCAATGCATCACCACTCATGCCTAATCTGTTGTGTCTTTCCTCACTCCCACCTGCACCAGAGGGAACAATTTCATTGTCTCAGCTTAGGCTAGCATCCTATTCTCTCTCTTCTCCCCCATCCCCTCCAAAATCAAGATTCAGCCAGGTGCCTTTATCAGCTTGCAAGCAGTGCAGAAAGGTAACATACTTCCTATGTGTTCTCTCTGTATCCCCCCCACCCGCCTCATATGGTATGTTACCTTTGGAAAGCCTCTATCAAATATTGTGGTGAAGTTCAACGTCAGGAAAAAAATGCATTAATTATCAGGGGGGTCATTGCTAGCTCCATATCTGAGATTTGCTGCATCATTTTAGAACAGGTGTTATTCTAATGAAAATTAGAATTTTGCATGTGTCAATTATGTGTAGCAAATTAATGACTATAGAAACTGACAAGTTTTTAAAAATACACTTTGAAAATAGCCATCTGTGGTGTTGTACTAGAAAAAATGTCCCCTATGAATAACATGGTGGCGCTTCTTCAGTACCCAGATTAACTTTTATATCTGCAACTATTCTCTACTCCACAGATAGTTCTTGTGGCCCTCTAGATGTTGTTGAACCAGCGGTGGAGGAAGCCGCTCGGGCGCCTAGGACGGTGTGCCCAGGGGTGGGGTGACCCACCCAGAGGGGCAAGGCGAGGGCAGGGTGAGCCACCCATAAGGGCAGGGTGCACTGCAGGGCCTCCAGAGTCTGCCTGCTTCCTCCCACTCGGCTGCCCTACAGCTGGGGGGGAGCCAGCAGGTGGACCGTTCAGGCAGCGCGGAGCCTGCATGCCCCCAAGCCACCACGTCTCTCCCAGCAGAGACACATGGCTCGTGCGTGCTGCAGGCCCTGCGGTGAGTGCCACCCTGCATTTTGTCACCCCCCTCAGTGGTAACACCCGGGACGCACAATACCCTGTGCATCCCTTTCCTCTGCCGCTGTGTTGAACTACAACTCTGATTCTCCCTAACTATTGGCCATTCTGACTGAGGCTGATGAGAATTGTAGCTCAGCAACATCTGGAAGGGCACACATTGATTATCCCTGCTAATACTACTGCACTCTGTGGCTCTCCTCTAGTTCTCGTTTCAGCTGCATACTTCCTCTTCGTTTGTGTACAGCTTTCACAGAGTTCTCATTTTCCCTTGAATTAATCTGTGGCCTTTTTACAGTCGCTGGGGGAATCATGATCTTGTGCTGATGAGTTTGAGGGAAATTGACCTTTAAATATTACTGTGAGTTGTGTGTAACATGGTGTATGTGTGTGTGTGTGTGTGTGTGTGGTAGCAACCTACATAAAATGAGAACAGGAGGATAGAAAGTCCTTAGCCACTCCTAAACAAATGTCATATTTAGAAGTTGAAGATCAAAGGTTTTCTGAGACCAATGTGAAAGATTTTACTTGTGGAGAAGTTACATTTTACACACCCATACACACCCACTGAGTTCAGTATAACTTCAAATGCATAAAATGTCCTCGTGGTTTACATGGAGAAGTTATGTCTGGTTTTGATCACTAGTTAAGTGTAAAAGATAAATTAGCTGAAAACTTAAAATACGTTATGAATCTGTGGGCACTGTAACCCTTATTGTTCTTGGAAGAGCAAAAATGCATCTGGGAACATGCATGCATTCTAACAGATGGGAAAGGGGCGTCTGCTGCTATATAAAAACATTTTTAATTTACAGTGAATAATGTTTCATCAAAACACAGAACAGGGAAATGACTGTATCCCAACATTTTTCATTAAACATACAGTGGGTTTTTTTATATAAAAAAGTAAATTTCCATTGCATTCCATAATTTCTGACTAATTGTTTAAATATATAATTCTTTGCTTGCAGTCCAGAAAGAAACTAGATTTAACACATGGCCAGAGTGATAAAACTGTTGTGCTGTTCATTTGCTTTAAATGTTTCCTGTTATGAATGCATTCTTCATTTTTGTTCAATAATCTGAGAAATTAGTCGTCATTTCTCACAAAAAGATCCTAATACATATTGGGTTTTTAACTTGTCTTAAAGCAAATTATTATTATTTTTAAATGAGAAAAATTGGAACGAAAACTGCTTCTGGCCTTCAAACAGAAAAGTCTGAAATGACCCTGCTGTAATGTTACTTATTGCCCAAAGGATTTGCTATCTAAGTGATCTGAAACGCTTTGAAACCATTCCTGTCTTTCAGGAAAACACTTGTCCTTTCCTCAAAGTCTTTACAAAAGAGCATTTTTACATTTATTTCTTTGCACTTCATAAGAAGGGTTTCTCTCAAAGCATTGAACTTGGGGCTTTATTTTCCGCACACTTAGAAAGCAAACAGAAACCATCTCTTTGTTTAAGGATCTTGACATAGATATAATCTAGAATAAAGCAATAAGACTGGTCAGGACTGCTCCTGCTGAGAGCTGTCTTTGGCAATAATGTTTTGAAAGCATATGTAAAACAAAGAATTGTGGAAAACAGTGCACATTGTATATTAGGTATCATGGTGTGAAGAGCAACATATGTTCTTGATTACACTTCTTAAAAAAAATTACATTCACTTTTACTCTGCAGTATAACTTTGGTATTCAGAAACTCACTCTGTGATTGTAGCAAAAGTATTCCATTGTGCCCCCGGGGGACTTGATTTGCTTTTGTAATCCTTTGTCCCACGGACTTTTTTTAAAAGGTTCATCTTCCTGGCCAATGTAAAAATAGATGTGGTAGATGTGTATAGTACATGGCCCCAGCATTCCAGGGATTTCCCCCCTGAAGACTAGAAAGAAAATTTGAAGCAAACATCTGATTATGTTGCATTACTATGTGTCCCAATGATTTGTTCATTGGGACACATATTAGGGACACATTTCCTTTTAATCCAGATTTTGCATGGAGAACTTCAGTGCTGAAAAGCAAAGATTGATGTCGTGTATTCAGAACATCCAAGAAAATGTGGCTCTTGGCAGGAAAAAGGCTGCCCACCTGTTCTGCATAACATGCAGTTACTACTGTGGGTGGTAAAAGCATTAGCACTCCTGAAGTGGGCAGTAGGGGCAATGCTACCCACCTTGTAAAACCTTAATTTGTTAATACGGGAATTGAATGGAGGGATGAGGCACAAAGCAATCATTTGTTGGTTATTGAATGCGACTGTGCTCTGAACACTGACAGGCCTTATGCATCCAGGTGTATGGCAGTGGTGGCTGGGGCCCATTGGGACTGGTAGGGCAGAAGACAGGGAGGCTGACTATAGATGCCTCAATCATAGGTTGAGCCAACTAATTCGAGTATTGTGCCCATCCTCCTCTCTCCCAAGTTCTACAAGAACAACACAGAGATTGCAAATGAAACTTCCTCTGTGTATGGTGCTGGAGAAATATATTTCTGGACAATGAGACCAGATTTAGTCCATTACCTACAAAAGAGGGCTTTTAGAGTTCAATATTAAATGGATATGTTTACAATATCACCTCCATTTTATGACTTTAAGGAGTCACTGTCAAATGAGCAGCATGTGTTATTTATCTTCTGTAATACTCTTGCAGAACTCAGACCTAATGTAGTGGAGGTTTAGTGCTTTGGGTAGTTCTTCAGTTTGAACTTATCTTATGGATACTCGAAGTTTAATATATGGGGGGAAGGCTGAAAAATAAAGATTATGAACTTGAACTTCCCGACTGTAAGAAATATTTAGGTATGAGATTTATTTTCAGTAAGAAATGTGCTAAACTTGATGGTGGTGGTGTTTAGTTTAAAACTTGAGCAGCTGCTGTGTCTTGGAAACAGGATTTATGTAGCTTCCTTTATAGCTACATTATGTTCACAAAGTGAACGTGTTAGAGCTGTGAATTTCTGCATTAATTCTGCTAGTGATGAAGCACTGTATTCCGCTCATATACATAGAATTGGTATATAACCAGCCTTAGAACAAAATCTGCAGACCTGCATTGACAACCTCCCCACCCATTTAACCGTCCAGTGGTCCTTTACCTTTACTCCCCTTACCATGTATTCTTGGCATCTAGGATTTGGCACTCAGTCCATGGACTAACATGTGGCCATGTGGTTGGATTATTTGACTACCACTGGTGGGATTTGGAGTCCAGCAACATCTCTTAGCCACATCTGCTGTAGACCACACAACTACTACAACCATTTAACATTCTCTGCAGGAAATCCAGAATGCCCTGTTAGCTGGAACCGTTTTTGCTACCTTAACTAATATCAACTATTTTTGCACAGCTGTTGGACCATGTAATATCCATACTTGTAGTTGTGCCTTTTGCATAGATCATTGAGCCGTTGCAGCGCAGATCCTTTGTGGATTGCATCCTTACTTCTATCTATGGCAATAGTCCCCAGCTTTCATATGGTATAAACTGCTACCTGCAATTAACATGTGTAGCATAAATGTAGTAGAAATCTGCTTTGATCGTGAGTTGTAATTTAAAATTATGATATTGGCTGCTAATATCATTAAAAACAGATGCAAAGTGTACAGTTTATTGTAATAACTGTATGCTGTTGTAATAGTAGACCCAGCTACATGGGAGTTGTAACCCGATAATCAAAAAAATGTTCTTAAGATGAACACAAGTGAAAATAGTCATTTTGGAAAGATCACAGCCTATAGTTAAAAACAAACTGTTCTTCATTCTTTGTAATTCAGAGTCTTCTCTGAATGCTATAGAAGGGAGCAGTTTCCAAAACCTACTCTTTCACATATGTTCACATCAAATTCTTAACCAAGGAATTGTATCAATTTATGAAAAATGTCAAGGACAACCGAAAAGTTGCTTTCAAATTTAAAAGTGTCTCTTCACAAATGAACCTTCTATAAACAACACAAAAGTCAATGGGAGGGCCTCAGAGAAATACTAATGAAGAATGATGGTGCTTGAATGTGTAAGTAAGTAAGCCACAATTTCACAGCAATATTTGACATGGTGTTATATATATTTTTCTCAGTACCTTTTGCCTGAAGATTTTTGTTGGCATGCCACCTGTCAGAGCATATTTGTGTAACTTTTAACAGGAAATTGTTTGAAGAGGGTTATCTCTGTTCTACATATATTTCCAGTCAAGATGTATGACAATCTCACAAACATAGAAATTCGGTGTATTTTGGGTTTATGTTTTTTATAAGTGTTGTCCATTCTTTTGGTTATTGGGTGATACATACTAAGCAGCAATACTAACCTTTGTGACTGGATTTTATCTTTTTCAAAAGCAAAAGAAGGATCTCCTATACATCAGGACAGAGGAAAGTAATTTGATGCTGGACACATCTTTTAAAAATCCCTTATCCAGAAACAGCTTTCTACATTAAATTGGGATGGTCAGTTAACAACTCACAGGCTGAATCTGGCTCTAAGAACAATTTCATCTACCCCCATCAAATTTTAATTAGCTTACTACTGTATTTAAATGTCATGTGTGGCGCTGTATAATAAACCACTGAGTCTCTTGGGCTTGCTGATTGGAAGGTCAGCAGTTCGAGTCTGCACGATGGGGCGAGCTCCCATTTCTTTGTCCTAGCTCCTGCCCAACCTACCAGTTCGAAAGCATACCAACGTGAGTAGACAAATAGGTACTGCTGTGGCGCGAAAGTAAACGGTTTAGTCGTGCTGGCCACATGACCTGGAAAGCTGTTTGCAGACAAACACCGGCTCCCTCGGCCTGAAGCGAGATGAGCACCGCACCCCATAGACTGTGGCTATGTATGATCTAAATGCATGTTCCATAACTGTACCAGGTAAATGAACTTTTTAGAACCTGACTAGTTCTATAGTTTGGGATGTATTTTTCCCCCTGATAACATAGTGTCCATTCAAACATAGAGAAGTTGACCTTCCCTGCTTTAAATACTGATGTTTCATTTCCACAGAAACTGTTGCTCCTGCATTCTTTCTTGGAGCATGAATCATATCCCAACCCTGTCTTTAAGGTATTAGTGAAGTAACCACTTTGCTCTAATGATTAGTTTGTGAAAATAACCACGTCAATCTAAAATACTGCAAGCTGTGTTGAATTAGTGCATACTAGTAGTTTTCGAGTGAACATTTGCTCTGGAGGGAAGCCAAGAAATCCCAGTTGCTGGCGTCAAAACAGTTAAGAGAAGTTTGGAACACCCATCTTTCTAAGTCAGCCATGTGTCTTCATTTTATTACATTGTTATGCTGCATTTATGTGGTGCTTGGTGGAATATTTGATATTGAGCACGTACAAGATATATGATGTGATAATTGTAACATACAGACTAAAATTGATAAGAAAAAGAACTGTCTGTGAACAATTAATAACATCTAGGCACAGATTTCAGTTTCTATTATTGCACTCTATACTGTTGTGTTCTGATATTGCGTGAGGTTTCTCTACTTTTATAAGTCAAGCCTGCTCCAGGAACTGATGGCAGCTGTAAAGATTTACCGTATTTTTTGCACCATAACACTCACTTTTTTCCTCCTAGAAAGTAAGGGGAAATGTCTGTGCGTGTTATGGAGGAAATGCCTACGGGTGGCATGCCTATGGATTTTCCTCCTCTAAAAACTACGTGCGTGTTATGGTCGGGTGCGTGTTATAGAGCGAAAAATACGGTAAGTCAAAATAAAGAGTTGGTTTAAGAAGAATTCTTTTTTAAAAAAGTCTAAAACCTATTCACTTATTTAATAAACAGTATTTTTAAAATCACTTCTGCTTTTTAATATTTAAATGCAGTTACAATATTGATGGATCTGCTTCTATTTCTAATTACTATTTTAAAACAAAGCAGATTCTTGATCATGCTGCTGTGCCATTCCGTCTATGAGATATTGGACATGGCTTGTAACTATATTGGAGACATTCAAAGGACACCTGGCAAACATATTGGAGTGATACTCAGAACCATAATTCAAAGTTGTTAGTATGGTATTAAGAGCAGTAAGCTGCCTGTCCACCTAGCCAAAGGTTCATCAAGTTTGATGGGCAGACGAGGCACGGAGACTGGGCACTGTGGTTCATTAAGGGTTATTGGGAATTGTAACTTTGCAAAAGGTAAACTACAGTGCCCAGAAATCTTTAAGGGAAAGAATGCTCTTTGAATGTGCATTAAAGGTATAGTGTGCACTTGGTTGTGTATACCCCGTCTCCCCGTTTACTCTGTACCCAATGCACTCCCACCACTGGTTTGGGAAATTATCTGAAATGCATTATCTGAAATGCATATACATCCTGTATATGCAACCCCCACAGTTCACTATTATCTAAAGTTGTATTGTGCACAAACTTTTTGTTTCACCAACAGTCCAGAAGCTGTATTCACATAAAGTTTCCTTTCCCCCCACCTATCTGAATTGATGTGTTGACGTCTATTTTGCTGTTTAACCATTTTTAAAGGTTAGCACCTACCTTTCTTAAGCACCTGCCTGTAGTTTGACTATTGTCAACAGTCTTGACCCAAAGACAATCAATATTATCCTCTCAATTTTGCTGCAACTCTGTGAGGTAGGCTGGCATCATTAATATTTTATACATATAGTTTTGAGATAGAGTTGTCTACAATAGTCCAGCTTTAGGCGCCCTCCTCTTGCTGTGAGGTGAGTCAGTATTTTTCATGATGTACAAATAAGGCAATGAGATTGAAAGGGTAACACTACCCATTTGCTGTGTCTGTTGTTGAGCTGAAAAATTGAATCATCATATTAGTGCAAAGTTGAGCAATTCCTTCAAATGCCAATTCTGGACTTATGTCAAGAGTTTTACATAGACTGTTTCTGGAAAGCAAAATATTACTTAGTTCCCATTGCATAGCCCCAGTCTTGGTGACTTTCTGCTGCTGCAAAACTGTCACAAAGTGGTTGCTATTGTGCTCATGGATGCTATAAACCCACTTGAAAACTATGAACAGAGAGGACTGGACTGGTCAGCTCCAAATGTTTCAGCTGTTAGCTTTTCTTGAGATACGTAAGTTATCTGGCAGCTAGGAATTTATTTCTATATTTATTTATTAGCATTGGGGAACTTATACATTTAATGTACTTAGTTGCTTTTTAATTCAAGACATTTTTTATTACATATGCTCAAGTTATTAAAGTTTATAGCAGCAAAAATTTATTTAGATTTGTTTTTTATTATAAATGTATCCGAAGCAGTAGAAACAAGAAAGTTAAAAGCTAAAGGTATTTCATTTCATTCTAAATTGCCCAGGTAGGCACATTCTGAGACCCTGAACAGCAGCAAATGATCAAACAGGACACCAGGCGTTGGTATGAAATCAAGCCAATTTTTTTATTGACTGTAGCAGGCAGGATATGTGTTGATATAGCAGTAGGGACAGGATCTGTTCATCATTCCACTCACCCCATGCTGGTGGAATGGGATTAGCTGGGGTTGGACCACGCCAAACCAGTTCCATAGGAGTTGGCCAGTGTTGAACCCTGTTAAGGTGCAACCAAGCTGGCAAGGTCTTACTGGGTGACTAGAGTTAGGATTCCAGCCAGGCAGAGGGCCCGAACCCAAGTTTGGATGAATGCCATGGCCAATCCTGTACTAAGGCCCCTGCACTAAGGTCCCTTCGCTATGTTGATCCTGCCCAATGCCATTTCTGCCCTTGAATATACATTATTCTGCCTAACAGAGGAAAGTCACGTTTCACTAAGAAAAAGGCAAAACAAACAAACAAGGGACAATCAGTTTGGGAGAAAAATTCCTTTCAGGCCCTGTCAACCAGCGATCCAGATTGCCCATATCTGGTGTGGTGATTGGCACATAAAGGCACACAATTTTGTAATGTTTTTTTCCAATCTGGAAAACCTTTCCTGTTATCCTGCCAAAGTTGAATGGTATTATTTTATATTCTAGCTTCTCCCAAGAGCCAAGTATATGGGTGGGATAAATTCTTCCAAAATCTGGTACGCAAAAAAAAATTGACAGACTATAAGGATGTACACTGTACAGTATACCTAGCTTATAAAAGCTAAGTGATTGCAGACACCTCATTCAGCCCCACTGCATTAGGCTCCATACTGCTTGGGAAGATCCTTTTATTTGTTTATTTGTGGTAGCCTATTCTGGGGGTCAACAAGCATACCCCCCCAAACAAATTTTGGCTCATTCAGCACCAATCACTTGCTTGAGAAGCAGGAAAAGAGAGGTTGAATGAGGGCTTTATTTTCTACCCAAACCAACTTATGTCGCTATCAGAGCTGACCACAGAAATAGGAATGTGCAAAGAGATCATTTACTAACAGCCCGTTGCTGCATGAAGATCTTTGAGACAAAGCCTAGAACGTAGCACATACTCTGGCAAATATTAAAGTTAAACAGATTTCATGCAGCTTTCTTAAATGTATTGGCTGCTTGAGAAAAAGGGTCAGCTTGAAAGGTTTTTTAAAAGTATTTTTTTAAGATTTAAAAATGTTGTAATTCAAAGCCTTCAGCAGATACAGAAAATCAGTAAAATTAATCTGCACTTTTGACTTTGCAGCACCTTGTAGAGAGCAATAGTGCCTCTTAAGCTGGAGCCTCCATGTGTCTCATTGGTAATAGACCCACCTTCTCTGCATTTGTTTATCAGTGGTTCAGTTTTTAAATATAAATTTGGCCAAGTATGATGCACTGCCTGTAAAATCTGCTGTTAATCTAGAAGATCTGTTTCTGTTCAGAGAGGATCATATATTTATTCTGGTTCAAAAATAAATGTAAATGAATTCCAAAGTTTAATGCTAGCTCAGAAGTAAAAGCTGTTCTTTCATGGCAGAGTGCAGTGAACTTTTTGTTCATGTCAATAAAATGTACTTTATCACTATATAGTTCATACTGTATAATGTGGGGCGTAGCTCCACGCAGTGTAGAAATTAATTTCACTAAGCACACACATAATATGAATTGTGAGGTTATTTGATATCCCTGTGGCTTAACTGCTAGTTAATTTATTTGTACTAAGCTTCTTTAAAATATACAGCTTAATCTGAACCATGTGGTATGGACTAGTTGCCTTTGAAAGTGGACTGAATACCAATCTACTGTCATAAGTGCTTTCTCCTTGTTAAAAATAAGATTCTTACCCAGTGCATTGAAACTTACTGAGGATAAACGTAGCCTCTTACCTGTGCTAATATATTTCATATATTATTGCAGTGGTCATAAAAAACTGTGTTCCTAGGAAACTTTAAAGGCTTCCTTGATGACATTGATAGTGGTGGAAAAGCTGCTCCAGATATGTGTCCCTGCCTCTGCTTGAAGGGGCTCAGGGCAACAAATATGGGGCATTCCCATGTTGCTGCCATAGACAGTTGGAGGTAGGCTAGACTGAGGCCATGTAAATATTCATAGGTTAAAAGGCAGCGAGGTCATTTCTCTCTGCTGCATTTCATGCCGTATATGCACATTTCTGTACACACCGGGGTGGGGACATCTTTACTCAGTGTGCATTACTTGTTTGGTTTCCCTGTGCCTGCAACCCCCAACCCCCGTTCATGAAGCTGTCATCTGTGCATATGCAACGGCTGCCTCAAATGAGCACACCTTGGCTTAACTGCAAAATGAATGTGGCTTATGTTTATGAATTGGGTGAAAGCTGGTTTGAGGGGAAATGCAGCAAGCAGCATTATTTCTCAGGAAGCTGCAGGATAGATGGATTGTGCCAAAATCATGTGTACCCAACTTCAAACACCAGCGGTGGAAGCACGCTGGAGCCAGAGCAAATGCTATTGTGTACATAGCTTGAGAGCGAGCTATCTGAAGCCATACAATTGTCTTCAGGGTTGAGCTGGAATTTCAAACCTTTTAACTGCCTTATCTAGAGCATTGCACTTGCTGGAAAACACAAAGTGTGTCTTGAAGCACCATTAAAACTAACAGATTTATTTTGGCATGAACTTGCATGGATTTCAGTCAATTTAATCAGATGTGTTATGTGTTATCCCCGCGTTCCACGTGTTTATACAGTGGTACCTTGGTTCTCAAACACTTTGGTTCTCAAATGCCTTGGCTCTCAAACGCCTTGTTTCCCAAACGCCGAAAACCCGGAAGTAAGTGTTCCTGTTTTTGAATGTTTTTCGGAAGCCGAACATCCAATGTGGCTGTCAACTATTGTTTCTGGGCGCCTGCACCAATCAGAAGCTGCGCCTTGGTTTCCGAACACTTCAGAAGTCAAACAGACTTCCGGAATGGATTAAGTTTGGCGCTTTTGTTTTTGCTATCTATTTTGTGTTTTTTGAGGCATTTTCAGTTAATTTGTTTTTGTGACTGTGTGGAACCCAGTCCAGCTACTCATTGATTGATTGTGTGACTGTGAAAATGGATAAAGGCCCCCCATCCAAACAATGACTATCATCAGTGCAGGTAAGAAAAAGAATGTAATTTTAATTTTTATCATCTACAATACTGTCTTATTTCTTTTATAGTACAGTACATTGATTATTGCTTTCATTTTATGAATCAGTGGTCTTGTTAGATAGCAAAATTCATGTTAAATTGCTGTTTTTAAAAGGCTGGAACAGATTTATCCATTTTGCATTACTTTCTATGGGAAAGCGCGCCTTGGTTTTGGAACGGACTTCTGGAACGGATTAAGTTTGAGAACCAAAGTACCACTGTATACACGTGTGTGTGTGTGTAAAAACAAGGAGGTCTGAGGAAATGGAATGTTGAAAATAGTAACAGTAATCATTATCTTCTTAAAACTGACCATTCATAAAATAGTTTGTGATAACATAAACATCCTGGCTTTGATAAGTCAATTAACACATGTAGTGTGATTTAAAAAAGCAAAAACAAAAGGATTTGTCCTGAATCAAGTCACTTGAGATTTACCAAGAGGCTCAGTTCTAATTTACATTGCAGTCTCATGCTAGCTGACAACATGCCTGAGTATCTGATCTTACATCTGCAGGAAAGTATTGAGTGCATTCTGGGTGCACACTGTTTGCTTAAGGCAATAGGTCTCAGAACCTTCTGTGCCATGCATGGATTGCTCAGCAGGCAAATAGATGGGGAAGGGGTTCCCTGAGGGTAGGAACATCATCCAGAGCCTATGGATACTGCTGTGTTTCAGTGCGCTCAACATGTATGTTGCTTGGAGTAGTTTGACGAGTGGTCTCTAAGGCTATTCAGTCATTGCATACCTGTGGTGCAGTTATCTTCCTTGTTGCTGCTATAGCTACTTAGTAAACAGCAGCAATAGTAGTAGTAATGGAAGCTCTACAGATGCTCATAAACCATTTTGCCCAAACCTGCAGGGAGTTAGCCTTACCATTAGCCTGAAGAAGGGCAACATCCTAGGTGAGGACATCACCAGCACTTCATGCATCAGCATTGGTGACCACACACTTGAGGTGGTAGAATATTTTGTCTACTTGGTCTCCACCACAACCAGCAACCTCTCCATTGATGCTGAGCTGGACATGTGTATTGGCAAGGCAGCTACAAAAGGGAATGGTAGAATGTGGTACTAATGTACAATACCAAGATGAAGTTCTAGCAGTTATGGAAGTGAGTCGTAGGCAACTTACAAGTGCCAGGAGTGACAGCTCAATGCCTCCACATGTGCTGCATCAGAAAGATTTGGGGCATCATGTGGCAGGCCAAAGTGTCAAAGATGTGCTCTCCCAAGCCCACATTCCCAGCATGTTCACACACTCCTGTCTCAGTGACGTCTACACTGGCATGGCCATGTCCACAGAATGGAAGATGGCAGGATCCCCAAGGAGGTGCTCTATGAGGAGCTGGCTTCAGGCACCAGCCTCGTTGGAAGGCCAACTCTGCATTACAAAGATTGCCTGCAAACATGACATGAAGGTTGGAAACATCAACCCCGCCGAGTGGGAATCCCTTGCAGACAACCACAGTGCCTGAATACAGGCAGTCAGGTCGTGCATCCACAGCAATGACCAGAGGAAGAATGACCACTGGGAGGACCACAGAGAGTGAAACTGTCATGGTGCATCTGCAGTAGCAGAACTGGACGCCTTCCTCTGCCCCAGCTGCAACAAAACATGTCTCTCCCATATTTGTCTCTGTAGCCACAGCAGGCGCTGCAACCTTCCAACACCCCCAAAGGCACACTACTCCCATTGTCTCCTGAGACAGATGCCAACCATCTCACAACCATGGAGTAGTAGTAATAATGTAGTAGTACAGTAGTAGTAGTATCATCTTAAAGTATTTCACAACAATCCTAAGATGAACAAGTAGTCCTATCCCCATGTTCTAGATGGGAATGGTGGCTGATCCTTAAACATGGTGCTTTGCCTAAGGTGAGCCCATGTCCAAGTTCAAATCTGAATAGGGAGCTTCTGGCTCATGCTCTTAATTCTTAGGCTACACTACCTCAAATGAAATTCTGTTTCATAGGAGGACTGGCATGCTCCTATGCAAATGCAGTTTTGATTAGCACTCAAAATATGAACAAGATTTAATTGCAGACAAATAATGAATGCATTGCAAATTATTTGTATAATGCCAGGGGCAGGAGGGGGCTGGTATTAATTTCAGAAATTGCTACTAGTCACGAACTTTTACCCAAACCGCTTTCTGCTTCTGTGGTCCAAGAGAAGCATACTAGAGCAGGTAGTGGTTTTTCAATCGACAGACTGTCTAAAATTGCTACACATCAGGATTTGCTACCTGGATCACCACCTTATTAATCCTGGGGTAACAAAGGTTACCCCCATTTCAAGCAGAAGTAGGATATATTTAGCAGTAAAGTGCTTCATCATCCACTGATATTTGAGTAAATGGAGGCAAGTGCATGCAAAGGTAGGCAAGCTGTGTATACTCTGGGCTAAATGTCCAAAAACTGCTTCTTGTCATGACCTCACACCCGAATTACTCTCTTATTTCCATTGTCTAAGTTGCTATTTTTTAATGAAAATTAAAAAAAAAAAATAGAAACTGATCCAGAAAATCTGTCTCACCCAATAATGCCTGGAGTTGTTCAGTTCTCCTGGTTCCCAGTCCCTCGTTCATCTGGAACACCAGTATCTATGACCTAGCTATGATACTCATAAAACAGATTATGTCCATTTCTGTGGTACAGGGGCCCATCAAACTGTTTCTCCATCAGAAAGCTGAAACTCTACCTCTGCTAGGCTATTAATTTTGACAAAGAGCTTCCACTGTGATGTTCACATCACCTTGGCATTGTATCAGCAAATTGAAACTCTGGTTCCAAAATCCTGCAACTGTGACCTTCTGGCTTTCCGGGGGAAGCAAGCTTCAATTCCTGCCTTCACACAGCTCAGCAAATAAACTGTAACAATGGTGTAAGAGAGGAAGTTGTCTCTTCCATCATCCAGGTGTCTTGTATGTATTTAGCACAGTAGCATGACCATCAGGAAATTGGATGATTCATAACATTTTGGGGGAAAGATAGAATGAGTTTCCTATGGTGTTTTTTTCCCTTGGGATGGAATAAAATGACTGCTTCTCTACACTGCCATCTCTGTCAGCATGCAGCTCATGCGGAGAATTGATTCCACCTTATTTGCATTTGAAAAAGCTTGCATTGTCTTTATTTTTGTCTCTAATAACAGAATACATTGACACTGCGTGCTTAAAGTGGATGGTTGGGAGAGACAAGACCCATCTCATTCTAATACCATTTATTTTTGTAATGGGGTTTTATTTGAACTCCTAATTATGAGTGAATGTAGCTTTCCTACTGTGTCGCCTCTTCTCACAGCAGTGAATTTACCTGTATTTGAAAGAAGCAGCCTGTCAGTTGTATCTTTTCAATATAGTATCAAAAAAATCAAGCCTTGGGTCCTATTATTCTCTGCTCTATTGCTGAACCCTCAGTGAAGTACATGGTGGTTGGGGCCAGCAGGTCAGCTCTGGATGACAGGGGACATAATCACATGCACACACACCTCTATCATAGTAACAAACTACGCACAGTCTTCTCTTGGTTCATTTCTGTAGTAACTTGTTTTTCCTCTTTCATTGTTCATTAACTCCTCTAATCCTTAGTTTTCACAGCTAGGCAGATTTAGGTGCCAAAAAGCAAGGAAAACTACCACAGGCTTGTAACCAAAGAGCAACTTGAGCATTCCAGCATTCTTCAGTGGTAGGAGTTTCTCAGTTTTTCTGCCAGTTTTACCATCTCCAGCTGCTCCCTCGTTGCTTTATCACAAGTGGTTCTGGAGGATGCTCAAGCCTGTTGTGGGAAAGGGGCATAAATGCTTGATTTAGTAGTATGAGCAGAATTTTGCCCATGCTTCTTTGGATCCAAGCTATTATGTCTCAGGTTTTTAGTTCTCAGATTTTTAAAAAAATGTTCACTTTATTTCTTCCATTTCTGACATCTTGTAAAACGGCTATTGTTTCCAAAGAACTTCTTCTGTATCTCTGTTTTGTACTTTAGTAACCCTTGATCTTCCACTTCCAGTAAGCTTACCCCAGGTCATGAAAATAACCATGTACAATCACATCTGTTTTCTGTGATTCTTTATGTTCTTTTTCTGCATGGTTATGGTTTGTAGTTCTGCTTTCAGTATTATTACCTTCAGGAATACCAGGTTCCTTCCTCTTTCATGCATTTTATATTTCCAGGGTTTTATTATTTTCCTAGAATCATGAATTATCTGCAGTTCTAAATTCTGAAGTCAGCACTATGTGGTTCCCATTTTAGGAACCTAAAATTATTATTTCTTAATAAGCTTTTCTCTTAGTGCCTTCTGCTTTTATATTCTCCACCAGCTCTTCCCTGTATCTCAGCTTCTAGTTATTTAGAAGAACCTTCTGAAACAATAAAGTTGTTTCCAAATGTATGCCAATACTTTTAAGGAGCTAAATATTTGTTAAATTGTTCTGGGGTGGAGGATTAAAAATTTATATACATATATTGCAGTTGTTGTTCAGTTCTATCATGGTAGTTTAAATTTGAATCTGAATGGTGATAGAAATATTTTTAAAAAGGCAGATGCAAGGGGGGGAAATAGGGATAGCCTGAAATTTGTAAGAGAAGTGGCACATTGCATCTATGCCATTTCTTTGCTCTACATGAACATTATTAAATAGAAGAACAAATGTAACAAATCAGAAATATTCCATTTTCATTGAGAGTATGCAAAGAATATATAAACAATACATACCATTGTGTTTTCACATTTTATTTAAAAAAAATACTTAAAGGAGTTCATGTCAGACTTCCTTGGAATGCAGTATACAAATCCAGTGAGGCTTTTCATGCAGTATGGAGGGGGATAGGGAATCTATACCATAAAATAACACAGCTTCACTTGGTATATTTGAAACACTTCTATTCCTGAAGGACAACTTGTAAATTAAAATGTAATCTCTCTTGGATTTTATAGATTCAAGATGCAGCAAGTCGGGGCTTGAGGTTTGTTGGAATAATACCTCAATATGCTTCCGAAATGAACTCCAAGAGCAGCAGTGCTGTAATATCCACCAGCAACAGCTCCAGGGAACTAAAAGGTGATAAAAACCCATCAGATTTTGCTGAGGATTGTGTTTCATCAGATCATGAGAAAGCAGGTTGCACTAATGGATGCAAAGTCCCAGCAGCAAGGGAGGAAAACGTTGACCAGTGTGTGGACCCCAATGAAGACTTGAGAGGTGAAGGGCAGGTCATTGAACATCTCAGTTTAAGCTCCGCTGGAGAAAATGGAGGGCAACTTCAAGGTGAGAATTCAAGTTTGTCCCCAAGTCTACTGTGGGCAGGTTAGCACGATGCTATATTGGGACCAGATTCTCTGCCGCTTGCTGTACTAATGAATAAACTCATGCGTTTTGCCACTTATTTTCATTGATAATGCAGAACACTTTATAATCTTCTTTGTTCTTGCAGCAGTGCTACAGGTAGGTGTCGTAATGCCCATGTTATAAACAGGGTACTTGGGATGTAGAGATGTTGGTTTGTCATGGACCCTTGGCAGTATTAGCATTTTCCCTAGCAGTTCTAAGAATCCAAGGCTTTCATCTCCTGGGCCAAGCAGGCTTTCACTGAGTATTAGAGGAAGAATTAACTTGGAATAAAAGGAAAGGTAAATAAGGTAAGAAGAGCCTATCTAGTCTAGCATTCTGTTACCTGCAGTAGCCAAGGAGATGCCTATGAGAAACTCACAAGCAGGATATGAATGTAATGGAACTCAACCGGTATTCAGAAGCTTGGGGTTTTCAATCATGGGTAAGGCTGTAACTCAGTGGTAGAGCATCTGCTTTGTATACAGAAATCCCTGGCATCTCCATATAGGGCTGGGAATGTTTACTGTCTGAAATCTTGGAGAGCTGCTTCCAGTCACTGTAGACAATACTGTTCTAGATGTATCCAGTGGTCTGATTCGGTATGTCAGCTCCTTAAGCTCCTAACACCATTGATAGCCTTACTAGCTAATCCCCATTTAAACCTCCTTAAGTTGGTGGTCATCACCACATTTTGTGGAAACAAATTTCATAGTTTGGATGTGCCACAGTTGGGGAATCTTTTTGGCCTGGTGAGCCAGATCTTTATCATCCCATCCCCACCTTGCGGGCCAATTTTGACATGTGAGCAAGGCCACAGCTGCATCAAGTGACTGATAGGTGGTTTATCCTGCCCATCTGTCAGCTGAAATGGTCCTCAGGAGTGGGGGCAAGGGGTCTGTTTCACCAGGGAGTAGTCCCTTCCCCCCTGTACATCACTTTATATTAAACCACATTTGCCATTTTGATGCCCATTCACCCAGTTCAGTGATATCCTTTTGGAGCGCCTCACAATTTGTCTTTACTTCTAGCATCCTGAACAATTTGGTGTCATCAGTAAACACTGTTAAACCCTAATTCTATTATTATTATTGCATTTTCAGTTTGTTTTTATTTGCTTTTCTATTACAGTTCTTCATTGGTATATCAACAATAGTACAACAACTGTTGCATTTAAAAAAAATGAAAATAAAAAAGTGTAAGGAAAGGGGGGGGACTTCTTTTCATATACTTCCCTTCTACTCCTTCCCTGGTTTCCTTTCTATTCCCAACCTATCCACATCTTATTGTTCTTCTCAATTTTCCTCTATCCTTCTCTTTATCTCATAATTTACGCTGCTGAATTATGCTGATCCTGCTACATTGATTGTCTTTTGATAATATTTTTTCATATATTCTATATATAACATCCAATCCTCATTAAGTTTTTTAAAATCTGTTTCTTATTCTATTCTATTCTATTCTATTCTATTCTATTCTATTCTATTCTATTAGTCATACCTGCTGGTTCCGCATATCCTAGCAGTTTATGATGCCCCACCTCTTTTGTTGGAACCATGTCTGTTCTCCACTTTTGTTCAAGTTAAACCCTAATTCTAGATCACTTACGAACAGGTTACAACTTGCCAGTCATAAAAGTTGATGCTCAACAGACTCCACTTTTTATATTTCTGCTTTTAACCAAAAGGAGTTAAAATTGGTCCACTGCCTTCTGGATTTGTTTCCTCCCTGCAGAGCTGATGTTCTCTAACCTCCAGATTGCACTTTCATTCCATTTACTACTTGCTGATAGAAAATGGAAATTCCCAGGGAATTTTGAAATTCCCAGAGAGAGGATACAAAGTTCAAAGCATTTGGGACTATATCAGAGGCAGTGTAGGTCACTTTCACAATACTAATTTAGAGTAGTACAAGAGTTCAAATTTGGAAGGCTTGTGAATAACTGTGATGATGCCAGTTACTATTATTATTATTTGAATCACAAGGTATAGTCAATACTTCTGCAGCCCCCCTTTTTGGACTTGGTTTCTCAAGATTGCTTAATAACTTGTAATCTGAGAGCAAAATTACTACTTCTAAATGCTACAGCAGCAAAAAACAACAACCCCCAAAAACCAATTCCTTTCCATTCATTTTTGAACAAAAGCCCAATGTGCTACATTAATTCAAAACAAGCACATAGATTATTAGATTTCTCCATTAGTATCTCTTGCAAGATGTTAATTTAGTATAAAATTGTATATAATGTTATATAAAAAGAAAAACACCATAGAGCCTGCCAACTATTTTAAAACACATATCTAAAACCGTTTTTTGCCATGTTTCCCTTAGAGGATTCAATTCCACATGATCTCTCTTTCAAACTAGAGGGAGGATACTCACACACATTGCTTCAGTCTTAATTTCTTCCACACAGCTAAGATTTATTAAGTTATTCTGAAATTGTTAATTAGGCCCATCTGGCAGGATTTTCAGGTTACTTTCTATCTTCTGCTCTAGTTTATAGTAACTGCCTCTCCTGATTCTGCTTTTAAGCAGGCTTGTGTGATAGACACACAGCAGCACTTTAATTCGTAAATTGTCACAGAATACCCTTGACTTTACATTCTTCCCAACATGTTATTTTTGGGGACCTTGCTTTAAACTGCAATTACAGCTACATTTGCAATTTACTGGCATTTCTGAGCTGTCATTTATTGCTATGTATCTCACTTTGCAAGGGCATTTCCCTGGATGGGTCATTAAGAGAACAAAGGAGAGGGGGCTCTGTGCCAGATGACAAATGGGTGGGGCCCCTCCTCTAGCTCTTAGAGAGTTGGAAAGACAAAGCCTGTGTTTTAGAGCAGAGTTTGCTGCCTTGCAACCTAGAGAAAATAGCTACAGGCAGGAAGGGAAGAGAGAAAGCCATGGCTGATTTCTTCTTGAATCCAAGGCTGTGGCAATGGGAGATGAGGGTTTCACTGCTGTGAACTTCTAAGTCGTAGGCTGGCTCAGCTTGTATATGCATAGTAGGCTCAGGTTGTAAATAAACCATTTATAATAAAGACACCACTGTCTCCGCTGTGCCTCATTCCCAAAAGGAAACGCAAGGCCTGCTTAGTGCCTGGAACCCCTGGAATCTCACGCCGCTCGGAAATTGGGGTGCCATGCAAAAATTCTATACATAAGCAACTCAATAAATCTATATCAATGGCTTGTTCACATTACTGTGGTCAGAAAAGGCTGGTATGCATTTAAGTGTGTACAAGATAAACATGCTATGTATATGTAGTAAACATGTTGCTGTATCTCTGATCTCTATGACCCCTCCTCTGTTTCTTTGAGAACAGGATAACAAAGATCAGCCCTGGGCCATATATTGCCAGTGCAGGATTTCTAGCAGAAATTGCCTTAAAAAAAATTAGTTCTTTAAAATTCAACCAAAATAAATGTAACCAGAAGAACCATAGCTTTGTCTCTTTTGTTTTGGGGATGGCATGGCTAACTGAAGTCTTAAGAAGAGCCACGAACTAATCTGGGAACTTTAAACAAAGAAGAAAGTAGAGACTAGCAAAGCTAAAGGGTGCAATAACAGCCAGATTATTAAGAGTATATTTCAGTTACTATCGGTTTTCTTTTTCAGTCTGGGTTGTGGGGGTTTTTTTTTGTAGTTAGTTTAAATCCATTTTTCAAGAGCTGTTGTTTGCTTCCATGTTAACATCACCAGTAAAGTACGGTATTTTGTGTTGTGTTGTTTGCACAGCTTTCTGAATTGGGATTAAACTCATTTGACTCCACACCATGGTTAAGATTGATGCAAATTGCAATTCTTGTAGGAGCTGGGGGACCCCATGATTCTGCGGCCTGCTTCTGATTTTTGTGTCAAAGATGATGGTGGTTATAATTTATTACCTGTCCTTCATCCCAAGGTCCCAAGCAAGATTACAACACATTATTAAAAACAGTTTAAAACAGCTTGCCATCACAGAAATAAGGTAGGATGTCACAGTGATAGAATTAAGAGCACGGAGAGGAGACAGGACCAAAGTCGCATATGATAAAATGCAACAAATTGCAGGAATGCGTCTTGAAAGAAACCAGGGAAAGAATATATTTTCTGACTGTTCCGATGACCTGTTGGGATGTTATCTCTTTTACTTGTGGATCCACTTTTTTACCTGCTAACGGTTTGCAAATTTGGGGTGTGTGCTCTGTTATTTGTGTGTGGATGAGAAAAGGCAGTATCTTCCTGTACCAAAATATTTCCCCACACTGCATCTGATTTCTTTATTATCCCTTTGTGACCACAGCACTTCCTTTTCCTAACCTGGAAAACTTATTCCAGTTTTGGCAGTGATCTTTCTTCCTCCCATGTGAGCACCGGGTATTATCTGCCTTATCTTTTACAAGGCAACCTTTTCTCCACATACCCCTTTCCTTTTCAGAAGTCCATTTTTTTGCCAAACCAGGCTTTGTTAATGAGGACTTTGTTACCGGTATATCTTCTGCTCCAGAATTCTGACTTTTCTTCTTCTAATGACACTATTTGTTTTTCACCCCCCCCCCTTGTCTTGTACTACTTTGTAACTTTGAATGGTCTTTACTTAGCCATGTGTTTTGTTGACCTTACATATGACTTGCAGAATGTTATATCTTATCCACAAGTGTATTCTTAACTTTTTAGTGAGAATATAAATATGTTTCCATTTACAACAGTATTTAAACATAATTGCTTATGTTGAAATAATATTGGGTTCCTTTTTAATATGTGTACGTTGAATTGTAAAGTCCTTGGCTGGGAAAAATCCTTATCCTGTTTCCTACAACTACAAAATGATAAAACAACCCTCTTGATCTATATAAATCTTGGCTCAGCAGTTGGATGGTTTTGCCTAATCAGCATCTCTACATCTATCTTTTATTCGTGTAAAACAATCATATTCCATGATTACTAATTTGCATTCACACATTTTAAAGTAAGAAATACCATGAATGTGAAGATTTCTAACATTGTGTTTTTCAGCTACAGGATAAAACTACATGTGTGTGACCCTGCATTTTTCCTCAGAATTTTCTTTAAACTGTCTGATCCAAATTCTTAAAATGTTCCTGAACCCAAAAAGCAGTTTAGGAATCTGGCAAGAAAGTGCTTTATTCTTGTTTTACCCCTTTGAATGTTATTTTTAACCTAAATTTCCATCATTACAAAATTTTGTGCCAAATTCCCTTATTAACTGATTGTTTGATTTTTGTAAAACAAAATAGAGGCATTTTTAAGAGGTTTTGGGGGGTTTTTTTGGAACAGATGGCAATGCACACACCCCAGATTATGGTATGCAACTTATTTTAACTGTTGTGGGTTATAGATTTGTGAACTAGTGAGCTGGAGATCAATCTTTTCTTAGTTATAGGAAGTGTCCTAGCCATTATCCTTCTGTCCTGCTTCTTAAATCAAATTAAATAGAGGCGGGAGATGCCTGTGTCTTATTGGCAGAGCCATATGCTTTGCACACAGAAGGCATGAGATTCAGCCACTGGAATATCCATTTAAAGAGAACCCAGATAGCAAGTCCTGTACTCCAAACAATAAGAGACTTCCTAACACAGCAGTCAGCCTTAAGCTTAGAGAGACCAACAGTCTGGTTCTGTATCATAGTGCTTCGTGTGTTTGTCTGAAAATACCTTTTCACACAGTGCATACTTCAAACTCTGAAATTCACTTCCACAAGAAGTAGTGATGGTCACCAACTTTGATAGCTTTCAAAGAGGGTTAGACAAAATCATGGAGGGTAAGGCTACATTCTGCCTCCACTGACATAGTTCTTGCAGGCTTCCTATGATCATTTAGTTGGCCTTTGTGAGAATAGGATGCTGGATTAGATTGGCCTTTGACCTGATATGTCAGGGCTCTTCTCATGTTCTTTCTTTTTATTATTTTAAAATATTTTAATCCATGCTTCATTGTTAAAGAGATCCCTGGTCAAGGTGCAGTAAAATAGGAATAAAACCAAAAAACATCAGCAGGAGCAGATAAATAAACAGCTTAAGCAATATCAGCACCGATACCAGAACCTCATCACATATAGTGCATTTCATAGGTTTGTTGTAACAAGCTAAGAACAGCAATGTAGTGAGCACATTTAAAGGGCTACTGTAATGATGACTATAATGGATCAAGTCTTGTTGCACATCTCAACGCTCCTAGGCTAAGATTAACACTCACATTTTGTTGATTCTGCTAATTCCTGACTGAACGTCTTTCTGTTTTTCTAATCCTTTATTCGCTGTTCCATTCGAATATCAAACTTTGCAGAATAGTGCTTAAGGTGATAAATTAATCTGCAAGTTTTCATTCCTTTATTACGTCCACTTGCTGGTTCATTTATTGGCCCCTGAATTGTACGTATGTATATATGTCTCCTTTGGAGAAACAAACGCAACCATCTGCCCATTATGTCATTTTCTACCACAAGCTGTGGTCATGGCCACCTACTTAGATGACTTTAAAAGGTGGTTGGACAAATTCATGGAAGGCAAGGCTATTAATGGTTACTATTCATCATGGCTGTATACCGCCTCCAGGATCAGAGGCACCATGTTGGAGAACGCAAGTGGGAGCGTTATATTGCCCTCATGTCCTACTTGTGGTCTTTCCATAGGCTTCTAGTTGGCCACCATGGGAAACAGGATGCTCGGTTAAATAGATCCTGCTTCATCCTGCATATCTGTTGTACTTGTTTTTACATGACACAATATCATTAACAGAAGCTGTGATGATGAATTAATAAGTGTGCCGTTAAACAAAGTTTTATGATCCATGCTGAAACCTTTTTGTGGGAAGGAGGGAGGGATAAGTGGGAAATATTTTTTTAAAATCAAAGGTTATATAGAACATAACCTTTTTATTTAGAAATTGGAAAAAAATGCTGTTAACATGGGTTATGTGGCATGACTAAATAACTACTGTTACTGCAAGGCCAATTGGAATATACATGTGCTGTCTTTTTCCCGCAGAACAATTTTGTACAATAGTTATTAAAGACAAAAGAGATTTTTAATAGAATAACCTTTCTTGTGCATTAAACGTGAATGTGTTTTTTTCAGTGCCTAAGGACAGCTTGTCTGGAAAGCTTGTTAGTATTTGCAATACTTTGTTTCTGCCTTAATTAAAGCATATATTTTTCTATTTGGAAAAAAAAAAATCATTATCTGCCTCCTGTGGGAACTACTTTTCCCTCCTTGAACAGTTTATTGATGTTATAGTGCTCTGTTAAGAGAGATGTTTGCAAAGTGTATGTCACTTTTAAGAGGAGTCGGCGCTCTCTCTCGCAGGAAGCGAGAACTAGGGGGGAAAGGAAGAGGCAGCTACAAGCTGGAATAGATAGCTTCACTTTGTTCAGTAAAGTAAGGTTAGCATTTGAAGTTAACAAAAGAAATCTAAGCTCGCTGTTCAGGAACACCTTGGTGACAAGGTGAAAGAAAGAGAGACTCAGAAACAGGGAAGAAAAGAGCTGGTTTCACTTTATGTAGCAGAAGTATATAAGAATAGGGATAGGCAAAAGCAGGCCTCCAAAATGCAGCACAACCCTCAATAAAGGTAAAGGTAAAGGTACCCCTGCCCGAACGGGCCAGTCTTGACAGACTCTGGGGTTTGTGCGCCCATCTCACATCTATTGGCCGGGGGCCAGCGCTGTCCGCAGACACTTCCGGGTCACGTGGCCAGCGTGACAACGCTGCTCTGGCGAGCCAGAGCCGCACACGGAACGCCGTTTACCTTCCCGCTGGTAAGCGGTACCTATTTATCTACTTGCACCCGGGGGTGCTTTCGAACTGCTAGGTGGGCAGGCGCTGGGACCGAGCAGCGGGAGCGCACCCCGCCGCGGGGATTCGAACCGCCGACCTTTCGATCGGCAAGCCCTAGGCGCTGAGGCTTTAGCCCACAGCGCCACCCGCGTCCCTTCACCTGCCAGCAGAAGGACAACAAGAAAGGAACCAGTCTTAACTTCTGTAGGGAGGGAGTTTCAAAATCTGGGAGCAGCTACTAATAAGGCCACCTCTTGAATCCCCACCAAGTGTGCCTGTGTGGATGGCGGGACTGAGAGAAGGACTTCCCCCAGGTCTTAGAGCCCAAGCAGGGAATATGGTCTTCCATATAGCCTGGTCCTAAGCCATATAGGGCTTTATAAAGAGCACTTTGAATTATGCCTGGAAACAGACCAGTAGCTTGTTGCAACAAGGGAGTTGTGTGCTCCTATAACCAGCAAACAGACCAAAGCCCCCAGATTAACCAAATAGGCCAAGGCCAGTGAAAGGGGCAATGTTGTTTGGGGAATAAATACAAAAACTGGAACACTTAAAAATGTGACCCAGCAGCCTGTAACAACCTCTTACACTGAAAAACGATTGCTTGTAGATAAAGGAACACAGCTATCAACAGCCTAAAAGAAGTAACCTGTGGAGGCTTGTAAGAATGCCCAAGAGTATAATCACTGCAGCAGTATGGATTTTGGGCAACTGATAATGAACTCTAACAGTACAAGGACAGTTAAAAGAATTGTGCCGAGGGGAAGGGGAGCTCAGGATTGTAGCAAATCACTCTGCCATCTAGTCTTACCCAACTATTCTTACCAGGAAACTCTGAACAATGTTGTATCTTGCTCACAGTGAACATTATAGAATTGTAAAGTCTATTGTGATGGGGAACGTCTGTTTTCCCAGATGAAGGGCTTATCCACAATCAACTTAACTCCACTTTTTCCGGACACAATCTGCAATTTAAAGCTATGTGTCTGAGCACCCTTTCCCCCCGAGCTTTCCCTGTGAAAACCTGCTCTTTAAAGCTCAATTGGAACAAACATCAATCTACTCTGATTCTGCTTTAAATAGTGGGTTTTCATGGGGACAGCTTGGGGCAAAAAACACACACAACCCACTTGGACACTGAGTGTTAAAGGGCACAATCTTTGCCTGGAAAGAGTAATGCCCAAGTTAAGTGTGAACAGTGCCTACAATCAGAACCAACAAGATTTGAGAGTGGGCTCAGGGACACCCAGCAGGGTTGTTGCTTTTCTTTTCTTATAATAATTTTTACTAATTTTAACATACGTACCACAAAACTTTATCACTTATACAATCTTTTTGGACTTCCATCAGCACCTCTGATGATCCACTGTTTTAACCACTTCTTATGCATTTCTTAAATTTATATTACCTTTAAATGTCTTAACTAATCATCCTCCCCGTTATCCATTTTTGCAGTAATTCCAATAATACTCCTCACAAAACCTCTTGCAAACCTACAAACGTCGTCTGATCTTCACAAATACTTTTCAAATAATCCGTAAATTTACTCCAGTCTTCTGTGAATTTCTGGCCCCGCCGATTTTGAATCCTTCCTGTTAGTTTATCCAGTTCTGCATAGTCCATTAGTTTCGTCCTCCAATCTTCTTTCGTCAGTAATTCTTCTTGCTTCCATTTTTGGGCCAATAATATTCTTGCTGCCATTGTTGCATATAAAAAGAGCTTACATTCCTTTCTGTTTATATCACTCCCTACAATGCCCAGTAAAAATGCTTCTGGTTTCTTTATAAATGTATATTTCAACATTTTTTTCATCTCATTATATATCATCTCCCAGAAGCTTTCCCCCATTTTACATTCCCATCACATGTGATAAAATGTTCCTTCTTTTTCTTTACATTTCCAACATTTATTGCTAACTTTATACTTTTTAGCTAACTTGACGAGTGTAATATACCATCTATACATCATTTTCATCATATTTTCTTTTAAGGCATTGCATGCAGTAAATTTTAAACCTTCTTTCCGTAATTTTACCCAGTCACTCAGCTGTATATTATACCCAAAATCCTTAGCCCAGTGAATCATAACCGACTTTACCTCCTCATCCTTCAAATGCCATTCAAGCAGCAATTTATACATTTTAGACAAAATTTTATTCTTTAATTTCTTTATATGGTTTTATTTTCCATTTGCTTCCTTCCTTTTGTATTAATTTCCCATAAGTTATCAATTTTCCACTCATATTGACCTTTTTCACACTCATTGCTTCTAGTGGGGATAACCAATGCAGTGTTTTATGTTCCAATAGGTTTTTATACCTATCCCAAATTTCTATTAAAGATCTTTGAAATATATGACTTCCAAATCCTTTATGGACTTTTGTCTTATTATGCCATAAGTGTGCGTGCCACCCAAATCTATTATCATAACCTTCCAAATTCAACAATTCCGTATTTTCTAATAACATCCATTCCTTTAGCCAACAATGCTTCATAATACAGTTTCAGATCTGACAGGGCGAAGCCTCCTCTTTCTTTTGCATCTGTTAACAACTTAAACTGTATTCTCATTGTTGCTTTTCATTTTATTTCCCGCGGTTTTTGAAGCTCTGCAGAAATGCAGGAACCGCTAAAGGGCTGGGGCTCTTGCCAAGTGATTTAGGCGGGACAGGTACAGGAGCCCTGAGAGAATAAAATGTTGGCAACGCAAGTAGACAGAAGGGAGTCAGCCCATATTCAACTTCTGCGTATCCAGCTGGCCCTGCCTACCTACCCCAACTTCCCCTGAACCTGCTACTGAGGTTTCTCCATTCTTCCACCCACTAGTAACTGCCTCTTTCCCCTTAGCCACCCTGTCCATTTGTGACATCACAGGAAGTTTGTAGCCCACGGCAACTGCTTAGGGATGCATCTGCACAGCCTCCCATCCTGGTACTGGAAAGGGGAATGTCATGAATGTTACTTAGATGTATTTAGAAATACCTTGATTTAGAAGTAGATGGCTTGCTTAAGCTCTGCTGTCCCCTTCATTGCTGCTTTTGGGGAAAGTTTCGTCGGCTTGTGACATCCATGAAAGGCAAACACAGATACAGTGAGAGGAATGGCCCTCATTCAACAGTTATCATCCAGCCACCTCCACTGGCCAGCCTCCTAACCTCCACTGGCTTCCGCCCATGAATATCCAGTGGTTCATTCGCCAAGAGCCTGAAGGACAGCCTACACCGCTATCTGAACATGCAATTGCCAGTCATACTGTGTCTGGTGGGTGACCTATGTCCACATTCTCCATTCATACTTACCCCAGCATCAAGTCACAAATATCCACACAGCTTTTGTCAATGGCCTTCTGAAGGTGAATTTCAACCAGCTTACCTGCACAAACTTCAGCCTCCTTCAGCCCTGTGGCATCCCGGGCTTCCACATGCTAACCACAGCTTCTGCCATGTCCATCTCCAGCTTCCAACCATGGATATCTGCCCCTTTCAAGCTGTGGTCCTGCTCAGCAGGTACACTTACCTTCTCGTTGCTCCACAGCATCTCATTGATGGATGATGGCCTCCTTCCATTTGCCACTTCGCCTCCATGCAGAAGGAGACCACCAAGTACTGAATAACACAACTGTTGTCCACTGTGTCCTTTTCAAGCTTTGCCTTGGGCTTTCCCCTTGGGCTGCTTTTGTATATCCACTGATTTGCCATGTGCTTATGTGACATCACAGGGCGTCCACAGCCAATAACAGCAGCTGGAGAGGCATCATCATCATCACCTCCTCAGGCCTCACAATGGTGGGTGCAGCTCAGCAGCCATTTCCCCTTTGCTTGTTTGCTATGTACATCTCACTCCTTATCTGTAATGACATCAGAGAAAGGCATGCCATAAATCCACCTTCCCATTTTGATTCTCTGGCATCCTATCTGCATAACCTAGCAATTCCAAAATATAGATGCGCTTTTACTCTCGTAAGATTGAATGTATTGCCATCAGCTGTAGTTGAGGGATGATTCCAACAGATTCCACACGAAAAGTGCTTAAGTCCCTGTGGAGATGACAGCACCGAATCAGTGGTGCACTGCCTTCTGGCTTGCACTCTTTGGAATGAGATTATCACCCCTCTTTTATTGTCCATTCCAGGTTGCCCAACCACTGCCACAGTGTCCTTTCTCTTGGCAGATCAAGATGAGCAGGTGACAGCAAAGGTTGCAAGGTTTTTAGCTGGGGCAATCAAAGGATACAAAGGTCATAAATATAAGCACCAATTCTGAGAATTGGCCATATTTTACTGCTACTTGTAGCACAATACTACTCTTAATGTCATATTTTATAAATTGCTTCCTGGTCACTGACCATATTAAAGATATTTGATTTGATTAGCTGGGGCAATCAGAATATGATCCACCATTTGACTGCTGATTCAGGACCTTAAACTGTGTTTTATATAATCAACTTTTAATTTCTGTTCTGTGTATATTGCAATGTTCTTTTGTTGTTATGGCCTATGGCTGACGCAAAAAAAGTTTCATTCATTCATTCAAACAAGATTTGAAATTAATTACCAGAGTTTTTCTTATGCAAATTGCAGCCATGGGGAAGGCTCATCAGACTCAAGTTCATGGATATCTGGGGGGGAAAGTTGAACTTTCTAAGCTGCAAAGTTTGATAAATTTCATCATGTCCCCTATCAGGCTTCTCTTCTTATGGCTAAACATTCCCGTTTCTTTCAACCTATCCTTATAGGACTTGTTTTATTTAGTGTTGACCACCTTCATTTGAACTTATTGCAGTTTGTCTGTATGCTTCTTAAAGTGTGGTATCCAGAGTTGCACGCAGTACTCCAGATGTGATATGAGTAGTGAGAATAAAGCAGAACTGTTACTTCGAAACTATGGTTCTGTTGGTGCTGCCCGAAATATCATTAACTGTGTGTGTGCGCGCGCGCCTGTGCCTAGACGTCATGAAGTAGTCACAGAATCGGAGAAGTGCTTTAGTATTCTCACAACAAAGTGGCCCTTAACTGCAAGAAACCTCTGGAAGTGGGAATTAATGTGAAAGGTGTGTCATGTGGAACTTCACTTCTTCTTCCAGAACAATGGGTACATTAGCCTGGAGCAGCAGGAAGGACTTAAGGTGTATCCAAGTGCTACATCACATTCATTCATCTTTCTAACTGTTAATTCATGCATATATTTTGTATAAGTACGCAGTCATGGTTTTCATCTTCTTCTTTTTTTATAAAATTTTTATTGGTTTTACAAAAGTTTTTATAACAAACAAACATAAAAGAAAAACAGACAAACAAACAAATATAATTTCAAAATGTCCTTTCATAAACTTCTTTCCTCGGACTTCCCCATACCTCCCCTTTCTGCATCCTCATGTCCAAGTTTTATAGCAACATATAAATGTTTTTTCCCATCCTAATTCATCATAGTCCTTTCTTAATCTAATCTTATATTACTGCAACCCTTTCTCTCTGTAGAATCTCGACATTCTAAACTTCATCAAGTTTATAATAGTTCTTAAGATAAATCTTAAATTTCTTCCAGTCTTCTTCCGCAGTCTCCTTTCCCTGGTCACGAATTCTGCTCGTCATTTCCGCCAATGTCATATAGTCAATCACTTTCATCTGCCATTCTTCCAAGGTGGGTAAATCTTGTGTCTTCCAATACTTTGCGATCAGTATTCTTGCTGCTGTTGTTGCATACATGAAAAAAGTTCTATCCTTTTTTGACACCAGTTGGCCGACAATGCCCAAGAGAAAGGCCTCTGGTTTCTTAAGGAAGGTATATTTAAATACCTTTTTCATTTCATTATATATCATCTCCCAGAAAACCTTAATCTTCGGGCATGTCCACCAAAGATGATAAAAAGTACCCTCAGTTTCCTTACATTTCCAACATTTGTTATCAGGCAAATGGTAAATTTTTGCTAGCTTAACTGGGGTCATGTACCACCTATAGACCATTTTCATCACATTTTCCTTTAAAGCACTACATGCCGTAAATTTAATACCAGTGTTCCACAACCTTTCCCAGTCAGCAGACATAATATTATGACCAATGTCCTGTGCCCACTTAATCATAACTGATTTAACTGTTTCGTCCTGTGTATTCCATTTCAACAGCAAGTTATACATTCTTGACAAATTCTTAATATTGGGTTCTAACAATTCTGTCTCAAGTTTTGATTTTTCCACCTGGAAGCCAATTTTCCTGTCTTGTTTAAAAACCTCCATTATTTGATAGTAGTGGAGCCAATCTTGTACTTTGGGTTTTAATTTTTCATGGCTCTTTAATTTCAGTTTCTCTCCATCCTGTTCTAAGATCTCACAATACTTTGGCCATCCGACCTCCATATTAACTTTCTTGTGGGCCTTAGCCTCTAAGGGTGACAACCATCTAGGGGTTTTGTTTTCCAACAGATCTTTGTATCTCATCCAAACATTAAACAACGCTTTCCTTACAATATGATTTTTAAAGGCACTATGCACTTTGATTTTGTCATACCATAGATATGCATGCCAGCCAAATGCATTATTGAAACCTTCTAAGTCCAAGATATCTGTATTCTCGAGGAGCATCCACTCTTTCAGCCAGCAGAATGCTGCTGCTTCATAATACAATTTTAAGTCCGGCAGGGCAAATCCCCCTCTTTCTTTTGCATCTGTTAAAATTTTATATTTTATTCTGGGCTTTTTGCCCTGCCAGACAAATTTCGCAATATCTTTCTGCCACCTCTTGAAACAGTCCATCTTGTCAATAATCTGCAAAGTTTGAAATAAAAATAACATTCTAGGCAATACATTCATCTTAATCACTGCAATTCGGCCTAACATTGACAATCTCAAATTTGACCATATTTCTAAATCTTTTTTAATTTCTGACCAACATTTTTCATAATTGTCCTTATACAGATTCAAGTTTTTAGATGTTAAATTAACCCCTAGATTAATTGTATACTGTATTTTCCTGATTTTGTCAGCCCTATGTCCTGCTAATGCCTTGCAAATCTGTTTCCTGCTTTATTTGGTCGTACAAACTCAGTTGGCAAGAATGTGTTATGGTTAAAATTATTAGTTTGTTGCTTAATAATATAGGTCATTTTGTAGCATGGTGGAAAAACAGTTTTTGTTAATGACCCAGTAATGTTTTAATTATACATGGGGAAAGCTCAGTTAATAGTGCTTATTAATGTGTTACTTCTTTATGCTGGCAGACTGTACCCTAGAGAGAGGGTGCACTATTTTCATTGCTTTTATCGTTATTGCTTTTTCAGCACTTTGTATGGTTGTAATTTTTTTTTTAGAAACCGAGATCTTTGCTGTCTACAACAAGCCAAAGGCATTGCAGAGATCCAGCCAGTACTACAGTTTAACAATCCCTGTGAAAATCACCAGTGATGGGCAGAGCATTTGCAGCTTGGAAGCCAATTGGCTGGAGCATATGACAGATCACTTTCGGAAAGGGAGCACGTTGGTGAATGCCATCTTCAGTCTTGGAATGATAAATGGTACGGAATTTCCCTGCAAGATTATTACTCTGTTTATATACTTCATTCGTTTAAAAGATCAGCTATTTTCTCTTTGTTTGTGACTATTAGAATGCACAAAAATTGCTCAGAACCTGAACATGAAAACGTGAGAATATTCATTATATATAAGTGGTAGGAAGACTTTTTTAGTATGAAATCAAAGAAATGAGGCAGATGTGCCTAAGTAGCACCTCATTCTCTTGCTTCAATTTCCACTCTTTCAGATAGGTTCTTAGCAAAAAGGAACATTCCCTCTTTTTGCTAATTACACCTTGAAATTACATGCCATACTGAGTGCAAATTATTTGTTGGTGTCAATCAGGAACTGTCTTTGAAGCAGCAGCACCTTTTCAAATTTCCAAGTGTCTGAGTTTTAATTCCTGCAAAACTTCTTTGCTGTTTTGTGACAATGGATCTTTTAAAATTCAAGGTAGGCTGCATAAAAGCCTCAAACCAGAGCCCTTTTCCTTTTCTTTGGGGGGGGGGGGAGGATAGTGTACCACATTAGTCTCCCCAGTTAGAGCCAGTGTGGTGTAGTGGTGAAGAGCGATGGACTCGTAATCTGGTGAACCGGGTTCGATTCCCCGCTCCTCCACATGCAGCTGCTGGGTGACCTTGGGCCAGTCACACTTCTTTGAAGTCTCTCAGCCCCACTCACCTCACAGAGTGTTTGTTGTGGGGGAGGAAGGGAAAGGAGAATGTTAGCCGCTTTGAGACTCCTTTGGGTAGTGATAAAGCGGGATATCAAATCCAAACTCCTCCTCCCCTGCGCTCCCCAATGTCTTGGCCTGGCCTTGGTTCAGAAGCAAGGATGAGCTAGAGTTGCCTATGGAAGCCCAGTAGGGAGCTTTTCCCAGTAACCCTGGGATGTTTACAGTTTCTGAGGAAGCTGCTTTCCCTTCCTGCTCATCTGTTGGGTTCCAGTACATACCTGATCCTTTTCTGTCTTCTCCCTCCTCCCAAGTAACCCCCCCCCCCCATAATGAAGGCCTAACTGCCAGACAAACACTGCTCCATCAACTCTGGGCTTATTGCTGGGCCTGACTCCACCTCTGCTCCCGGGGAGTTGGGTGTGGAGAGGGATGGCCTGTGGCTGAGGCAATTCAGGTTTGGCAGGGGGCAGCAAAGGTTTCTTGGGGGCTGAGTAAGTTGGGCTGCTCAGCTATGACATTGGGCTCCTTGGTGTGGCTGGACCAAGTCCTGCTCCTCCTCTTCAGATGAGGTTCCTCTGTAGTCCTGTTCAGGGCTGAGCTCTGACAGAAATGAATGGAAAAGTCATTAGGAGCCGTGGAGCTTGGTAGAACAGCTGAAGATATGGCAGCTGGAAGAAATCATTGGACTGAGATGAACTTTTGCAGTGAGTAGTTCAAAGTACTGCTGTGGAGGCTGGTGAAATTTAGAGCAGAGATTCTTTGTTGTGTCCAGGCTGTTGCTTCCCCCAGTGACTGCAGTAGGAAGTGGAGTCTTAGGAAGAGGCTGTTTAATGCTACAGGTATTGTCTTGGAGTGTGCCACTTGGGCCAATCCTCCTGGCTTATATACAATTAGTGATGGTTTGGGAACACCAACATTTTCAATCACTTGCTGCATGATAGCATTTGTTCTGCAATAGTCACTTGCCTAAAGAACTCATAAACACTATTGTGTATGAAAATAAAATAAAAATCTTTTCAGCTTTTTATTCCCCATTGGCTTTGTTGTGCATACCAATATCTGAAAGAACCACATGAAGTATGCATGTGGTTTCTGAGTGAGTAACAACACACTTCCATAGGTACAGGTTTTACTGATGTTTAATAACTAAACATCAAACACACACATAGTCCTTTTGATGCAGCACAATCAAATGTCATTCTGTCCTCTCCTCCTCCAGTCTGGTGTAGTGGTTAAGAGCAGTAGTCTCGTAATCTGGTGAACTGGGTTCGCTTCCCCGTTCCTCCACATGCAGCTGCTGGGTGACCTTGGGCCAGTCACACTTCTCTGAAGTCTCTCAGCCTCACCTCACAGAGTATTTGTTGTGGGGCAGGAAGGGAAAGGAGATTGTTAGCCGCTTTGAAACTCCTTAAGGCGAGTACAGTGGTACCCCGCAAGACGAATGCCTCGCAAGACGGAAAACCCGCAAGACGAAAGGGTTTTCTGTTTTGGAGGCGCTTCGCAAGACGAATTTCCCTATGGGCTTGCATCGCAAGACGAAAGCCCATAGGGAAATGCTGGCGGTCGGGAGCAAAGACTTTCGCCCACAGCCGGCCTTCAGAAGAGGATCTCTGAAGGCCGGCGGGGGGCAAAAGTCTTTGCTCCCCCCGCCTGCCCCGGGCGATCTTAAAATGCTGGCGGGCGGGAGCGAAGCGTTAGCTGCCGACCCCCAGCATTTTAAAATCTCCCCGTGTCCTGGGAAGATTTTAAAATGCTGGGGGTCGGCAGCGCTTCGCTCCCCACCCCCAGCATTTTAAAATGCTGTTCCGAAGTGGGGCGGGGAGGGCGGGAACACCTGGCCCCGCCGCCCCACTTCGGAAAGCTGTTCCGAAGTGGGGCGGGGGGGCGGGGACACCTGGCCCCGCCGCCCCACTTCGGAAAGCTGTTCCGAAGTGGGGAGGGGGGGTGGGGACACCTGGCCCCGCCGCCCCACTTCGGAAAGCTGTTCCGAAGTGGGGCGGGGGGGCGGGGACACCTGGCCCCGCCGCCCCACTTCGGAAAGCTCTTCCGAAGTGGGGAGGGGGGTCGGGAACACCTGGCCCCGCCGCCCCACTTCGGAAAGCTCTTCCGAAGTGGGGAGGGGGGTCGGGAACACCTGGCCCCGCCGCCCCACTTTGGAAAGCTCTTCCGAAGTGGGGAGGGGGGTCGGGAACACCTGGCCCCACTGCCCCACTTCGGAAAGCTCTTCCGAAGTGGGGAGGGGGGCGGGAACACCTTCTGAAGGCGGGCAGGGGGCGAAAGTCTTTGTCCCCCCCCGCCTGCCTTCCCAGGGGCTTTTAAATCGCCCCGGACAGCGGAGAAGTCCTCCGCTGTCCGGAGCGATTTTAAAATGCCGCCCGCCAGCATTTTAAGATAGCCCCGCACAGCGGAGAAGTCCTCCGCTGTCCCAGGGTTTTTTAAAATGCTGGGGGTGGGAAGAAAAGCCCTTGCCCCCCCCCCAGCCTTCAGAAGAGGTCCGGGGACAGACTGTCCCCGGACCTGGTCTGAAGGTGGTTTCCCTAGGAACGCATTAATTGATTTTCAATGCATTCCTATGGGAAACCGTGCATCGCAAGACGAAAAAACCGCAAGACGAAGAGAATTGCGGAACGAATTAATTTCGTCTTGCGAGGCACCACTGTAAAAGGTGGGATATCAAGTCCAAACTCCTCCTCCTCCTCCTCTTCTTCTTCTTCACCACCATGATATGTTTCTATCATGAGTGGTGACTACAAACCCCAAACTAATTCTGCAGTTGCTAGCTCTCTTCATCTGCTATCTTCATTCTGTTGTGCTCTAAAAAGGAAATAGGCAGCTGTTGTTTTTTACAATCTGAACACAGAAATCTTGACTTGTAACACGCATGGTGATAAGGATGAGACTCTTTATCAAATCTGTCAGTTTTTGTTTAGCTGAGCTACATACCTCAACTCTGCTTATTCTTTTGACTACTCAGAAATAGTAATATACACAGTCTTGATCTATCTCTAAGATTTCCAAACAGCAGTTTATGTAAATGAAAGGCCAAAGCCTATGTATTTGTGCTAGATGCCATATGTTAGTTGGTTCTATTGAAGGAAACAAAAATGTTATTTTTAGAACTTGGCTTGGGAGCGAAAGCTCTGAGCATGGATATTTAACATTTTTTGCTTCTCTCTGTGTGTGTTTTTAAACACAAAGCTTTATTTGTCTTCCTGTCTTTCCTCTAGGGAACTCAAGGCAATGTTCATGAAGATCCTAGGCAGTCTTCTCTCCAGGCACTGATTAGATGCAGACCTGCTTAGCTTCAGTCGGGCTGCTGCATTATGTGCCATACCCCTGGACCCAATATTGTTCATATCGCTCATTTCAATGTCTCTGCTACCAGCCTGAATATAGAACTAGTGTTGCCACATTCCAGTGAGGTAGCCTTAGACAAGTTTATTTTGACACACGCTTCCAAGAACTAGGGCCCACTTCTCGGTTGGTGTGTGTGTGTGTGCAGTGGTGGCTGGTGTCCATTGAGACTGGCGGGGCATAAGACAGGAGGCCAACAGTAGACAGAGACAGAGCCAATGACTGATGCAACCACAGCCAATAATAGACAAAGCCAAGTAATTTTAGTTTCCTCCCCATCCTTCCTGCTCAGGGGCAATGCTGAAACAAAGGAGGAGGAAGGTTACACCCTGGACTGGTTGTCAGGAAGAAGGGAGGTAGGTGGGGGTTGACTGAGGGCAGTAAGTGCCCCATACACCCTAATGTAGCAGCCTCTGCTGCCTTGTGTGGTATTCATGTGAAAGCCCTTCTTCCCTTGCTGTTCCATATGGTTGGAACTGCATTCTAGAATGCTTGTGCAATGCCACTTTTCCTACGTCCTTCAAATCTCTCCTCAAAGCCCACCATGAACGCTTTGGAGCAGCCCCCTTTGTCCCATGCCCTCTAGTAACTTAACCTGTACCTAAGATTAAGCATGTGCAATCGAAACAACTGCCTATTCCTTCCTGTTTACCTCTGCCTCCATTCCCCACCCCTTTCAGTTTCTTCTGTGTCACGTTACAATCTCCAGGTCAGGGCTGCTTACACTCTGAAGCACCGTTGTTGGGTAGTGGTGGTGATGATGATGATGATTATGCCAGTAACATGGATATTAATTCCATAATATTTTGAGACAAAAGATAATGCAACTACATAGAACACAGAAAACAAGTCTATAAATACATACAAAGATTTGATTTTCGTTAGACTAGGCTGGGGATGTTTTTGGAAGTTTCTTGGTAGGTTTTGATAAGTATTCAGCAACTTGCGGTATCACATATTTTTACGTGAGAGTCATGAAATGTGGAATTAGATCCAGAAATCCCACCACATGAGTGGAAGGCGCTTGTATATGGGGATCACCAGTCCCCGCTCCCCCCTCCTATGCCCACAGTGTGTTACATCCTATGAAATCTGGCTCCAGAGGATTGGTGGGGGAATACTGTAGAGTAGCTGCTTGGAATGTAAGTAATTAAAAGTGAGGAGATCAGTGACACACCCTCACTCTCCGCTCGTGCAAACTAGGGTCTTCAGATCCAGCCCAAAGTCAAGCCACAGGCAGCTTCTAGAAGGCTCTTCTCCATCTCACGCTCCTGCCTGTGGAGTAGTCAGTGAAATTAGTTATCTTTGTTAAAATTGAATGGGGAAATTAACAGCCAGGCTTAATTTTTTCATCCCGCAGCAAAGGAAATTCTAAAGGGCACATGATGGAATGCTTTCTTCTAGCTCGTTGGCAACCCATGTAAGTTGCGACTGAACGTTCTCAGAAACAAATGGCCATTTATTTTATATGTATAAACTGAAGTTTTGAAACTATGAGTCACTTGGCCTGATACCGACCAATTAGGCCTGTTTTTCTTAAGGGCAAACATTTTATTTCTGGCTCCTTATCAGCGTATTGCTTAATATCCCAAATACAACATAGGAGAAGTATTATTCTGTTGTTTACACATTAAAAAGTGAATTTACATAACAACAGGGCTCTGGGGGAATTTCCTAATGTCAGATTCTGCAGTTAAAATGCCTTCAAAAGTGGGTTTGCAAGATGAGCACAAAGAGTTTACTTTGTGAACAACCATAATAGGGCAATCAGTTTACACTTGGAATTTGGGAGATGTGCTGCTAATGTGTAGAATACATTCTTAGGGAACATGCTGTTTCCTAAAGGTGCCTTTCTACCTGTGGTTGTGAAAACTGAAGTTAATGTAAAGTAAAGGTAAAGGGACCCCTGACCATTAGGTCCAGTCGTGGCCGACTCTGGGGTTGCGGCGCTCATCTTGCTTTATTGGTCAAGGGAGCCGGCGTACAGCTTCTGGGTCATGTAGCCAGCATGACTAAGCTGCTTCTGGCGAACCAGAGCAGCGCACGGAAACGCAGTTTACCTTCCCGCTGGAGTGGTACCTATTTATCTACTTGCACTTTGACATGCTTTTGAACTGCTCGGTTGGCAGGAGCAGGGACTGAGCAACGGGAGCTCACCCCATTGCGGGGATTCGAACCGCCGAACTTCTGATCGGCAAGTCCTAGGCTCTGTGGTTTAAAGTTGCACCTAATATAGAACTAAGCATTGCAAGACAGTGTAAGAGTCAGCATCCCATAGAAGAAAGTTAAGTTTTGGTTTTGCAACCTAAACAGAATTATATGATCACAGAATAACAACACCTTCAGCCTTTTACCAAATTGTTCCTCAAATGTGTGTGTATGCTTTCTCTTTTCTGTTTCATTTTTTTCTTTCTGGGGAGGAAGGGAATGGGGAGGGATAGTATAGTTATGACACCGTGACTGAACAATGTGATTTTTAATAAATATAAAAATCACAAATTAATTATTAGCTGAATACTACTGGACATTTTGCCACTTAATGTTAAGTAATGCCATCATGAAGTGAAATGACTAATATTGAATATAGAAAGTTGAGCAAGTAGCTTGGGGGGGGGAATTAAGATAAGGGGGAATTTTGCACGGGGTTAAGTTCCTATATCTTCCATTTAAGAAATGTGTGTCCTGCATATATAAACTCTTGTGCATGACAACAGTCATGCACCTATTTTGTCACATGTTTGGGTTCCTGGAACTCGTTGCTAATGGATGACACCGACATGTGCATTATCAGTGTAGGAAATGTTAGTGGGAAACAGCCCATATATGTTGGTGGGCATCAGCCAGGAGCAAAGGTGGAGGGCACATTTCTTTGATGTACCTGTGGCAGTGATTTTTTCCACAGCAATAACAATAACGTAAAGGTTAGGCTTTGTGCACGACGCTTAATAGTTCAAAGACAACAAACAACACAGGGAGACATTGCTTCCCACTAGTATAGCTGTCATAATAGAATAAGAAATCTTTTCCCATAGTCATCTTGTAAATCATGTGCAGGAACATTAAAATGACATTTTGCCCAGCAGAACATCATCAAATATTTATATACCCAAGTGAAAATAGCCTTTTGAGCACAGTGGGAGAGCATCTTACCTTAATAAAAAATGCAGTGATAATGGAACCTTTTCCCATGAAGGAGGGTGGATTAACCTTTTCCATGAGCTTAGTGAAGGTAAAAGGTGAAAAATTATAACAAAGCTTGGGCAGAATCGAAGCAGTTTTTAGTTTTAATGGAATGGAAGGCTATGCTGAGCTGGTTATTAGTACAAATGAGCCATCACTATATCATTTAGTTTTTGAAATTAATTGTGTTGATGTAATGTGCTGGAATCCACTGGATTAATTATGTGCTAAGTGAAAACAAGTTAACTGCTCAAAAAGGGGGCCTTTCTGGAGAGGAGAGGGGTTAAATAGATGTGATAGTTAATGTGAGACTGATACTGCAAAAAGCCCTTGTAAGAGCTTCAGTATTTTTTTGGATGACTGCTACTAAAGCAGGTATGCTTCTACTCAAAAGCAGGCTATTGCATGGGGTTTCTTATAATAAATTGAGTTACTTTGGTATCCCCAAAAGGGAATGCTAGGATTTGTGCATGAGCAGGTATTCTACAGTAAAATCCATTAAATTGTTTATTAATGCCAGGTTAACTATGGACACTTGCAGTTTTTCAAACACTTCTGCAGTGATTTGGAGAGCCATCTCTTTTTTTTACCATTCATGCCCTCGTATGTGGGGAGTTTTTTCTCGGGTCTTTATATGGCATTGTATATGTATGGAATACTAGATATTTTGGGGCAAAACACCCCAAATTCAGTGTCATCACACCATTTAATGCACTGAGGGTTTGTGCGGTCATCAAAAATGTTCAAGGAAGGCAAGAGTAATCGGGAAATCTTGACTCGAAAGGTTCACTGTATGAGGAAACACTTGTTGCTATAGAGCAGTCCTCCTAAACCAGCAATGCCCAATACACCAATCACCTGACAAATGATTCGGGATAGTGGAGAAATTCTGACCGCAACTCTTTGTTCCCTAAACACCAAAGGGATGCATCAAATATTCTGACCATTCCTAAAACAAAGGCTGCTTTGAAAGCTGCAACTCAGTTGCATCTATGATTGTTAACTTCCAAAGAAAATGCCCAGTGCAGATGTTACTGCAGACTTGCAGTTTCCAGGGAAAAGAGGAAGCACAATTCATATATAGATGAACAGAATCCAGTAAGGCATGCTTGATATCCCTACATTCCCATCTCTTGCCGTGGCCATGCCTCTTGGCTAGGTCAGTGCCTCAGATACTAGTCAAGGAGAAGGGAAGAAATCCCTCAAGCTCCAGAAGTGTCCACCACCAAGCTTGCATGTGTACGTATCTTTTTATGTGTAAATAGCCAATAAAAATAAGTGCAATTCTGTTTTATAATGGTTGCTAGCAGCACACCACTGCATACAAAAGATTCATTTGTACACCTACTATTAGTCTCATTCATTTTAATATAGTTGGACCATGCAGGGGTCTTTCTCTCCCTGTGTTTTGCAAATAACATGCTGAGAAGAAATTAGGATTGTGATAATGAACACACACACACACACTTTAAAATTGTTCATAGGATACCCTAACTGTGTAGCTTATAGAAACGATTTGTTTCTGCACAGATTCCTTCCAGGGGATGACAGATGGCGTGTTCATCTTTGAAGATATTTCCGTGGAAGACAACAAGAGTATACAAGGCTATGATGCTATTGTTGTAGAACAATGGACTGTTCTGGAAGTAAGTGTGTTGTTTTGCTTTTGTTTGTTTCCTAATATCTTGAATCACAACCTAATGAGAAACTAATAGGGTTTTTTTTAAAAAAAATCTTGCTTGCTGCGTCTATTAGCAATAACTTATTTAGCAATTTTCAGTATCCAAGATTTCTTACAATCTTTTAAAATTTATTCTCTCAGCAATCCCAGTGGACTACCCAAAGGAGCATTAGGGAAAACAGTGAAAGGTCTAGTTGTTATATTAATTTGTTACCCACTTAGTTTTTTAATGTCTTATTAAAAAGAGGTTTCATATTGCACTGATAAAACTAACTAGTGTTGGGATATCTGAGCAGCTTCAAACGTTTCATTTTCCTACATATATGCTGAACAATGTATGAAAGGTGCTTTCATCCTGTCCCCACCCTTGCTGCAGCTTTCTCAAAACAGTAGCTAAGAAGGAGCTTTGGAGAGGGATAGATTTTTTTGTTTTGTTTCCTTCCCCCCTACAATAAGGTTACCAATATTTTTCCAATGAATCCAGGGACACTTTTCAACTTCAATGGATTTTTGTATGGGGACTGATTTGTAAATCCGGGGACTATCCCCGGGAAATGGGGACATCTGATAACCTTACCCTACCATCATTACATATAGAGAAAGAAACCCTGGTTCCACCCTGCAAAGGTAGGAAAAAAGTAATACATAAAGCAGGGCTCTGAATCATTTTTAAATGAGGGTCTTTATGGTGCCAGTCAAGTCTCCTTTGTTTATTGCAAGGCCTTTGGAATCATCGAAATAGAATGCATGTAGTTACAAAGAATGTCACAAATGTGCTTTGCAGGTCATTTGGCTCTTGCTATGTGTTTAATCAACTCAGTGTTTAAGTGCATGGTTAACATCAAGCATGCAGCTCCTAAAAAAGAAATAAAACCCTTTTATATTACATCTGCTTATCCCTGCTTAACTCCAGAGCTTGCAATCCCAGCAAATTTACACACATTTATACCAAATTATTTCAGTCTGTTTTAAAATCATTATTATTAATAACAGTATATTAAAAACATTTATACCTGCTTTTCTGTGTGTTTCAAGATAACTCATGAAAACTTAAAAACAATTTTGAAATAGAAGCAGTCACACGACACCTTTAAAGCACATTTGAAACACATTCTTTCTCTCAAAGAATTCTGGGCACTGTGGTTTAACCCTCACATAGTTACAATTCCTAGGAACCCTTAATAAACTACAGTGCCCAGAATTGAGGGAAAGAACGTGCTTTGAAGTTTAGAGTGTACACAACCTAAGAAACAGCCAAAGCTGGACAGCAGAGTAATTAAAAGCTAAGTTTTAGCAGTTCATACAAAGATGCATCAGAAAGTAGACACGTGGGTCTCTTTATAGAGGTCATTCTACAGTCTAGTACAGCCTTTCTCAACCTTGGGTCCCTATATGTTATTGGACTACAACTCCCATCATCCCTAGCTACCAGTGGTCAGGGGTGATGGGAGTTGTAGTCTTAAGTACACATAGGGAGTTGAGAAAGGCTGTTATAGTAACTGCAGCTAAAAAGGTTATAATGTTGCCATCTGCCATTTTTCAGATGATAAGGGTATAATTAACAGGGCCTCAGTTGTTGAATGAAGCTCCCAAGTAGGTTCATGAAAAGAAGTATTCTAGTCCCAGACTATATAAGGGTTTAAAGGTAAGACCAGCATTTTTAATTCTGCCCAGGAACAAATTGGCAGCCAGTGCAGCTGAGAGTGCTATACAAGGCATTCTGGGGGGTTTAAGAGCAAATGCAGTTTTAAGTATGCATACAGGAGCTCAGACTGGAAGCTGTTTTCTGTATAGTCATGTTATTGAGTGTTTCACCTGTTTACTTTCTGCATGTCAGGCTGCTGTTAAAGATGCAGCAGCAGTAGAAAAAAAAGTGGGTAGGAAATCCTAAGACTGAAATCCAATATATATTTTCTTGGGAGCAAATCCTACCACATTCAACAGAACTCACTTCCAAGTAAGCATGCATTAGATTGGGTTACATAGTCCCATGCATCTTACTCCGAAGTGAGTCCCACTGTGTTCAAGTTGAATTTCCATTATGTGAGTGTGTACATGGTTGCAGCCTTTTAGTGCCCCATTTCCCATTAGTTCTGCCTATTGCAACTTCCTGGATCTGCCTACATTTAGATACTCCGCCTTCCCGCTCCCTACCTAATGGGTACCAGCTGCCATGTGGTAATGCTGAATCCTGAAGCATTTCTGAGCTACATATTAGAAAAAAGATCAGAATCACTAGACCATGCATCTTCCTAGCCCTGTGTTTGAATTACATTGTAAGTAGCCTGATTGCCTTACCTTTTGAGACAGCCCCCTTAGCTTCTTTTCAGAAGGATACCAGTCTCACCCTCGAAGGATCAAGAACACAAGTGGATAGTCTCACTCCTTCAAGAATCCTGTCTTTAAGTTGCACAAGTTTAACATAGAAAGTAGGAGTCGTGGCTGTGTTCATAATGTCTTCTCTAACTGTGGAGTCAGAACTGACACAAGTACCTTTATCTCCATAGTGTACCATAAATTGGTCACAGCAAACTGCTGTGAGTGTCACTATCCCCAGGAGGCAGTGGCGTAGCGTGGGTTCTCAGCACCCGGGGCAAGGCAAGTAATTTGCGCCCCCTAACCCGTGGATTTTAGCACTCGAGTCTCTTCCGCGCCCCCCCCAGATGTTGCGCCAGGTGCGGCAGGCCCCCCTGCACCCCCCACGCTACGCCACTGCTCCCACCACAAGTCTTCAGGACAGCCATCCGAAGGCTGGCGCGGGGAGAAGGTCTCTCCGCCCCACCGCCAGGCTTCGGAGCAGCCTTCCGAAGGCTGGTCCGGGGAGAAGGTCTCTCCGCCCCACTGCCAGGCTTCGGAGCAGCCTTCCGAAGGCTGGCGCGGGGAGAAGGTCTCTCCGCCCCACCGCCAGGCTTCGGAGCATCCTTCCGAAGGCTGGCGCGGGGAGAAGGTCTCTCCGCCCCACCGCCAGGCTTCGGAGCAGCCTTCCGAAGGCTGGCGCGGGGAGAAGGTCTCTCCGCCCCACCGCCAGGCTTCGGAGCAGCCTTCCGAAGGCTGGCGGCGGGAGGAGGTCTCTCCGCCCCACCGCCAGCCTTCGGAGGAGGTCCGAGGACAGTGGGGTTCCTGCTTCCTCGAGGAGGGCCGGCCAAACGCGCCCCCCAAATGTTGCGCCCGGTGCGGCCGGCACCCCTGGCACCCCCCACGCTACGCCACTGCCAGGAGGACTAAAATATAGAGGTCCACCACTTAGAACAGTCCACCTGAACAAAACTGGACACAATAGTGCTGGTGAAGTAGAATGTTTAGGGTGCCATCACAAATTGGTTTCTGAAATTAGTTCTGGGCCATGCTTAGTAAGTTTTGATATAAGTTTTCTTTCAGTGCTGTAGATATTTCCTTCAACTCCTCAGTAAACAAAGTTGAATGGATTCTCTCCAGAAGAAGGTGGGGATCTAGGAATGATTGCATTAACCACTCAGGGTGTCCTCTGGTTCCTGAACCTGACTAGTGTGTTGTCAGAACTACCAGTCCTATTAGCAGAAACATCCTACAGGAGGCATCAGAAAACCAGTTGGGTACATCAGCTTCCAAGGGTAGATCATTCTACTCAGTGCCCCACCCATACAAAATTATAGGACATAAGAATAAATCATTATTTTACCTTTTCAGTTTGACATATATAGGGTCTTATGTCATCTTCCTTCCAGGCACTGACTAGACCCAGACCTGCTTAGCATTAGTAATCTGGGTGCATTGTGTTCCTTCAGACTGCACAGTAGAGCTTTTGCTAAATGTGAAATTATTTTCCGTAAGTTTCCTTTCCCTTCCTCTTGGGCATGAAACACCTAAGTGCCCCTTAGGATTCTCCCAAATAATTTTGTGTGTGTGTGTGTCCTGCTGTAAGAGTGCGCTTAGCAGTGGAAGTTCAGTTGTGTTTTCGTTCACAACTTCATTTAATTGTGTTCGTGTGCATTATATCAAGTTTGAGCAGAAATCGGCATCTCCTTATGGACAAAAAGCATGGCGTGCTTAATTTCTAACAACAGAGGAGCCTCCCAAGTGTAAGCAAGGGGAACATGTTCAACACTCTGATGCGCTCGGTATGTGTGTAAAATGTCACTGAGTAGAGAATGTAAAGCTTCCAGCTGTCACAGTATGTAGTCCTTGCCAAGTAATAGACAGGATGCAGTAGTGCTGAGTTATTTAACTCTTAAAATTTAGAACAAACTGTGGCATTCTTGCCTTTTTGAGCAGGGGCCTCTTAATGATTACATGCCTTAAGCTGCCCTATTACTTCTACCCTATAAATGTTGGGCTGCATTAATTCCACTAGACTTCGTGTGATCTAGCATTGAAACCTCTTTGATTTTAATTCTCTTTGCATAGGAAAGTCCCTTGTTAACCAGAGCCTACACAACCTTTCTTTGCTTCCCCACATCTTGCCTGTCGTCATGTTTTTGCACCAAATAAAAGAAGATAATTCTTTTGCAAGCTGATCCTTTTGCAAGTTCTGCAAAATAATTCCCTGGCTGCACGATGTTGGTGAAACTTCATTTCTTGAGTGAAGGTTTTCTCTGAAAATACGTCCTGTGACTTAAGAGAATTTAGGTGGTGGTGACAGTTGTCTCTCTCTAGCTCTTCTGGAGACATTGGAGTGCCTTTTTTGTGGTTGCTGCTGCTGCTGTGCATTTTCAGCATTTTGACACGAAGTATGAGTACGCAGTTTCAATCTGTTGAGATGGCAGATTGCCTAGTGGAAATGATTCCACGGTGTAGCCATGTTTTTGCTGCAGAGCATTCATAAAGCAGAGCTCTTTACTGATGAGGGGTTTGGGGTTTGCGAGGTGGGTGAGCAGGAGCGACGTAAATACGATGATCTGCTGTTCTTTCTGGAAGTGTCTATGAAGAGCCAGCTCTGATTTGGCCTTCATTCTCGATCTGTTAAATGTGTGGTGAGTTTGGGCTTGAGCAACACAGTTTGATGCCTGCTGCTGAACAAACTACGCATGCCTAAAGCAACAGGGGGCCAAAAGTGATGAGCGTGAAATTCAGCCCTTTGAAAGGTCCTGGATGCTGTTTGAAGGTGACCTAGAAAGAAGGTGGGAGAAGATTTTGGTAGGTGCCCTTTGGGCTTCTCTTTCTATATGGATGAGAAAGGGGTTGTTGAGCAATGTGTATTTGGGCTTTTTTTCCTTTAAAAGGCTTTTTTGATGTGTGCGTGTTTCTGTTTAGCTTAGAAATATTCAGAATGCCAAGGATCAGGTTTTGCAGAAACTGTTCTTAGATGTAACAGCGTAGCTTGGCAGCAGTTTCTGTCCTTAATGTTTAAAAGTGCTGCACTTTGAACATAGGGATCATTTCTTACACCATTTTTGTATTGTGTTTGTACTAAGTAAGGGGTATGAAAGTAAACAGACATCTGAATAAAAAGAACTTCATTTTTCAAGCTGTTTTCACCATTGTTTATCTCTGAGCTTATCATACATTTTAGAGGCTCTTTCCTTCAACTATACAATCTTGCAGGAAGTGCAGAGATAGTGGAACTTGGGTTTTCAAACTAAAATGCTAAGTAAAACAGAATGTTGTGAACACTGGCCCAACTGAATGCAAAAGTGCATTATAATTTGTATGTCTGAATTACATAAACGTCCAGAATTTTACCAAACATGGTTACACTGACACAAATTCAGGCACACTCCAGTTTAATATTCCTGTAACTACTTGATAAGAAGTTTGTGTGTGTGTGAATCCATGTACAGTGGTGCCCCGCAAGACGAAATTAACTCGTTCCGCAAGTTTTGTCGTCTAGCGAATTCCCATAGGAATGCACTGAAAATCAATTAATGCGTTCCTATGGTCAAAAAAAGTCCAAACAAAGCCAAATTTGGTACAACAACAGTTTATTAACTGCTCTTTAAAGTCACACATACTGTAAAGAGCAGTTCAAAAATTGAAGGGAAAATAAATTAACTTTATAAACAAAACATGTCTTTGTTTTTAGACAAAGGAAACAAAGTCGCGAGACGTTTTCGTCTTGCGAAGCAAGCCCATAGGGAAATTTGTCTTGCGAGGCAAATCAAAAACGGAAAAATGTTTCGTCTAGCGAGTTTTTTGTCTTGCGAGGCATTCGTCTTGGGAGGTACCACTGTAGGAAGAGTGTTGGGGTGAAATAGCAAATGTGTGTGTTGGGAAACTGGGACTTGTCCTCTACTTAATTCATAAAGCAAATAACACCAAGCCAGCTTTGTCCTTCAGCAGAATACATTTAAGATACAGTGTACAAAGCAAAGATAATGGCAAGATTTTTCTGAATTGGCTGGATTTTGGGCCCTTAGAAGTAGCCTAGCTGAAATGCATGGTTTTGCGTATAGCTTTTTACCTCCAAATTCTTTAATAACTGCAATCTAAATGACTGAGAGATGTTATTTTTTTACAGTCTAATGTTCTGCACACCCTAATCTCCAAGCAGGGAGAGATTTCAAGAATCTGAGCCTACACCTTAGGTTTGGTTCTGTTGGAGTGAAAGTCCCGGGGGGCGGGCGGAACTGGTGAGCTTTTCTCTAGTGTAAGGTTTGTTTACACTCTCTGTAGCATAAGCAAGCAGGACCCAAAATGCATGAGGAATCAGATGCCACATTTTGAAGTAGGTGAAGTAGTCCACCTCCCCACCAGAACCATCACCAGTAAGATAATTGAATCCAGAGGAATGAAATTAACCGACTTAAGCCCTGGCTCCTTATGGTCCTTCTCCCGCTCAGGGTCCTCATTTTGTCTTAATAATATGCTGCTGAATGCCAGGTCAGTGAATGAGGTGCTGTAGCAACGTAGACCCCTTTGCCTGGGGGCAGTGTGGTGGTGGTGCAAAGGATAGGCCACAGTAGCATATCTGTGATTCTGCCTCCCTTTCCATGTACTCCGTCTGGCACACTGCCAATATTAAAAGTATTATCTGCTTGATGCTGGAGACGGGGTGCTTGTTCCATTGGTATACCCACCCATCTCACTGGTTTTCTGCTCCACTCACTCCAAGCTGGACTTGTAGCTCAATCTCAATTCTGAGATGTCTACTCAGAAGGCTGTTCCAGTAAGCTCAATAGGACTTACTCCCTTGTTAGTGTGCTTGCAGCCTTACAGATTCTTGTTGTGGAAAAGTTGAGATTGATAAAAGAAGCTCCACACAATGAAGAACTGACCTTTTCATTTCAGGAAATGCCTTGAGCGTCCAGTGCATCTGTGTGTGCTGAGCATTCCCTAACATCATAAAGAACGGAGGGAAACTGAGTCAGAACCTCTTTTCTTTTCAGCTTTTGGGGGAGAGATGTTTAGCGAAGTCCATAGGCCCCACTGCCTATTTTCGTTTGTGGTTTATGCCTTTCTTTGTGCTTTCAAAGAGGGAAGTTACCAGGCACTTATCAGGGCTGTTTATGTCATATGCTGTCATAGCCTTCTCCAACATGGTGGTGTTTCCTAGAATGTTTTGGACTGCAATTTAATCAGTTGCAGCCAGTTTAGCTAATGGTAAAGGATGATGGGAGTCATAGTCCAGAATGTCTGGGGAGCATCATGCTGCAGATTTGCTATCTTTCTTCAACAAACGAGTGATTGAGGTAGATTGATGGCCAGTTACATCGCTTCAAATTCTAAAATTGTAACTTCAACCCACCAATTGGGCATGGGGAATTAATTGCTGCAAATGAGCTTCCCCCTGTGTTATATGGCTTCTAGATCTTGTTATTTTGTTTGTTTCTCAATTTTGTTTTATTTTTATATCTGCAGCAGGAGGAAAATGATAAAATTGCTAATGCAGGTTGTTTTCCTTTCTAGTGACTTGGCCTAGATATTTCCCCCCTCTTATTTCTCAAATTGCAGAGCTTTCTAGTTTTTCCTAATGAGCTAGACTATTGCTGAGTGAGAAAAGAAGAAAAAAACCTACAAAATCATAAGTAAAATTGAATTCTTTTTATCTGCTGCAAGACAGGAAAACAGCCATCTCAACACGCTCTGGTTTTTGACACTCAAGGTGTGATCAGAGATTACTTATCAACTGCAGGAGAATGGGGAATGAGAGAATGAGTTCATTAAATTTTTGCTCGCTTGCTCTCTCACAGAAGGAAACGTCTCTCAGTTTGATTTGTAGATCAGCCCACACTATCTCCCCCCCTCAACTCCCTGCGACTATGCTTTTTTAAAAAGAAAAAATCTTTTGTCTCGAGGTTTTGACCATTTCTTCTTATGTTGAGCTTAAAAAATAAATAAATCATACGTTGTTGCTATAGATTCACCTTACATGTTGATTGGGTTACAACTTAACATTTCTGCCGTCTCCAATGATAAGTATGAAATGTCATTTTAAATGCTTGGGTTGTTAGTGCCCTTTAATCACTTCCTCTAATAGCAAATGCACGTGGTGAGCACAGACAGAAATGGAGCCAAAATGGAGCCACCCAAAAACAAGAAGACATGCTCTGGGGTTTTCCGAAGAATAAATATACTTAAAAAGAAAACAATGGAAACTGGGCATACTGAGAAGCCATATAATGTTTACTGTCAATTGGATTAACAACAACAACAACAACAACAATATACTGCCCTTCATTCGTAAATCTCAGGGTGGTTCACAACATAAAATAAAAATAAAAAGAGAGAATTTGGGGGTAAGAGGAGGGAGTGGAATGTTTCACTTAAACGTCTACAACTTACGACATCTTGAAGGAAGGCATGGCAAGCTGGCAGGAATCATAAGTGGAAGTCCTCCTTCCAGGACCTAAGGATACACCCTAGCATTTTATTTTAGGTCCTACATGCATGGTAGAGTTTGGAATTTTATGTAAGGGGGGGGGAACGCTGCCACCTAAACTGTTGCGTTGTCACCTTTCAGATTTCAGTACAATGCGCAGTGAATCATCGTAGCTGCAAGTCACGCATATTTTGCTGAGTTACCAGAGGCAGTGTATTCTACATGCTGTTTCTGCCCTCTTCGTTTGTCATTCTAGTTACTCCGAGGATCATTGCTGGCGGCATTTGATCAAGCTTCCATTTTTATTGCCCCTGAAATAAATGTGAAAGACATACATGCAACTTTTGCGGTAGTTTCCTTGACGTTAGGCATGTGGCAGGGTTGTGCAGAAGACTCAAGAAAACCGCATGTAGTTAGTTTTGTGAGATGTTCCCATGTGCTGCTTCTTCATGACATGTACACTGCAACTTACACACAGTTTTCTCTACTTTCCTTACCTGGAGCTACTGTATTGGCCCAAATATAAGCCTCGCCCAACTATAAGCCGCACCTTTAAAATTCAAGGGGCAGAAAGAAAAAAATACAATACCCGAATATAAGCCGCTCCCTTGAAATTCCGCAGGCACTCACACCCGTTCCATTTTATCATATATCCGTTTCAGCAGCGATTTCGTAAAAGCCAATTCTTGTAAGATTGCAAATTTAAGCCGCAGTTTAACTTTCCACGGTTGGAATTTGGAAAGAAAGTGAGGCTTATATTCAGGCCAATACGGTACTTTCTGTAAGGATAAATGCTTAATGATGCCACCCTCGGGTAGAAAGCAATTCAGTCTTTCCGCTCTCACATTTACATTGTCACTGGCCAGAACTGGTTGACCTGTTCAGACTTGGGAAGGGAGCATGACTCTGCAGCAGAGAGCATGCTTTGCATTCAGATGACCGCAGGTTCAGTCCCTGAGAGCTTCATTTAAAATGATCAGACAGCAGGTGATGTGAAAGATCCTCTGCTTGAGATCCTGGGGTACCACTGCCAGTCAGTGTAGATGACAATGAATTTGATGGACAACTTTTCATGTTCCTAAGTAATGCTTTTTCCCTTGTTCGGCTATTGTGTGGTATGTTAGTCTATTTGATGCAGCCCTGACACCACCCCACAGCAACTCTAGGCAGCTGATGGGGTCTAGCATTTCAGCAGGTACCACTGCAGACAGCTGCCTTTTTGGCTCCTGAAGACACCTGTGGTTTTTCTTCTCTGTGCCCCATAAGTTGAGCTGCCTTCTGAGGCATTGTGAGTGATATAATATGGCTGCCATCAGAAGCTGGCCCAGCTAGGCATCCTCAGTGGCCTTGCTGTGGAGTAAGGCCCCTTACTATTAGGGGAGGCAGACTCACCAGATGGCACATAACTCCGGGAGTAAGGGGTCCTCAGCAATTTGGCACTGTAGCTAAGGAGAGGCTGATGATTCCCAAGGGCTGTGAAAGGTCCTTAATCTGAACCAAATGAAAATATACAGGATCCAATTTACAGGGCAGGCTGGGCAACTTGACAATTGTAATGGCAGTAACACTTTGTAGTGAAATGTGGAGAGAAGCAGCGCTTGGCTGTCTAGAAATCTGCTCACTGCTCTTTTAAACTGACCTTTGCCTTCGTTTTTTGAGCTGATAGATGTTCAAAGAACTTGAAGCTCAGCTCAGCGCTTGGCTTTTTTTCCTTCCTGAATTTGTGCAAAGGTCTAATATGGCATCTGCTTGAAGAGAGTGCTGGTTTGACAAGTGAGACCAGTTTGGATTTTACAGCCTTGTGTCACTGAAAAAAAAAGTCTGTGGCAGGAAAAAACGTGCAGTGCTGAAATGATTCGGCTTCTGCAGATGCCAAGAGGATGCCCCAGTTTGCCAGAATGGCTTAGTCTCAGGCTTTGACATCTTGTTGCGTGCCGTGACAGAAATGGGTGGTGCTCCCTTGTAACTAGGACCCTTGGGCTTTGGGCTATTTGAAAAACTTATCAAAAGGAAAGAAATCTGTTTGGCAGCAAGATACTACGGGGTCTTGATATAGGAGGCAGTGTTATCCTGTTGTGATTGTGATAGCTGTCAGAAGCATCCTGCTATGCTCTAGAGGAAATGGGTCATGTTTATGCTGATACTGATCGTCCCTCACCAACCCCATTTTTCTTCATAGACCTGCCTGTGAATGGTGGTCCTGCCGGCTGCTTCTGAGGAGAGTCTTGTATTACATCTTAATGGAAAGCCAAACAGATCTGTATCCAGTGATCAGAGAGGTTCTGGGTATTTCTGGTCTTTAAATTGGACTCCTTAAGTTAGTCCTTTTGAGCATCAATGTCTTTATAAACAACTTGGATGAAGGAATTGAGGGGATGCTCATCCAGTTTGCAGATGACACCAGATGGGTGGGGTAGCTAATGCCACAGTAGATGGAATTGGGATTCAAGATCACCTTAACAGGTTGGAGAACTGGGCCCAAAGTAATGGAATGAAATCTAATAGGGACAAATGTCAGGTTCCAGGCAGAAAGAACCAGCTGCACCAGTATAAGGGGGGGGGGGGGACACGGGACACTTGGCTTGCCAGCAGTACATGTGAAAGGGATCTAGGGATCTTAGTAGACCACAAACTTAACATGAGTCAACAGTGTGATGCAGGAGCAAAAAAAGCTAATGCTATTCTAGGCTGCAGAAGTTTCTGATAGTTCAAGTTGTTCAACAGTGGAACGTACTCACTCTCCTTCATGGAGGTTTTTAAGCAGAGGTTGGGTGGCCATCTGTCATGGATGCTTTAGCTGAGATTCCTGAATTGCAGGGGGTTGGGCTAGATGACCATCGGGATCCCTTTCAACTCTACAGTCCTATGATTTATGATAGCCATGTTCAAATATATAAAAGGATGTCACATAGAGGAGGGAGAAAGGTTGTTTTCTGCTGCTCCAGAGAAGCGGACACGGAGCAATGGATCCAAACTACAAGAAAGAAGATTCCACCTAAACATTAGGTAGAACTTCCTGACAGTAAGAGCTGTTCGACAGTGGAATTTGCTGCCAAGAAGTGTGGTGGAGTCTCCTACTTTGGAGGTCTTTAAGCAGAGGCTTGACAACCATATGTCAGGAGTGCTCTGATGGTGTTTCCTGCTTGGCAGGGGGTTGGACTCGATGGCCCTTGTGGTCTCTTCCAACTCTATGATTCTATGATTTTGTGATCAAGTGGACAAAGCAGGTAGTGATAGGCAAAATGAATTTTGGGGAAGGAGAGAGAACAAGAAGAGTGAAATTAAGGGAAGGGGTGCTTTTTGTGGCATGGTGAGCTTCATTCCAAAATCATGGTAGCAAAGCAGAAGTGACAAGTAGCCTAGGACAAGCCACTGGTTCAAAATTTAGCTCCCTATCTGTAAAATAGGAGTAATGATGACCTACCTCAGGGGGTTGTTGCGAGGATTAATGCAGTGAACTGTGACTGTTTCCAGATAGGTAGCTCCTAGCGCTATTCCTCTTCTCTTACAAGGTACAAGTAGAATTACAGCTGAGTTTTCACACTGTTGAAAATATTGTGCGTTTTCTGTGTTTACATCCCACTATGTTCCATCCACTGCAGTGCAAATGACATTGCTTGGCATCAGTTTTTTTTAAAAAATTAATTGATAATTAGCACAAAAATGCTTTTCCAGCTTTTGCTTTTTTTAAAAAAAAAAGACCGATATAGAGCTATAATACTGTAAGTAAACTGGAGGATATTTTATAAAGCTAAGATGAAAATTTGTTGATTAGTCCTCTCTCTGGAGTGGTCTGTCATAGCTGTCATTTTGTACTTCACTGCAGGGAATTATTTGATCTCGTATATTATCTGAGACAATTGGCAGAGCCAGACTCTAAAGTGAAAGGTACCATTTTTATCTCACCCGTGCATTTGCTGATGAAACATAACAAACAGGCTGTGCTCTTGTGTCTGTGTGCATGACAAAAGGAATAAAATGGACTGCATCCATATTTTCATGCTGCTGGATGCAAATGACCTGTACTCATTACCACCATAATGTCGTTTAACACACCATGAGATGCTCTGGAAATCAAAGGAGCAGCTATTCTCTGGGCTCAACTGGTGTAAACTTAAGAGTTGCTCGCTTTATTTTAACAGAATTGCTCAGCAGCTCCACCTTGTATAGTTCAGAGCAGAATTAGCTCTGGTTAGCATAGCTGGATTTTTGTGCTGCTTGAATACCCTTTTGTCTGGAAGGAGGTAATTGTTCTCTTTCAGCTAATATTGCAGGAGGCCATTCATCCAGGGGATCTCCAACAAAACAAAATGAATTAGTCCTGTTGATCTGATTCATCAGCTGCCACACGGAAGGTTTTGGAGCATGGAAAGAAATGTGTTTCTCCTGTTTAAACAAAATTATTTAACCCTTCAGCAAGAACTGAAAAATGACCCTTCATTCCTTTTGTTTTTCAGTATTTATTTCTTCTCCTGTTTTGCTGAACTGGCAGAAATTATCCTCACCCGTAAATAAACAACCTTTATAAAATAGCCTCGCTTTTCACATTTAACTCTTAACGGCTTAATTTCTCTTCCCCAGGGGGCTCGAGTGCAGGCAGATTACATTCCCCTGCTGAACTCTCTCGCCATATATGGCTGGCAGCTGACTTGCGTGCTTCCCACTCCAGTTGTAAAGACAAACAGGTACGGTGCAGAAAAAGCCTATGGGAGTCAGTCATAAAAGCCATCCTTTCTCATAGCATGGGGTCCCTATCCGTGTGCATTAAAGCAGCCCGAAACTGTGAGAATCATGGTACGAACATGAAATGCTTCAGTTCCTCCTCTTTGTTTGCCCAGCAGGGCGAGTAACGGGAGGCGTTTGGCAGGCTGTGCAGAATATCTGGGCTTCAGACGCAAGTCTCAGATAATTGATGCTAACCAATGGTTTTAACTTTCCTTTCCTGCTGAAGGTGGGGGCTGAGCATTCCCTTTCACCTCTCAGATGCTGTTTCATCTCAGTGACCTGGTTTACCTGCCACTTTACAGCATAGGTTTAAATACCAACATTGAAACAAACAAGTTTAAAGCCCACTTCGTCAGTTGGAGGAAGTCTGTTGGTTGGCAGATACATGCCTGTTGTGGCAGTGGGGGGGGGGGTGTGTGAACAGTGGAGCCTAACGGCCATGAAATGCAGAGACATCTGTTGGTCTGTCACGTACAGGTAGCAACCATTTTACACATGTCTGATTGATGCCAACCACACACACAATCATTGCTGCAAACCTGGAAGTGGTCCAAATACAGCATGGGCTTATGCACACTCCACAGACGCATGTGGGGGCCAGAAATACAATCCCTGCACAAATGGGACGTTACCTGTACTTTATGCACATGACAAAGTAGACTCTAGTCCCTGAATGTTCAATAGTCTTTAAGGTGTCACGGGGCACTTCTTTTCTCGTTAGTGCTTGATACAAGAGCTTAGCACAGCTATCCATCTAGAATTCATTTAGGCTGTTCCCTCTTGGTACAGATTCACACAGATCCTGGTTTCTTCATGAATCATGCATTCCAGCTGCAAGCTAACCCATGTCTTGGCAAGGCCCATTGAATTTGCTTTGTCCGACAATAATAAAAATACACATTGGGCCATATATAAATAAATACTCTATCTCCCATAGCTCTCCATGCAGTAAATCACCTTGCGGTGGGAACAGATTTTCTTTTGTCAAATCCACCAATATAAACATGCAGAAATAGCACATGAAACAGCCTTTCCTTGGCTGTCACCTTTGCTCTTCACGCTTGTGTTTCTCCTCCTCCTTCCTTGGCCCACAAGCTCTCTTGGACCTGCCCATGGAGCCTTTAAGCTCAGTTGAATTAAGGGTCAGTCTGTGTATTTAGTTTTATTTTGAGTTTTGTTGCACAGCTATGTAATATGTTAATCAGCAGTATAAGAGGCCTTGTAGTTTCTTTGCTAGGATCCATTACAGTTCAAAGACATCCCTCATGTGGACTGACTTTTCTGGAATGACTCATTTATTAAGGGCTTGTACCTCAACTCCAGAACATTTTGGCAGACAAAGTATATACTGTACCACTGTTGGAATGTATCACAACACAATAGACATGAGTGAAAAAGAGGCTTCTGGAGAGCTGAATGTTTTAAGTGCCAATCCTAGTGTTTTAGTCTGGCAAAGGCCACTGTGTTCGGGATCTTGTTAAACACTGATTTTAATGGATGGTTATGAGATGTTCCTTGAATTTTAAAGGACACCCCGGATAAATGGAAGTCATTTGTAGGATTGTGTTTTTATATATATATATATATTTTAATATAGGGATGGGAATTTGGCTACTAAGCAGATCGTCTTTCTTCAGAGACCCCTCCTGCCCCAGAAAACCAAGAAGAAACAGTCTAAGGTATATGGCCTTGAATTGCTCTGTGTGTTTGCTTTGGCAAAGCTGTCATAGTCTAATTGATTTTCCACATCAGTAGAAACAGCTTGTTTAACACTGCTGTGGTTTAAAAGATTTGCGGAACACTTTTGAACTATGTCTTGAGTTGTTAAACTAAAGAAAAAATAAGTGAGAGGTCCCGTCCTCCTTTCTCCCATTACAGCAAGAGAGCTGGACTCTGTGTGGTTTATGAGATGCTTCACTCCCACCTGGATTCAGCTTTAGATTTTCCACATAACTCTTGAATTTCCACATAACTCTTGAGTAGCTCAATTGCTGTCCACTCACACTTTAGAATATATACTTAGGTGTAGTGTAGGACTACAAGCTAACAAACTTTTCCATTTGTGACTTTTAACCTTCAAAAAAGAACCAAAGCACACTGGGTTGATTTAGCATCCAGCTATACATAGTGCTGTTGTGTCGTTCTGTTCATTCTGGCCTCAATAATGTTATTTTCTAATTATGAAATGTGCATGGTTTAACTATATCTTAAAAACAATCTTTTTAAAAAGTGACTTATATAGATAGGGAAGTTATATATAGTTGGGCAGCTGCATGCACACACCCGTAGCTTTCTGTAGTTTGAAGGTATTTTGGAGATAAACAGAAGGAAGCAATCTTGATGAAATTATAACAGTGCAATGGAAATATATACCGTATTTTTCGCTCCATAGGACGCACTGGACCATAGGAGGGGGAGAACAGGGAAAATTTTTTTTTCTTGTTCTCCCCCTCTAAAACAAGGTGCGTTCAAGGTACATTCACCAGAGCTTGTGGGGCTGGCGGTGGAGGGAAGCGCTGCTTTCCCCCACCGCCAGCCTCAAAGATCCCTGAAGCCTTTGGAGCCCAGCGCCCAGCTGCCCTGCAGAGGTTTGCGCGCAGCCGTCCCCAAGCTAGAGCAGCGAGACGGAGGCCTCCCTCTTGCTGTTCTGGCTTGGGAACAGCCTTGCTAGCTTCTGCAGGACAGCCGGGTGAAGGCACCCCACTGCCCTGCAGAGGTTTGCGCGCAGCCGTCCGCAAGCTAGAGCAGCGAGACGTAGCCCTCCCTCTCGCTGTTCTGGCTTGGGAACAGCCTTGCTAGCTTCTGCAGGACAGGGGGGTGAAGGCACCCCGCTGCCCTGCAGAGGTTTGCGCGCAGCCGCCCCCAAGCTAGAGCAGCGAGACGGAGCACTCCACAGTGCTCCGTCTTCCTGTTCTGGCTTTGGGCTTAGCGGCGCAGCCTGCATTCGCTCTATAGGACGCACACACATTTCCCCTTAATTTTTGGAGGGGGAAATGCGCGTCCTATAGAACAAAAAATACGGTAATCTGGTTTAAGTCAGTGTCAGCATTTCTGTCCGATGAAATGAGAGATTATGAGATTGGGAATGAGGTGGACAGGCTGGCATGATGTTGGCCCAGGTTAGTTATCATAGCAATAAGCAGAAGTGTTAGCATACTTTCAGACATACTTTTCCAGCTGTTTTTGTGTGTGTTTGGGTTTTAAAAACAAACAAAAAATGAAATCACATTTCCTATAGATGTGAAAAACCCCACCCCACCCCCTTCACACGCACACAGGTGAGCTGATCCACCCATGTGGATAAATTAATGTCTACCAGCTATGGTAGAAGAGTGAAATAATAATAGCAATAGTGAAATAACTGTGTACCTACCGTCTCCAGTTGCCAGATGTGACATGCTCATGAGATACGTTAAGACAAGAGCACGCTACGTCAGGGTACTTACTTGAATGAACTTCATATTAAAATGATTTCGAAGAGGGCTTGCATGTTGTTTTTTTTAAAATAGTGTACATACCAAACTTTTCAAACACTTGTTTGCATAAGTGGCAAGGTTTCCTCTTACGAGCATTTTTCCCCAAAAGCAATGCTGTTTTAATCAACATGGCTCTGTATGTGTGCCTTACCTGGGCTTGCTTTCAAAAAAATAATAAAAATGTAACATCATACCTTGCACCTATCTGAGTTTGGAGGGTTGGAGGCAGGAGGACAATACCTTGTGCTGCAACTGTTCATTCATTTACTGTGGACAAGATGCACAAAACCGGGTGCGTAACAGCTCCCCATTGCCATATATAAAGGAAACATCCTACATATGCTGTCTGTGAACTTTCACTAGTTCATAGAAGAGATTGGGGAAGTTAACACATTTTTAAAATGCAGATCAAAATGTGCCATTTAAGAAGATTGCTGTTTTCTAAGAGAAGCTTAGGATGTACCTACAGGAGAGCTAACAAGCCAAGCTATTTCACTTTCCTAAAAAGTGCTCCTGTTTAAAAATAGAAATCCACAACCTGCCTCGTCTCATCACACTTATTAAATTAACATTCAGCATTGAATTTAAACAGATTTCTGCTGGTGCCTCTCTCTCTTTTTTTAACATAACCTTTATCACTATATCTGTTTGCAGTTTCATTGGAGGTTCTCCAAAGAAGACAGACACCAGAAGCAAGCCAAGAAATCTCTGAAGGCAAAACTAAGTGCCAAAGAGCGGCACCAGACAGGAGAAATGCTAGAGTTAGAAGTTACGGAAAATGCAAGAAATTCAGAAACACAGTTCTGCACAACTGAAAGTGGCTTGCAGTTCCCAGTAATCTCAGATCAACAGCTGGCTGCTGTTGAAGACGGAGGAACCGAAACTCTTGGGCATGGAGACGTGCCTCTCTACAACAATGAAGTGTTTGCAGAAAAGTGGAATGCAGGTCATACTGCTGAACAAGATGGAGGAGGCTTGTGTTTGGAGCAGACAGGCATGCATGAAAACTGTGAGGGCCAAATATTTCAAGACCATTGCACTGCAACTGACACTGATTGGAGCTGTGGAGCAGAAGCAACAGAAACCAGTTTCGATGCCGGGTGTCAGTTCGACTGAGAGAGGCAATTATTTGCCAAAGTAAGAAACTCACTTGATTTCACATTGCTGGTTTTCTACAGGTACACAGTGGAAATGTTAGTCCTATTGCATTTTCAACTTGGCAATGTATGCAAGCCTATTCAGGCTTTTTCTGCCACCCAGGGAAACCCATGGATATTGGAAACTGTGTTGAGCTGCTTTTTCAACCAAACAGAAACTGTCCTGTGCTTTATATGTTCATATTTTTAAACAAAGTATAATTGGCGTGCACCATATTTTTATTCAGTTTTGTGAAATGGGAGTTCAGGATATAAGAAGCTTTAAAGAAGTGGTTATAAACTGTATTTGTCTTAAACACATTTATTAGTATGCCTTTGGAACTACTAATCTCTTGCAAAAAAAAATCTAAAGCAATAAAGTGTTTTTGTCTGGGAAACCACTAGTGGCAGAGAGAGAAAGAGAACGCAATGATTTTCTATATGCTTAAGAATCTCATTCATACTCAGTGTATCCGATTACCATTTAATCAAGATTATGTTGCAGATTTTTAGGTTGCTAATCAACATGTCACATAAAACAGACCATAAAATGAAATGCATGTAAAAGACAACCTGGTTAACTTGTGTATATTTCATAAAACGGAGGACCCGGGGCATTTATCACCTACTTGTATTGGAAGCAGGTGAGTCCTTACTGAGAATTTTCCTCAAGAAAATAATCTGCTAGCAAACATAGAAGCCACTATGGTCTTGAAATGCACAAACTAATACACCATTTTCTCAGCTAACAACTAGGGATGGGGAAGGCATTTATTTGGTCCACTTTTCACAGCAGACGGGCCTAATAAAACCGTCCCAAATTTACTTGCTGATTGGAATGCAACTCAGCCTGATTTTCTGTTTCTCCAGATTTTGTGATGCAGTTTTAGTCTGCAAAAGGTGCACACAGAAACAAGCGTTTTAGAAATTAATACTTTGCATAGTGAATGGCCTATTTCACGTAGTAAAGTGCACATGGTCTAAATGCAGACTTCCCATGTATTGTTTAAAAAAATCTGCATAAAACCTATTATTGAGCACCAGTGAGACTGAAACAGGTTGGAATTTGCTGTTCAGCCCATCCCTACTGATAGTACATGATGTAAAATCACGGATTTTTCTCATATTTTTCAGGCATATTTAATCTTTACAATAAAACTTGTGTTATTGGAATTTTTAAATGCTCTCAAATATATATTAATTCTCACTCACCTTTTATGTATACATTGTAGTTGCATTACCTAGCAACTCACCTGGGCTCACATTTGGGCAATGTTTAAAATCTGTAAAGTGTTTTGAAAATGCCTTCTGTCCTTTCACAAATTCAAACTCAAGTCTATAAACAATACAGCTGCTTTTCTTTACCAGCTAATTTATGTTTGATAGTTCCCATTAGTTTCTTTGTAAAGTATTTTGACTCAATAAAACATGGTCTCTAGGTACACATCATGCATACTTAAGCTATTTTTTAAACCGTCAGCTTCATCTGCAAGAAACTGCAATTTGCAGAACACTTTAAAACAAAACTGTACCACTTCAAATGGCTGCATAAAAGATAATGGAAGGATAGTTTAAATCATTTCATTCCGCACACACAAGGCAATTTAATCCCTCCCCCAAGTAATTGAAGAATGTTTACTTTGGCTTCAGCAACTTAGCCGAGTATTAGAAAAACAGGACTGTAAATAACTTTAATTACTCTTGGAATTCTAGATAGAGGTATCTCACCCTGAAGCAAGCATGAAATATCCGTGCCCCAATCTTACATTTAATTGCTGCTTAAATACAAATAACTTTGTGTCTACTTTTTTATAAGCCTGTGCCATAATCTGTAAATATATATACCAGTGACACTACAAAATTAGATACACTTAAATGCTGTGAATCTTTTAATTCCTGCAGTAGTTTACTGTTCTTCATGATCTCTGTATAGAAGCACAGAGCCTTTGTCAAAACCCTTCTAGAATGCTAGTCTACAGATTTTGGTGGAAGGGTAGGTACCCTTTAGTGCTTTGAAGATATCCTAAGCTGCAAAGCCCCTTCTTTGACCAACACAGTAGCAGCATCAAGGCTAACCTCCTCTTGCTGGTTCTTAATCTAAACAAGCTAGATCTACCCTGTTCAAAATCCCGCCTCCATCCCCTTTACCTTTCTTTTGCTTCTTCTAGTTCTTTCATTTTGCATTGTTTGCTCGCAGTGGTTCTCGTGGTTGCCACTGGGTGCCTATAGCACAACCCCAAGAGACGTGACTGTTGTGTCTTTGGTTTAGGAGAGGAACATAAGGCTAAGAGCTGTGTTAACCGTCAAGTACTTACCAATGCTTTGGGCTGCAAACCCTTGCTAGCTCCAAATGGAGAGCATATCCCTATCAGCTCCTGTGGTCCATTGGCTGGATTATTGTAGCCTCAGCAATGCCGTTGTCATTTCTATCTACTGACTTTGGTCCCACTCATTCTTATTATTTACTCTTTCCTACAACTACTTTCTAGTCACTCTTTTTTCCTTCTGTTCTACATCCTCATCTGCCATGGAGACATCCCCAAGGTAGCGGTTCAGCGCTGTGTTAAAACATTTTGGCAAAATGGCCATCTCCCTATAAACACACCCAGAATTCAAAATCTATTTATATTGGCTAATTATTTAAGGTGCCCATAGAACATTTAATCAAGTTTATAGATGCCTTAAAATAAAGTACAGGAAGGATGTTTAACTTTCTGTATTAAAGGTCCATTTTAGAATTTTAGTAACACAAGCTACGGTTCTGTCTACAAACACTCTCCAGAATATGTCTGCCTTACTATGTGGCTCTCATTCTGCTAAGTTATCAGGATCTCAGAAGGGAGGCTGTGAACAAAAGAAACAGGTAAAAACACAGATGTATTCTTTTACTTCCAACTGCTGAAAAGTCATTTAAAGAATCATAGAATTGTAGAGTTGGAAGGGACCATGAGGCTCATCTAGTTCAACTCCCTGCAATGCAGGAATCTTTTGCCCAACATGGGGCACAAACCCATGACCCTGATATTAAGAGTCTCATGCTCTATAAACAGATAGATCCAAAATATCAGTTTGTCTATTCTGAATGATGGCCAAGCTTATTCTTAAAGGTAAAGGGACCCCTGACAGTTAAGTCGAGTTGCGAATGACCCTGGGGTTGCGATGCTCATCTCGCGAGGGAGCCAGCGTTTGTCTGCTCTGCAGACAGTTTTTCTGGGTCATGTGGCCAGCATGACTAAGCCACTTCTGGGGAACCAGAGCAGCGCACGAAAACGGCGTTTACCTTCCTGCCGGAGCGGTACCTATTTATCTACTTGCACTTTGACATGCTTTCGAACTGCTAGGTTGGCAGGAGCAGGGACTGAGCAATGGGAGCTCACCCCATGGTGGGGATTCGAACCATTGACCTTTTGATTTGCAAGCCCAAGGCTCTGTGGTTTAGACCACAGTGCCACCTGCGTCCCAAGCTTATTCTTACTGCATCCTAAAAATCTGCAGCCTATACTTACCATTCCAGAAGACCTCCCAGTCCTGAGGGGCACAGGGAGCTACAGTGGGGAGAGGGCAGGAATGCTCTATTAACCAAAATTAGTTACACATGCTATTGTGGATACAATCCCCAATAAAGTAACCAGTGCAAATGTGTGTAGATAACACCAACCATTGCCTGCCTTCTCATGGGCGTTTTGAATATTATTTTTCCCTTTTAATCTTGATTAATTTAACTAGATAGAAACACTTTCTTTTAAAAAAATGCATTCAGTCCCCTCCAGATTATTCTGTCTACTCAAGCCACACCAAAGCAGCCGTCCTGCTTTAAGGCTACTGACATTTTCTGTCCCACAATCACTGCACTGGGATGTGTTTCCTGAACCACACCTCATTTTTTAACTGGCAAGGTATAAATTAATTCTTGAATATTAACCATGGCAGTTGCAATAACAACTGATTGTTTCAGAAGTCTGTTTTCTTGAAGAACAGTAATAGGCCAAATGTCTGTTTTAATATGATACATGGAAATAGAGTGAGAATGGGCACCACCCCGGCAGAAATACATCTATAGTAATACAGTGACGAATAAGTTGCATTTTGCACTCACTGGAAGAGGACAACCAGCTGTCCTGGTTTAAAAACAAAAGTACTATTAAAGATGACCATCTGAAACTCTTAAATCCTACGATAAATAATTGCAAATAACACTGAAAATGATACGCTTAAAGCCTTTCTTTGTGAAGCAGTGGGGTCACAATATTGTATGCATGTATGTATGTGTACACACACACCTACTGTCTAGATGGAAATTATTGCACAAGTGCAGATGTGTGCCTGAATTTATGAAACTGATACATCACATAGAAAAGGGCAAGACAAGAAATGATGCAGACAGAACATAGAGCCAGTATCATATCCTTAATTTTTATGAAGGCAGCCTGTGCTGGTAGCATCAGAGCCAGTGATGTTTATGTGACTGCTGTTTCTTCTAAAGTAGGAACTACGAATGAAGACAATTATACTGAGACTGATATGTTAGATTCCCACAATTGCCCGTGGGAGCGTGCGGCTGTTAAGAGAGCTCATGCTCCAGCCAATAGCATAATGATGCCGTTTGTATGAATCAGTATGCCTCTGCGACTGCTGCATATGCTGCCAGCATGATGTTCACAATCACATCTCTCGGTGTTTGACCCACCACAACCAAGCAAACTGGAGTATCTGCCCTCCCAGCCCCCCAAAATGATGAAAACAGTTCATACAAATGGTACCTGCTCCATGCAGACCTGCCTAAGATGGTGTGCCTGTACTGACTGTGTCTCTTGAGTGGTGTAGAGAATCCACAGTGAGGTGCTCATGTAAGTTTCCTTAATTTCACATCATGTTGCTGTAGTTGCCAAGATACTGCTAGTGAAAATGAAAAAGGTTCAACTTAGTAATTATATTATCTTTGGCTTTAGCTACCTGTATCTCTCCATTCATGGTGGATGTTGCCTTAGGTCAGCAGCTGCTATAATTGTCAAAGAGTCCTCATTGTACAGAAAATGGAAGCTATGTGTGCAGCTGTTCTTAAGTACCTTAAATAAAAGAAATCTAGGTGGGACTTTTTTAAGCCCAGTTCAGTTCCTTATTTATGAGACCAGGAACAAGTGCAGTCCCCATTGCTCCGCTGTCCATTTCCTGGATTTGATGCTTCTATCCTGGGCTGTTTGAACTACAATTCCCCATTGCATCCCCCAAAGGGATATGCAGTTTAATTATGGTTCACCAGCCTAGCTCTTAAACCATGCTTTGCTCTTGATTGGCAAGCCAACATTAAACCACAATGCAGGTATGACAGGTGGTTCAAACTAACCAGGATTGAAGCGCTAAAAGCAGCACATGAAGGGAGGTGGAAAGAGGATGGGGATAGCTGAAAAGGTCCCACTACTGATGGCGTTTATGCTATGTTACTGAGTACAGGCTCCATTCCTTTATGCCCTTAGGGTTATAGGAAGTTGTCTTATATCGAGTTAGAACTGGCATGCTATTATCTACCCAAAAGGAGTAGAGCTCAGGAAGTGAGATTCCAATTTTCTTAATCCTAGCTGAGGTCTGAGTCTTTAACCTCCGCAATGCAACTTATGTTCTCGACCAGCAAGCAATGGAGTCCTTATCTCCCATCTGCTCCTACTTGTAAAATGCACGTGGCTTCTGCATTCCAAGGTAAAAATAAGGAATGTCTTGGGAGAAACATTAAGATTTTGCAAGCACCACTCAGCCTGCTATCAGCAGATAGGCATGCACCGTCCGCCCAAATTCCCCAAATTCTTAAAGAGAATTGAGGGAGAAGCAGAATGAGGGTGTGCGCAAGCACACAGCACCACCAGATGCTGCCCTTTAAAACAGCTCTTATGCTAAACAGGCCACATTAGTTTTCAGGAGCTTAAAATGCATTTTGGGGGTTCAATGAAGGCTGCTTCACAGTAGCAGGGCACATTCACTCCATTCCCAAGTCACTGTTTGCCATCAAAGTGGAAAATACTGCTCTTGCTTTTGAACTATCGATGCATTTTGCTATTATGCAGATGAAGCTCATGTTTGGTAAACCCCAGTTCAAGTCAAGTCAGGGTGACTTGCTGTCTCATACGTGATATGCTTTTACTTGCATCAGATTCTCTTGTAGGATAAATGAGCAGTCAAGGTACTAGTCTGTATGAATAATCTTGCAACCTGTCCAATCAAGGAAATTTCACATCAAATGAATTATATAGTAGCCTGCAGTTGTTTAAAAAATGCTTACACTATTAGACCATTAAGAAGCATAAGAAATCCCTAGAGATTCATAAGTAAAGCATCAATGGAAAATATCTAGTTAGTGAGGAGCCCAGAGAACACAAGTCAGTGCTGTAATTATATGGGGGTCTTGTTTTTCTTTCGGAGAAAATATTCCAGATGAAATAGGGTTGTTAACACCTTATTTGAAATGCTTGTGTTGTTTAAGTTTATACTTATTATAGCAGGCTTGAAATTCGCAAGAGAAGACACCCTTTCTGCAATTAATAGTCCTTGAATCCTGCGCCTAGGGTCATCTCGCCGACACATTTTACAGACTCCTAGGTGTGTGTGACATCCTCAATTAAAGAGACAAGCCATTATTCCTGTAGTAGTCAGTCCATATAAGGACTGACAGAAGTAGGGGCATGATGGAGGAGGGGAGAAATCGGCCGTAAAAAGCGTGGCGTCTTTTGGATATGTATCTGTTGACATTTTGGAAGGAAGCAGGCCTGTGTAGGAACCCACTGCTTCACCACTGTTCTACTGTAGCCCAAATAGGTCAGCCATCATGTTCCACCTTTCTTTCAGCTGTTTAAAATCACAGGTAAAAGAGTTGTATTAAGAGGTGGCTACAGAACATTGGTTTATAGTTCCACTTTAGGCTTGACACTGCTACTGTCATAGATAATCTCCTTTCTCAGGAAGATTAATTCCCTCCGGCTCAGAGAATTTAAAAAGATCGGAATTGGCATTTCAAAGAAAAAGGCATCCTCAATATTTATACGAGTTGACAAGAGCTCCACTCCCTGCATGCTCTTGCACGGAGCCAAGCAATTTCCTCCTCTCTCCCCTTTTCAAATAGGGGTACTGACATGTCACACTGGCTCATTGGAAATCAAGGAGAGCTAATGCTATCAGAATAAATTCTCTTTCCACAGCCTAGCAGTGGAGAGCAAGTACTGCCATTTAAATCTGCCAGCAGCTAAGGAATGGTGCAATGTATAAGTTAAAAAAAAAAAAGGGGGGGGGGGAGGGAACTGAAAATTTACTTCAGAATTCCATCTTTCATATTGCAATGTGCTTTTTCGATCCAAAAGAGGTAGGAACTTCTGGAACATGGAGGTCATGAGTTTGACCAATGTTTTTAAACTGGTTCTTGCTGGGTGGTTTGAGCAGACTTTTTTTTTTTTTAACAACACCCTCAAGTTTGATTTTTAAAAAAATGTTCTTAAATTGCATGCTATAAATTAGTCATCAGCACTGTTTGGCGTACAAAGGGCCTATTACCAGAATCTAACCCAACTTGAAGTGCCTGGAATAATTGCCATCAGCTCCATTAAGTTTCCATTCTGGCTGGTGAACTCTAGAAAATTGAAACAACCACAATACTCAAAAGAATTTGGCACAATGTAAGGCCTCCTTCCCATGAGTTCCTGCAAGTTGATCAGACTGACTGGTCAACATTAAAGAATGGAACACGTCTCTGATATTACGCAAAGCGTCCAGACAAGGCTTGCATGCAGCTAATGTGTAGATTCCTTTTTTGTTTGGGGCAGAAGGTTCTGATCAGACATCCATCGCTACAGAAGAATTCCTTGGCTATGTTCGCAGTGCTGGACATGTTACACAAAACATGTCCAGAAGATGTCTCAATTGTGCTTGCACCCAGCCTTTAAGTATGTTTTAAAATTAGTTATTATGGAACCATATTGACAACTAAACAGTAACAAAAATTCAATAATATAGCCAACTAAAGGCAGGGTATACAAAACCTAAACATATTAAATAACAACCATCTAAAATCATGACAGCCATATTTATTTAGGTGACACAGAGAGAGAGATATCTGTAAACCTGAAACTAAACTATATTATATAAAAACCCACCATAATGAATGGAAATTATCAGGATCTTCCTGTTCCTTAGAGACCCGTAACTTGGGTGTCATTTTTTCCCTGCAATAACTAAATTCCAGAGATGTTTATACCATAAAGATATACAGTAGTCAGATTTCTTAATGATTTAATACTTTAGCAGCTGCCACAATCCATGCCAAAAGTTCACTTCTCCCTTCCCGAAGTCATCATTTATAGAAGGCTTATGTGGGACTATCTGTGATAATCATACTGTGTGAATTGCTCTGACCAGTTGGCATCTCACTCATTTCACCTACAACAAGTATATTAGTCATTCCAAATGACTTGAAGAAACACAAGTGATTAACAGGAGTAACATAAGGAAGAAAATCAGGACATAGCAGATGGACTTTTAAAAATATTAAAATCTGACATTACAAACAAATGTAAGTTTAGTAGTCTGCGCTCACAGAATCTCTAACATTTTCAAACTAAATGTGATAAATAATCAGTTTCCAGCACTTAACGAGAACTAGATACACCAAGAAAGGCCACTAACATTTTGTAACCAAATGTATAAAAAATAAGACCACCCAACAAATTAGACCAAAGCTCTATCAAATCCAGTTCCCCCCACTGGCCAAGCAAAAGCCTCAGTAAAGTCCAGAGGTAGGTATATAATGGTATACAATGACATATGACTCTCCAAATCTGGAGGTTATTATGACTAATAACTATAGATAGATCATCTGTAAATTTTCTGAATACCCTTTTGAAGTCATTTAAGCTAGTGGCTATGAAACCTTGTGACAGGGAGTTCCATAAGAGAATAAGCCTCCAGGCATTCAATCTAAATATATGGAGAGCAAATGGGCACTAGTGAGCCTACCACCTTTTTGTTGAGGTGGTACACACCAGGCAAACTCACTAGTCAAATGACCAGGGCTGTTCTTTTAGCATAATGCACGAGCAAGATAGGCCACTTCAAACTCATGCTGACAGTGTGTTGGCCGGGGAGAGTTCCTGGCACGGTGTCTGTGAAGGGGCAACTGATTGCCGGATGGGCTGCAGGAGCCTGTCAAAGCAGCAAAAGCCAACAAACAGAGATTGTAACTCTGTTTTTAAAAGTCCCCTTTCCACCAATGCTGAACATCAGGCAGCAGACAGAAGTTCCCTTCCATTTCATGGAAAGGTAGTACGCTGACATATAGCATTCTACACAGAGGAAACAGAAAACTCATCAAGGTAATTAGGCTTATGCTTAAGCATTATAATCCAAATCATGGTATCAGTTTAACACCTTTGGTAGCCTCAAGGCATTTTACATAATTAGTTCCTAATTACCATAGATATGAAGTGACACAGCAGCCTTTAAATTAGCTGTTTTCCCCTTGGTTTATATAGTGTCATAAGGATACGATAGTCTTAGGTAGCTTAGCATGCAGACCTGTTTGCCCAGGTTACTTTGTCCTGAACACCTCAGCTGGAAGCAAATCCCACACAAATCAATGGATTTTCCTTCCAAGTAATGGGTTTTCTTATGCTCTTCTCCATTATGATGGTACACTGCTGAAGACTTTTCACAAGAATGGCCATTTCATGAGCACAAAATCCGGGATCTGAGTACGCTCGATTCCATGAGTTGTCCTTCGCACACTGTTGGCACACACAAATGCACAGCAGCTGTATTTTCACCGCTACCCCCTGTGCTGCTTGTAATAAACTCCCATGCGTTAAGGCCATGGCTTTAAGAGGTCACTGAAGAAGTAGCATGCAATACCTGGAATGTGCAGCTAAAGTTTTGCTTACTTCAATGCTGCTGAGAAGACAAGCCATTTTTAAAGCAGACAGCGGGCTTGTCTCTTCAGCAGTCAAGAGAGGAAACAAACTGAAAAACTTATATTATTGAAACTTTTCAGCATATGATACAATTAAAAAAACTAAATAAACGTTTAAAAAAAGAAAAGAAAAAGGGAAAGAAAAAAGAAGGGGGCGGGAATACAAAGCCCTCTGTCAGAGGCAGATCTTACCCCTGTGTGCAGTTCTCTCTCAATATGCCTGAGTCTCCCCTTGGCCTTCAGCCCACGTCTGTCCCTTCTTGTCCCAAACATTATAGTTATAATAAAAAGTTCAGAAAATGTGTAAGGAAATATATTATTTACTTTTAGAGGTTACAGTTCACTCTCTCACACACCAGTTTGTCATGATACAAAAATAAACACAGTACATTTTATAAAGATAGGTTGGCCAGGTTTATAATAAGTTAACATAATTTCATAGATAAAGATCTCATTGGGGCAAAGGGAAAAGAACATTCTCTGCAAACTCTCAGCATTCATCAGTGTGTATATATTATAGTATATGTATATATATATATATATATATATGTGTGTGTGTGTGCGCGCGCGCGTGTGTGTGTGTGTGTGTGCGCGCGCGCGTGCATTTCATTTTCTTTCTTTTTAACTTCCGCTGAAGAACTGCTGTGAGCTACCACCACTTTTCAAAGAAAATTTTATCTTGAGTCACACCAAGGTTTGCTAGCACTTTGGAGATGGATTCAATCATTGCAGGTGGACCACAGATATACCACAAAGTATCCGTGGATATGTGTTTTTCTAGATGATCTGCAGATATTCTTCCTTCTAATACAGAACACAAGAAATAAGGGAAATTATGAAGCTATTTAATAACTCAAAAGAAGAAACCACCATTATTCAACTGCTAGGTCTGTTTCAGCTACATGGGGCAGTTTACAACAAATTTACTGCAGTCCTTACTAGATTTATTGTTTAAGACAAAGGTCTGTTCTCCTTAACAGGAAACCCCAGGAAGAGATCAAAACTTTTGAGCTGGGGCATAAGGTGAAACACGATTAATTTAGTTAGTACCAAGAAAAATATAAAGTTGTTGGGGGAAAATGGTAAATGAGAATTAGGAGATACAAGATCACTGAATGTAGCAGAGAAGCTGTCCAACTTTGGGTACGATATTCTCACTTAGGTTGCAATCCCATGTAAGCTTGCCTGGGAGAAAGCCCATTGACAACAATGGGAATTACTTTTGAGGAAATACAACAGGGATTACACTCCTTATTAAGTCTCTGACCAGAATTATGTACATGAAAAGGCAGCCAGAGAATCAAATTGAGTTATGTCCCCTTAATGCTAACTCACAATGCGGTGAATACTTTTAACGTACAGTACATACCCTTGATGTAAGGCTGAAGATTTTCACAGATTGGTGAACTCTGCTTGGTAACATGGAAACTGCATGTGATTCTTCCAGGAAATGTGTTCGTCAAACCAAGGATATGTTTCTGGAATGCGAATGATATTTGCTCAAGCCACAGCCCGATAAATCAAAGCAGATGCTTAGTCCCAACCCCACAGATTGGAAGACGAGTGTAAGAACACAGCACTCTGTTCAAGCAAAGGATAATGGAACTTTCTCATCTCCTACTGCCCAAGAGAGCTGGGGAATACTTCCTACAATGCCGTCCAGACATACAAATAAGCTTTTGGGAGATGGCCACTCTTTTTCTGCCCCCCTCTCGTGAACGTTTCTCCTCCTTAGCGCAGTTGCAGATGCAGAGGGAGGAAACACATACATGTGACCTGGCAGCAGGGATGAAAAAGGAAGATGGAAACCTTGGCAGGAGAACATGACTTCTCGTGCCCAGTGAGAAAGAAATGCCCCTCCTAGAATCTGTTCAACGACTCCACAGGCCACTGCTTCTGGAGCAAAGGTCTGACGGGCAGCTAGAGGAGCAGGAGGAGGAGGAGAAGCAGCAGCAGCTTGTGTCTGGAGTGGCCTCCCTTGTCTGGCCTTCATACTCCAATGGCTGCTGTCAGATGGCTGTTGCAGTTGCTCAAGAGTAACCAGGCAGGACTCCAACCTGTCTTTTACGGGCTTTATTTTGGTGCAATCTATTTACAGTGAAGAGCCCCAAAGCTCATGTCTGGCTCAATCGCTAGCAGAACCTGGGAGTGGTCGTCTTTTGGACCTCCCCCAACATAAGAGTTTCGTTACCCCAGCCTTCTCCTTCCCTCTTTGCGCCTTAGACTACTGCACAGGATGGGCGATGGCAAGGGAGTGTTTCCCTCCTGTCCGGCTTGCCCAGGAGCGGTGTTAAGGCTCCCACCAGCATCCTCTGGTCCTTGCACCTCTTCCCCACTGGAGGTGGGGCTTTCCTCCTCCCTGGAAGAGGAACTGCTTCGCAAGGTTTTCGGAGGCTCCCTGTAACACAACTGCCCTTCTATTTCTCGCCTCTGAGCCGATGGCAGTTCCCTGACAGCTGCGTTGACTGGAGTGGCAGACTATGACCGCTTCTGCCGAGGGAGGAGTAGGCAGCAGAGACCAGCTACCTCAGCAAAGGATGCCCCTCTCTCTGCTCATCTCTACCCAATCAGTCTCAGAGCTAACCCAAGCAAATCTTGGGGGAAAGCAAATAATGGATATATATATTTGTGTGTTATGAATGTACGTCTCTTTCCTCCCTGTCCCTTTCCCTTGTGTGCTGTTTTTCTTTTTTAGTTTGTAAGCCTGCAGGTAGGGGCTATCTTGTTTTAATTGATTGCAAGCTGCTCTGGGAGCCTTTTGGCTGAACAGCAGGGCACAAATGCTCACCACCATCACCATTATATAATGTCACCTACCCTAAAGAGCAGCTCGTGAGTGTTTTTTGCAGAATAGAACAGATTTGCCGTTCCCATTTTGTAACCAGGTCCTTTGTTCTCTCGAGTTCTTTGAAGGTCCGCGACATGGAGCAGTATAGAAAATAAGGGGTTAATTCCGACTCCGCCAGCTATGAGCACGAGGTTTGCAGGGGCGTGGGCAGGTTGAGGATCAAAGAAGAAGTTGCCTCCCACTCGCAAGGCCACCTCTGAGCCAAGTGTACACTAAGGGAGAAAAGAAAGACAGAGAGAGAGAGAGATTGATTTAAGGGCTTGAAAGTAAATCAGACAGGGCAGTATCCGAAAAGCCACTCCTACATGCCTCCCGGTTGAAGAAAAAGTTAGATTATTCTAATACACACATTCTCCAAAGTTAAGAATGTCATTTGGCAGATTGCTCCAAGTGATAACGATATATGGTTACATTCTTCCTCCGATTCCACGATACGGGCTTAAAACAAAGGAGTGTGATGTTCAGAGAACTTGGGACCGCAAGGAAGGGATCCGAAAGTCCCAGGAGTTGAGCAGCTGTATTTTTAGATGAATGCTCCCAAGAGGAATGTTAGAGAGTGGGAAGAAATTATTCTGCAGTGGTAATGGGTTTTTAAAAGGAAATGCTGTCCGTGCTCTCCAAAAAAACATAACAAGCAAGCCTGCATTCATTTCAGTGTTTAGCTTACAATCATATCAATCAATCTTTGCAGCTGTTATGGCGACATGGTAGCCAAAAAGGGTTACCAGTCACAGACACACAGCAGTGGATTTGGAATAAAAAAGTGCACACACCCTTTCCAGGGAAAATCAAATTATGCGGAGTAAAATCTGGACTGACACAGCGCAGGTCAACTTGGGTCACGTCTTTAAGTAAGCACTATGTGGAATGACCTCATTGGGGCGAAAACAGATGAACTATATGAAAGTTGTTTTTAAAGATATGGCAAAAAATTTGTTGAACGTCTTGTTTAAAAAATTAACATTTTCTAACTACTGAAAGTGAGAGAAGTCAAAAGAAAATTTAATATCGTCATGTTGGACTCAAGAACTGAAGTAGTTGGTTGGGATTCAATAGGCATAGCACAAGTGGAAGCAGAAATTGGGGAACCATCCCCTGCAACAGCAAATAAATTTCCACCTCTTCTGCAACCCACACCATTCTGCAAAGTCCCCTGGCATTTTCAGGGATTCTGGACACTGCATATGGGGACGGGGAGAAAAGCCCTGTTGCAGGACTGGAACTCTGCACACAGGGGTTAAGATGCCAAGGTTCCCCACCCAATAAAACATCAGAAGCGGAAACACTCCCAGAGAATCAGTGAGGCTAAACATGTTCTACTTGCACACAGAAAGGGGAATAAAACTGAACAGTACTGTGCCCTTCTACATCTTGCATTAAAAAAGTACTTTGAAATTTATAGTTATATACTTATCTGCATACACAATAAAATTTGCTCAGATTAAGACAAGAGCCCATTAGACATGCAAACTAGGCCTTGTCTACAATTCAAGATTTCTAAACCAGTCCAGCCACTCTTTTTATAGCTATTTTCAAATGCACAGTATACATCCCTTAAAACAAATTAAAATATCCCAAAGAGTTAACAATAAAAGCATAATAAAACGATAGATAGATGATAGATATAGATGATAGATAGATGCCTTACTGCTACTAAGAGATTCAAAACCACTTATTGTTTAGATCTCACAATTCACTACATAATTTAAGAAAAACGTACCACAGAATCATATGCAATGGAAATATCTAAGATTAGTTGCATTGGCTCTATAATCATTCCACATTTTTCTTAAAAGGCATGGGCTTGCAATCTCTTCAGATGACAGTGTTCATTTTAGGGATACAGATGCCCAGTTTAAAAGCTACAAATTGATACAACATAGATTTTTTTTAATAATAAAAAACCTTGAATAATAATCAGCAATTCTAGATCACCATTAATCCCAGTGTCTTGACATGCTCTCCCCAGAACTAGCTAATGCCTTTAACTGCTTTCAGTGCTGTGCCACCATGAATTTAATTTAAAAAATTAAAGTAGGGAAAGGAAGGAAGGAAGGAAAACTCCTAAGAGATGCCTCAGAGGCAGATAATTATGAAGTTAGGTTCTGAGAGGTCCCTAATGAGCAACAGGGAAATCAATAGGAAATCTCCACAAGGATTTGTATTAGCATGTGTGGTCCAGTAACACTGGCTCTATACTTCTCCAGAACATCTTTCAAAGTGAGTTATTTTATTGAAATTCCAATGGCGCATGAAACTAACCTATTTAAGAACAGTAGGAGCACTTTTTATGGTCACATGGTACCGGATGGATTAGGGCTCACTCGGGGATGCTTTTCGCTCAAGTGATCAGACGGCATTGATTTTACACTGAAATGTTAGTCAACAAATACAATGTCAGCGAGAGAGAAGCATATTTCTCTTGACTCCCAACAGAACAGAAGTAAGGCCCCAAATAAAAAAATGGCATTCTCTTGAAGCGTGCTTTTATGAAAGATGCCTTGCTTGCCCCGATTAGCGGCCTAGAGATGTTTCAAGTATGATATAACTAAACAAACATAACCACAGTTAAGTGTAGCTCCAGATCACCACAGCAGACCGTTGTATTTGCTCTGTTAAAGAGACTTGTGTTCGACAGGAGTCCACACGGCTTGACACCAGTCACTTTACTTTCTGGTATTTCCATGCTGCAGCAGATAAAACAGATACCAGCTTATAAACAGGTCAGAAGCCTATAGCTGCCCTTTCTCCTGGCAGATGTCCCAAGCCAGTGTGGTGTAGTGGTTAAGAGCGGTAGACTCATAATCTGGTGAACCGGGTTTACTTCCCCGCTCCTCCACATGCAGCTGCTGGGTGACCTTGGGCCAGTCACACTTCTCTGAAGTCTCTCAGCCTCACTCACCTCACAGAGTGTTTGTCGTGGGGGAGGAAGGGAAAGGAGAATGTTAGCCGCTTTGAGACTCCTTTGGGTAGTGATAAAGCGGGATATCAAATCCAAACTCTCTCTCTCTCCCAATTTTTCCCCCTTCAGCATTGCACTTTTACTATTTGCAAATCTGTGTCACGTTTGTGTGCCTTGGTCACCTACCAATTTGCTTTAACAAAAGCTAAAGGTGGCTATTTCACAAACCAGTCCCAAGGCTCCTCACTCCCAGGATACTGGACCAGATGCACAAAGGAAGGAGAACTGTGTGTGCAATTGCATAAATTTAGTTTTGAAAAGTGGGTTGCGTTAAAAAGGTAACGCTTTCAATTCAAGGAAAAGGAAATGCTTTTGTAGAGAAAACTACACCTATCCTTTGAAGGAGGAGAAACCTTTGTAGGAGAACTTAAAAGCTCCCACCACAGCCCGTGACAAGGAGGTACAAAACTGAAATGAAATTTGACTTGAATACTAGTCTGGACAGACTATTAAAAGATTGTTGTACAGTGTCATTCACCTGAAGATCTCAAGGGGAGTTATAACAGTTGAAACAGTGGAATAATTTTTAAAACAACACTAAAAAATGAGGACAACTAACAGCACTAAGCAGCTTATAAATACCTGAGTGTGAACCCAATGAGCAGGAGGGTGTGTGGTTTGCTTCACTGCTAGTTCCAAAACTCCCTCTTGCTGCAGCAGACCAGGACTTGAACATATTGAGAATCCACCAACTACAGCAACTCCAGGTATAAAGAAGTCTACCCTGTGAGAAAAAACAGATTCAAGAAAGAAAAGTCCTCTATTCAGTGTCTTCTAAAGCAAAATTCTTTTTTATCCTCCATTTAAAAGTTCCAGTTTGCTATCTCTTCAACTTTGTAATGTAGCTTTATTTATTAGGACAAGTTTTGAATGTGTCCTACACTTTATTTGTTTTCTGGTTCCAGTTCTTACAAAATGCCACATAATAATAATGACCAGAAGGGAGGGCCGCTGGAGCTGACGGTTTCATCAATGGAGGGAGGAGGCGAATGGTAGTTGGTCCCAGCCGAGCCAAACTAATGGACCTTGCAGTGTTACCTGCCGCTCAGGTGCAGCCAGATAGACTGGCTGATTGCTTCTGTATAATTGAAAAGGAACTTATTGATGTAGCACAGATTGTATTAACATCCCATCTTTTAGCCTTCTGGAGATCTCCCAAGGAGACAGGTGGGTACAGACCCAAGTGTTGTATGCATTTTACTCTACGTTCATTCAGCTATAGAAGTCTGCTTCCACATCATGATCAACCATTCCAGATGAGTTAAGTTCTAAAGGCGAATTTCTCACCAAGTTTCCAAAATCAACACTACTCAATTATTTTTCCAAACCAGCATCTAGGAGGAGCGGGGATCTTTGAATTTTTATTATTATTATTATTATTTTACATACAAGAGTTCACAGATTATGAAGTCTAGTTACCTTGAGGTCAAAAAAGACCCTTTATAAATGATACTTTCCAAGCTGCATTATAGCACCCTCTAGTGGCAAAATAATTCACCTGCTAAATGTTAACACTATATGTTTGAACAGTTTAATTTAGTACAAGTTGAGCAGGGTGTTTAACCTGTGACTGTATTTAGTGCCCTACTTGCTTGGGTTTTGTTCAAAAGCTAGTACTTCATTAAAAACGACAACCCCCATGCCCTCTGTGAGGACAAATACTCTTCCCAATTATCACTGGAATGCCTCAAAGCTGCTCTTGTGCAAATCTGCCCATTGACACTTTACCAATTCCGTAAAGGCAGGAGCTAGAGAGCTTATTTGCGCTAGCTAATTCACAATCTCATTTTAAGAAATCTCCTCCATGAGAGTGTGTATATGTGCATACTTTGGGCAACTATTATATAAAATAATATTTTTTAAAAGCCCTCTGAGGCCCTACTCGTGGAAGGTTGCACTTATGTGTGAGAGAGACCTTGCAACAATTAGTACCAGTAAAAATGAATAACCGACTGAGATGAAAGAAAATGCAGGAAAGGGAACCAGTACACCAACAAGCTAAAGCAACAAGAGAATGAAAGGTGTTTGTTTGCTGGTGTAACTAATGATGCAATACACATTTTGATGTGCCAATGTTAAGTTACAAAGAAAATAACTGCATGAATATACCTCAGCATTGTAAATTAACAAAGCCACCAAAATGATCTATAAAAGATTTAAGACCGGTTCTATTGTACAGAACCACAGTGGTGAAACAATGGCATGGTTCGCACATTACATTCAACCATAGTTTTAAACAAACCATGGTTTAATTTCAACTACCAGCCTGGTGGTAGAAACTGCTCAAATGCTCTTGCTGCACCGTAGATAAAACAAATCAGACTCTGGCTTGTCGTTGCCATGAAAAGCCAGGCTTGTTTCTCCCAAACAAACCATGAATCTGGGTTTAGACAGCACAACAAACCAGACTCTGGCTTGTTTTATGGGCAGCGCAGCAGGAGAGAAGGACCATCACAGTGAACATTCCTCACTCACATTAATCCATAGTTAACTTTAAATAGCCAAATCGGACCATTAAAGCAGCCTTGGGAGAACGAGAGCCTATTTAAAATATGACAACGACCAAACTGAGGTTGCTGAATACCACCTGCCCACCTAGATGCTCCAGAATCTTGCTTCAAGAGGCTCTTACCCTGTGCATCAAACCCTGTGTTTGCCTACGACAGTGATAAACAGAGGAAGCAAGACCCATTTAGTCTTATGAAGATACTGCAGTAGAAGTTGACTGTGAAACAGTATCAAGCTTAAGCGAATTCCCTAACAGTTAACCTGCTAGACTGTATCACAGAAGCTCTTCACTAATTACAGATACCAGCAAGAGCTTGTAACATATTCCACACAGAAAGCTATAGATATTGTATATAATTGCATGCACATAAATGATATTTATATGCATTTATTCATAATTAAACCTAACAAGTGCTATATAAAACAGGCTATCAACCCAAGATGAACAGAAACCTGATTAGGAGGGGAGGAAAGTGGTTCCTCATAATATATGCTGGAACGCCTCCCAAGGACCATTAAAAATCGCTTTCCTTTCAAATGTTTTCCCCCCACATGCATTTCATGATTGGTATCTGCTTTCCCTGCTCTACGCACAGCCTGTTGCACAGCCTTTAAAACAGAATCTATGTGCAGAAACGCATTTCTGCGTCTAGGGCAAATAGTTGCACGATTTTTCATGAAAGTCAACCACAAGGTTCCCCTTAACTTGAATGGAGTTGGGCTCCTCTCTTTATTTACATGAAGCTGTGTATTACCCAAGCTGGGATTTTGTAAAATCTTTCAGGGCACCCCAGAACCTCTACATTTTAAAGCTGGCAAATTGGCAAGGACTATGGGTACTTGCTGTGATCCGATCCTTATGTGCTTGGATACTTAAGGCTGCAATCGTGTGCATGCTTCTGGGAGTAAACGTCACTGACAACCATGGGACTTACGCATGCAGATGATTGCATGGTGAGAAAATCAGTATGAATGGAATTTCTCCCCGATGCCTGCAGAAAACCTGCAAGCAAGAGCCAAGCACAACCTCATTTGGTTTCCGGCGACTGGTATTCAGAGGCATTATTGCCTCTGACCCTGAAGGCTAAGCGAAGCCATTGATAGCATGATCCTCCGAGAATTTCTTTTAAAGCTCTGCAAGTTGGTGGGCCATCACTTCCTCCTGTGGGAGTGAGTTCCAGTGTTTAACTATGCACCGTGTGAAGAAGGGCTTTCTTTTACATGTCCTGAATCTTCCAATAATCAGCTTCGTTGGATGTTCATGAGTTCCAGTGTTATGAGAGCAAAAGGCACTCTAAGGGAGTGGGTTTTATCTAGAGATAAAAAACTCTATCCACTTTCTCTATGCCACCCATAGATAATCATATGAGGTGACGCAGGCGGCACTGTGGTCTAAACCACTGAGTCTCTTGGGCTTGCCGATCAGAAGGTCGGCGGTTCGAATCCCCGCCGATGGGGTGAGCTCCAGTTGCTCTGTCCCAGCTTCTGCCAACCTAGCAGTTCGAAAGCATGCCAGTGCAAGTAGATAAATAGGTACCGTTGTGGTGGAAAGGTAAACAGCATTTCCATGCGCTCTGGTTTCCCTCACGGTGTTCCGTTGTGCCAGAAGCAGTTTAGTCATGCTGGCCACATGACCTGAAAAGCTGTCTGCGGACAAACACCGGGTCCCTTGGCCAGAAAGCGAGATGAGCACAGCAACCCCATAGGCGCCTTTGACTGGACTTAACCGTCCAGGGGTCCTTTACCTTTTACTTAATCATATGAATATTTTATCGTGTCAACACTTACTTACCTTTTCTCTAAACTCAAAAGGCCCAGGCGCTGCAACCTTTCCTTGCTCCATCCTCTTGATCATTTGGGCTTATCTTTTCTGAACCTTTCCCAAGTCTACAATATCCTTTTTGAGGAGAGGTGACCAGAAATGCACACAGTATTCCAAAGGCGATTGCAGCATAGATTTGTATAATGGCAACTTAAGTTTGGATCAGGCTGCAGTCTTAATTTGGTGCCAAGGCTATTAGGAAGATGCCGCCCACCTACCCACCATGCCACAAGATAGCCCATCTTCCGGTTTTTCTTTGTGGATTATAAAATCCATGCAGGAAAGACTTGAAGAACAAAACCCCACACTGGGCAAAATATTCCTGCATTGCAGGGAGTTGGACTCACGTGGTCCCTTCCAACTCTGCAGTTCTATGATTCTATGAAACACCCACACTCATATTGCTTCTTTAATCTTTATGGCAGCCCTGTGTTTAATCATTCACCTGCTCGCCATAGGTGACAAGGAACGGCATGCAAGTGAGTAAGTGGGCTAGCAGAAGAGGGATGGAGTGCTTTGTGCCTCCTCTACACCCAGTATGGAAACCACGTGGGCTACCAGTGAAGGGAAGCTCTTCTTCCATAGAAATGCAGCAAGCATCATCTGTTAGCCCCCCAGGCAGACTAATAAACATGTTTCTGGGCCCGTAAACTTTGCAGGCTTATTTACAAAGCTGCTTAAGAAGGTAACAGTTGTTAAGTCAAACAGCATTACAGTTTTATAATAGGTAGGCTGGAAAGTTTAAAGCAAAGGAAGAATAGTATCTTTCACTATATATCTCCCTAGACTACTATTCAAGAGAGACTGAAGCATGCAACAATCTAAGAAATACTGCTATGCAGATTCTGGCAAGCTGCATCTGTGATGCTAGACATATCTTCGAAGTAGGCATATCTTGAGCAAAATACTAGCTCCTTGGAAGCGGCTATGTGACTTTTATATTATGCAAAGGAGTTGTGCATGTTTGCATTACGAAGAGAAACCCTGCCACTTCATTACAAAAGTAGGCCGATTAACCTTTTCTCTCGTGGCCTAGTTCTTAGTATCTCTCATTAGAACACAATCACACTTATGGGCTGCACTGGCAGAAAGTTAGCATGCCAAACAGAATTAGAATACTTTAAAAGGAAGATAATGAAAAGAGTAATTATAATTACAGAATCCAGTTTTCAGTATGATAATTACCAAAACATTTTTGAAGGGTAAATGTTTTTCCAAGAGCCAGCAAGCACAAATTTAGTATGCATCTGTGCACATGTGCAAAGGCTGCTGCAAATTGCTCCACAAACATGAATTATTGCAATCAACATCTTGTTTTCTTGTTCTAAATGTAAAAGGCTGCAAAATTAACACTGAACTAGTTGCTCATGCTATTAGCATCCTATCAGATAAAGTTCGATTCCTATGAAACCTGTTCACCAGATGGAGCAACAAAAATAAAGAAAAAAGGGGGCTGGGGGGGCAGGAACTCCCCAAGCTGACAAGCACAGAATCCAATTCAGACTATGAATGAATTGTCCAGAGAAAAAACTCACAGATCCTGAAAGCATGAACCAACAAATTCAAGTTACAACAAAGGAGATTTGGAATAAACATTCGGAAAAACTTTCTGACAGTAAGAGCTGTTCAGCAGTGGAACAGACTCCCACTATAGGTGGTGGATTCCTTGGAGGATTTTAAGCAGAGGTTGGATGGCCACCTGTCATGGGTGCTTTAGCCAAGATTCTTGCATTGCGGGAGGTTGGACTAGATGACCCTTGGATGCCTTCCAACTCTATGATTCTGAGGCATGAACAGGGCATTCCCTGTGAAACTGCTGACTTTCTCATTCTTTGAGCAGTGGCTTCCCACATGCTGTAATTCAACCTGCTTTTGGAAGTCTTCAAAAGAGGTTTCTTCTGCAACATGTGGTGATATGAACTAAAATCATTTGCAACACGCACAGAAAGCACTCTGTCGCCCAGGAGATTTATATGTGGAGTGTGCTTTTGGAATTCTTAAGATACAGCTCTCTCAGGGAAAAAATGTAGCACAAAGCGACAAATTGGGGCGATGCAAAAAGAGTTATAATTGAGGTTTATTCTATTTGATGAGCAGGGCCATGTTTTCCATGGAGATAAAATTTGGACAAATTCCCAAACCACTTTTACCAGCTGTTTCATAGAAAGCTGAGAAGAGGAAAAGCCCATGTTTCTGTGAATACCACAGAAGCTGATTGCTTGGATCAATTTGCAAAAATGTCTCAAAAAATTAGGCTTGCCCTCGAAAGTTTCCCCTCTTGTTTAATAAATCCAGAAGAAGGAACTTTACCATTGTCCTGCTTTAAAAGTAAATTCTTTATCTGTGACTGCCAGACGGAGACGTTTAACTGTTTCAGATTCGCTGGTGATTCCACAAACTTTTGCTTTGGAAATGATCTAAAAGACAAAAATCACTGTTACCAATACCACCACTACTGTTTCAAGAAAGCATCTCAACATTTTCAATAGTGAGAATATCCCACGTGCTGAAACCTCCTTCCAGTCATCCGTCACCAATACTGAAATGAGACAACTAGGAGTCTCAATCCTATCCCCCGTTCTACAATGACTCAAACATCTACAGAACAACCCTCATCATGCTAATGCAGAAGTAAGTCTCACTATGTACAGTGGGGCTTATTTCCCAGGAAGCGTTTAGGATTGTAGCCTTGCAATTCTTTTATTCCCAAGGATTAGGAATTTCATTCTGATGACTTTCTCTCGCTAAATCCCATAAACATGGGGGGAGGGCGGGGCTCTATGAATTTAAGATCTCTGCATCACTGTGTTCTTCTATGGATAGGAAACCGAGTTTGTTGATGGTCTAATTGGGAACAGTAGTGGGAATTTATTTTAAGTTTATTTATTATAATAATAATAATTTATTATTTATACCCCACCCATCTGGCTGGGTTTCCCCAGCCACTCTGGGTGGCTCCCAACAGAATATTAAAAACATGATAAAACATCAAAGATTAAAAACTTCCCTAAACAGGACTGCCTTCAGATGTCTTCCAAATGTCAGATAGTTGTTTACTTCCTTGATACCTGATGGGAGGGTGTTCCACAGGGCAGGTGCCATTACCGAGAAGGCCCTCTGCCTTCCTCCAATAAGTTCTGGGCAGTTCCCCCCTCTCCCATTTTAACTTCATAGCAACACAATGAAGTAGCTTAGGCTGAGAAATGTTAAATATCATGTAACATCCAACTATTGGGCTTTGCACCACTGCTGCTCCTGACTGTGCCACTTAAACAAACCAGAGTCTGGCTTCTTGTACTGTAATGTCTGAGCCCAGGCTATTGCACCAAGCACAAGCCCTGACAAGCCTAGGTTTGCTTGACTCCACCTTGTTTCTTCCCCCATGTGACACAGTCAGGAGAAGGAGTGCAGCAAGGCACTTGTGTTCATTAAACCATACTTTAAATTTAAACTATGGTTTAAAATTGTGTGCAAACTGGGCCAGTGACTGATCCAAGGTCAGCCAGCAAGCTTCATGGCTGAATGGGGCTTTAAATCCAAGTTTTAGTTGAACACTAACCACTATACCATGGGGCTCTCCAAAGGCCTCAGTCTACATCATTCCTTAACTCTGCTGCGTTTTCCTGACTTTTACAGCCTGCACACTCTAAACTACTATTTGGAATTATTGTGTTCACTACAGATACTTAATATTCTGAAAAGCCAGGTTCTTCAGATGACTTGTGCAGGTCCAAAAGTACAGAGATGTAAAAAACTAAACAAAACCACCAACACCATAATCTCATCAAATTCCAGCTATGACTCTGTCATTTCCCATCCAGCAGGATTGGCGTCTAACAAATGAAATGTAACCAAGCTACATTTTAATTTGAAACACATGGCAGGAAATGAATTTCTCCCTAAAAAAATATTTGAACATGTCTACTGTCCAGTAAAACAACAGGACACTTGCCAGTTAAAAGCTAACACACTTTTTTCTTTATAACTTTAATAGACAATGTCAAACAACAGCAACGAAAGAACAGTCACGCTAGTTAAATCATTTACGGCTTTCATGCTAGCCCCAGTCAAGCCCCAGGGTAGGAAATGACTAGCCTTACCCTGTTCACATTAACCTGTGACCTAATCTGCGGACAAAAATATCATAGCCATGACTACATGACTAGATCCTGCATGCAAAGTTGTTATGGGAAACAGGTTTGAGCTAGAGCTAAGAAGCAGAATAGGACTGTCCCTCATTTCCCTTCATACTCCTCCAGCACAGTCATGAGGAGTCTGGGAGTTTTTGCTTCCGTTTTTCCTTAACCGCAGCTTGTTGTTTTGTCTGACCTGACAAACTGTGTTAATGTTGACTACTGCTTGTTAGAAACAAGCCATCTTGAAGCCGTGTAATCACAAAAAGATGATAAACGAAACAGAATCACAGAGAGGAGGAGAATAATAATAATAATAATAATTTATTTATACCCCGCCCATCTGGCTGAGTCTCTCCAGCCACTCCCAATCAAGTGTTAAAAACAATACAGCATTAAATATTTAAAACTTCCCTAAACAGAAGGGCCAAGTCTCCACCAAACTCATCCAAGTTCTTTGGCACATGGTAGATTTCAGGCTGTATGATACCAACCTCCTGTCGAATGTCATGTGCTGTTCTCTCCAGATGATCTGGCTTTCTTTTTGATTTCATGTTGCTTTGAATGAAAGACAAATTAAGACCGTCATTACCCAATTTTATTGTATAGCTTAAATAAAAAAGCTCATTGAAGACCTGTTTAAAGTTAGGATTCCGTTGTCGCTAGTCACTAAGAACAAAACTCTAAGGCCAAGAACAGAACTGAGCTGCCAGAAGAGACAAAGTCTGTCAAATTCAGCACTGTTTCCAACAGTAACCATCATTATGCCTTTGAAAGTCATATATAGGCAATGGGCATTTTGTGCCTAGGGTCTAAAATTCAGAGGTATAGAATGTCTGAATATTGAGCTTCCATTTAATTATCACGGTTCATAGACTTATCATCCATAAGATTTTCTAATCTTCAACGTCTGTATGAAGATAATAGGAGAGTTTATCCAGGGATTTGTTTCCAGGTACTTAATGAGTATCTGGAAACAATAATGGGATGACTGAGGACCAATAAACTGACAAGACGGAGGAGGTACTACTGTTGGTGGGCAGCTTCTGAATCTAGGAGGTGGTTGGACAAACTGTTATGGGGTGCCTGAAGCACGAGTGCATACTCCGAGATCCATCTTTGAAGTTCCAAATACACTTTTTTGTGCTGCAGATGATTCAGCAGCTACAGCCATTCCTGGACCTTGTTATGGTGATCCACGCCCTGATAACCTCAAGCCTGGATTACAGCAATGTGCTCTACACATGGCTGCCTTTGAAAATGGCTTGGAAATGGCAACTGGTGTCCAAGGCTGCCAACCGATTACTCAGCAGCATGCCATTTCAGAGTCACCGTAACACCTATTCTCCACAATCTGCTCTGCCTGCCTGTTCATTTTTAAGCCCGTTTTGTTTTTTAAAGCCCTAAATGACCCAAATATTCATCTCCTGCCATGTGCCAGCCCAGCCACTGAGATCTCTGGAGGAAAACCCTCCTGGGGTGCCACTGCCAGCTGAGCCCCAAGGGGTGGCAACTCAGTTGAGGGCCTTCTTGGCTGCAGCATCCTCTGTGAAACACCAAGTCTCTGGAGGGCCATCAGTGATAATATTTACTCCAGTTTCGCTGGGTGTTAAAAATGTATCCCTTCAAGCTTTCTCGAAGTTATCACCAATTAGGTTCTGGAAAAATGGACTTGTAGAAGACTCTATGGGATTGTTTCCCATATGCTGCTGTTTTAAGGGTGAATATGTTTTTTTGGTTTAATTTGCTCTGCTATGCTATGTAAATGACAATGTGATTTGCGAACCCCTCAGGGCTTTTTGAAATTAAAAGTGACATATAAATTTAAAGAAATGTAACAAATGTATTATGGGGATATTTCCATTTCTCTCAACATGTATTTTAGTATTTAGAGGACACAAACATCTTACCCATTTACTGTGCAATAACATAGCGCCGCATGTTTCAGATGTAAGATAGAAGAACAAATGGGAAGAACTCCAGCAGTACTTCTCAGCAACGGAGGAATAGCAAAAACAGCAGCACAGACCATAGCGTTCTCTAGTCTTATAAGCACCTGCAATTTAAAAAAAAACAGCACAGTTAACAATTGTAGTTTTCTTTAAGTTTTTTGGAAAGCTTCATTTTTCAGTTTCCTAAAATACTTGTTCAATTAGCAAGTATTGACAATTGTGTCAAACAGCAGACCTGCCCAATTCTAAGGAGAAAAAAATAACATCTTTTCCAAATATTTAAAAGAGGAGTTACCTATCACAAAAAGTATGTTGCTGGCTTGGTGATTTAAGTGAAATGAGCTCATTCCTGGACAAGTGCTGACATCACAGAAACTTTCCATGAAACAGGCACTCACATCATAAACACATCTCTCTCTCAGACTAAAGCTGCTTCAGTCAAAGACACCTAACCAGAAGACAAGATTCTTCTCATTACTATATGTGTCTCTCCAAGTTAACAAATGCCCTTTAGGGAATGTGTTGATGTACTACAAGCCAGTGTGTGTGTGTGTGTGTGTGTGTGTGTGTGCGCGCGCAATGGAACACAAGAACTGGGAGAGGACAGGCCAGGGAGTAAGACCACTAAATATTCTTGAACACAGAGGCAAACCCAATTAAATGCTGGCAACCACTGCTTCATGTCACCCTTTCTGAGGAGATGGAGGCTCCTGAATGGGAACTATCCTTTTATTTACATGTTTTTTTAAAATCATTAAGCCGAAAATTTTAGGCTAACATAACTTTAAGTGCACCCTTCACTGCAACCCCATCTTTCTCTTCATCTCTGCCACAACCCCCAGAGGGCTGTGAAATTGGGGGGGGGGGGCGGGTAAATGCATTATCTGGGCTCCAGGTTCTCACAACTGGTACAAAGAGTTATTTTAGGAAGCATCATATAGCTCGGATTTGGGTTCTCGGCACAAAGATTTCACACATGAAAATGCATATCTAGCATGTATGCTTTCATCATAAAACACTGAGCGATGCATGCTAAATCCAGTGTGTTTTCAGAGCCACCACCAGAGCAGATGAGGCTAATTCAATAGAGAAGCACACAAGAACTACCACATGGAGATGAATCAAGGCCAGTATTCCACCTCTTACTAAAACAAAATCCAAGTCCTTGAGGATTCATAGTACAGGTACTAACGGAGTACTCAATTCTTCTTTTTCATTTTTAAAGATTATAAATCATTATTACTATTACTATATATTTCTACGCCACCCATCTGGCTGGGCATCCCCAGCCACTCTGGGCGGCTTCCAGCAAAATACAAAAAATAATAAAATGTCAAACATTAAAAACTTCCCTAAACAGGTCTGGCTTCAGATGCCTTCTAAAAGTTGTGTAGTTCTTTATCTCCTTGACATCTGATGGGAGGGTGTTCCACAGGGAGAGTGCTACCGCCAAGAAGGCCCTCTGCCTGGTTCCCGGTAACTTTACTTCCCGCTGTGAGGGAACCTCCAGAAAACCCTTGGAAGTTGACCTCAGTGTCCAGACTGAATGATAGGGGTGGAGATGCTCCTTCAGGTGTCCTGAGCCAAGGCCGTTTAGGGATTTAAAGGTCAGTACCAACACTTTGAATTGTGCCAGTGAAGATCCTTTAAAGATTTGTTTAAAAGTCATTATGATTTCTGCCTTGCAAATTATCTGGGGAAGGGCATTCAGGAGTGCTATCACCAAGAAGGCCCACTTCTGGGTTGTCACCAGATGACAATCTGCTGGCCATGTAATAACCAAGGGTCTTCTCAGAAGCTACTCCAAGAAAATTAATAAGTGCACACACAATGTAATAAATGTATGAACTAGGAAATAGTCAAAATAAAAAATTCCTTCCAGCTCATACCAAGAACTAACTTAGTTGGTCTTTAAGGTGCTACTGGAAGGAATTTTTTATTTTGACTATGGCAGACCAACACGGCTACCTATCTGTAATAGGAAATAGTCCTAGCTCTTAAGTAGGTTGTGTACTGTCTAACTTGTATTATGCTAAAAAAACAAAGCTATAGCTTCTTTTATGGTGTTTTTGGCACAGCCTTCCCCAAAACGAGCCCTCAGATGTTAAGGACTCAATCCTCTTCACTTTTAGAAAAGTTCCACTAAGTTCAATAGAACTTAGTGCAAAGCCAACATGCTTAAGATCACAACATTTGTATAGTGTTTCAACTCACAGCTTTATAACACAGACACAACTACTGCATTTAATATTCCACTCTTTTTGTTGTCTATTTTTAAGTGTGTTACGTGCACAGCAATAGTTTGTATAGGCCTTTACAGCTGCAACATGCTGTACAACACCTTTTGTGTCTACTAGTGACATCTGCTGGTGGCTAACCTCTCTGACTTTAAGAAGCAATACCCCCAAAAAATCCCAAATGTTTCTTTCCATGACATTAAGGAGGTAGTTTAGAACAACCACTTCAAGAACCAATATGAGGTTTCTCTTCTGTATGATTTAGCTCCATCCCTGTGAACTTTGATATACACATGTATTAATCTCATTATGTCATTGGGAATAGCTTAGTGGTTGACTCCTTGACTCCTTAAAGTCATCAAATCTCCAGAGCTCTCTTATAATGTCAACACATTTGGCTCATAAAACAAACAAACCTGTTCAGTTCTCCCCCACATTTTCCTCTCTCTATCTGTCCCATGAATGCTGGCAGCTTTCACAACACTTTGTTACAGATATATTCAAACACAGGTGGGGATGTATATACATTTTTCACCATTTCTGGGCACATGTGGATGCTAAATTAAATAAGCAGGGACAAAAGATACTGGCTCCGCAAGTTAGCTAAAATCATTACAATCTTGCTATACATTTGCAAGAATGATAGGTAGATCGTATAAAACAACAGTATTCATTTTCTAAGATAAACGCTGAACAGAATCCTGTTCTTCTGCCTGGATTTTATGATATGTGAAACTAGTTTCAACTAATATGTAATTCAGGTAGCAGTTCCATATACATTTTCTTGAGAGGATTGCTCAGTTGGTTAGAGTATGGTGCTGATAACACCAAGGTTACAGGTTCGATCCCCAAGGAACAACTGCATATCCCTGCATTGTAGGGGGTTGGACTAGATAATCATCAGGGTCCCTTTCAACTCCATGATTTTACAATTCTAAATTCCACGACTTACTTCTATGTAGACATGTATAGGATTGCACTGTCAAAGAATAATCCAACATCTGTGCTTAGGCTCAATACTGATGTAATGGTGTTAATCTCAAAATCATGACTGCAACAATGGAGTTGATTGGGATCCATATATTTCTTGCCTCACCACCCTCCTTTAATCTCATGCATAAATCTTCCTTTCCTTGGTGCAACATTACAACTATACCAACTGTGGTCTGAGCATGGTTATCTTGAACAGTGATGCATCATGGAATCTGAAAAAGGAAGAGGGGGGCAAACCCATGCAAAAGGAGGGATAAGATACTCATGATTCCAATACATGCTAAAAATCTCCTAACCATAGATAGCATATTGTGAGCATTATATCTGTCCTGGGCATCAGAGAAAGCAAATGAACAATGTACTATGGACGCATACATAGAAAAATATTTGTTTCACTTGTGGGAACGTTGTGTACATATTGCTCAACACTAAGTATCTTTACTCAGGATAGACCCCACTGATTTCAATGGAGGTTACTCATAAAGAAATTTCTACAGGATTGCAGGCTGAAAGTAACACATCTCAATGACTGTGTTTTGGTTGCAGACAGCCATCTTTTGTACTATTTTTCAGTTTTGCAAAGCCCTACTTGTTTGCATCAAAATGTGACAAGATGCAAGAGAGGGTTTGCCAAATGAAGTCACTTGAGAGGTTCTATTTTAAATAATGGGAAACAAATATATTGGAAAATAAACCTGCCAGATGTCAAGTTAAGATATGATCAGAGCCTAAACATTTTCCAGAGACAGTCAGAACCTTTCTGGTACAGCTGCATTTGAGAACTACAACTGACTAGGTGAGTTGTGTTTATTTTTTTAAAATAATAATGTTCTGATTCTATGTTGGGTGTGCTCAGTTACTTTAGTTTTCAGGCTACAACTTTCCACAAAGCTATTTTGCAGCCCAATCCTATGTATGTCTACTCAGAAGTACATCCCTGAGTTTATACACACACGAGTGTTTGTGTGTGTGTGTGTGTGTGTGAGAGAGAGAGAGAGAGAGAGAGAGAGAATGACTGCAGCCTTAACACCAAACTTTGAACTGAACAGATGCATCTTATCTGAAATGATACCACAGCACTCATGTATCTCTTATGTTTGGACTAATTTTGACACCTCAAATGGCTCATTAACAACTATGACTGACAAGACACTGAAAATGATCTGCCATCAGGCTGAAATGTAGGCAAGAACTACTTAAACTTAACCAACCTGCAGTTCCAACTTTAAGTTTACAGCCCACCTGGAGGACAAATCACTCTTACTAAGGGAGATAAAAGAGGCTCTTCGTCCAATACTGACTCACCCCTCAAAGTTTTCCTGAAGGCAAACACAATAAAAGCTATTCACAATCCCATACTTTACAAACACAAAGTGCTTTTTGAAAATGGAGTGGGGTATGTGAAAAACCCAGCAGTAACCACAAAGAGTGCCAATAAATACCAGCTTTGGCAGGAGTGGCCAGAAGCGGGGCACCAATTGCCTTCAGGATCTGATTGGCTACTGAGGCAAGAAGAATGATGGACTAGATGGGAGAGCCAGTATGGAGCACTTAGAACAGGGGTCTGCAACCTTTAAGACAAAAAGAGCCACTTGGACCCGTTTCCGAAGAGAAAAAAAAACCTGGGAGCCGCAAAACTCGTCATTATAAAAATAACTTTTTGTCACTTTTTTATTATTTCTTTGTTTGACCCCTCAGAATTACTCCTCCTCATAGAAATAAACATTAAATTAACAAGTTACCTTTTTTGTGTGTGTGTTCTTCACTCCCCTTCAAAACAGTGACCAGCGTACATGCCCCTTACAATGTAGCGGGCGACGTCGGGACGGTGCGTGACTAACGCACGCACCGCCCCCATGCGGCGTCACAGCCAGTACAGCGCCCGCCACAGTGGGGAGTGTCAGGGCGCACAATGCGCCTCCTCCCCTCGCTAGTATCCACCCCGGAGCCGCGGCAAAGGTGTAAAAGAGCCACATGCGGCTCCGGAGCCACGGGTTGCAGACCCATGACTTAGAACCAGGTTCAAATCCCCACTCAGCTATCCCCTTCATAAACTATCTTTCTGCCTAGCCAACCTCACAGGGTTGTTGTGAGGATAAACTGGGGATGGGAGGAAAAGGATAAAAAAACCATGTAAACAAACAAACAAACAAACGATTGACCTACAGATTGACACAGCAGGGTTCTTCTTGTGTCAGTGTGGGGGAGAAGGGGGAAAGGAAAGCTTTGTCTGAAAGAGCCAGTGGCAGTGTAGTGGTTAATGCCTGTCCGGGACCTGGGAGGGACCAGGATCCAAATTCTAATAACAATAATTTATTACTTATACTGTACTCAGTGCTTTTTTTCAGGGGGGTACTCAAGGTTACGCAGTACCGGCACCTCTCTTTGTTGTTGTTAAAAAGTGTGGCACTTACTGTAACAACTTCATGGTGAGTACTGGCACCGACAGTCATATCTTGGAAGTCGAACAGAATCCATTCCAGAAGTCTGTTTGACTTCCAAAACGTCTGGAAACCAATGTGTGGCTCCTGCAGCCAATAGGAAGCCACTGAAGCCCTGTCGGACGTTCGGCTTCCAAAAATAGTTCACAAACCAGAACAGTCACTTCCGTGTTTGCGGCGTTCAGGAGCCAAAACGTTTTAGAATGTTCGCAAACCAAGGTATGACTGTATTTTCCTAGGGGAGAAAAGCATTGCTTATACTCCACCCAGACAACTGGGTTGCTGCAAACCTTCTGGGCAGCTTCCAACATAATATAAAAACACAGCGAGACAACAAACTTAAAAAAGCTTCCCGATACAGGGCTGCCTTCAGATGTCTTCCATTGTCCCTCCAGGCAAACAGAAAATTTATTATTATTTATACCCCCGCCCATCTGACTGGGTTTCCCCAGCCATTCTGGGCGGCTTCCCAAACATATGAAAACACAATAAAACAACAAACATTAAAAACTTCCCAATACAGGGCTGCCTTCGGATGTCTTCTAAAAGTTCTGTAGTTGTTTATCTCCTTGACATCTGCTGGGAGGGCGTTCCACAGGGCGGGCGCCACTACCGAGAAGGCCCTCTGCCTGGGCCCCTGTCACTTCCTGCAGTAAGAGAAACTGCCAGAAGCTGGACCTCAGTGTCTGGGCTGGACGATGGGGGTGGAGACGCTCCTTCAGGTATACACTCTTCATGGGCTACCAAGCTTCCCGGGTGACCTTGGGCCAACAATTCACTCGCTCGCTCTGTCCTACCTCACGGGGTTGTTGGGGGTGTGATTATGAAGCGGGGAGACTCACGTACGCCACCTCGAGCTCCTCGAGTTAAAAAAATGGTGGGATATAAATGCGATATAATAAATAAACACATCCTAAGTAAAACCCAGTGAAAGTGAAGCACAGCTGTCAACTTTTCCCTTTTCTTGCGAGGAATCCTATTCGGAATAAGGGAATTTCCCTTTAAAAAGGTGACAAGTTGACAGCTATGCCCTGAAGGGGCTTCGCTCCGGCGTGACAGGGCGCGGGTTGCCACCGCCTCATTACTCCCGCGGGTCCCTTTTCAGACTCACCCGCCTCTCGCGGGGTCCAAAAGGGCGAAGGGAGGCGACTTACTCCCCCCGCAGACTCCTCAGGACGCGTCGCCCGGCCTAGCGAAGGCCTCAGCCTAACAGGCCCAGTCACGAGCAACCGGCACCCGCACCGCCACTTCCTCTCCGGCACAACAACGGCATCTTGCGAAGAGGGGGCGGGAGGCCAAAGTCCGCCGCTATGATTTAGGCACTTCCGGCCCAGTATCGGAACTCGCTTTCCCGCTCTTATGAAAGCGTAGAAGGGCTTCACCATAGAGACTCAGAGGGGCAGAGCGACGTCACTCCGCTCTCGAAGGCGGAAACAGTAACCGGGTGCTTCGAACTCACGTGCAGCGGATATAGGGTTCTTCCTTGTCTTCCGTCCGTGTGTTGCTCTAGGGTGCACTCGATCCACGATTGGTTTCCAAGACATCGCGAGATTGACTTCGTTCGCTTTTTTCTTCTTCCTGACAGCCGATTGGTGCAGCGAGCCTGTGTGGCGTCAACCCGGGACAAAGATGGCGGCGTGTAGTTTTCCAGCGGCACCCTGTCGGCGTTAGTAGAAAGCTGCTCATCGGGGAGGCGATAGATCCGGTCTGGGGCATGTCTGTTTTCCACGACGAAGTGGAGATCGAGGACTTCGAGTTCGATGAGGAGACGGAGACCTACAGCTACCCGTGTCCCTGCGGGGACCGGTTCCTCATCACGCGGGTAAGCGGAGTGGGGTGCGCACGCGTGTATTCTGAATTCAGAAGTACCTCCATACATAGGGAGAATTCAGAAGTACCTTCACACATAGGGAGAAGGTTTGGATCTGGCGTTATTGACGGGGCTGTTTCCTCTGAGAGTGTACAGGGAACAGAGAGTGTACAGGGTACAGGAACCCAGGCAGAGGGCCTTCTCGGTAGTGGCACCCGCCCTGTGGAACGCCCTCCCACCAGATGTCAAAGAGAACAACTACCAGACTTTTAGAAGACATCTGAAGGCAGCCATGTTTAGGGAAGCTTTAAATGTTTGATGCATTACTGTACAGTATTTTAATATTTTGTTGGAAGCTGCCCAGAGTGGCTGGGGAAGCCCAGCCAGGTGGGCGGGGTATAAATAATAATAATTATTATTACTCCTAGTTCTACCCTTCATTTTCTTCTATATGGCTCTCTACTCTGCCTCTTGGATCTTACTAGCCTTTGCCAAGAAGGTTGAATTGTGCTGATACTCATTATCACAAACAAGGAAGTGCTCGTCTCCTTCAAGAATGACTGGTTACTGCTTTGCCCTGTCCAGGTGATGATAGACTCTTGTGTGTCATTGCAGGAGGATCTGGAGAATGGTGAAGATGTAGCCACCTGTCCAAGCTGCTCACTCATAGTAAAAGTCATCTACGATAAGGTGAGAAGTCGGCTGGGGCACCTGAGGTGCTTGTCCTCATAAATATGTCCTCGTAAATGTGTACATAAGAAGCTGCCTTATCCTGAGCCAAACTGTTCTAGACTGCTGTTCTCATTTAAGTCCTGTTGATTTCAGTGGGAACTAAGTGTAATTAAGTTGGTCTGGAGCTAAAAGGGTTGCCATATTTCAAAAAATAAAAACCAGGACACCCTGAAAGTTGTTGAACTTTTTAAAGGAAGACCCAAAGTGGTTCGGCTTATTTTTTTAACAAAAACGCCAAAAAATGTTATTTCCACCCCGCTCCCAATTGACTTGCCATGATCCAGGAAAAAGCAGTACCTAGAAATCCCCCCCCCCACGTCAATTCTGCCTTTGAAATCACGAATGTATGGAAGCGCTAGGACCCATACACCTGATGACATCTGATTGTGTTCACCAGCCATCAGAACTGATTTAACACTTGAGTCTGCAGGGCTTTCCCTTCCTTTCCTCGTCTCGGCAGTTTCCCATGCACACCCAAAATCTAACGGGTTGGGAGATCAGATTTTGCGGGAGGGGGACTACAGTGGGAAGTAGAAGAAGAGGAAGTCTAATTGCATGAGACTCGTGTGACACTTGTTATCACCCATTATTTTCAGTTTTCACCTTCTGAGACATCCATGCACTTGGCGAAATAATTTGCTTGCAAAATATAATTGTAATCATTTTGCGGGCCACAAATTCAGCATGAATTTTAGGCAAGGGTGGCAGTGACTACTGAGAAAACGTATGACATCTATTTTTTAATATCTATTTTAGGAACAATTTATGTGTGGCGAAGAAGTCTCTGCACCACCAGCAAACAAAGAACTGGTTAAATGCTGATGATCGCTTGATGAACTTTGCTGTTCCTGGAAAATTTGGGCAGAAAGATGCAAGCACGCCTGTTCTGAAGAGACTCTGCATATAGCAAATTGCTCTTTCTCATCAGCTTCATCAGTAGTTTGAGAAAAAGAACTGATGTGTCAAAAAAAATCATGTATTTGTGTGCATAAGTTCTTAATATATTTAAATACATGGAATATTCTTCCACATGTGAGATTGAAAAGGGTGACAGTCCACAATACACGAAAGTGTTAAAAGTGCTTGTTGCACTTCTCGGACAATGGATTCTTCTATGTAATATACAGAACGAGCTGCTAGATCCTATAATATGAGCAAGAAGACTATGCTGTGTTTTTTTTAAGAGGGGGGTTCTGTAATAGAGGCTAAATTTGTTAAAGTCAAGCTTATACCAGTTGTCTTGATGATCTTTTGTTTTCTGCAAAGCTGCATCATGCTAAACTCTCTTGTCTTGCCAAACTGAATAGCTTACAGTGACGTTTTTGTTTTTCTTGGTGGGTTGCTGTAACACCAGACCTGGTATTTCCAAATATGGAGCCCAATCTTTCTGTACAGCGGGTATTGGAAACCTGTGGCTCTTTATGTGTTGCTGAACTACAACTCTCGTCACTTTTGGCCATTGGTCACACTTGCTAGGGCTGATGGGAATTGTAATCCATCAACGTCGGGAGGGCCACAGACTCCCCGTACCTGTTTTCAGTTGGCTTGACTTAATTCTGTTTAAACTTATGTAAACTATTAGTTCTTATATATGCCACATCAGCTAGTCTCCCTAGAGAGAGATCCAGTTACTGCTACCTTCTTATATTTGTATCTGTAATCATCATCACTGCCTTACTTACTTGGTTGTGAGTGGACTTTTCAGTTGGGCTTGCAGTTTCAGGATGTGAGATTTTGGTGACACTTTCCATGTATTTATTACATTGATTCTGAGTTGGAAAATATCTACCCTGATGACTTCAATATGTTTTTCCTGAATTCCTGTAAGTGCACCTAAATATCAGGTTTTAAATGATTAGATGTCCTGTCCACACAACTGTAAATCCTTCAGGCTTACAATTTAATATTTAAATTCCTAATCTTGGAGCTGTGGACAGGCACACACTGATTTTATTTTTACTGTTTTCCACTAATAATCCAGTAGCGGAGTTACAAGAATCTTTAGAATCAAGCAATATATTTAACTTGCAACCACACAGAATGACATTGTGCATTTGTGCAATCAAATATGTTTCTTTGCTGTTAATTCCATTTGTTAACAGCAGTTGCTTTTGGTGGCCAATAGGTGGCACTGAAAGTTTGTAGACTGATATATTTTTAAAGTACCAATATGTCTGAAAAGTAAAAAAATATTTATTCTGCATTTTAAATGAACTTTAACTTGCTATTCTTCAGTTGTTTTAATATTTCTGCTTTAAAGTGATGGATTTGTGTAGAAAATGAGGTTTTACAAAACATTATACTTTCTGCTTCAGCTATAAAATTAAGGATCTTGTCCATCAGAGTAGCTTTTGCACCATTTGACCCTTGAATATCACAGTGGCAGAACTACTGAGTACCGACTTTGATTTTCTGATTGCTTTGTTGGCAGTAAAAAGTGAGGCAAGCTTGGGAATCTCATCTAATACACTATGGTTATTTAAAAATTCACTTTAATATTGAAATACATAGGAGTTGTTCTGTTTTGTGAAACCCATGCTAGACTAGAATGGCCTTTGTTTTTGTCCCCCCCCCCATTTCATTTGGTTTAATTCCGACAAATCATTTAAACCATATAAACATATATCAACTAGCTCCACAGCCTCTTTTACGCATTGCACAAAGCAGGCATTGCTTATGAAAGGTTCATGGCAGCAACCAAAGGTTTCATCCCTGATGGTGTCACAACACTGATGCCCTTCAGAAACATAAAAGGTATGATGCCTGCTTGACCTTAGAAATAACCTCCTCCTACTGATTGCCTCCTGATGTTTTGGACTGTTAACTTCCAGCAACTGCAGCCCCAGTATGACTGTGCTGGATGGAGCTGATGGAAGTTTGTATAGAATGGCCTTTGTTTATCTGGTTTGCAGATATACCCATGAGACCCAAAGTGTGGTGATCCCTGCATTAGACCTAGTCTTGCCCTCTGCAGCAGCAGAGAACTAGACTCTCCACTCTTTCATGTGTCAGCTCTTGAGGTATTTGAAGAACGCTGTTTTGTCCTCCTTCGTCTTTTCCTTATGGTTTCCACACAGAAGTTGCTTGAAAAGCCTCAGTCAGCAGCTTGGAGGCAGCACAACCTTATGTTTAAATGAAAAGTGCCTGTGGCACTGTCTACAAGTGAAACTCCCCAGAGCACCTCTGCACATAGATGCTGCCGTATGGAGGTTTGTTTGCATTGGTTTCCTTGTGGATGCCATAATGTGTGAGCTGTCATTTGTGGGACCAGGCTTTCCCCACCATAGATGCGTAGTTAGACTGACCAGATAAATTTTGGCCTGCTCTGCAAAAGCATAGAAGCCTGCCCGGAAAAGTGGATTTTTCACTTTGATTGCTCTCACTTCCCAAGCTGACGAGCAAATTCTCTCTGAATCTCCACAGGGTTCTTAATCTAAGAAGTTCCAAAGCTAAAGACTGCAATAGCGCAGACTTCAGACGTTGGTACATTTTTGAGAAAACATTTTAGAAGTCGGTGAAATACATTGATATATTCAGTGATCTGAACCAGTTCAGTTCTGTCAGTATGCTACCAAAATTAAAAGTTCTTCTCCGAGGAGGATTTGTCAGCCTGCCAAGTTAAGCCAAACTTTGTTCAGCAGTTCTCTTTGCCACACAGATCGTGAAAGACCACCCAAATGTAGAATTTCCACTCAGGAGAGTCGAGTTTTACTTGCTCACTGTTTTTTTCTTTAAAAAGGAAAAGTAGTCGTGCTGTGTCCTTGGTTCTTTTCCATACCAAACAAAGCAGGAGCGTATTTTGTCATTTTGGTTTCGCCCCTCCCTTTCACTGGCTCGAGACAGCTTTGTCGTCATCACCTGCAAAAATAGGGCTTTACTTTTGATAAATTAACCAAAGACGATATGCAATCCATGATGTGAACAGTACAAGCATTCTGCAGGCTCCCTTGAACTCCCATTATGGAGTAAGTGGGGACATATTTGCCACACACAACAATATATGCTTAAATCTGAAATAACGCATTTGAATTAATTTAGATTTACATCTGCTTAAAAGCTTTTCCAGACATTTGGCTTTGGTGTTTGACATTGACCTGGCAAAGCTATGACCACAATCTTCCCACATCTAAGTATTTGGACATGATTTCTCCCACTGTGTTCCTTGGGCTCAGTGGCAAACAAAGACTAACATGAGAAAATTCGCTTGGGGCAAATTTTCAGGTGGTCTGTTCCATTCCTTATAGAAGCTGGGCTTTGAGTGTGAGGCCCCCACCCTTTGGAATGTCTTCCAGTAAAACATTACATAAGCACTGTCTCTATTTAGTCTTTCAGCATCTGCTGAAGATCTTCCTCTTTCAACAAGCCTTTGTCCTGTTATGCATCTGTGTTGGAATTGCTTTATTTGTTTTTATATACCATATTGTTTTTAGATGTTCATTTAAAGAACCCTTGGCAGTACTTTTCAATATATTGATCAGGATTTTTTGTTTAGCTTGTGAGGCCTCTACTTGAGTCATACTGATGCTCTTCAGAAAAGATTTTTGCCAGTTTCAAGAAGAATAGTTTTAACCTACTTTTCATAAATTATACAACATACTAAATTAAACACGGTGCCTTCTGGCAGTTTGTTCCATAAGATTCATTGAAAGAAAAATATCTCCGTATCTTGCATCTGTGTAGCTGGTCTTTATGATATCTTTCCATATTGCCCAGTTAAGCCTTCTGTGCAACCTGAAAGCAGCATAAACAAAAGTCATTTCATCTCTTCTGTATCTCCTGTTTCCTGGAATCAACCCAGCATTCACTGCTATACCAAAACACTTTGGTAAATTTTGGGTGGGAATGCACGACTTGGGCATCATGTTGTCCATTTTTTGTTCCAAGAAAACATACTCAGCTCCCTTTTCTTGCACCTTGGAATCAAATGGATGAAACGATAATGGGGTTCAGGGAGGTCTTCATAGTCATCTCTCATCTACATGGTATGAACGATCAAATCGCCACATCAGATTGGCCTCCTTGTTACATTTCTGTAGACAAAGGTCTGTCTTCATGGCCCCAATGCACTTACCAGAAAGAAGATGGACAATCATTCCATTCTGCACATGAACAAAGACCAAATAATGTTAGGCTTATCATCAACACTATTTATCAGTCACGTAAAATCACTATTTTGTGTTTTGTTTTCGAAAAAGGCCATCCCAGTTTTGATCTGCGCAGCATTCCTTTGTCTAGTTTGGGACACATATTTTACATGCAGCCGATGACAGGACTGTGGCATAAAAACAGAAGTATTTGCAAACCTTGACCCATCAAGCTATTTTTGCTAGTATAGCCCTGAGCCAAACTTGCCACATACCTCTTTCATATCCCAGTGTTGTGAGCTGTTTTCCATCTTTTTTGTACAGTTTTGAAGGACAACTTTTTCACGCTTGACATCAAAGCAAAGCTGGGGCATGGAACCAAAACAGATTTCCTTCATGCCATTGTATTCAACGTGCTAAGGAAGCAAAAGAACAACACAACTGGAGAACGGAGGAGGGGGGAGCTAAAAGACATAATTTCCTGTTTGTGCTTGCTAAAATAAGCACCAAATGAAAGAAGGAAATGCCTTTTTTTTTTTTTTGCGCATGGCACCCAAGCCAATAAGAAAGTGATGAGATGTTCCCCTTTGGGGTGTGAGATGTGGCCTAGGCCAACCAAAACCTGAAGCCAGGAACACACTAGCTTAGACAAAAGGTGATGTAAGGGGTTGGAGAAGCCATAGGTGCTAATCTCGGCCACTAAGATAGCAAAATTTTGTGGGGGGTTGTTTTTAACCAGCCACAAACTAGCACAAAACAAAGGGAGTTTTGGCAGCAAGTCATCCATTTCTAAGCTACTTGTCTTACACTGACTGATTTTGCAGCTTAATGTGGTGGTACAGGTTAACTTCTCATAGAATAATGGCGAGAGCTGGGGAAAGACTCGAGCCGCAAGCTTAACCAGCCTATGGTAGTAACTTTAGGTGAATCACTCTCATGCATTTCACATTATTGACCATTGACGACTCTCCATTCTTTTCAGCTCCACGTATGTCTCTGCCTGCTTCCCAGCCTCCTTAATCTACAGAACTTTATATGATTATATCTGGGCCTTCGTCTGAGTCTTCCTTCCAATTTCCCTTCAATTATTTATTGGACCCGCACTAGTTTCTGAAACTGTTCCCTATAACGTTTTTATCACCTTTTTTCACACTTTGAAGGAGTTCCTCTCCTACAATCCTCTCCAGTGTTGCTTCCTTAACACTCTTTTCTATGTAACACATGTTGTTGTTATTTGTTTCTGGTGACTGATTGGGTTGTGAATGGCCAAAATGGCCCCAAGGTGTGGAAATACCAAAATAAAAGCAGCCCAATGTGAAAGGAGTGTGCTCAGTTACAGAGAAATGCTGGCTGACTTATTGAGGAAGGCGTGAGAGAATTGAAATGTAGTGATCAGTATCATAAACAGCAGCACTCCACACTGCAACTTTTTGCTGTAATCCCAGTCTGTATCCTGCTCTTCAGCTGACCAAGTCTCCTAGAAAAGCTAATACAGGATCACTGCAATCCACGACGTATCATTGCAACCTTTTTCCGAAGCAGGGATCTAACTTGATATAATTGTGTGCATGCTTAGAAAACTCAAATTACCTGGTTGATATTGTCACTACAAGGTGACAGTGCAAGACAGCTGCCACCAGCATCCTGTTGAGATCTGTACTCTGCACAGAGTCCAACCCCAGTATTGTACAGCTGTAAATAAATATTGATACTGAAATAAAGCAAAAACTATGAGTTAAAAAGAAATTTATTTCCCTTTTACATTTATCATTTTTGTCTGTGTTTGTGCATCAGTTTTACAATCCAATTTGTGTGTGTGTGTATTCATAAGTAAGCCCTATAGCCTTCAATGGGACACCGCCAGGTAAGTATGTATAGGATTGTAGATTTCATGTACATTTTTAATCAAAGTCATCACATACCAAGGCAAGTTTAAATAAGTTCATATAATAAGGACTGAACAGAATCATTTGTGTTTTAACATAAATAATAAGAGTGTGCATTACATTCAGATGAATCCCAAACTGAATCAGGGTGCCTTGGAAGGCTTTATATATATGGCATCAGGTGTAGGGCAGGTGGGCGTGGCATGGCTTCATGGGCCAAATGAGAAGGCCTAGTGGACCTATTTTGGTTCACAGGCCAGAAGTGCCAGACCACAGTGGTAGTTGATGTACCCGCTAATGTTTTGTGGGCAATTTGTGGTTGATGCACACCTCTAAACATAGTGTGCAATTAGCTTTTTTCAAAATTAGAGAGGCACAGTGGAATCTCATTTCAAACATGGAAATTTAACAAAGTAGTATTGCGTTTTAATTCTTGAGATTGAAATTATTAACCTTCTCAATGCCGTATTTTTGTTTCCAAAACCTGATTATGTTTCCACCTCTTAGCATAATGTCTGATGTTTCATCTGCTCTCTTTAAGAATGCAGTCCCAAACATCATACACATGTCTGCTCTGAAGTAAGCCCTGTTGTGTTCAGTAGAACTTACTCCCAGGAAAGCGTGTACAGAATGGCAGTCTCACAATTTCACTTAGGCTGCAATCTGGTATAGCAACTATGGACAGAGCTTCATCAGCTTGGAGCATAGCGATTTTCCTCTGGATGAGTACCATTGAGTTCAGAATACCATTGACCTTAGTGGGGCTCATCTTTAAATAGGATTACACTGAAAAATTCAACTGCTGAAAAATTCTAATTAGCAATATGCATGCATGGCAATGACTGATGTAGTGTTGTTTTCCATTGATTGGGGGGGTGGTGGAGCTGATTAGGGGTGTGCCTGCACTATTTTGTGTCCTGTCTGTCTTTCTGCTCTTTTAGATGTGGTAGCCAATTTATGTTATGCTGTACCTCCATGGCAGCAACTCATGGCACTTTCTCAAAAATGTAAAGGGGTCCACTGGCCTCAAAATTTTGGCGACCCCTACTTTACATAAATAATAACACTAAAAAGTTCAGTTGCCAGAAAGTTCAATTTAATAATGAGCCTCAACAGCAGTACAGATTTCACTTGCCTTGCCTGAAAATCTTGGTCCATGCTGTAGTGGGTATAGTTCAGGATACACATCTGAGATAAACCACTGGAAACTTTTGCATCCCAGTCTCTTTTGCAGTAGAACACGCTCTGTGCAGTTCAGCTTCTCAGTCTGTGGCAAGTACATAGAATAGTTTACGAAGTTATTAAACACCCTTATATATATTTGAAGAAGAAGAAGAAGAAGAGGAGTTTGGATTTGATATCCCACTTTATCACTACCTGAAGGAGTCTCAAAGCGGCTAACATTCTCCTTTCTCTTCCTCCCTCCCAACAAACACTCGGTGAGGTGAGTGGGGCTGAGAGACTTCAAAGAAGTGTGACTAGCCCAAGGTCACCCAGCAGCTGCATGTGGAGGAGCAGGGAAGCGAACCCAGTTCCCCAGATTACGAGTCTACCGCTCTTAACCACTACACTACACACTTTTATATTTGAATATCTGCACCAGTAATTCACACTGCATTGTAGTTTATTTCTACCATTCATTGAACACCGCAAGTTAACATTACTGTTTTTGTTCATATAGTTATGAAAAGTCAGCTTCTTTTATCAATTAAACACACACAAATATCTGGCGCGAATCTACACTGGTCAGTTACAATGTTAAAAATGTGTTATAAAAATGTGACACCAGAGGGCACTGCAGAGCAGCGATCCATCTGCAATGGGAAATTGCACTGAGAGCTATATAACTTTTTCATAGCTTTTGATAGTGTTTTTACATATCAGTGTAGATCCAGCCTTGGTCTTAAAAATGAGACTTTAACATGAATTTTTGGATCACGTGACTGTCACATCAATATCTATGCAAAGTCTGCCCAAATCATGTACGGTAAATGGAACAAATCATGTAAAAGGAACCATCTTCTGGGAACATTTATTTTACAGAAGTAAATGGGAAAGAAATGAAGGGAAGCAAAAGAAAGTAGGAAAGAACAAAGGAGCATGGAAAGGTGTTGCCAAAAATTGAAGGGTGCAATTTTTGCAGAATTTAATCTTTTAATTTGGCTCTCCCTCAAGAACAACGACTTCTGAGGAATTTACCTTCTTAATTAAGCGTGCCATTTTGTCCTGTTGGTAAAAGAGATCTTTAAATGAACCCAGCCAGGTCTCAACTATCTGGATTTTGTTCCTCTCTACAGCTTCTTCAGCAGGAAAGTTGTATGGTATGCCTGTTCTATAGACATGTCCCACCCGGGAGCATGGAAGGATTTCTACAGAGCCACCACACAGCCAGGCCTGAAACAGAAGTGAAGCTTTGTTTTCATTTTCGATTTAACATGATCCTGTCTTGGCATGGATGTAAACAGAGGCGCTGAGTTCCGCCCAACATAGGAAGAGCCTGCTGTGCCGTCGCTGCCGCAAGGCCCAGCACCACCTACCACTGCTGCCGAGAGCATATTTCGTGTCCAACAATGCCCTTTAAGCCCCATGCTCAGCTGAAAGAAGATGGCGACAGGAAGCCAGTGATCCCTGGGCACTTTCCCTTCAGTTCATCCTTTCGATAAATAGCCATGCATTCCAAGTAGCCATTTTGTGTTACGAATGCCCTACGGCAGTTATTCTGCATTATGCCATGCGCTTGTGCGAGATCGTGGCCCAAAAGATGTGCTTTTTCTGCAGCTTTTTGCAGCTTTTAGGGTGCCACACAAGATTACCACTGCCCTCAAAATGGCTGCCATGCCGTCACGCAAAAAGAGAGAGGGATGCCCCATTTTCCTCACGACTGTTGAGGGGTATGTCATGTCAAAGCATGATTATCAAAAGAGATGAGATGTATTTATCTCAAGTGCTTACCTTTATAGATAACTCAAGATTCTCAGCTCCCCACGGGGTCATGTCAGAATCATAACCCCCTGTATTTTGGAAATAATGTCGGTCCACTGCTACTACTATTCCGGGTATTGCTGGACTCCTAGAGGATGTTTAAATGTGTTAGATTTATTTCATTTCATTTTTTAATATTTTATTCTGCTGTATTTCCTAATGCATAGAGAAGTAGCATAGCACAAAGAAATGTCTTAAAAGCCTCAAAATAATAGTCAGAAGATATATGACCACCTCCCCAGCAGCTGTGAGAGATTTGCTAGCTGATTCTTAGAGGTAACAGCAATAGGTGGTGAACCATTACCTGATGGGACTGATGGGAGACAGTCGTACCTTCTTTTCGAGTTCTGGCAGTGGCTTCCAGTGGAAATCTAATTTCCAGTCAAAAACACCTCTTTGCAGGCCCGCAGAGGGATAATACTCAAAGGTCTTCCAGTCAATGACATCGATGACAGGAGAGACAATCCGTCTTCTGGAAAGAGACAAACATCCTGTTCGTTTTTACGGATAATTTGCGAAACTTGCTGAAAGTGTGCGAGAGGAAGATAGCAGTCTCAGGGGAACCCCCTGGGTTTCTTGAAGCGCAACAAATCTTTAAGAAAAATAACCCAGGGTGGGGGGGGGAATCAGCCCAATGCAGACTGAGCAAGTTCAGTGATTGCAGAATGCTAACTTAACTGTTGGGGATGGGACTGAAAAACTGGTTAATTTGCAGAGGCATCACCTTGCCAACAAAGGTCTGTATAGTGAAAGCTATGGCTTTCCCAGCAGTGATGTATGGAAGTGAGAGCTGGACCATAAAGAAGGCTGATTGCTGAAGAATTGATACTTTTGAATTATGGTGCTGGAGGAGACCCTTGAGAGTCCCATGGACTGCAAGAAGATCAAACCTATCCATCCTTAAGGAAATCAGCCCTGAGTGCTCACTGGAAGGACAGATCATGAAGCTGAGGCTCCAGTACTTTGGCCACTTCATGAGAAGAGAAGACTCCCTGGAAAAGACCCTGATGTTGGGAAAGACTGAGGGCACAAGGAGAAGGGGACAACAGAGGACGAGGTGGTTGGACAGTGTTTTCGAAGCTACCAGCATGAGTTTGACCAAACTGCGGGAGGCAGTGGAAGACAGGAGTGCCTGGAGTGCTCTGGTCCATGGGGTTACAAAGAATCGTATATGACTAAACGACTAAACAACAACAACATCCCTACTGAATTCAGGGTTAGTCCCAAGATGACACTGACAATTTGCTGGTGCACTGAGAGGTATTGTCTGAAAGCGAGCATCTCTGTAGACCAGAGACTATTCATTGTTGTCATCCCGCTCCAGGAATAATGGCATGCAACAGGCAGAGGGCAGCTGTATCATTAGGCAATTGCTTCTGCTTTCAACTTGTTCCTGAATCCCTATGTTCGGCTGACGCAGCATCATGCGACGTCCCCATAGTGAGGTGAAAGCACCCTGCCCACCCTCAAAGATAACAGATGGGGCAAGAATCATGGTCATTATTATTGGTTGTGGTGACGGAAAAGAGGGGGTCACCATGGTGCAGATCTGAGAGGGTCTGGGCAGAGGAGGAATGGTGGAGACAACCTCCCCAGCCTGGCTCTTCCAGAGAAGAAGACGACAGTTCAGAACAGGGGTTGGTGGGAGATCACAGCTCAGAGGAAGATGAGGGGGAAAGTTGGGAAATAATGGGAGAGGAAGAGGCAGAACCGGAGCAGCTGGTTGACACGTTATCACTAGGAAGCATTTCAGACCCACCATCTCCCAGAACCCAGAGAGCCTTAAAAACAGGAGAGCAAATGGCTCAGAAGCAAACAGCTCTCAGCGCCAGCCGTAGAAGGGATGACAAATGAGGAAGTGGGAGAGGAGGGGAGGGGAGATTTACTCGGAGCAACGCCATTATTTCAAGAGGCTGCCTTTCTAAGTCTCTCTCTGTGAACACTGAATAAAAAGCAACTGGTAAGAACTTCCTTGTCATATCCATTCCTGGCAATCTACTGCTGGGGTTGGATCCCCTGACGCTTGACAAGATCCTATAAAATGGTGCCTCTGGACAATGGCCCAGCCACCAACAGGAATCAGCCCACCCTGGTCAATGTTATTCTCTTCTCAAGCACATGCAGACATTAAGCAGTATATAAATTAATGAACGGGTAGCAGTATTGAGAATAATGGTTGTGATGAAAGATTCTTTTATTTTGTTATGAAAAATGGAACCACATTTCTTGGAAGCAACAAAAGAGAAGATTAGGAAGGAGCATTTTGTATTAGTCAAGGACTTTAAGCAGAGGTTGGATGGCCATCTGCCATAGATGCTGTAGCTGAGATTCCTGCATTGCAGGCGGCTGGACTAGATGACCCTTGAGGTTCCTTCTGACTCTATGATTCTATGACAATGCATGTCATTGTCTAAAGTGAATTTATATCTAGATGTTAGTATAGAGATGATAAGGAAAACAGGAAGACAATGAGAGATAAAGGAGGTGCTGTGGGATTGGTGGAAGTCAATGTTTGTTTTTCTTTTTAGTTTTTATATTATTAACTTGTAAGATATGGATTTTTTGTTTTTTGTTTTTTGAATGTTGGTTTTTGTGTATTGTTATTTTTCGATATTTTTAATGTTGTTGTTGTGTGGAAAATACTAATAAAATTCATTGTCTAGAGTGGGGAGACCAGATGTTTTAACAAGTTCTAGCCAGTGGAAAAGGAAAATATGGAATTCCATGCTAATTAATAAGGTTACGGAATATTAAAATTTATGAGGAAAAAAGAACATGCCAGAGATTGTTTCAAAATAATGGGACATGCCTTATAAATTTTAATAAATAGGCCAAATGACTCTGCCCTGATGGCTATATTTTGACCCTTTGATATGATGTATTCATGATTTGTTGCTACTTTTTTAAAGCCAACAGTTATGAATGAAATGTAATTACTGTTCATGAATATTTTAAAAAATGCAAAAGCAATCGTAGTAAAAATGCTATAACTTAATGATTGACCGGTGGGCAAGAAAACAAATTGCATTTGAAATGCATTGTATATAAAGTTAATGTTACTCAGAGAAGACCCGCTGAAATAGACAGACATTATGAAGGACCATCAATTTCACTGGGTCTGGTCTGAGTAGCACTTAGCTAGATACAACCCTGAGACTGTAGGAAGAAATAGTTGAGTGGATATCATATCTCCTTCTTCTGCTTTTTTTTTGGGGGGGGGGGTATGCAAAGCACACACAGTACAGTACCAGCTCCTCTTTTTGTTGTTAAAAATTGTGGCATTAACTGTAACAACTTCATGGTGAGTACCAGAACCTATTTTTCTAGGGGGGGGGGGGGAGCACTAAATCACAGATTTAAAATGTTCTTATGAAGATATTGCTACAAAAATAGTAAGAGTGCCAGATTCCCATGGTTTATAGCTATGAAAGGATTGTAAGTTTTAAGGATGAATTGTCAAGAAAGGAATGGAAAATGAATGTACAGTATTTTAATCTTTCTCTCTGTATGTCATTTGCCAAATTCCCAAAGAGTCAATGTGATAGCGTAGCTGGAACAATGTTTAAGCTAGAGGGGGAAATGTACGTTATTAAATCTTCTGGTTGTAAATCAGCATGATCCTATGGAAATAAAATGAACACAAAACAAATTTACACCAGTTAAGATTCAAAGTCCAGTCTGGCTACAAATGATTATGTTTTTTTTTACAGAGCAAAACCAAAAGTGTGTGTGTGAGGGAGAAACTTTACAGACTCAAAGGACTATAATGAATAATAAAATTAGCTGTGCTATCTTACCTCTTGTTTGTACTTAAGTGCTTCTTTTGAAAGCATCTGTTTTTGTCATAATCACAGAAGAATATAATCTTTTCATAGTGAATTTACTACAAAGGCATCAATTTCCAAAAGAAAATAAGAAGAAAGTTGGCAGGTGCTTCTTAAATTCCTTTCATTTTTATTTATTTTTTGCTTCAAAATTGGCAGGCAATCAACAGCTCCTCAACACTTTGAAATGGAGCATAAATTACTGGCAAGTATCTGCTAATGTTACTCTATAGAATCAGGCAGTGTGTGTGTGGGGGGGACCCTAACACACACACCCATCTCAAAATGCCTTAGCAACACTGGTTCCAGGCAACTGAGCTGGGAGTCTGGATCATGAGGGACTGTTTTAAATGTTTTCTTTGGAATATGTCAGGAGTGGGAACCTGTGACCCTCCAGATGTCTGTTTCAGCAGTTTCAGCAGTCCAGCGAGCATGTGAAATGGTCAGGTATTTTGGGAGTTGCAGCCCAGCAATATGGAAGTTCGTTAAAAAAAACACCAAGGGTTTTTTGTTTTTTGAATCAAAAATAATTGGCAATGAAATGACTTCCCCTGTTTATACATAAGCATGAACATTGTGCATTATTCTTAGAGGTTTAATATAAATATTGAAGTTAATTACGGTAATTCATCTATTTTTAAGCTTAAATAAACTTTAATAGTTATTGTTATTGATTTATACAACACTCTAAAAAGGACAGCGAACATGCCCCAATAAATCATATCTGTTGTCCTCAATTTGTTTTTCAAAATAGATTTTCTCATATGGCTCTGGTATGTATATTGTTAAAGCCAGATGCAGCTCGCAGTTTGGGCAGACTGACCACATCCTTTGGAACCCACAAAAAGCTGAAGTTTCGTAGGATCTCTTTTTGCATAGGGACACATTCCAAAGAAATGCCAAACATATGAAAACAAAAACAAAAGCCGGGAAGCATTAAAAATTTCTCCCCCTTCCACCCAAAAAAGGAAAGGAGAGGCCTTGAACCTCAGCAGATGCCAAAACACATTTTATGAATATACCGTACTTAAATAGCCCAGGGCATTTTTACAAGTATCTTTGTCAGGGGGAGACAATGGAGAGTTCTACAGTATTTAAAAAAAGTGCTTCCAAAATGTTTTAGATGAAACAGCACCTGCTCAGGTCAGAGACTGTTAAGTTGTGGGTGAACATATCAGACGACACAGCGATTCTTCAAACAGCTCTCGTTTATTCACAGGCCAGAACAGAACTGAGCTGAAGGGTTCAGCCAGCCTGCTTATATAGAGCTCCACTAGAACGCAACAGTAACCATTTTCTGTAACTATCCAATCACTGAACGTCACTTTCAATCCCTTATTTGCATATGTGGACCTGAGTGAAAACTATCTACAGTATCCTCCTGCTGGCCCAGGGTGAGAACTTCAGTACATAACAGAGACAGATGGACCAAAAAAAGTAGTACCTTTGTTCTTGAACTTAATCCGTTCCGCAAGTCTGTTCGATTCCCAAAACTGTTCGAAAACCAAGGCACAGCTTCCGACTGGCTGCAGGAAGGTCCTGCAGCCAATCAGAACCCATGTCAGACATTCGGCTTCCAAAAAACGTTTGCAAACCTGAACACTTACTTCCAGGTTTGTGGCGTTCGGGAGCCGATTTGTTTGACAACTAAGCCGTTGCGGAACCAAGGTACCACTGCACAGCACACCAGGATTTCTATCCACCCCTTGGATAGGCTATGCCATAGGTCACGGATTGGTTGGACACAGAGGAATAGTGGGAGGAACCAGCTGGGTGACCACTTAAGGGGGGAAGCTCAGAGCCTGGGGATTTGGTGGTGGGACAATGAAGAGGCAGGAGATTAGGAGGTGCAGGTTTCAGAAGCTGAAGAGGTGACAGGTCTCAGAGAGCTGGAAGAGTCTGTGGCAGAGAGAAGTCCAGAATCAGAGGCAGAAACTGAAGCAGGAGAGTGGGTTGAAGGAGGTCGAGAGGCAGGGGTGAGTCAGCCTGGTGAAAAGTCCCAGGGATTCCATTCTGGTATACAATGGCACCTTGGCTTACAGACGCTTCAGGTTACAGACTCCGCTAACCCAGAAATAGTACCTCAGGTTAAGAACTTTGCTTCAGGATGAGAACAGAAATTGCGGTGCAGCGGCAGCTAAAGTGGTACCTCAGGTTAAGAACAGTTTCAGGTTAAGAACGGACCTCCAGAACGAATTAAGTTCTTAACCTGAGGTACCACTGTATCAGAATGGAAACACAGGCTGTTGCCCTGTCCTAACACTCAGCTAGGAGTTTTCCATTGTTCAGAGGAAAACAACGGGGCACTTCATTCTCTCCAAAGATGCAGCCGCGCTTGGAAACCTTGCAGGCAGTAGGTGGCAGACTGAAAAAGACAACTGATATGGCTCTTTGTCAACCTCCCAAACTTAACACATCAGTGATGGTGTTTGCAGGCTCCTCAGCCGAGCCTCAATCACAGAAATGCAGCAGGCACCAGCTGGTTGCCCCCCATCCTTCTTGAACCCATTTCACCAGTCTCCCAGGCCTGACACTCGACTGGGAGATGTGTGGCCTTTCTGGACCAGACAATGGGAAAAAAATATTTTAAAATTAACAGGTCAAGCAACGTAGCCACTCCATGCTTACCTCCTGAACTGTCTCTCAGGATATTGTAAAGAAGCAGAAGCACGAACAAATTGCGTCTAACAAGTGTATAACATGAGGAAGCTGGGTTTTTTTGCTGCTTTTTCTTTTCTGCTCTAGCAGTGTCTCGCATGTGAACTAATGCATTCTTTCAGAAATTCTGTTTGCTTATGAATGTTCCATAAGCTTTGGAAATGCGAGATCTTAAAAGATGATGATGCAACAAGTCTGCAATTTTGTTTCCTCCAAAATGCTAATTGGACAAAAGTTGGCTGGATTCATGTTCTGCATTAATATCATTGCGCATACAATCCCTTCTGGTAACATTTATTATGCTAATTAATTTTGTTAATATATGATTCGGTTTCTCATTCTACAGTGTGCCTGTATAGTAGGGAATTATTACTGAGCATAATGTATGGGTGTGTGCAGGGTGTGTGTGTGTGTGTTTTGCTTGTCAAGAAGCTTCCCAAGTCCTTTAAAATTTTATCAGCCCTCTGAACACCAAATGCAGCCAAGCACCTCACACCTCCAGGCACCATAATTTGAAATAAGTGAATACTAGATGTAGAAAACAATTTTTTAAAGGACATATATGTGGCCTGCAACAAAATGTTGCAGCAACAGTTCTCCTGTTCAGTGTCCCAGCCAGCCATGCCCTCCACCATCATATTCCATTCCATTCCCCCTTCCAGCTATGTTTCTGCTACCTCCTCAACAGCCAGCCAGCATTCCATGACCACTGAACAGATGCTTGGCCCTCAAGCCCCCCCCCCGTTTTAGTCCCCCCCCTTAAGATTTTTTGTACTTATTCAAACCTAAGGGTCTCCCCTAGTCTGATGGCCCTTCTGTTTTGAGCATTTTGGCTCTATAAGCAACGGTCAGTGGCGTAGCGTGGGTTGTCAGCACCTGGGGCAAGGCAAGTAATTTGCGCCCCCTAACCCGTGGATTTGCACCCCCTAACCCTAACTCCCAGATGTTGCGCCCGGTGCGGCCGGCCCCCCCTGCACCCCCACGCTACGCCACTGGCAACGGTGCTCATGTCTGAACATCGGAAATAGAGGGAATGGCAGTCAGGGAAGAGAGCAGAACTTAAGGCAGAGGGCAGAATGTAGTGTAATAAAGGAAACTGGAGATTGCCAAGCCCAAGTTTCTCTTAGGAGACTAACGAGGGGCACTTCAGAGGAGAATCACTGGGATTGGTTCTCAGTTGAGTTTTGAAATGGGAAGCAAACCTAGTTTGAGGGGGGAAAAAGCCAGAGGGGCATCTGTAGAGGAAAATTGGCAGGCCTGGGTAGGTTTAAACAAATCTCCCCTCCTCTCCCATGTTTGATGCAGTGTGCCTCTTAATACCAGTTGAAGGATCACACAGGCAGGGAGAGTGCTGTGACACTCGAGCTTCCCATGTGAGAACAGAGCACTGGACTCAATGGGCCTTAGGCTTGATCTAGCAGGGCTCTCCTTCAGCCCCTCCAAGTGTCCCTATTTTCCAGGGACAGTCCCAGATTTATAGAAGCCATCCTGGTTTCTGATTTGATCCCGGAATGCCCCGCTTTTCCTTAGGACGTCCCTATTTTCATCAGAGAAATGTTGGGATGGTATGGAGTTATGCAATCCCTGAGCCAAGCAGATAAGTAACTATACAACCTTTAGAAGATATCTGAAGGCAGCCCCGCATAGTTTTATTATGTTTTTATATAGGTTGGAACCCAGTCAGATGGGCGGGGTATAAATAATAATAAAGAAGTTATTACTGTTTTATTATGGAACAGGATGTCCCTATTTCTATCGGAGAAATGTTGGGGAGTGTGTGCTTCATGCCCCATGCTTCTGCATTCCTGTTATCTCAGTAAATGTTGGTTGGGAAATGCATGTTTACCAAGACAATGCCTAGTTCCACCCACAGGTCAACCGCTGTCAATGTTGGTTTGGGTATTTGTCAGTAGCTTATGAAAACCTGAGCTTTATGATCAGCATCAGTCATTCTGCCACGGCAACCCTGTCGGCTGCAACCATTGTCCCCTAACAATGGACCAAGACAACAGGAGGAGAGCAGCAGTCGTTTACCTGTCGCTGGCTAGTCTGTCCAAGAGAGGCTCCAGCCAACCTCTGTGACACTCGCAGTGGGAGTCCATGAAGACCACAACGTCCCCCATGGCTCGGGCAGCACCAAGCATGCGGCCTCGGGCGACCCCCAGCCTTTTGTTGCTCCGAATCAATTTCACACCTGCCAGCTTAGAGATGTAGTCACTCAGGGATGACTTCAGAAATCCTGCCATTGAAATAGCAATGGTTTGAATTTTAGTTCAGAGTTTGTAGACCTCTCTCTAAGAACCAAGCTTGCAAATGTTTCCAGAGGCTAGCTTTTATTTTTTCCTCTCTGACCCAGAAATCTACAGAGTCAGAAGAAAACAAAGCAAAGAAGAGCTTTATTTAATATCTAGGCCTGCCGGTCTGCCTGTTTATCTACCTGTCTGCCTTACCAATTTCTATATTGTTTCCTTGGTTGTTGGACTAATTCATACATGGATTTGGATTTGATATCCCGCTTTATCACTACCCTAAGGAGTCTCAAAGCGGCTAACATTCTCCTTTCCCTTCCTCTCCCACAACAAACACTCTGTGAGGTGAGTTAGGCTGAGAGACTTCAGAGAAGTGTGACTGGCCCAAGGTCACCCAGCAGCTGCATGTGGAGCAGCGGGGAATCGAACCCAGTTCACCAGATTACGAGTCCACTGCTCTTAACTACTACACCACACTGGCTCCCTACACCACACATGCCTGTACCTCACTGCTAGCAACAAATCACTATTCAAAATATATGATATGCAACTGAGAGTTTGAACTGCCTTTACTGAAGAAATAAAATGGAAGCTTCAAAGGTTGGGAAGGTTGGACATTTGTCAAGGCACCAAGAACCACACGAGGCCCATCACCCAAGCAGTGCTACTCTGCACAGAATATCCAAATTCTTCTTGGAGTGGGGGTTCATGGACACTACAATTAAATGAAATAAGTAAAAGAAGCCAATGTGAATTTTAAAGTACTGAACACATCAAACCATTCCTCTGTTTATCCAACATGACCAGTGGCGTAGCGTGGGTTGTCAGCACCCGGGGCAAGGCAAGTAATTTGCGCCCCCTAACCCTGAATGAGCCAGGTAGGGGCAGAGAGCTGCGAGCGCGAGCGGCCCCCCCCAGATGTTGCACCCGGTGCGGCCGGCCCCCCCTGCACCCCCACGCTACACCACTGAACATGACCCTGTTAATGCCGTGTTCTGCAGACATCTGTTAGGAACAGTCTGGCTGTGGGAGTGAAGAAAGGATCTACCTTGCTCACTCAGGTCATCTACAAGGATGATTTCTTTGAGAAAGTCCTTCGGTGCTGTATCCAAGACACTGTGCACTGTTCTCAAGAGAGTAGACCAGGCTTCATCATGGAAGCAGATAATGACACTTGCTGTAGGCCGACTGAGGCTGGCTTCTTGCTTCAAGCACCTGTGTAAAGGACAAAATGTAAACACTGAAAATTACTATTATTATTTTAAATTCACTGTTAAATACAGCCCTGCAAATTACATGGAACCAGGCTTGTGCCTGGCTATCTTACCTTATACATACACATATTTTATTAACTAAAAATTTCAGTACTTCAATCTTTCAGTAGGACATCCGGTTTCATAAACTCTCACAACTGAGACAGTATTCACAATGCAAGGTAAAATTAAGCAGACATAGGTTATGTTGTTATCAAGCCAAGTAATGCTCAGGAATTAGGTCTGACAACAGGGGTCTTGGCAAAATCAGAGGAAGTCAGTTAATATCTTGTTGATTAATAAAATCCATGAAGATATACCAAGTTTCCAAGTGTTGACCCCTCTAGCCAGTCTACTGTGTTCTATCAATTTCTCCTCCATAGCTAATCTCCAGATTCTACTTCACCAACCCTGTAGAGCACAACTCCCATCATCCCTGACCACTGGTCCTGCTAGCTAGGGATGATGAGAGTTGTAGTCCATCAACATCTGGGGACCCTATTGCGTATATTAATATTGCACAGCTTGAAGCAACAGGACAAATAAAAACGGACTCCTCTTGGATATGTACAGACCAAAATATGGTTTCAAAGCTTCACTAACAGAACTTTCTTCAGACAGACACAAAAACAAATATTGATACATCCAAATTGTTGCATAAAGAATCTGCACAGGCTCAGATTCTTAGCAATATAAAATTACTCCAAACAGACCTAAAATCAGTGGTCTTTTGGTTTAGCTGTAACTCTATACATGCCCTGGAACAACTGTGCTAAACCAGAAGTGTCTGGGGGTTTTTTTGTTTCAGGCATCAGTGCTGACCCCAGAATGTGCTAGCCAAGCAGAAATTGCCTGCATCTGCATAATTAAATCTTTAGAATCCAATGCCATATGTAATGCAAAGACAGCTATAATGCTGCCATTATTCACCTGCCTTGTGAGTGAATGGATGCCAGCCAGCAAGTTATATATTGCTTTAATTAAAACAAGTGACTGTTTTCAATTTCCTGTAAAAATCAAAGCTTATCCTCTTTCATTTAGGACAATATCACCTTATTAAAATAAGATTTCATGGGTGGAGATCCTCTTGTGGCTCTGCTTTAGCCCTGTGATGTGAAAATTGGCTAGTATGACTCAGGACAACCTGTGAGAACTCATGGAAGGTACATGGCCATGTGCATGTATGCTCTGATGCAGCAGCAGAGCTGATGAAACCCACAATCTGCTGCTTCTTACCTAATGTTAGGGATGGTCTTGCATTTTGCCATCCTTCTTTCAGTTACTGAAAACACTATAGAATATCATCATCAACCTTTATTACAGTCCAGAGACCCAACAAATCGTTACAAAGCAATACACAATTCATACAGCTTACCTCCAGGTTAAACAAGCATTTCGTTCAGAATATAGGGATCATTGGTCCTTGCAACCACCAATAAAAACTTGGTGACTGCTAATGTTCTAGCATTTGTCCGGTCTTCCAATAGAAACCTGACATAGTGAGCCTCTGATTTTCCCAGGAAAGGTACCAGCAAGGGTAATATCAGTTCAGCCCTGGCTTGCTCATATTTTGCACAGTGCAACAAAATATGTTTTATGGAATCGATGTCTTGAGCACACGAGCAAAGTCTGTCCTGGTGCGGAACTCCTCACAACACTGCAGAAGGAAAGACGTTTAGTCTGGCTTTGGTGAAAAGCCTTCGATAATTTGGTACTGTAGAATATAGTTGATACAGCAGTCAAAGGTATCACATTTTGAGATAACTTAGAAGAGAAACATTTTCAAAAATATTGTAAGGCTGTTACAGGTATCAGTGGTTTGGGAAATCTGGGCTTCTTGGTTGCTTCCCATTTGAGTTTTCTCTGACAGTGTTCTTGCAACTTAAAAGTTTGCATGAAATGGTTCTTAAAAGGTATCGGTTTATCTGTTTTGTTTTCCTGACTTTCACATATTGTGCTAGTTCCACCATGAAATCCTTAATTGTGGCATTACAGAATTTAATAAGGATTATATATGATGCATACAATCCTTCTACTGTTTTGCATAATACATTTACTAAGTAGCCATATTGCTTATAAGCCAAGGATTCCTGCAGGGGAATTAAATACATCGTAAAACCGGATTATAAGCTGTTTAAACAGTATCTCAGTGTACTTCCTGTACAAGTGTCATTTAGTACTAGAATAAACTCATTTCATCTTCTATATGAGGTGGATATCATGAGCATACACCTTGACCACTCAAATCTATAGTTACAGGTTGCTACAGGCAAGAAAGAATTACCCCTGAAATTATGCACCTGCTATTAAAAAAGCGTTTTTCTTCAAATGTTCTGCCATTCCCACATTTCCCAGTAGAGGCCACCACCCACCTTATTAAACATCGAAACTGCACACTCAGATTTAAAACTTGTTATGTACCTGGTTGAAGGAGTACCATTCCAATTGCTAAAGAAAGTGGAACAGAAGCAGCTGTGGTGAATTTTTTTAACTTTCCCCAAACAGTGTGTTGCTCATTCCTTTGTGTCTGAATTGGTATATCCAAGGTGACATATCAGAAGCAATAAGATTTGCCAGTATTATGTAAGGGTCAGAAAAGAGAATAAAAGATAAAAACATCACACTGTATCAATGAATTACATTCCACAGTTGCTCTTAAATTTGTTTTTTGCTTGTTATGGATGATGCGACAAAATGTCAGCAGTTTTCTTCCAAGTTTTATATTGTTCATTCTGGGTGACACTTGCTGCCACAACCCCCATTCTAATCTAGGGAATGTTTTTAATGTTTGATGTTTTATCTTATTTTTTATCTATTCTGTTAGGAGCCTCACAGAGTAGGTGGGGTGTAAATAATAAATTATTATTATTAAACACACACACCCGGGGGGGTGCTCTGGGGGGCAGAGGGGGGGACGACAAATCTCACGTTGAGATAAAAGAGATCTGCATTCCAGAGAGGGGCGAAAGAATTTTTGTTTCTTGAGAACTGGAAAGGTCAAGGTTAATTAGGAAGCTTTACTTACAAAGAATGCCGTACCTCAGGTAGCTCCCTGTGCAGAGGGATCTGTTTGCTGAGCGCTTCATTAAACCCATAAGTTTCCAGGCCACCTATTGCCATCTCACTTGCCTCAGTCCTTTCTCCACCCGGCAGAGGAAGAGACTTCAGCAGGAACTCGGGTCCTCGCACCTGTTTGCTCCCCTCTTGCCTTCTGCTTTGCTGCCCGACCATTCGGTATCCTTTCCTGGTTCTGCTGTGGTTCCTCTTGGCTGTGAGTGACCCTACAGCCACCAAGAGCTCATCCTCCTTTAGAGAGATGAAAGGTGACAGCCCATCCAGGGGCAAATGCTGCTGGCTGTCCTCCTGAGCATCTAAGATCTCTTGAGTTTCGCCGAAATCCACACGGTATCCTTCTTTAGGGACAGACCTTGCAGGCTGGGGTATCCTCTCCTTGTTCAGATCTTTGACGGATGGGTTCAGCATTGTTACCATCATCAGCAAAAAGGCCAGCACCAGCACCAGCAAGAGGAACTGCAGTTTCTGTGGCCCATACCTGCACCTTCTCCTTGGGTACATAGTTTCAGTAGCAAAGTCACACAGATTGTCATGTTAAAAGCCAGTCACACATGCCTCGTGGAGCTGTTGTCTGCTTCATTGCAACCCCTTGGGGTACCAGCTTTGGATATTACCGCTGATGCTTCATTCCTTTACTTGCAAATAAAATCCTAGCTCTTCAAATGGCTATATTTACTTGGGAAGGAGACCTCACCGATTAGATGGATTCGCTGAGCAAAAGAATGATCTCTTGTCATTGTACGGAGTTCCAGTTTTGTTTCTGTTTGTGGGGGAAATGCGACAAGTCGGCCAAAAAGTCCATTAAAAAGTATCTTAAAAGTTGAACTATTTCCTTCTAATTCTGAAAGAGGAGGAAAAAAACAACTCCAAATTGCCTTGATGGTTTTCTTCCACAGGTTGGCTGCAACAGCAGAAATAAATTCCAAATGTTGTCAGAGATGCAGAGGAAAAGGACTTTCTGTTGAAAGCAGAGTTGACAGTTCTGTCTTCCTCTCCTCTGATGCTTCGAGATCAATTGATGCAAACTACTGGGGCTCAGTTTCACACATAAGTACACACTTTGCCAGACATAACAGAGCCGTGAGTGAGTGTGTGTGTGTGTCTTTTTCTTGGTCCTAATGCCCTCACTGTTCTTCACCTATCAAATCAGATCCTTGCAAGCAATAGAATCAGGAGGGGGTGGGGGAGATCTTGAAGCTGAAAACCAATCAGGATGTACAACTCATTATGCTCATTCAGAATTTCCTTCCTAAACAAGGGAGTGTCTGTTGTAAAAAAGAAAAAAGGCACATTCTGTTCCAGGAGTTGAGAATGTTTTTGATGCATTACTACACTATTAAAGAATCATGAAAATAAAACAGGCTGTTGGAGGAACTTATTCTGGATTTGTTTGGTATTGCATTTATATCCGACCCTTCCTTCTCAGAAGGCCAAGGCAGCAAAGACCCCTCCCTTTATGACTGCACAACACCCCTGTAGAATGTTAGTTAGAATGAGAGCTGGTGACTGGCTATCACCCAACAAGCTTAAAAGCTGCGTGAGGATTTGTGACTAGAACTCCCCAGCTCTAATTTAATGGCTACACTATTCCTTGAAAAAAAAACTGTTAAAAGGATAATTGATTCTGCTCTGAAGATTTGCAGAGCAGATATTTCTATATGGAGCCAGGTTACGGGGTATAGACATGCAAGTGCATAATGTGATTGGAAAAAATAATCAGAAAGTTGCTAGTGCAAGTGTCTATTCCACAGACTACAAAAAGAGCAATAACCGCCTTAATTAATGTTGCCACTCAAACCCTGATCTCTGCGTGCAGGTAATATGATTTGAGCCACAGAGGGAGGGAGTCTATAATAGTAGAAATGCTATTATTACTAATAGGTAAAGGTAAAGGTACCCCTGCCCGTACGGGCCAGTCTTGCCAGACTCTAGGGTTGTGTGCTCATCTCACTCTAGAGGCCGGGAGCCAGTGCTGTCCGCAGACACTTCCGGGTCACGTGGCCAGCATGACAAGCTGCATCTGGCGAGCCAGCGCAGCACACAGAACGCCGTTTACCTTCCCGCTGGTAAGTGATCCCTATTTATCTACTTGCACCCGGGGGTGCTTTCGAACTGCTAGGTTGGCAGGTGCTGAGACCAAACGACGGGAACGCACCCCGCCGCGGGGATTCGAACCGCCGACCATGCGATCGGCAAGTCCTAGGCGCTGAGGTTTTACCCACAGCGCCACCCGCGTCCCTATTTTTACTATTACTAATACAGTAATACTAATAATGGAACCCTGATACCCCTGGAGCATCCGGGGCATAGAGATCAGGAGTTCAATCCTATACATGTCTCCTCAGAAGTAAGACCAATTGCATTCCATGGGACTTGCACCTATTAAGCATAGGACTGGGTGAATAGGTCCATGTTGGTCCCTCTAAGTTCAGTTCCTCTCTAGTCCAACAAGTGTCAAAATGTCATTTTTGTTGTGGAATGTTATTTTGTGGCATTAAAGGGGGAAGGGCAGAGAATCACTTTATCCCAGCATCAACCACTTAAAGAGCCATCACCTTCAAAAATATGGTAAACATTCTCTGGTTTCTTCATTCTCACAAGTATACTCATTCTCATATATGCGATTTTTTTTTACATTTTTAAATTTACAAATGATGGGCACAGCTGATCAAGAATGTTCACCTGGGTGGTTCTCGTGCCCAGCCGAGAATAAAACAAATCTATATAAACCATGTGGTTGACGATACGAATTCCAAGGGTTCTGGGTGGCTCTGTAATGCAATTATTCCCTCATTCTTCCCACAGCACCATGATGAATATTTTGGAACTTGGAAACTGTAATTTATTTGCTGTGGTCGCTGCTATTTGGTGCGTTTGGCATGATTTACTGCTTGGGAGCTTCAAAGGCATTTTCTAGTAGTGTGTTAATAATAAATTAGAACAGAATCTCTCAGTACACAATGTCTGATGTTATCGGAGCTCAATGTTCAGAACTCTTGATGACTCACAAGGATTTTAGCACCAACTGTATGATTAAAAGTACATTTGTAGCCTTGGTAGGAGAAGGAGAGAGGCTTATTATGTGTGACTGGAATTTTACTTAGCGACGTTTTGCCTAATAAGAGAGGCAGACTATGTTAGCATCTAAAAACGATGCAATTAAGTGGGATTAATTGCATCGCAATTGCTTATATTCCTCACAGTCGGTTTCCGTGTTGGGCACATCCACAAAACGAGAAGGAGAAGCCAGGATTGATTAACAGGCTCTTCTACTGACTGATAGGCTTTGACTGCAGGCTTCAAGTCACATCTGTACTTGGCAGCTTGGTGGCTGTTATGTATTCAGTGATCTGTGTTTGCCTGAGCTTGAGTCTGGACTAAGGATTCTGAGCTCCTGTGTTCTGATTCGATACATGATGTCCAGTCACAGAACATTTCAGGATTTGGGCCTCTGCCATTGGCCCTTGAACTCTGAGTCGTGATTTGCAGCTTGGAAGTTTAGACAGCCAATCATGTTGGGAGTGGGAGTGGCCCAGGCTTTCAGGAATGTATATAAGCAGTTGCTTTGCTCCTGTTTCCCAGTTATGTAGTTCAATAAAGGTTCTTGCTGTATCACTGCGTCTTGCCTCATGGGAACCCACCTACACTTCAGTGGCCACAGGGAGAGAGCCTGTGCATGACGGATCCAGCTGAACATGAGTAGATTATGCACAGCTATCATCACTAAGGGGTGTGGAGGGTGTTAGGGGATCGGCAGTACCTCTGGTGGGGGACATGTCATGCTCCTTCTGGGGTAGTCTGTCCACCTTTGGTCCACACCCTGCACTCAGTTCTTACCTGTGGCTCCTAGAAAATGTCAGCATGTGACAGCAGCCACAGCCCAGAAATGGCTTTGACTGGTTGGCTAAACCAGGTAATGGCAGCCGATGAGTCTCAAACCCTCGGTGAGTTAGGGACTTCCTCTGCCATACGAGGACAGGCTTTGGTGGGTTGAGTCAACGAGACCAATAGTGGGTCCAATGGACAAGAATGCGGTTTCTGCACATGCTGTAAAGGGAAGTGAGGAGCAGATGAGGCTCATCAACCTGGGAAGGTGGCCCACATAGAAGAAGGAAAAGACTGACTTAAACCTCTACTGCCTTGCAAGACATCTTCAGTAGAAGAAAAGGCTAAGGAGTAAACCCTACAGAAGTCTAGAGTAGAGTCCATAAGACACCTTGTATGCCACCTTCCGTCAACTTCTGCAGCCAAGCTGGTGCCAAATGTATTGTTCTGCTTTCCATTTGGACCACATCATTGAGGCTGAGGCAAGAATATAGTCTTGTCGTCTGGGCAGCCCAGGACTTCCATACACATGCAGAGAGGTCACTTTGTGCTGCTAATGCAGTGGTTTGACTTCACCCCCAGAGGTATATTCCATTGCCCCTCAAGACAAATGGATAATGTTTTTATTATTATTTACACCCTGCCCATCTGGCTGGGTTCTCCCAGCCACTCTGGGCAGCTTCTAGCATATAAAAACATAATAAAACATCAAACATTAAAAACTTCCTGATACAGGACTGCCTTCGGAGATCTTCTAAAAGTTGTGTAGTTCTTTATCTCCTTGACATCTGATGGGAGGGCGTTCCACAGGGAGGGTGCCACTACTCTACCTGGTTCCCTGTAACTTCACTTTTCACAGTGAGTGAACTGCTAGAAGACTCTCAGAACGATGGGGGTGGAGACATTCCTTCAGATATACTACGCTCCAGTCTGGGGCATATCCACTGAAATATACTCAGAGCCGAGAGTGGATTTCATGCTCTTTATTCAGCTCATAGTGGTGAGGAGGAATGAATGTTCCCCCAAAGTATCTGCTTTATATACATTATATAAATGCTGCACGTGATTGGCTAATTCCGGAATTCTCCTGTAGGCCAATCAGGTTGTGGATTCACTTCCATCCGGAGCTGGATTGGGTGGCTCCTGCAGACCAATCATACTGCTGCATTGTTCTAGCACCAATCAGACTGCTGCGTTCTGAATCCTATTGTTCTGGGACCAGTCAGACTGCTGCCTATTGGATCCTATTGTTCTAGGACCAATCAGCCTGCTGCATTTTGATCCTATTCAACTCACTACATAACACCCACACTAATATTACCTTTCAGGTGCTTGCAGGAGTGTGCCAAAAGTAGATGCTACAGTAAGTACACTGGAAGAGCCAGACAGCTAGCTACTGTTCTAAATACTTTATTAAGCATTGATGATTCCACAATAGGAGCAAGAAGGGCTGTGCCTGCCCCCACCCATCAATCTGATTCTGGGTCTGATCCAACCTGGAACAATCCAGAGCTGACCTGACCTGGGCTGGATCTATAGACAGGAAAAAACGCTATAAATAACTCATGATCAGATTGTTATAACAAAAGGGGGGAAAAAACCCTATATAAAATCACATTGACAAAGTTTTTTGCTCTACAGCGCCATCTGGTGTCGCATCTTTACAATGGAGTTACAGCATAACTGACTGTTTCAATCAAATTTTAAACATTTCTTAAGCATGCAATTGGGGGGGGGCACACATGTTGCCTGCATACATTTCCTTCTCTCCCCTTCTCCTCACCATTCAAGGGTCCCATCCCCCCATTTGACAGCCCCAGATTACTCAGGATCTGCAATCCAGCCAGAGGGTAACCACAGCCGTTGTTGGCAGTGTCGCGTCTCAAGACTAAAAAATTAGCAGCTGATAGCAGCTGAAATGTGGTCAGGAAAAGAAAGCACAAATTAGGGTAGGACTCTGCAAAATAAATAAATAAATGAAGTGTCTAGGAATGTGCTTTTCAAAGAGTTTGGGGAACAAAGAGAGAAAGGGGGGGGCATTTTATGCACTGGCAGCAATTGTTCATCTGACAGCCTCTTTTTGATCTCTGCATCAGTGAACTTAATCTCTGTAATATCGTATCTTGTAAGACTCAAAATTCCTTAATTAGCCACAATGCTCCCCTGAGGTCTTATACTGTACAGGGTAAATTACTGCCCCACGTTAATCGTTCTGTGATAAGGGTCATTGAATTAATTACCTAGGGAGAAACTTGTATTTATATGTCAATATGCATGTGGTCAGCCAAGAGTATTGCGGCATTTCCCTTGCATCATTTTGTTTGAAAATGGGGGTATGTTTTGGTGGGTGAGAGATTCCACGAAACGGAAGAAAACTGACTGAGCCTTCTCAGATGAAGTGCCTGGCCAATTGATTATAAAATTAAAGTATTAGTGTTTATGAGGGTGACATTGATTTAGAAGGAGGATGAGATTTGGTCTCTAGAACTCTCCCAGATGCTGACCTGGAAGACACAAGACTAGAGGACTCTTCTAGCTGAACTATGGCTCCACCAGCCAGTCACAAGGACACCTGGCATTTTCTGAATAGTTTCTGATGGCGGATGGGCTGGATGCTGATGGCAGAAAGAACATTTGGAACATGAACTGATCCATAAGGCACGTGCAGAAGGAAGTTACAGAAGCTTGGATATCTCTATATCCTTGCCCATCCTGGCTTATAAAAGCTAGCCGGGAAGGACTGGGCGATGGGCTTCGTGGGGTGGTGAATGCTTCCCTCCGTGAGGGAGCCTTCCCAGACCCGCTGAAAGAGGCGGTTATTAAACCGCTTCTTAAAAAACCATCTTTAGATGCGGCCACGATGGCCAACTATCGCCCAGTCTCAAATCTTCCATTCTTGGGCAAGGTGATTGAGCGAGCGGTTGCCGAACAACTCCAGGCACGCCTGGAAGAAGCGGACCATTTGGATCCCTTCCAGTCGGGATTCAGGCCTCATCATGGGACTGAAACTGCCTTGGTCGCACTGGTTGATGATCTCCGGCGGGCTAGGGACAAAGGTGAGAGCTGTTTCCTAGTTCTGCTGGATTTCTCAGCGGCGTTCGATACCATCGACCATAGCATCCTTCTGGACCGTCTTGAGGGGCTGGGAGCTGGGGGCACTGTTATACAGTGGTTCCGCTCCTTCCTCCTGGGCCGTGTTCAGAAAGTGGTGGTGGGGGATGAGTGTTCAGACCCCTGGGCTCTCACTTGTGGGGTGCCTCAGGGTTCTGTCCTCTCCCCCATGCTTTTCAACATCTACATGCGGCCGCTGGGAGAGATCATCAGGAGGTTTGGGCTGGGTGTTCATCAGTATGCGGATGATACCCAGCTCTACCTCTCTTTTAAATCAGAACCAGTGAAGGCGGTGAAGGTCCTGTGTGAGTGTCTGGAGGCGGTTGGAGGATGGATGGCGGCTAACAGATTGAGGTTGAATCCTGACAAGACAGAAGTACTGTTTTTGGGGGACAGGAGGCGGGCAGGTGTGGAGGATTCCCTGGTCCTGAATGGGGTAACTGTGCCCCTGAAGGACCAGGTGCGCAGCCTGGGAGTCATTTTGGACTCACAGCTGTCCATGGAGGCACAGGTCAAATCTGTGTCCAGGGCGGCTGTTTATCAGCTCCATCTGGTACGTAGGCTGAGACCCTATCTGCCTGCGGACTGTCTCGCCAGAGTGGTGCATGCTCTGGTTATCTCCCGCTTGGACTACTGCAATGCACTCTACGTGGGGCTACCTTTGAAGGTGACTCGGAAACTACAACTAATCCAGAATGCGGCAGCTAGACTGGTGACTGGGAGCGGCCGCCGAGACCATATAACACCGGTCTTGAAAGACCTGCATTGGCTCCCAGTACGTTTCCGAGCACAATTCAAAGTGTTGGTGCTGACCTTTAAAGCCCTAAACGGCCTCGGTCCAGTATACCTGAAGGAGCGTCTCCACCCCCATCATTCTGCCCGGACGCTGAGGTCCAGCACCGAGGGCCTTCTGGCGGTTCCCTCATGGCGAGAAGCAAAGCTACAGGGAACCAGGCAGAGGGCCTTCTCGGTAGTGGCGCCCGCCCTGTGGAACGCCCTTCCAGCAGATGTCAAAGCGATAAACAACTACCTGACATTCAGGAGACATCTTAAGGCAGCCCTGTTCAGGGAAGTTTTTAACGTGTGATATTTTATTGTATTTTTGGTTTTTATGGAAGCCGCCCAGAGTGGCTGGGGAGGCCCAGCCAGATGGGCGGGGTATAAATAATAAATTATTATTATTATTATTATATGACTGTCCCCAGGGATGCTTGAGGACAGGGCCGTCTTTACCCAGGGGTGCAGGGCACCCAGGTGCCAAATTCTGGGGGGCGCCAGGCACCCACCGCGGAAGCTGCCTAAACTCTCAACTATCTAGGTAAAGGGACCCCTGACCATTAGGTCCAGTCGTGGCCGACTCTGGGGTTGTGGGGCTTATCTCGCTTTATTGGCCGAGGGAGCCGGCGTACAGCTTCTGGGTCATGTGGCCAGCATGACTAAGCTGCTTCTGGCAAAACGAGAGCAGTGCACAGAAATGCCGTTTACCTTCCCGCCGGAGTGGTACCTATTTATCTACTTGCACTTCGTGCTTTCGAACTGCTAGGTTGGCAGGAGCAGGGACCGAGCAACGGGAGCTCACCCCATTGCGGGGATTCGAACTGCTGACCTTTTGATGGGCAAGTCCTAGGCTCTGTGGTTTAACCCACAGCGCCACCCACGTCCCTTCTTAACTATCTACCTGTTATGAAATAATAAATAATTTTGATCAAGCTAGAAAAACCAAATACATATATACCTAGGTATTACCGAAATGTATACCTGCTGTTTCACTAAAGGACTTTCGACTTTGTGCACTCATCTACCAAAGACGTGCCGGGCCAGCAGCGGTGCTTGTCATTCACAACGGCAGCGCTTGTCAGGTTGTAAACAAGAGATAAGGCAAAAGTGTGGTGTCTGACATAAGCATAATAAAAGTTAATTTTGGTGTTAAACTAAATTTGGGGTGCTGGGCAGATCTTTGCACCCCGGCAGCACACATGCTAAGGACAGCGCTGCTTGAGGAATTTGGTTTTTGTGAACTAACCTGAACTGCACATCCCTGATGCACAAGCTGGAACTAATCTGTGGACTGGAACACACCTATTTATCGGATTTTGCACTTTTCTGAATGTTGTGACATCGTTCTTGGCTAAAAAGTGTCAAAATGAAACATTGCAGTGCAATGTGACATAACTTATGGAAATATTGGATAAATATAAACTGTTGTTGTTGTTTAGTCGTTTAGTCGTGTCCGACTCTTCGTGACCACATCGACCAGAGCACACCAGGCACTCCTGTCTTCCACTGCCTCCCGCAGTTTGGTCAAAGTCATGTTTGTGGCTTCGAGATCATTGCCCAACCATCTCGTCTTCTGTCGTCCCCTTTTCCTTGTGCCCTCCATCTTTCCAAACATCAGGGTCTTTTCCAGGGAGTCTTCTCCTCTCATGAGGTGGCCAAAGTATTGGAGCCTCAGCTTCACGATCTGTCCTTCCAGTGAGTCCAGCTCTCACTTCATGACAAAGACAACAGGCATATAAAATATAAACTAGACTTATTCAATATGCAGTTAATATAGAAATGTAGAAAACACATGTTGGGGTGGAGGGAAGTCTCAATACTTCATGATATAACTTTACTTTATTTCCAACACTTCAGTATTTCCTTTGTGTACACTTCTGATGGAGAATGATAACTGTGATGTATTTTAAAAAACCAATAAAGATCAAAACACAAAAAGTATCAAAATGCATTTTGCAAAGTGTGTTTTGAGATAAAATATGTTTAGAGATGTGCATTTTTAGAGCAGACATGTTCAAAAGTACATATGAAAATGTACATTCCACTTTGACTTTTTGGTAGTACTGTGTTTTTGTTTTTGTTTTTAAAAAGGCAGATTAAAAAAAAAGGGGGGGACAGAACAAACCTATGACTGGACACATAAGTGACATGGATCAGAAATAGAATTTTGTTCCACAAAATGCTAGCACCCATTGTAGGCTCGTTTTTACGACCTAAACAAGTTTGTTACATTTCAGAAGAGCTCTATAGAGGTAAAGGTTCGAGCATGTAACTAAAACGTTTTTAACCTTCATATCTCCAAACAATGTGGGCTGTAAAAATCTTTATTTAGGAACTCTGAAATTACAACAGGGTTGCATTTCACAATCTCACCCGCCTACATTTTGCAATATGCTTGTAGTTACCCATCTGTTCCATCAATTTCAGTTCAAACTGTGCGACGAAAGAATAACTCTGCACAATATTACACCCAACAGAAGACGGCAACCTTGTTATTGTCATTTCCCAGGATTGTATGGTCAGTTGCAGTGGCCTATTCAGTGTAAAAAATGTTATGCATTTCATTTTTAAAAAAAGATTAATTGTTATAGTCCGTATTCTGATCTTCAGTCAGATCTTCTGATCTAACAAGGGAAAACTGGCCATCAAACGACAAAATGAAAATAAAGCAGAAAAACACCACGGTGGTACAATCCATAACTAATGGTATATCTGGTCATTTATCAGTGTTCCGTTCTTCATGAAATCATAAAGTACGAAAGGACCACAAATGCTATTCCAACCTGCTGTCAATGCAATAAATCTGCTGCCATAGTATCTGCGATAGGTATCACACTGCTTTTATTCTACAGCAGGGATGGCCAACAAGTTCTGGTTTTTGTGTGTGTGCATGTGGGGATACTCAAATAGCCAAACAATGTTGGGGTGTGTGTGTGCGCGCACACAAATGCTTAATACCATTTTTTTATTTTTCAGTTGTATTCAAAATGGTGTGACTATAGCTACACAAAGGTTCAGCATAACACTATTTCTACAGCAGATCTCATGATGATGGCATTTGCCCTTTTCAGTCCATTCTGTTTATCTGCAGTCATTGTAGGTGACTGAATCAGAGCCCTAGATTAACTCAGCTGGTAGGGGAAGCATACAGTCTGATTGGCTATAAATCAGGGCAATCCTATGCATATATATGGAGAAGGAACTGCCATTCAGTTCAATGTACACTGTTGCACACCACCCCAACTTCTGAGTGGTGCGAGATTTTAGGGGTTCCAGGCGGCTGCCCAGGGTTCGTGTTTCCTTTAGAAATTAGGCTAAGCAGAGACTGTGGTGCCTTTATTATATATGGTTTATTTACACATATATGCAACCCAAGCCTAGGATGGGGGGTGGAGGTGGGGGTTCAAGAGCATTAACACCCTAACAAAGTCTTGTTTCTCCCATATCTGCAGCCTTGGACCCAAACAGATATCAAACATTGTTCTGTCTCTCGTTCTTCTCCCAGCTTGCTGCTTTACATCTGGCCCACATCCTTGCAACTTTCGACTCTCAATTGGCTTTTCTCTTCTAACTAACCATGAGCTGGGGGGAAGCTCCATCCCATTGCCATCACACACAGAGCCCCTTTCCTTTGTTTAACCTGAATGGCCCATCACCCAGGCGATCGCCTCATCAGGAAGCTAGCCTGACTTATATTTTAACACTTGCTGGATCCAGGGGTCAGAAGGGCATACAACCTATTCCCCCCTCCCCCCCAAAAACTCTTAACAATATACTAGATTGCAACCCTAGGGAATCAGTAACTACCAGGTCTTTTGACCATCTCCACAGTGCTAGGTGAGCACATACAGAGCATTGCAAAGACTAGATTAGGTGCGCTGTTAAAATTAGACTATTCCAGCAAAGTGTTTATTGCATGTGTAGATTGGAAGGAGGGTTGTGGTGAGGTTATGAAAAGGTAAACTTGAGTACATCCATTGTGAACTTTGGAGCACACAATGGAAATATATGGGAATGCTAATTGATGGTTCTGTAAAGGCCCCAAGACCTATAATAGGTCTGTAAGACCAGCATCTGGGTTTGCCAAAACATAAAACTCCTGTGGTCCTCTTGCACATTTGTTTTGCTCTTTTTGCACAAGTGCCAATAGACTGCAAACATTCCCACACTACTGTTTGGCACATCATAAATGTGGTGGCCACAAGTCAGAGATATAAACCATTTTCTTTGCAACTTAGGCTTTCTCCAAAGACCAGGCATGCTGCCATTTCCATGATCTAGACAGATGAGGAAACATTCATCATGTGATCAAATACCACTGTCTCCCTATGCTATCCTTAGTTGGGAATATTTGGAGATATTATTTGCCTTTACCCATCACCCTTCTAGATGAGAGTCAAAACAATAATGTTTGCTCTGCAGACAGTTTTATGGGTCCTTTCTGCACTTGTTGGGTGTCATCCAGAATGATTCAGGCACACTTAGAGTCCTGTTGATTTCAATGAGATGTAAGCATGATTAACTATCTTTGGCTAGTACCTTTTTGCCGTTGTTACCAAAATTGTGCCAATTCGGTATTCTGAGCAAAGACACATGCAGCATCCAAGCTATGCGCTCTTGTGAAATGGGAGCATTTATAGCTTCCATCCAGTCAGGGAGGAGCCAACTGGGAGGGGGAATGGGGGGCCATGTTGAGATCTGGGGAAACCAAGCTTCCAAATTTTCCCTCTATTTTCCACCCTTCATGGGAGTCTAGGAAGAAGGTCAGAATGATGTTCGTTCAAGTTCTTGATAGTTTTGAACAATATTTTCTCTACCTAGAAGTTCTGTGTGGTTGGATGTGTCATTCATGTGGACTGGGGGAACAGATATGAAATAATCAAGGAGAGCCCTACCATGAGTTATCAACGTTATACCAACTATATAAGGTAATTTTATGTTATGAGGCAATGTACAAATTATGTTAATAAATCAATGTGTCCTTGGCCCTACACGAGATCTTTTTCTTTTTTCACGATAAGAGACCAGAGTACAGTTGTACCTTGGTTTTCAAACAGCTTAGTTCTCAAATGTTTTGGCTCCTGAACGCTGCAGTGACTGTTTTTGGAAGCTGAATGTCTGACGGGGCTTCTGCGGCTTCTGCAGGAAGCTCCTGCAGCCAATCCAAAGCTGTGCTTTGGTTTCCAAACGTTTTGGAAGTCGAATGGACTTCCAAAATGGATTCCGTTTGACTTCCAAGGTACGACTGTAGTTCTGACCAGATTACTGAACACATTGACAAGGCCCTGGCTCAGGGGTCCTGGTTTTCAGAATAAGGCACTGCTGATAAGTACGAGCAATTTGCTATTCAAGGGTCTCCAGCAGCCTGGCCCAGGGTCTGTAGCGATGATCATAACGCAGCAGCTTATTAAGGGGTCTACTGAGTCCCACAGCAGTGTTCAAGAGGTCTATGGAGGGAAACGTTTTAGAACAGCTGCTGTCCTCAGTTCAAACATCTGGGTCTCCCAAGTTAAGCAATGGGTGAAACCAGAAAATCATATCCATTTACGCTTCAAAGTCAGGCTCTGGAAAACAATGTCGCTTTAGAATGGGCGGGAAAAGAACAATCTAGAAAGCTCAAGGCCAGAATAAATAAATCCAGGCTAACTGAGGTAAGACTTGGCAGGTAGCCTACACCTGCTGTGTGGATACATTAAGTATGTCTCGTAAATGTTTTATATCATCCTGCGTTGAGTTACTGTACACTTTTTAAAAAAGGAAAGTCTTCACGAACCATTTCAATAAGATAAATAAATGTACCCAACAGAGAAAGATTTGCACAAAGCTTCATATGCAGGGTGGAGCTGGCCAGTTTTTGTTGCTGCTGTTACGTGAGTTCTGAATGGTATTATGATTATGATTATTAATTGAATTTGTTAGTTGCTTTATCCGCCCAAAGCAATCTAAAGCAACTTACAGTCAAACAAACAAACTCCCGCATAAAGGTAAAGGGTAAAGGGACCTCTGACCATTAGGTCCAGTCGTGGCTGACTCATCTCGCGGGGTTGCGGCACTCATCTCGCTTTACTGGCCGAGGGAGCCGGCGTACAGCTTCCGGGTCATGTGGCCAGCATGACTAAGCCGCTTCTGGCGAACCAGAGCAGCGCACGGAAACGTCGTTTACCTTCCCGCCGGAGCGGTACCTATTTATCTACTTGCACTTTGACGTGCTTTCGAACTGCTAGGTTGGCAGGAGCAGGGACCGAGGAACGGGAGCTCACTCCATCACGGGGATTTGAACCGCTGACCTTCTGATCAGCAAGTCCTAGGCTCTGTGGTTTAACCCACAGCGCCACCCGCGTCCCGCATAGGTACATTAAAACCAAAAGGGCAAAATACATTAAAAGTATCCCACTCCAGTTTTGAATAGAGGGCTACAGAAATAGTTCTGTTAGGCTTACATTTGCCTTTAATTAAATCGTACTTATTTAAATCCATATCAATACATTTTTGTTATTTTTATTACATTCTGGTGGAACCACTGAAGGGTGGCCTAAAAATATTTTAATAACATAAAAATGTACATCTTAATTAAGTACATAGTTTATGTATTACCTCTGCATAAAGAAGAACTTCAAGAAAAAAACCTCCTATTTATAATAAGCTGTTAGCTTAATGTTGCCTGTGTTGATTGATGGTTCATTGCGACTGCGCTTTTTTTTAAAATAAAATTTTTATTAGGGTTTTCACATATTTTTAAAACAAACACAAAAACATACACAACTACAAACTACAAACAAACACAACACACAAATAACAAGTATAATTTTAAATCCTTAATTTCTTAACCACTTTCCCTGACTTCCCCTCACCTCCCCTTCTTGCATCCCAATTCCAATAGTTAACTCAGCAAGTTCTTATCCCCAACTTTACCTTTTTGGAATTACTTAATTCATCTTAATTAACCAATTTTAACTTATAGACCTCATTTTTAAACCTCAATACTCATCATTTACCCCTTTTTCTAAGGTCGACCCAGATTCCCTTTCACGAATTTCCCAATTTTTATAATAATTACAAAATAAAATAACAAATAAAAACATATAATTATGCACTCTTTGGATTCCAAAACTTTCGCCCCCCCCCCTTTCCCGGTCTCAATCCCCAAAAAGCGACTGCGCTTTTCTTTCTTTTTTTTAAACGAACTCAAGAGGCATTTTCAAATAAATGTCACATTCAAAGAAAGAAGGGAGAGGCCTTTATGGTTACCAACTCTAGACATGTAAATTGCATGCGAGAGCTCAATGTGGAATGATCAGTGATGCTCCCTGATAAATTTCCACCCCAAAACGGCATAGTAAGCTGTACCGGGTGTGTTCTTTAGTTGGCTGCTTGAAAGAAGCATTTGCTGTTCTGGTTCTCGTTTAAGCCACACATCCCCCCCCTGCCGTTAATATGCAGTATTCTAAGGGGGAGGAAAAGGGGAATATAGAAGCGGCTGAAAATAAATGGGAGAAAATACTGAAATAGAAAAGGCGGTAGAGACATTTGGTGAGCGGTAAATCAGACATATTTATCAACAGCTGGACATTATGGCGAGGAGCTCATATATTTGATAAGATAGAATAAGAGCTGGCTAGGGAAAATAGGGGGTGGAATGAATTGCGCTTGCGGGACAGTAAACTCTTCTCTGTAGAGCAAGGCTGCATTAATCAACGTGGACCCTGTTAATAACACCAGGGAAGGGGGCAAAATATAATCAGCGCTGAAAAATGACAAATGAGACAAGCTTGCCCAGTTCTTCTGAATAGTGTGGGAGCACGTTGCTCAACACTCACTGAAATGAAAACACTGAATCGTTATATTAATTTGCAGTCTGCCTTATGGGAGGGGACCACCAAGCCACGTTTAATTGTTTTGCAAAACTGATTTCTGTAGAGACAGAAAGCTTTGCTTTGTCAGCCAGTCGCCCCTGTGGGGTTTAAAAGAAATATTTAGAAGCAATTAAAAGGGGAAAGAGCAACATTATTAGAAGACTTGGCAATGCAGACCTCTACTGCCTCTGCAGTAGTAATAGTAATTCATCTAAAGTTGGCTGCAGGAAGAATATTGGGGAGGCTATGAGTTCCTTCAGACTAGAGTTTGGGGTGCTTTTGGCAAGTATATTCTGCAACATGTAACTGATGCAGTAAAAGCGCGATAGTGGAAGATTTATAATGGACTGTCCACACTTCATTCTGTAATCATCATCATCATCATCATGCTTGGCTATCAAGTACACTGAAGATCTTTTAAACTAACATTGTAGGTGCATTATTATGGGGGAGAAGAAGGAACCCTCTTTGCAATACAGTGGTACCTCTGGTTGCAAACAAGATCCGTTCCGGAAGCCCATTCGCAACCTGAAAGGAACACAACCCATGCCTGCGCGTCTGCGTAAGCGTGGGTCGCGATTCGCCACTTCTGCGCATGCACGTGATGTCATTTTGTGCGTCCTCACATGCGCGAGTGGCGAAACCCGGAAGTAACCCTTTCCAGTACAGTGGTACCTCAGGTTACATATGCTTCAGGTTACATACGCTTCAGGTTACAGACTCCGCTAACCCAGAAATTGTGCTTCAGGTTAAGAACTTTGCTTCAGGATGAGAACATAAATTGTGCTTCACCGGTGCGGCAGCAGCAGCAGGCCCCATTAGCTAAAGTGGTGCTTCAGGTTAAGAACAGTTTCAGGTTAAGAACGGACCTCCAGAATGAATTCAGTACTTAACCCAAGGTACCACTGTATTTCTGCACCGCTGCGGGACGCAACCTGAAAACGCTCAACCTGAGGTAACATGAGGTATGACTATACTGTTATGTGTTTGAGTGTCAAAGTTTGTGAGTGCAAAAGGCACCCATAATTCTTGGAGTTAGCAAATGCCAAAGTGTACTAAAGTGTACTAAATATTTGGTGTCTTCGCCTGGGTGAGAGACGGCTTAGCAGTGCAAAAATGCAGGGTAAGCTGTTTTTTTCTGACCAGGGCTTTTCCTGGTAAAGAAGCCATTAAGGAGAAGGAAGGAAATGATGGGCAGTCATCAACCCATCAAAGGAAGAGCCTTGAGTCTGTGAAAACAGGGGTTGCCAGGGTTACAAGGGTGATGACGTAGCCTGCAGGAAAAATTGTGGCCTTTTGCAAAAGGCTTAAAAAGTGGGGAAAGTGGGGCTGGGCAGACTCTTGGGGGCTGGCTGAGACAAGCTGGGGCAGAGACACAGAGGTGACATTTTGGCTGCCCTGGAATCCAAAACTGCGCTCCTGCAGGAAGCAAGCCTCTCTTCAGATGGGAATGCTCTGAAATCTCTCCACAGTGCCTCATTCCAAAGGAAACGCAAACCCTGGTTAAGTACCAAGACCCCTGGAATCTTGCATCATGCGGCAGAGATTGGGGGTGGCCTCTAACACTACAATAAATGCCTCATGAAGAATCTGCTGCTCTAATGTTCTATTCTCTTCGGAGTGAATTTCCGGTACCTGCAGGAAAATGTGCACCCACTGGGTCAAGGACGGGGAAACCATGACCTTTCAGGCGCTGTTGGACTACAATTCCCATAATTCCTGACCACTGGCCTTGGAATTGGGGAGTTGGAGTAATAATAATAATAATAATAATAATAATAATAATAATTTATTTATTATTTATACCCCACCCATCTGGCTGGGTTTCCCCAGCCACTCTGGGTGGCTTCCAACAGAACACTAAAATACAATAACCTATTAAACATTAAAAGCTTCCCTAAACAGGGCTGCCTTCAGATGTCTTCTAAAAGTTTGGTAGTTGTTTTTCTCTTTGACATCTGGTGGGAGGGCGTTCCACAGGGCGGGTGCCACTACCGAGAAGGCCCTCTGCCTGGTTCCCTGTAACTTGGCTTCTCGTAGCGAGGGAACCGCCAGAAGGCCCTCGGTGCTGAAAGGGCCACTTTCACATCCCTGTTCTAGGCCGAGGATTAAGGGATTAAAGATATACAATAGCAGGGTTCCACTGAGATGCAAAGTACAACTTTACAGGGATCCAGGCTGGTATACACAACCCTGCAAATTTGGAAGAGAAAAGGAAAATAGAAAACCAAACCCCCATTCCCGAGCCTGTCATCTATTGTGCATCTGATGTGATGCCTTGTAAACAAAGTTCATTACGTGAACCTCTTGGTCACAAGCATCACATCACAGAGGCAAGAGGCCAGGCTAATATTTCTCTCAAGATCATAAATAACTCTAAATGAACGCCTTCCCACTTGTTTATTCTGTGGTCATTCCAGTAATAGTTCCCTTCCCCCTTGCAAATCACAAGTACTCAGCAAATGCCTTTCTGTTTTTTTTTTTATTCTGTGGTCATTCCAGTAAGCAGAAAAACAACATGGTCCAGGAAAATGTCCTCATGTATTTGTCTGATGGAATGTGATACGAGATGAAGAGAGGAATAATCTAAAATGATACACTGGTCTTAGAAACAAACAAGAGAATTTCCCTAAATATAGACATATAATACAAGTATATTCTATCAGAGAGAAAGTGAAATGTTTAAATTCGGAAAATAGCTTTGAATTCACACATACAGACAGACAGACAGACACACAGACACACACACAGACACAGACACACACACACACACACACACACACACACACACAAACCTTGATTAGACAAGGTCTTAAATCAGATAAGAAAAGTGCATCAGTGCTCAGTCTGCAAAGGCTTTATATGGGGTGTACGGCCATGCCAAAGTTGGTTTCTAGTTCCTTATAGAATATAGTAGCAGTCTGTGGAAGTCCGAAGTTTACAATCTGTGCCTGTTTATGCTGAAAAGATTAATGATGCTGTGAGGAACCAAATGTGAGTGCATCAGTCATCTGCTGCAAAAAGCCAGCCATGGATCAGTTCTTACCAGCAGAAGATGTGCTACTACAGGGGTGAGCAGCCCGATGCCTTCAAGAAGTTCTGGACCACAAATCCCATAAGCCCCAGACAGCATGGCCAATGGGTAGGAATGGTGGATGTTGTTGCCTACAACTGTGCTACTAGAATCACGTGTCACACACACAAAAAGGCTGAGATCAGTTTTGGAGAACCTATTCTAGTAATATCAAGGGCACCACCCAAACAATCCCTATGCTGTTTGTAAGAGGTGGGAACCTTTTGCAGCCCAAGGGCCACATTTCCTTCTGGTCAAGGTTCCAGGAGTCACATGCAGGTGGGGCTAGACACACACACTAACACACACACCCTCTTCCATCCTGTCAACCAAGAGGCATTACCAAAGTGCAAGGTCACATTCCAATCAGGCAAAAGTATACAAAGAGGGAACAAAGCAGGGTTGGTGAGGCGTGAGGGTCGGGAGGTTGTGTGACCTGGGGAGAGTCCTGTAGGCCACATGGAGAAGCCTTGGAGGGCCTCATTGTTAGGAGCGAGCCAGCAGTAAATCACACCATGCAAGTTGGAGTTAACTCTTTATTAGCAAAAGCATGATCTGCACAGGAGTGTCAGGCCTAATGAGCATAGCAACCCATCACTGGTAGGTCTTGCCTCCATGAAAACCAGTTGCTGAGACTGAAGGTCCCCACCTCCTCACAGCAGCCTAAGTCCCCTCCTCACAAGGGTTTTTAACAAGCTATCAGAGGCTGTGACTGTGTTTCACCAATCTCTCTTCTGCCCTTTTTATGCCTCTTCTGGTTCTGGGAGACAAGGGGAGGGGAGCTTGTTGTTGCAGCAGCAGGAGGAGACAACTGTGCCTCTTCACCGGCCTGTCTCATCTCTGCCTCTTGACCTCTCTCCTCCCACTCTCCTGCTTTAGAAGAGTTTGGATTTGATATCCCGCTTTATCACTACCCAAAGGAGTTTCAAAGCGGCTAACATTCTCCTTTCCCTTCTTCCCCCACAACAAACACTCTGTGAGGTGAGTGGGGCTGAGAGACTGCAGAGAAGTGTGACTGGCCCAAGGTCACCCAGCAGCTGCATGTGGAAGCGCGGAGGCGCGAACCCGGTTCCCCAGATTACGAGACTACCGCTCTTAACCACTACACCACACTGGCTCTTTAACTTCAACCTCTGATTCTGGACTTCTCTCTGCCACACTCTCCCAGCTCACTAAGCTCTGTTGTCTCCTCGGCTTCTGACACCTTCTTTTCCCTGTCTTCTTCCTCTGACTACTCATGGTTGTCCCACCACAACCATGCCCTGGGCTCTGAACTTTCTTTGCTTGGTGCACTGAAGTTCTCACCCTGGGCCAGCAGGAGGATACTGTAGATAGTTTTCACTCAGGTCCACATATGCAAATAAGGGATTGAAAGTGACGTTCAGTGATTGGATAGTTACAGAAAATGGTTACTGTTGTGTTCTAGTGGAGCTCTATATAAGTAGGCTGGCTGAACCCTTCAGTTCAGTTCTGTTCTGGCCTGTGAATAAACAAGAGCTGTTTGAAGAATCGCTGTGTCGTCTGATATGTTCACTTTCTTCTCTTGGTGGTTCCGCTGCTGGTTCCTCTGCATCCCAACCAGTCCATGACATTCATTTAGCCCTCCGGCTTGAGGTTTCCCATCCCTGCTGTATGCTTTCCAAACCTCTTTTAACGCAGTGACAGATTATTCCCCCCCCCGGCAGTTTATTATTCTGGAGGGTTAACATCTTCTCATACTGCCTTGGGATGGTACTGCCTCTGGCCATAAAAATCAAAGCGGCAGCATGACGTACACACAGCTGGTACAATTTGGCCATCAGTGCAAATATTACACATCCATATATAACCCTCTCTCAGGCACTCTGGGAAAAGTCTTCGCCGTCTGTTTCCTCCAGCAGGATATACGTTTTACCATGACTACTAGAACTGAATGGTTTTCAAGGGATTTCGTGCAGATTGAATCATTTGTTTGTTTGAACAAAACATTAAGCATGCAAGCATATGACCATGTAACGACTTGCTGCATGAGAAAATGTCTTGTAGGAGGTGAACGCTCATTTGGGCTGCAGCTGAATTTCTAACAGTTTCCCCCTATAAATCACCTTTTGAGGCTTGTGTAGTGTGCTTGGAAGCATGGCAATAAAAGATATTGAAACGGGGGAACTGACTTGCAGAGGCGGAACAAAGCCAAGACAAAATAATGCTGGGAAACGTTTCCAGAGGCAGGTTGCTGCTGTGTGCAATGAACCAAGGATAGCCCTCTATACCCCCACCCCCAAATCACAAAAGGAAGGCCAGAATGAAGTTATAAGCAATAGAAATTCTTATACCTACAGTTGCAGTCAGGCAATCCAAACTTCGTTCATTCATTACAGACACAAAATGGGGGGGGGAGTCTGAAAGCATTTATTCCCTGTGTCAAGGATGAGGAACCTGTGGCTTTCCAGATGTTTCTAGACTCCAACTCCCATGACACCTGAATACAGTGGTACCTCGGGTTACATACGCTTCAGGTTACAAACTCCGCTAACCCAGAAATATTACCTCTGGTTAAGAACTTTGCTTCAGGATGAGAACAGAAATTGTGTGGTGGCAGCAGCAGGAGGCCCCATTAGCTAAAGTGGTACCTCAGGTTAAGAACAGTTTCAGGTTAAGAACGGACCTCCAGAACGAATTAAGTTCTTAACCCGAGGTACCGCTGTATAGAATAGCTGGGGTGTGATTCTGACCTTTCCCTCTTCCATCTATGCAGATACATTGGTGAAATAGGGGCAGCAATTGGTGCCAGACATACCACACTAAATTCCTGAAGAGTTCTGCCACCCCTAGCAGAGTAACTGCCAAGTCTGTCCTAGCTTAATCTCACTCTATCAATGCTTCTCCATTTTGTAGCAGATCTGTTGTTGCGACCTAGCCTAAGAGGGGATTTGTTGCATCGACTCCTCTGATAATAATCTCCATAGAGGATCATCTGTCCAGGAGGTCTCATGACACCACTGAACCTAGTCTTGATATGGAACTTCACAAACATCTCTCTGAAGAGGAGGGGTGAAGTTACCAGACCCCCAGGTCTTCAAACTGCACCTCAGATGTGGTCTGAATTAACTCATCCATCAGCTGGGCTCACTATTTAATAAAGTGCAAAGTCACATGCTGAAAAAATACCAATAGGTCTCCGTCAGAGAAGACAAATGTCTCAGGACCGCAATACCTCAAGGATATAGACCTTCCCAAACTCTGCATTCATCATCTGAGGCCCTTCTTTGTGTGCTTCCTCCATGAGAGTTCTTCTGGAGGGTGGCAACACGAGAACAGGCCTTCTCTGTAGTGGCACCACGTTTGTGGAGTGCTTTTTCGGCACCAGGCAAAAACATTCCTCTTCAACCAGGCTTTGGCTGATATATCCTACAACCTTTTAAATGTGTTTGTGCGAAGGGAGGTTGTAATTGTTTTGCTGTTTTAGTTATTTACTTGTTTTTATCCTGTATTTTATTCTGTGAACCATCCTGAAATCTTATGATGAAGGGTGGTATACAAATCAAATCAAATCAAATCAAATCAAATCAAATCAAATCAATCAATTAGTACAAGCCAAAACCATTCAGTTGGTGCCACAAGGCAGAACTCTAGAATGGTACCATTTTAAAGTCTCCATCATTTCACATGAAGGACAGAGCACCAGTAGCCATCAGGCTCTGCTTCAGAAGCCTATGTACTAGATTTTTGACCTTCTTGGACCAAGATCCATCTTACCTCCCTGGGAATGACAGCTCCCTGTTTCCCCTGACCTGGACTCTGAACTGTGTTAACTCTTTTCACTGAAAGGCAGGCTTTTCTTTGCCTTGTGCTTACAGCACAAGGCTTAGAGTCTGGCCCAAACAGGGTATTTGTCTGGGATATTATTATTTTTTCCAGCAAGTCAAGCTGCACATGATGTTGTGTGGATATGACTACATTATAGCAACCAAAGATCCACCCAAAAAGAAAGAGAGTAGTTTAGATTTGATAGCACCATGGGAAAATAAAAATATGAGAAGGGAAAGTCCCAATGAGTCATGGTGAGGAAGGTCATTTCCCATAAGACATTTACTGGGGGGGGGGGAGAGAACTAGAGAAAACATGTGGTTTTGTTGTGATTTAAGGTTTTAGTGGGCTTTTAAGAACACCAGCCTTCAGCAAAGAAATCCTTTCCCTGATTGAAAAAGCAACTCAGCAGAGTGGCTTTATCTGCCGTGTTTTTGGAGTTTGGAGTTTGGAGTTTATTCTGCTGTGGTTTCCTTGGCTAATTCCCGTTGTTGATGTGAACCCGAAGCTGCTGGCAGATTTGTTAGTTTCCATTATGTAAAGAGGAAGGTGTTGGGCGGGGGGGGGGGGCAACAGGTATCAGTTTACAGCCAGCAGAATTTCTGATAGTTTCTAAGTCATCTACTGGGTCCCCAACGATCTTCTCTCCCCCCATTAGTTTCTCTCTCGCCGCCACTTTCGTTCAGTGCAATAAACCCTGACAAGTTCAGATAATTTATTTGCTTTAAAGTAACAAAATGAGCCCAAGGAGGGTTCTGTTGTGTCATGAACTTGGCAATAAATTAAGAAAACAGCGAGAAAGAAGGCAATAGTAAATGATGAAAGACAAATGTGAATTAAAACTATGGTGGTTCTGAATTAGATCAGGCATCCCCAACCTTCGGCCCTCCAGATGTTTTGGACTACAATTCCCATCATCCCTGACCACTGGTCCTGTTAGCTAGGGATCACGGGAGTTGTAGGCCAAAACATCTGGAGGGCTGGGGATGCATGAATCAGATTTATTTTCACTGTACTGAATCCAGGCAGACAGAGCAATCCTAATCCCAAATCTGTGCTGTTCGGATTTGGGGGAAGTGTCCCTCTGCTGGACTCCACTAGTGAGGGATCTGCCACCATCGAACATCCTGCTAACCCACTGAAAGTATGATTGACCACATATCACCACCATAAGGACCTCCTCTGGGGCAGCTGACATCTTGCCCTGAAATGGGATGATTTATTGGTGGGGCAGTGACAGAGCAAAGCTGGTGATGGAGTCAATGGAGCCAAAGCCAACCCAGTTCCTGGGGACTGCTCCGACCTGGGGCCCTACATTGTACTAGCCTGGAATTGGCCCTGCACAATAAACACAAAAATGCCTTCCACCTGCCTGCCTAGCCAGGAAGAGGTAGCAGGGCTGCAGATGTGGCAGGGAATCCACCTCTCTGCTCCCCACTCCCGCCACCCCATTAAAATTTCTCCTTAAATTAAGGTAAAGGTAAAGGACCCCTGGATGGTTAAGTGAAGGGAAATTCTGCTTCTGCACATAACTGTGGCAGTCTGGGAAGTCTTGCTTCTTTTCTCTGGCATTCTGGGAAGTCTCGCTTATAAGCTTTTCTCTGCTTCTGTACACACTGTACAACCTGTTTCAAAGACCAAGACATTCCCTCATTTCCCTAGGCTGCTCAGTTCATCTTAAGTTCATGAAAAACACTATGACCTGTTCTTAATGCATAGCTGACCACATCTACGGAATGGGTACCACTGCAGCGGGAAGGTAAATGGCGTTTCCGTGCACTCTGGTTTCCATCATGGTGTCCTGTTGCGCCAGAAGCAATTTAGTCATGCTGGCCACATGACCCGGAAAGCTTTCTGTGAACAAACGCCAGCTCCCTCAGTCTGAAAACGAGATGAGCGCTGCAACCCCATAGTCGCCTTTGACTGGACTTAACCGTCTGGAGTCCTTTACCTTTTGTCTCCTTAAACTAGTCATTCCTCAAAACCATTTATGGTGGACAACTCAAGTTCCATTGTTTTAAGCGGGACTAAAGTATGTCTTAGTCTGTATCTTGCACATTCTATTCTATTCTTTAAACTGTTTTATTTTTTCCTGTGTGTGCTTTTTTAAAAAAAACAACAACTTCAATTAAAATAAATAAGTGAATTACAACACAAATGTATCTTCTATTTTAAGAAAGAGGTGTTGTGAATCATTACAATATGACTGTGTATTAACAGTAGATGCTTCTTTTTACAAGAATCATTTGTTAATAGGTAATGTTCTTTGAGATGCCTTATTAAGGATGTGAACTATTTCTATTGCTGTCTGCCAAATACAAATAATTCAGATTTTTTTTTAAAAAAGCATAAAGAAAGAAATAGAAAATACTATGAGATTATAGACGCAATGTAGTGTGATTACATATTATCATTAGCTCTGTTTTCCCGAAACATCAATAATAAAATAAGTCTGCCTTCTTTCATATGCTACATAATAGTTTGAATGAACTACTAAAAGAATGTTCCATGTAACCAGTTAGTTACTGCAGACTATTTTTCTCGCCACACCACAGCAATCTTAGCCATGGGCAAAAGTTGGGTAATAGTTTCTAAATTCCCAACATAGAATTAAGGGTAATTGACTGAAACACATCATCTGGGACCAGGGTTCTTCCATGTTTGTTTTTGGTGTTTATTATTATTATTATTAAAGATTTTCCTCGTTTACATGCAATGTAATGCATATGCATTGTCTCTTTCTTCAGGTTGTGTTTTCCACAGATCAGTTACCGGTACATTTGTTGTGAGACATTGATGTTATATGCAGTACTGTAAAGAGTTGGGAAGAAAAGAAGTCCAAAACAAACTAAGGTTCTTTCGTTTTTATTATTTGCTTTGGTTACATTCTCAAACCTGTGAGGAAATGGAACAATATGGTTAAGCACCTATTTCAGTATTTGTGTTGAATTAAGGTACAGTCATACCTCGGGTTACAGACGCTTCAGGTTGCGTTTTTTCGGGTTGCGGACACGCCAAAACCCAGAAGTACCGGAACAGGTTACTTTCGGGTTTCGGCGGTCACACATGCGCAGAAGCCGAATCTAACCCGCACCTGCGCAGACGCGGCGCTGCAAGTTGTGAACATGCCTCCCGCATGGATCATGTTCACAACCCAAGCATCCACTATACATATTTTGGAGATAGAGGAGAAATGCCTGCTTTTTTACTGCATTCATCTTGTATGTAGGCTACTTTGTAAAAAGGTGTTTGCATATAGTTTGTGGTTTTTCTTTGGATTTTATCTCATCGTTATAGTGGAATGCAGTTCAAGAATACAAGCCTGTACAAAAGCTTTGTTTTAAATTCACAATGTACTGTCTCTTTGCACAGATTGGGCAGATGTTTTTCTTCCCCTTCTCTACACACCAACTTGTGTAATTCAGTGGTACAGAGAAATCAATCAAGTTGATGGAACAGAGGAATCATTCTGGTTCTGAGTTAATCAGTTTTCCCTATCTGGTCATATGTATCCTTTTTATTTATTAATTGTATTTCTGTGCATTTAAAATATTTATATGTTGCCTTTGAAAGCAAACGTTTTCAAGGTGCTTTCCAATAGTATAAGAACACACAATACACTATATAAAACAACCAACCCACTCAGAATTAATTAAACTCGACTTAACCAGCAACAGCTAAACACCAATAATTAAACCTCCTTCAGGAGAAAACCAGAAAGAAAAAAATTGTTTTAGATTCTCACAGGGAGTTTGCAAGGCTGTAGTAAAAAATAGCAATCAAGTCTCTCTAGAATTACTCTGATGGGCCTGAAAGGAACATTCAAATGAGGTTAAATTATTATTCTAATAATAATTCTAATATAATTATGTGAATTATAATGGAAGAAGTTACAACTGGAATCCCTGAGTATGTCTGGTAAAGAGCTACAATGAAGGAAATATGCAGCAGGATTTCTAATCTGTGGGGTCTTGGTTGTGTAGGAAAGAGGTACAGGCACCTGTGGCTGATGTTGATTGCCTTCACTGATCTTCTTTTTCCAAAGGAAAATCTCATTTTAAAAAATGTGAACGGTGAAGCACATCTTGGAGAATAATGCCAAAATAGGTGTTTTGGCTTGCCCAGCAAATGGTCCTAGAGGAAAATATATACATAATTTTTCCCCCATTTAGAAAATTCTCATAAGTGCAAGAACTACCCATAAAAGATGGTGCCCAATTATCTACAGTTATTTGGACAGTTATTTGGCATCAGCAGGATCTACGCCTTTATGATCATAAGCCAAGGAAGCCCAGATGTCAGAGCTGGATAAATCCACATTGAGCGACGCCAATGCCAACACCGCTTTATGATTTGTGAAAACACCGTTGACCTAAGTAGGGAAACTATTACCTCACACAAGTGCAGCATCTCAATCTATAGGAACAAGGCCGGTTGCCAGCTTAAGTCTGCGGTAGTGCAAGGAGTTGGAACAGCTCCGTGGGAAGAGAGGTGGATTGTTAAACCACTCTGGGAACTGTGGTTCTGTGAGGGGGATAGGGGTCTCCTGACAACTCTCAACATCCTACAATCCTCAGGGTTCTTAGGGGTGGGGTAAGCCATAACTGCTACAAGTGATATTATGCTGACTTTAAATGTATAACATGGCTGTGGCAGCATGCCTCTACATCAAGAGTCAGGAGCCCTTGTGTTGTGGTCCAGCACCAAGTTCCAGAAAGTTCCAGCTCCCTCCACCCAAAGTTCCAGAAAGTTCCAGTTCCCTCCACCCAAAGCACCTGTCTTCATTCCTCATGGCCTTGACCTCCTCTCAGTGTGCAATGGTTCCTCTGTGCACCTTATTCCAGCCGTCTCTGCTGCACCTTCACCCAACACAGGTCACCCTCTCTGCACCCCAGCATCCCGCATCCCCTCCTTGGTCTTCACAATACTCTTCCTCCTCACACCTACCCTGGAGAGGTGTGTCGCCACTTGGGGGCCTGCCTCTCTCATACCCCTCAACTGCCCCAGGAAAACTGGGACATCCTGTTTTCTCGCACAAGAGCACAGCGGCCATTTGGGGCACCCCAATCTCATGATCTTGCCCCCTCAAAAGTGCTTTGTCGGGGCACCGATCTCTCGCAGGTTCAAGGGTATGGATTTATGTGTCAAGGTTCTATCGAGGCTTCAGGGAATTACAATTCCTCCCCTGGTGGCAGTCAAAAGGCAGATAACCGAAAATAGTTCTTACCACATAATTTATTCAGTATTCACACAGAGAGACAAAGGAACGATGTCTCTGTTAATGATGGCGTTGCTCAAAGTAAAGTCCCACCCCTTCAGTCCCTCCTAATTTACGTAACTCCTGCGCCAACTGGTCAGTGCTTTCTGTCTCTGAGATTTCTGTTCTATCACCCTCAGTGCCCGCCTAGTTCGGGGAGAGGGGGGCTCAGCAATGCTCTCCAGAGACACTCCAAAGTCTGCCAGCTTACTCTCCCCTGGTGCTTCTTCTTGCTGCTGCTCCGCCTTCTCCTCCAATATTTCCCAGCTATTTCCCTCGTCAGCCTCTGAACCATGCCCTTCTGCAAACCACTGTTCTAAATCTATACTGTCCTCCTCTTCCCGGTAAGGTGCAGAGAGAGGGGTGACTCCCACCATTCTTCCTCAGTCCAGCCCCTGACATTATGTGACCCCTGAGCAAAGGAGATAAGTAGCTATACAACCTTTAGAAGACATCTGAAGGCAGCCCTGTATAGGGAAGTTTTTAATGTTTGATGTTTTATTATGTTTTTATATCTGTTGAAAGCTGCCCAGTCAGATGGGCAGGGTACAAATACAATTAACAGCAACAACAACAACAGAATACAGTGGTACCTTGGGTTACAGATGCTTCGGGTTACAGACGCTTTGGGTTACAAACTCCGCTAACCAGGAAGTGGTTGCTCCAGGTTAAGAACTTTGCCCCAGGATAAAAACGGACATTGTGCACCAGCGGTGCAGTGGCAGCAGGAGGCCCCATTAGCGAAAACACGCTTCAGGTTAAGAACCGTTTCAGGTTAAGAACGGACCTCTGGAATGAATTAAGTTCTCAACTTGAGGTACCACTGTACCCACAAGACAACATGGGCTGCAGCAGAAAAAAGGCTCCCCAGTCCTGCTCTGTATGTTATGACATATTGTCCTTAAAACAATGCTGGAAATTCTTCGCTTCTCAGTGAACATAGTATGTTTTATTGTATAAAATACTTCAAGATGCCATTGAAAGAGCACTTGAGACAAAATGGCAGCTAGTCATTCAGAGGTAGCTTTAAAGCCAGTTGTTGTTGGTTTTTTTAACTATACAGTGGTATAAAAACAACAACTATACAGTGGTATAAAAAAACAAGAACTATACAGTGGTACCTCAGGTTAAGTACTTAATTCATTCCGGAGGTCCGTTCTTGCCCTGAAACTGTTCTTAACCTGAAACACCACTTTAGCTAATGGGGCCTCCTGCTGCTGCTGCTGCGCTGCTGGAACACGATTTCTGTTCTCATCCTGAAGCAAAGTTCTTAACCCGAGGTACTATTTCTGGGTTAGCGGAGTCTGTAACCTGAAGCATATGTAACCTGAAGCGTATGTAACCCGAGGTACCACTGTATAAGTGGATTAAAAAACCTGATAATTAAAACAGATAAAAACTAAAAACAAATAAAAACATTCAGTTAAAACAACTGTAAGAGCGTAAGAACTAAAAGACTCGCAGTTAAAACAACTGTAAGAGGCTGCAGTGTAGAAGCCTCTGAAATACTCACGGTATTAGAAACTGATGTGCAAATATGGTTAAAACAGACAATTAAAACAATGTACAACAAATTTAGACACACTGTGCAACAATAAACTATCCCAGGGAGTTGACTCAGAGTCACCCATGGAACCGGGTTTGGGGATTTTCATGCCAGTACCACTGTATATATATACACTGTATTGCTACATTGTAGTAAAACCTTTACAAGAAATATTAAAATTATCAATACGAAACAGTTAGAAACAACAGAGGTAAATACCCCTCATAGTCACTTGCATGGTGTCTGTTTCTGACCTCAAACGAACTTGAACGAACATATAAATTGTGGCAATTTCTGTTCCCATTCCCAACAGAATTTCCTTACATCCTTACTCATGAGAGAACGTCACTCTTGGGCTGAAATATTTCCCTACCCCTGCAATATTGTAAGGCTCAAAACACAACCAATGACCTGCTTTCCTGGTTACAGATCATCTTACCTGTCCTATTATCCCCTTCCTAACACTATCTCCTCCATATCTTCCCCACAACCTTGCATCAGTTACCTCCTAGTGATGCTAGGCCCTCAATTTGTTAAAATGATTAGTGTTGAGGAAGAGGCTGAAGCCATCTTCAAAACTTTGTAGTTGCCCCACCAAGCAGATAGACCACGTAGGCCAGAACTGGGGCTCACCAGTCATAGTGACAGGTACTCGGGAGGTTAGGCATCTGGGGCAGAGATTTAAATTGATTCAAGAAGCCCTGCTAATCCAACAGGTTCATAATTTCAGGGCAGTTCGAATGTTATTTTTATTATTATTAAAGTTTAAAAGGGGACCAGAGTGCAGAGAAAGTTCAGACTTCAGAATAACAGCATTTTTCCAGGAAAGTGTTCTCTTTCATAACTCCTGCCGTCACCAGACTCCAAGATTCCTGAAGAAAACAGAGTCTAATCCAGCGTAATTTTGAACTCTCCCTGGTTTTCCAACAGGTGTAGTACATTTAGTCTTATACCCTGGCACAGCCTTGTACTCCTGTTCCAGGGCACTGAAATAAATAAGCTCTCTTTCATGTGGCAAGCTATGACTGGCCTTAAGACATTTTATACTCACACCAGTTAGGTAGGATAATAAGCCAGCAAGGCATTTCTAAAGCAGCCCAAGAAAGTTGAAAGTAGTATAAGGTAGCTTTGCATTCAAAGGTTTGGGGAGGGGGCAATTTTTGGCAGACACAGGGAAACTCTCTCCCATTGCGTCATAGCCTGGATCCATATTCTATCCTCCTCCCAAACTGCTTAAAAAAATAAAATCAAAGGGACATGGGCAGTTCTAAGCACGAGCCATTTAAAACAATGAAAAAAAAATAATAATTTTGAGATGTCAAAAAGTAAAAGGCAGTGATTGCATCCAGGAAACACAAAGCAAGTTGACAACGAATTCTGGGTCGCTTATATAAACTTAAATTGCAAACGTATAATTTCTATAAACAGAGAAAAATGTTGAGTTAAAGCCCTTCCATTTAAAGATTAGAGAGCTGTCTGAGAAATGGTGAGGCACAAATGATACTGTCTGAGGCCAGATGTTTATCTGAAGTTTGGTGGGTGTTCAATCTATAACCCAACGTCAAAGTTTTGCTAATCAGTTAGTGGTCAGTACATTTTGTGTAAGAAGTGTGTAAATATGAGAAGCTGAGTATATGTTTGCTGTAATTAGGTGGTAGCAGAAGCTAAGATTTGTCAAAACTTCTAATTCAAAATTTAGAATCATAGAACGGTAGAGTTGGAAGGGACCCTGAGAATCATCTAGTCCAGCCCCCTGCAAAGCAGGGATGGAACCCACAACCTTGGCATTATTAGCATCACTGAAACTATACATTGATAAACCCAGCAAAGCTTAAGTCCATAACAACAGAATCTCAAGACTTTGAGGGAGTTGTGGGATGCTTGAGATACTCGTACAAGTGGAACTCAGATGGTACAAGCCTCCCTCTGCTGCAGCCAGGACTTCTGGCATCTTCGGGTTTCTGCTTAGGGAGCCCCCCTTTGTTGGTCTTTTGCTTTGTCTCCCACAGAGTCAATAAAGGAGTCAGGAGGGAGCACAATCTTCCCTTTCTCTCGGCAAACCTATACAAGGACGGCCAAAAAGACAGCACTAAATCAGGAGCATGAATCGCACCAGTTGCAATGCTGTCACTGACTGATTGCTACAGCCAGCTAAACTTTGACCCAGCCAAATATTGCCGTGCCCCTCCTCCTCCACCAATACAGGCCAGTCTGTGTTCAGCCACTATTCTAATTCACTAGCATGTGAATTAAATAAATCTCACTTTACCAGGTGAGGTTTTCTTCATCCAACATCAGAGCACTTACTGTAGTCTGTATATAGCTCCTTCCCAAGGCACCTCCTGCTGAATTGTATCCGTCTACCAAAACTCCTGTATTACACTTAGAAGTGAACAAATTTGTAGGAACACATTGTTCCTTTACAGTTTCTAAAGGATTGGTTGTGGTAGTCCAGAGGAGCAGCAGACTTGCAGGGGCCAGCTGTCAAGGGACTCCATCAAAATACAGCATTATAAATGTGTTATAGCACCAGATGGCGCTGTGGAGCTGAAATCACAACTCAGTAATATTTTCAATTGTGAGCTTTATAACGGGTTTTTTTGCAGAGAGTTTTTAATAGCTGTGTAGACCTAGCCAAGAACACAGTACAGTGGTACCTCGGGTTAAGAACTTAATTCGTTCTGGAGGTCCCTTCTTAAACTACAGATAGGTAGCCGTGTTGGTCTGCCATAGTCAAAATAAAAAAATTCCTTCCAGTAGCACCTTAAAGACCAACTAAGTTAGTTCTTGGTATGAGCTTTCGTGTGCATGCACACTTCTTCAGATACACTGAAACAGAAGTTGCCAGATCCTTCTATATAGTGAGAAGGTGGGGAGGGGTATTACTCAGAATAATACCCCTCCCCACCTTCTCACTATATAGAAGGATCTGGCAACTTAGTTGGTCTTTAAGGTGCTACTGGAAGGAATTTTTTTATTTTTCCTTCTTAAACTGAAACTGTTCTTAACCTGAAGCACCACTTTAGCTAATGGGGCCTCCCGCTGCCGCTGCACGATTTCTGTTCTCATCCTGAAGCAACGTTCTTAACCCAGGGTACTATTTCTGGGTTAGTAGAGTCTGTAACTCGAGGTACCACTGTAGTACTAGTCCATTTCCTGCACCAGCATGGGGTTGGACTAGATGAACCCTGAGGTTCCTTCCAGCTCTCTTCTTCTATGAAACCTCACAGTGATTTGGCATGGCACTCATTGAAAACCCTTTGTTTGTTTTCCAGTGTGGAGAGATCAAATGCAATAGCAGAGGGGTAGAATTTAGAATAACAAAAAGAAACAAGCTTGTGCCAAAGAATTTGCAATAACCGATGCACACAGCCTGATGAAATGTGGAAGTACTTTATACAGTTGAAATAGTGATTATTTTGCCAAGGAATTCTGTCCCCATTGATTAAACTTTTTATGCCAAGCGGTACATCTTTACCAGGTTTGATTGTTTCCACCCCATCCCTTCCCTTCATCGTTCACTCTCCTCCTCTTGAATCATCCAGTTCCCATTTTCAGTCTTCTCCTCGTCATGCCTGGAATGTGCCTGATATATGTTCCAGGGCAATAGAAACATTCACAATCCACTTCTTTTTGTTTTGCTCATTGCTTACTGTGGGATGCCAGAACTCCACCCGGACTTGGCTGGACGTGAACTTGGTTGTGGAGAGACACACTGTCAACAAGTAGCAATAGCTTCTAGACCTTATTCAAGGAAACCGGGGGGGGGGGGTCATGGAGGCGAGGAGGAAGTGGCCACAACCATTGGTGGAAAAAGGGGCTGCAGCAGGTGTGGTCCACCCTGGGTGTCATCCCTGAAGGGGGGTGGTGATATCGCCGCACCACCCCCGGGTTCACAGCATATGCACTGCTCCAGGAGCCAGAGCAGCTAGCTCCGCCTCTAGCCAGAACACCCAGACTTTTCTTCAAATGCACCCACAGTGCACTGCTCTCAGCTTGTCCACAAGCCAGCTGCAGCTCTTATGAAAAATAGCAATCCTGGTAGAAGCCAGTCATGAGGGAAGACCAAGTCTTGGATTCCACATGGTCAGCCTACTATTGTTCCTTGAGCCCCAAAGGCACAGCCAGCCAAAAAACAGAGAGGGACATTTCCATGGAATTCTAATGAGCTTTCCTCAACCTAATGCCTTCCATATGTTATTGGACTACAGTTCCCATCAGGCCCAGGTGGCATGGCCCAATGGTCAGTGAAGGTGGGACTTGTGGGCCAGCAAAGTTTGGAGGGCACCTGGTTGAGGAAGGCTGGCCTAGATGAAGGAGACACTTCTCATCGGAAAGACATGTGTCTGGTTGGCAGTAGCAGCTAGACCAGGGTTGTGTCCTCTGAAGCAAGAGATTAATCAAGAGAAGGGAAGGGAAGTTGCTAAAGTGCTGGCACACCCACCCATTTTGTGAAGATATGCCTGTGAGTCACCAATGTCTCTCACTTTTTAGAGTGTTTTTTTGAGGGAATAATAATAATAACTTGTAATCGATGGATTGATAATATTTTTTAAAATGATGTGTCAACCTTTCCTCTTCTCTTGCTTCTCATAGAAAAATAGTTCTGGGTGCTGTCAATCATAAGGGTCAAGTCCTTGAACTCTAGATCCCCTTGTCACTTACTCATTAGTGCACACTTCGTTCCCAACTTATTTCCTGCAACAGGAAAAAGAATAAAAGGAAAAGGAATTGGAAAACTATCCGCTGTCTTGTGAGAACCTGCTTGCTCTGGTTTGTGTGCAGTTTCAGCAAGAACAATATGTGCCGGCTTTCACCTGCAGCAGAAACTATTCTGAATATTTCAGTATAGCCATGATTTTTGTTCTCGAAAGGGCCGACAAGAATGCAATGAAAGAAATTCCCAGGCCTTGGTAGACAAACACAGCGTTCTTGATGTATGTCTGATCGTTGTTCAGTGCCTGAATAGCTGTAGCAACCTAGACATTCACAAGCCCTTCTTTAAGTACTCTTTGTTGGTTTTGTATTCATTGCAAAGCCCCGTGAATTTATTCCAAGGATTTTCAAGTCTTATCAACAGACTTATCCTACAGTAGCACAAATTGCCTGTAATTCTCCCTAGAAAGTCTTGCCTGGGGAGTAAAAATCCAGAACTTATGGTGGAAGGTAAAATAATACAATTCCTAAATCAAGGATTTAAAAAACAAAACAATATATGCATACACTTAAAAAAGAAAATTATTTACAGTACGAAATAGCCGTGATTTTCTGCATCTCCATTCTTGAAAAAGTTACTGATCCCAGGGGCCTGAGGATCACCCGGCAGATGCTGAATTCGATTCCTCTGTCACATTTTTTTTTTTTTTGCTGATGTTGTTTTGGGACCAACCTTAATCTTAAAAGGCACACATCCTGTGGAAGGGTGAAATACAGATTTCTTTGGATATTAGTTTATTTGGTCTCCTTGTTTCTGGAAGCTCTGATTATGCAAGTTATCACAGTGATAGATAGATAGATGATAGATAATTTATTACAATCGGTGACCAGCTTATAAAACACACTTGGGGGTACAATCCCATTATCACAGTGAATTTTTATCCTCTGGGAGGAATGGCAGGATAAAGTTCTGGTAAATAATGTCCAGGGCTGGTTGAACACAGACAAATGGTGGGAGGGTCTAGCTGGGCAACCACCAAGGGAAGAATGCTCAGAGCCCAGGGAGTTGCTGTGGAACAGTGATGGGCAGTCACAGGGAGAAGTGAGAGAAGACTAGGAAGAGGAGGTGTCATAAGCTGAAGAGGTAACAGGGCTTAGTGAGCTGGGAGAGTCTGTGGCAGAGAGAAGTCCAGAATCAGAGGCAGAAGCTGAAGCAGAAGAGTGGGATGAGGAAGACCAAGAGGCAGGGATGAGTCAGGCTGGCGAAGAGTCATGGGTGTCTCCCCCTCCTGCTGCAACAAGCTCCTACCCCTGGTTATCTACCAGAACAGGCATGGAAAGGGTGGAGGAGAGGTTGGCTTTATGCAGGAACAGTCTCAGATTGCTTGGGAAAAGTCCCGTTAGGAGGGAACTCAGGGGACTCTGAGGTGGTGGGGATTTCTAGTCTCAACAACTGGTTTTCAAGGATGAAGACCACCAGGAATAAGCTGCTCTGCTCCTTAGGCTTGACACCCAACCAAGCCTGTGGAGATCGTGTTTTTGCAGATAATGAGTTAACTCCATCTCTGAACTGTGCGATTTGTCAAATTCCTGTGACAAATAATAAGACAAGTAAACACTTCATCACATAAGACATGCTTAATTTATAGGATACATTGCCACAAGATGTTTCGATAGCCTTCATCTTAGATGGCTTTAAAAGGCGGTTGGGCTGATTAATTGAGGATAATAATGATGATAATAATAATAATTTCTTATTTCCCCAGCCACTCTGGGTGGCTTCCAGCAAAATATTTAAATACATTAATTCATCAAATATTAAAAGTTTCCCTAAACAGGGCTGCCTTCAGATGTCTTCTAAAAGTCAGAGTTGTTTATTTCTTTGACATCTGGTGAGAGGGCATTCCACAGGGTGGGTGCCACTACTGAGAAGGCCCTCTGCCTGGTTCCCTGTAACTTTGCTTCTCGCAGTGAGGTAACCGCCAGAAGGCCCTCAGTGCTGGACCTCAGTGTCCGGGCAGAACAATGGGGGTGGAGATATACTGGAGGTATACTGGATAGGATTTTCAAGGGCCGTTGGTCACAGAGACTATAGGGAATGTCCAATGTTTGGGGGACAGCAGTTGCGGATCACTATTGCCTTCATGCTCTGTAGTGGGCTTTTGGTAGACTACTCTTAGAAAATAGGATTGGGATTAGATGGAGCTTTGGTCTATTCATGTATGGTTCTTCTTAGGTTCTTAACCAGACCTTACACACTCCTGCTCAGTCCTTGTTGTGCACTGTGTTTGGGTTTTTTAATAGCTTAGCCTATAGGGGAGATAACATGTGCCAGATCCTAACTAGGGACAAGGGATTAGATTTGATGAGTAACTAGTTCATTTCAACTTTCTGCTTCCATGAAATAGGCCTTCCAGGGCCTGGTCTTAAGAGTCCTCCTGCAATGGCCATAACTTCAGCTCTGGGGCTGGAGAAATGCCATCCGCCAGTTGTCTGACAGCACATGCAATTCCAAGGTCCTGTTTGAAAGTTGTCATCGTATCCAATAAAGTGTACAGAATCAGGATTTATATGGTGTTGAGGCTGCCCTTGATGATTTGCTTGTGGGGTGGGGGGAAGCTTTCTAGCCCACAAGCCAAGTTCCCAGGTCCAGATCAGTTGGTTAGTGCACACTAGGATAAAGATAATATCGCACTGGATGATTGAGTTATCATTTGAAAGCCATTTCTCCCACAAACATAGAACCGCAGAACTGGAAAGGACTTTGTGGTCATCAAAGCGACCCATGTATCCGATAAATTGTCTAGACTCAAAATCTGCATGTGAGTGATATGTTTTAGTCAGCAAGTTGATCGAACCACTTCCTTGGGAAACTTCTTCCACTGCCAATTGGTTGCAACATTTTTCTCTGCTATCCAGGCTAAATCTGCTGTTCTGCAATTTGAGACTATGCATTGCATTGTCCCCTTAGATGCCTAGATAAACAGTTGCTCTCCCTTTTCTTGATGGTAGTGTTTTAGGTATCTGTGTGAGCCACTGGAATCTTCCCTTAACTTTCCCAGGAGCAGGAAACTGGAGGCCTCAATCAGCACAGAGCCACAGATCTGTGACCAAATTTCACCTGTACTGCTGTTTGGAGCATATAAAAAAAACTTCTTGCTTTAGAGTACACAAGGGCTGCCCCCTTATTAAAGACAGATTTATCATAGAATTTCGTAAGTTTCAATTGATTAATCAATCAGTTAAATTTGCCTGAATTTGAATGGGAGTAAAAATTGTTCTGAAACAAAAGGCATCTCTTTTATATATAAGATGAGATACATACACAGGCATCTTCCCAGAACAGACAATCCTTGCTGCATGTGAGAGAAGGAATTGCCTGTTTTAAGGTGATGTTTCTTTCTTTCATTGCATGTCATTTAAACACACTCACTACAATTAACCCCCCCCCTATGTATTCAGTACATTATTCTGTACATAGGATGGTGTGTGTGTTTTTTGTAAGTGTTTGTGCTTATTTATTTTTGTAAAAAATACACTTTCTGAGTTATTGGGGGGGGCACTATTTTCATCAATTGAAAATACAAGTGGAACCTATAACAAAATGTTGCACTGTGGAATAAGCTGGTTCAGGGTTCCAGCCAGCCATGCCACCTTTCCCAGGATATTCCATTCCATGCCCTGCCTTATTTCCTGTCCATCTTTCCTTGCGAACAGTCAGAATTACATGGCCAGTGAGCATACTCAGTCCTGATTTGACATAGCAGATACCATTTTGGCTTCACTGGAGTCACACTCAGAGAATGCATTTGCTAGTAGCTAGGATTTTAAATAACTAATTAATTAATTTTGGTCTACTATTTAAAAAACCACACCACTGCCTGGAAGGGCATCTTTCTGTAGGAGTAAACCCTAGAGAAATCGAGAGTGGAGTCCCTAACAGTTGGATGGAGCCAAGCTGGCGTCAAATGCCTTGCTCTGCTTTCCTTTGACCACATCAGCGAGGCTGGGTGTGTGTTGGGAGGGCATTAGGTCTTGTCTAGGCAGCCCAGAACCACCGTACACACTGGCCAGGTTTGCACCACAGAGAGGTCACTTCGGTGCTGCTAACACAGCAAAAACAATGTGGGAGGCAGCAGTTACAAGTTATGGGTCTCTGCAACCCCAGCGGGCGCTGTGATTCTCCAGTAGTTTGACTTGCTCCTAGAAGTGCACTCTATTGCCTCTCAAAGCAGACGGATGCCAACAACTACCCCAAAATGGGAAATGCAGGTCTGTATACAGTCGTACCTTGGAAGCTGAACGCCTTAAAAGTCAAACATTTTGGCTCCCGAATGCCGCAAACCTGGAAGTGAGTGTTCCGGTTTGCGAACATTCTTTGGAACCCGAATTCTGCTGCTTCCGACTGAGTGCAGGAAGCTCCTGCAACCAATCAGAAGCCGTGCCTTGGCTGTTGAACATTTCCGGAAGTCAAAGGACTTCTGGAATGGATTAAGTTCAAGAACCAAGGTACGGCTGTACTAAGATTCCAAAAGAGAAACATCTGTACATAGTTTTGTTCATGGACTGGAATGCATACTTGGAGTCAGAACATACAAAAGGGGCACTGATCCATTCCTAGGACAGTGGCATTTTGCTTGTTTTTCTGTCTGAGCAGCCACTTTAATATTGGACACCAATTTATTGCAATTTGTGAGAATATCAAAGACACTTTAAACTATTATGTTTGCATTCTTCACAGTATACACCTGCCAAGAAGGGTTGTTTCTGTTTTCTTAAGTGTAAAAAGAACACCCAAATAAAATCAACATGACAGAAAACTCCATGGTTTTAAGTGACATGTCATTTCGAATCTCAGGCTGGCTCAGCCTCACCCAAGTGTTATTTTTGTGGTTATTGGTTTCTCATGTTCTTTCCACTGAGTCCTCTGAAGCCAACGCACGCCCCATCCTGCAAAATAACTGTGAAGGGAGGAGAAACAAAACACAACAACTACGTACTACAGCAAACGCACAAAATTCAAAGTAGACACGAGGCTGCCTTTGGCACAGTTTTGCAGTTTCTGTCCTCAGCATTCCTCGAGGGATGGAGAAAAAGTTGAGGCACTTGTGTAACGTTGCAGCCAGAGCTATGGTGATCCATAACATACAAAAAGCAAAACAGGATGAACAATCAGTATTGTTCATTCGGCAACAGGGGGGATGCCAAGGGACCCTCTGGCAGATCTAGCCTCATGCATAATCCAGGCTGGACTGTTGCAATGCTCTCTCTGTGGCGCTGCCTTTAAACACAGCTCAGATACAATGCACGGCTGTTCACCAGATGGTGATGGGACCATGATGGTCCAGAGCACATTACATCTGCCCTATAATAATTGTGTTGGGTGCCAATTTGCTTCCAAGCTCAATTTAAAGAGCCAGTAATAATGTTTAAAGCCCCCAATTTCCTGAAATAGGTTGCCTCAATGATTGGGGTGTATGGGGTGTTAGCGGAGGGCTTAGCACCTCTGGAGGGGGACATGCCATGCTCCTCTGGGGTAGTTTGTCTACCTTTGGTCTTTTATTTAGTGTACCTACAGCTGCAGATTAAATATACAATGCAGACGGGTGATACTTAAATTGCTAATATGTCTTAGGACTCAGCTATACAGCTGCAAATATGTTTTAAGTGCATTATACAAATGTGACACTAGATGGCAGTGATGAGCTAATGGCAAATTCCATATATATTTCACAACGTTTTTTCTTTAGAAAAGCATTTTCACAGCGTGCGATATATATATATATATATATATATATATGCAGGTTTTGGTGTCTTCGGGTGTCTTCCCGTGTAAGAGTCGGGGTGTCTGTGCGACGTTTCGACGAGGTCTCACTCGTCATCTTCAGGCTGGTGCTTTCGGCTTCTTGTTACTGGAACAGAGCAGAGTCTGGTGTTTGAGTTCCTATAAATACTGTTGAGGGGTGTGGTGTATAGCCTCCAACGTTCTGGGCAGAGAGGAAGTTCCTAGATTAGTGTGCCTTTTCTTCTTTTGTTCCTTAATTACTTGAGGGATATCTTGGGTGATTTCATGAGTGATATTCTGAATATCACTGGGTGGGTCATTAAGTGTAGATTAGTTGCTAAAGCTTTCGGTTCTTGACCTCTTGAGCTTGTGAAGAGTTTTTCTGAGAAGATGGCTGTGCTGCATTTAGTTGTGCTCTGGCTTGGCTTCGTGTATAGGGGCGAGCTATGGTTTTGTGCCTTGTGCCAGCCAGATCTGTGTAGGGATTGCAGGGGGGTGCAGCATCCGGAGGTGCCACTATAGTTTGGCTACTGGATGGAGTCTGTAATATGTCTGTGGAGAGGGTCTGGGTTTGGGTCTGGTGTGGTTGATTGGTGACGGCGTTCTGTGTGCCTCTGGTTCTGGTGTCGGTTTTTGTGGGGAGGGCTAATTTCCAGATGTCTGGCAGGCGGGACGTGTCGTCACGCTTGTTCATGTTGTGAGGGTGTTTCTCTATCTCGATGGCTTCCATGATTATTCTCTTGTGGTGATGTTCCATGTTAAAGAGCAATTTGGAATCTGCAAAATTAATTTCGTGTCCTGTTTCTTTCATGTGTTGGAAAAGAGAGGAAGTTTTTTCTTCTTTTTTGACGGCATTCTTGTGTTCTGCGATACGTGCATTTATTCGTCTGTTTGTTTGTCCAATGTACGTGGCTGGGCAGATTTTGCAGGGTATTTCATAGACCCCTTGGTTTTCCAGCTGGATTTTGTCTTTTGGGTTTCTGAGGATATTGGCTATTTTTTGGTTGGTGCAGAAGGCTGTTTTGATATTGTGTTTATGGAGGATTTTGCTGATTTTGTCTGTAGTGCCCTTGATATAAGGAAGGAGGGCCATGCCATTGTTTTCTTCTGTGTCTTGGTTTTTGGGGGGTGTTTCTTTTTGGATTAGCTTCGTAACCCTGTTTTTCTGGTATCCATTGGCGATTAACACATTTGAGAGATTCTGTAACTCAGTTGTCAAGTGGTCTTTGTCAGCCAACAAACAACCAACTCCCCTTTCTTGACGTCCTAATCTACAAAAAACCTGATGGCTCCCTAGGACACACTATCTACCGGAAAAAAACACACACCAACCGCTACTTACATGCACAATCACACCACCACCCTGCACAAATAAACTCCGTAGCCAAGACTCTCATCTCCAGAACCAAACGCCTGGCTGACAAAGACCACTTGACAACTGAGTTACAGAATCTCTCAAATGTGTTAATCGCCAATGGATACCAGAAAAACAGGGTTACGAAGCTAATCCAAAAAGAAACACCCCCCAAAAACCAAGACACAGAAGAAAACAATGGCATGGCCCTCCTTCCTTATATCAAGGGCACTACAGACAAAATCAGCAAAATCCTCCATAAACACAATATCAAAACAGCCTTCTGCACCAACCAAAAAATAGCCAATATCCTCAGAAACCCAAAAGACAAAATCCAGCTGGAAAACCAAGGGGTCTATGAAATACCCTGCAAAATCTGCCCAGCCACGTACATTGGACAAACAAACAGACGAATAAATGCACGTATCGCAGAACACAAGAATGCCGTCAAAAAAGAAGAAAAAACTTCCTCTCTTTTCCAACACATGAAAGAAACAGGACACGAAATTAATTTTGCAGATTCCAAATTGCTCTTTAACATGGAACATCACCACAAGAGAATAATCATGGAAGCCATCGAGATAGAGAAACACCCTCACAACATGAACAAGCGTGACGACACGTCCTGCCTGCCAGACATCTGGAAATTAGCCCTCCCCACAAAAACCGACACCAGAACCAGAGGCACACAGAACGCCGTCACCAATCAACCACACCAGACCCAAACCCAGACCCTCTCCACAGACATATTACAGACTCCATCCAGTAGCCAAACTATAGTGGCACCTCCGGATGCTGCACCCCCCTGCAATCCCTACACAGATCTGGCTGGCACAAGGCACAAAACCATAGCTCGCCCCTATACACGAAGCCAAGCCAGAGCACAACTAAATGCAGCACAGCCATCTTCTCAGAAAAACTCTTCACAAGCTCAAGAGGTCAAGAACCGAAAGCTTTAGCAACTAATCTACACTTAATGACCCACCCAGTGATATTCAGAATATCACTCATGAAATCACCCAAGATATCCCTCAAGTAATTAAGGAACAAAAGAAGAAAAGGCACACTAATCTAGGAACTTCCTCTCTGCCCAGAACGTTGGAGGCTATACACCACACCCCTCAACAGTATTTATAGGAACTCAAACACCAGACTCTGCTCTGTTCCAGTAACAAGAAGCCGAAAGCACCAGCCTGAAGATGACGAGTGAGACCTCGTCGAAACGTCGCACAGACACCCCGACTCTTACACGGGAAGACACCCGAAGACACCAAAACCTGCATTCCTGTACCCGTGAAAATCTACGAAAGCATATATATATATATATATATATATATATATATATATATATATATATATAATATCTGTGTAGATTCAGCCTTGTTGTTGTTGTTTAGTTGTGTCCGACTCTTCGTGACCCCATGGACCAGAGCACGCCAGGCACTCCTGTCTTCCACTGCCTCCCGCAGTTTGGTCAAAGTCATGTTCGTAGCTTCGAGAACACTATCCAACCATCTCGTCCTTTGTCGTCCCCTTCTCCTTGTGCCCTCCATCTTTCCCAACATCAGGGTCTTTTCCAGGGAGTCTTCTCTTCTCATGAGGTGGCCAAAGTATTGGAGCCTCAGCTTCAGGATCTGTCCTTCCAGTGAGCACTCAGGGCTGATTTCCTTAAGAATGGATAGGTTTGATCTTCTTGCAGTCCATGGGACTCTCAAGAGTCTCCTCCAGCACCATAATTCAAAAGCATCAATTCTTCGGCGATCAGCCTTCTTTATGGTCCAGCTCTCAGTTCCATACATCACTCAGTATTTATTTATTTATCTACAGCATTTATATCCCACCTTACATACAATTCAGCCTTACATGGATTAAACTGTTACAGACTACCTAACTCTGAGGCAGCCAGCAGCACAGCACAACATACCTGCTGCTCTACCTGTTAAGACTGTTGTACCAACTGCCATAACTCTACGAACTGAAAATAACTGCCTCAAGCGTATGACATCGCAGAGTTCTCCAGCTCTTTCAATTGACCATTTACAATATGCATTTGGGATGCTAACATCCCACAGATTCTGCCCAAAGCAAACCACCCCCCATCCACCTACTTCTGCCCCCAGGCAGATGTCAGTCAAGGGAGGTGCCACCTGGGAACAGCTGCTCATGCTCCTGGTCCCAGGTGGAGCATCTTTTCCCACGGATGGGGACTGCGACCGCAAGTCCCCAAATCCCTGGCAGGAAGGTGATATTCTGAGCATCACCAACAATAAGAATGCAAGCAAACAGGTGTTGGATGTCCCCATCCCTATTGGATGCCTCATAGAGACATCTTATAAACTCTCATTTCAATAGAGTTAAACTTAACACAGACATGGTGGCTTGTAGCCCTAAAAGACTTGGGCGCTGACAAATCCCAGCACTGCGGTTTTGCTTGTAGTTTCAGAAAAGATTAGATTTCTCATCAACACAAGTGTCTCAAATTAGTGTTCATGAATCACATATGTGTTGTACCACTTGAAATTTTCTTCCCATGGGACTCTTATGCGTCATCCTTTTCTTAAAAGCACGGGATAACCAGGTCATTATTTTCAATCTTTCTTCTTTCTTTCTTTTTTGCAAGAACCTCAAGACTCTGTTCCTCTGGCTCCCTCTGGTGTTAAATGTTCCATCACTGCAAATCTTTTTCTTTTTCTTTTTGTTCTGGTCTCCTCTTTCAATTAATATTACACCCCACTGCACACACAAATAATTTTTTTGCGGGGTGGGGGCAGCCTGTCTTGAAGACAAAGAAAAATAATACTTATTTCTCAAGTTTGGTAATTTTTTCCTATATAATTTTTAGGAGTGGGGAGAAAAATAAAAAAGTAAATCAAGAGAGTCACATACGCCACCTTGAACTGCTTGGAGAACTAGGTGGGATATAAATGCTGTAGATAAATAAATAAATACTGCTAATCTTGTGGGGACTACAGAGAGCAAGTATTCCTTTGCCGTCGTGGTTGGGTTTGGATTGTTTTTGTTTTTATTATGTATTTTGTGGTTTTATATCAGACATAGGCAAACTCAGCCCTCCAGATGTTTTGGGACTACAACTCCCATCATCCCTAGCAAACAGGACCATTGGTCAGGGATGATGGGAATTGTAGTCTCAAAACATCTGGAGGGCCGAGTTTGCCTATGCCTGTTTTATATCTTGGTTTTATTCTGTGAACCGCTTTGAGACCCCCGGGTATAGGGTGGTATATAATTTCAATTAATAATAATAATAATATTGGAGGGGGGAGATGAAAATAATTTTTCTAGTTTAAAGACACCTTTCAGCTTGTACAACTTGAGGGTGTGGGAGACCTTGTAATGCACGCTAAGACAGATGGAAAGAGGTTCTTCATGTGCGGTTCTTCATGTGCCTGCCCTGTCCAACTATAAATGAATGCGTTGAAAGGGTCATCCCGGGGAAGGGTTCAGAATGGGGCTGGGAATTAAGTACCCTGTATAACAGAGAGAGAGAGAGATGGTTCGGCTCCTTTCGCCCATGTGCCCCACTGGAATCAATATCGCTAATTTGATGAAAACTAATAAATGAATAGATGAAGAACCTTTTCACATGACAGACAAAACCCTGCACATACGCTATGCAAAAGAAGGAAACATCTTAACCTCACCTTCCTTTCTCCCACCTCTCTCTCCCAATATCTTTCTTCCCCTCCCAACCTCCCAATGCCTATGATAGCAATGTCCCGCACCAAATGTCACTGACTCTATGAACTGAAAACAGATATGTTATAGGTACCTTTTGTTATCCATGAAAAGCTTTTAAGAAAAGCAATTAATAAAAAGAAAGAAACCAGAGCGGTGTGGGTGTGTGTGTGTGTGTGTGTGTGCAATCTCCCTCTTTATATATGCATGAGAAAAACAAACAAGGATCCCTCGATCACATCGAGTTTAGGAAGCAGGCTAACGCAGGCTGAAATTCCACCGACGCAGATATACAGCAACATGTTGGTTTCCCAAGTAACAAAGCAGGGTGCACGCAGGCTATTTTTAACTCCTTTGAGTGGGTGCTATTTGGTCTAAACTACTGATGGTAATATAGTTAGACACATGGAGGAGGGAGAACCAAAAGCATAATGCTTAATGGAATGGATGGAAAGCTCCACTCACTTGTTCAATCACCCATAAAACCTATGCATGGATACAGTGGCAGAGCAGGCCGTATCGGGGCAAGCCAAGGCCAGAGTCTGCCTGCCTCCTTCCACTCAGCCACCAAGGGCCGGATTTAGATGAAGAGAGGCCCTTGGCTACTCCACTTATGAGGCCCCTCCCCATCCCCCACCCTCACAAGTACAAGAAAATGGAAGAGTGTTATAAACAAAATTGAGTGAAGCCAAGGATGATGACGGGTATCGAAAATTCTACAATTCACAATTTCTCATTGAAAGGATATAAGATATTATTGTTAAATACAATTGTGATTTTAAAAAATGCATAAAATTAACAATGAAAAACTTTTGCAATAACTGAACTTTGTAATCCTTTTACGGCCTAGGCAGGCCTGGAACTAGTTCCCATGTCTTGCTCCTCTCTAAGGAATCAAGTTCAGCCTTCATGGCATTTGACCATGGCTCAGCAGCCTCTTGGAAGCTTGAAGGTTCCCAAACCTTCTCTGACTACTACTAACCTACTAACAACAGCTGTATCTGCTATGACTGTTTTAGCAAACTCTTCAGCATACCTTTTGGGTGGTTTACGCTTTGTGGTCCTTTCAGATCTGCGTACTATACACAAGTCTTCCATGCTGCACAGGCCAGAGGCCTGGGCAGGCAGGGTCGTCCTCTTATATACCTGCTGGGATTGACAAGGCATCTGACCCTCGCCTGAATCTCATAGTTCTCCTGTAGCTGCCTCTGATTAGTTATCATTTAACTCTTGGGGGAAATAATTAGCATCACATGTCATGTGCATGGACGTTGCCGAAACAATTAATTAACTAGAAGGATTACTGTTAATAGCTTCAGTTTTCCTATAACTTGATATTGCTGGATAGTTTTGATGAACTGCAAAAGCATTTTTAGTTTGCTTTCTGTTGCCACCCTGGAACTTTTCTTTATTAGTGCCACTTTGTTTTGTACAATTCCTTGCAAATGAAGGAAAACAACTTTTCTGCTTGTATATGTTGATAATATTATTTTGGTTACTGAAGACAAACAAGATTGTACAAAAACAAGATTGGGTGCAGGCCTGGCCAGGACACAGACGTCCTGACTGTGACAAAGGTGACCTGTGTGCTTGCTTGCTTGATTAACAGCTGTTGGAAACTTCAAGGTCCCTGCTCTCCCTTCTTATGGTCATTATATTGGTCCTGGAGACTCCAATAGAGAGCATTCCATGTCAAGAAGGAGGGCAAGTGGGCACCCTATCAAATGACAAGGCAGGAGCTACACAGAGCAGGGCCTTTTCACTGGTGGTGCCCATTGTATGGCTCACTCTTTCCAGACCTGCTCTCTTTTGGCCTGTATTTTGGAGCTTTATAATCTAGGACGACTTTGGAATAACAGGTTGACAAGTCTTATCAGTCGCTGACGTATGAGCAGAATTTATTTGCTGTTATTCTGGGTTCCTGGTGCACCAGGGTTTACACCAGCGTAATATAGTTGGCCAGGACGAAAGATGGGATACAATTTATGAGCTTTCTCCATCATCTGCACAGCAGGGGGTGTTCAGTCAACAGTTCAAAGGCTGAGCTGAAGTGTTTTCTGCTGATTACCTGCTTTCAGCAATAAGGGTCGCTGTTTGGTAGTACCCAATTGGTTAGCTATCAGATTCTAGAGCTCCCTATTGGTGGCTCTTAGGTAACTCCAAAAATACAGAGTCCATTAATAAAACTGTCAGGGGACTGGCATATGAAATGGGAAGGTGCCGCCCCAACTCACCACAGCTCAAGCCTCCCTTTTTACACATATAATAATACTTTTTATTTGATTTTACAAATATAGAATAATAACAATCCAAATTACATATCCCTATTTAGAGATTTCTCCAAATCTCTGGACTTCCCACCTTCCCCTCCATGGATCCTATTGTACACTTTCTCAACTGCATATTATTTCATAGTCCATATTTTATATCTTTCCATATTATCCATAATATTCGCTACATTACAAGTGTGATTAAAATCCTCCTAAGGTTTTCATCTGCTTACAGTGGTCTCCTAGATAGAGGGGAGACTGCGGCAGTGGGGAGAGGTCAGGCTGGTTAGGCCCCCTAGACTTAGAGGCCCGAGTTGCCCTGCCCTCGCATGAAGTCTTGGGTTTGCAATTTTGGGAGGGGGAGACTGCCCGCTGGGGAGCGGGAGGGCTGGCGAGGCCCCCTAGATTTAGAGGCCCTAGGCTTCAGCCTACTTAGCCTATACATAAATCCGGCACTGCAGCCACCCTACAGCTGAGGGGGAGGTGGCGGGCGGACCATTTGAGGCAGCGTGGAGCCTGTGGGCGCTCAAGCCATCGCATCACTCCCAGGAGAGACGCATGGCTTGGGCGCACTGCAGGCCCCGCGGTGAGTGCCGCCCAGCATTTTGTCACCCCCTCTCAGTGGTGACACCCAGGTCGGTCTGCCCCCACCACACACCCCTTTCTCTGCCTGTGGCGTTTGCCCTCCTAGGTGTGTGACATCATACTGGGTCATAAGGAAAGGGTTAACTAAGTGTAAAATGTTTGACCAATAGGAACCCAAGGGGAGGAGTTGGAGTTAGAGTTGTTAAGAAGTCAGTCTGGAGTTTGAAAAGGGAGAGGGAGGATAAGTCTGTGGGTTGGGCTAGTTTGATGTGAGAGAATGAGAGAATCTGTTAAGAGGAGTCAGTTAAACAGTTGGGATAATCAGTTAGAAGGTATTAGGAAGGTATAGGCCAGTAAAGAAACTAAGGTTAAGAAACTGACAAGAAAAATTATCTGAAACCATAAACTTGTTAATGCTTATAAAATAAACTTGTTTATTTGGTTTAATGTTAACAACCGTCTGGACTCAGTGTATACCCGAGAGAAAAGGGTTGGTGGCAGCGGGGAAACAATCACAGTGGTGGCACAGGGATCAATAGACTGTCAAACGCCCGGGGACCCTGTGTGATCGCCACACCGCCCCTGCGTGGATAAGAGAAAAGAAGGGTTGCACCCCTGGCCCAGTCCACCCTTTGCACCTGTGGACTCATGCTAAACTTCTGCAAAAGGGCACATAAACGGGAGGAACTGACTGCACACAGGCATTGCACATTATTAGGCTTCCCACGCATGCAGGAGTGCCAGCTGTATGAAATGTCACGTGTGAATTTGTGTGTCTTCATATGTTTGGCATGAACATGTGGGTGTTGGTTAGGGATGAAGGAGAAATTTGATTCAGCTCAAAACTGACAGATTCACCCATCCTTAATTAGAACTCACATTGTGAGGTAAATTGAAAGCTGAGGCCTACCTTTTAAGGCTCTGTGATTTTGGCTTTGTGATTTTCGGCAACAGAACAAAAGAGCTCAAAGGTTTCTGGAAGGTAAAGAGGTGGCAAAATCTACCCAGTGATCCCCAGATCGATGCTGGTGGAGAAACATCTGCTGAAACACATGACAAGAGTGAAGCCAATGCTTTCATGTTAAAATAGATTTGTGTGTGCTAGTGAGGTGGAAGGCATTGAAGTCAGAAAGAAAGAAAGAAAGAAAGAAAGAAAGAAAGAAAGAAAGAATACATGTTATGGGTGTATGTGTGGCTAATGAGAGGAAGGTTAATTTGTTGATATATCTAAATCTACCTTTTCTTCCGGTTTGGCTCGCAAGCAGTGCGGGAGCGTGGAGAAGTTGCTGCACGACTTCTCCGAACTGCGCGGGGATTTTGAGGGGCAACGCAAAGGCACTGCGACCCCAAAACCTCCAGGGGGGCCCCCTGGAGGGAAACGCTTCCAGCAGCGTCGGAAAGGTTCGAAGCTTTTTGGAGTTTTCCCCTCTTTTGGGAGGACTCCGGAGCAACGGAACCGAAGACGCAATTTGGTAAGCTCTGCGACCCCGCGCAGCTATGTCTCAAGCTCCCACTGGAAAGAGGCGACAAATTTCCGAAATCTTTTAAAACTGTCGCTTCTGGAGTCGCCAAATAAATGTTGGAGTGTAAGATTAGAAGAAAGGACTCCAAGACGCGACAGAACCTAACGGATTAATTTTAAGGAGCCCGACTGTATCTCGGAGTTAAGATGGCGCTGGGGGTTAATTGGAAGAGTGAGACAAAGTAACTAAAACTCACCCGCTGTAGAACTAAGAGAGGGAAACCCCCGTTGGAGACTCCGCGGGACAAAGTAACTAGAAAAAAAGATATACAGCGAAATGAAACTTTAAAGACTTTGTATTTGTGACTTTGTATCGAGAAGCAGACTGTTGGAGAGCTTGAATAGAAAGCTAAAGGCTGAAGAGAGAACTGGGAGAAATGAGCGGAAGTGGAGAAGACGAACGAAGGGGGAAGGGAGAGTAAATCGGCTTAGGGAGACGGCGAGGCAAAGTCCCCCCCCCAACCCCTGCAACGGGGGGATAAGAGCGACCCAGACTCTCCGCACTTACCTTCCCAGCTCTTCTTTTTTTTTCCATTTTTCTTTTCAGCTCTCCAGTCTTTCTTTTTTTCAGCCTGTTGCCATTTTACCCCAACAATAAAAGGGACACAGTGTACAAGCTCGGACGTGTGAGACGAGACAGTTTGCCTTTGAGGGCAGAGGTCCGGTTAGTGGTTGAGTGATTGCACGCGCCCGAAGCTGGTTTTTCCTGAAGGATTCAGAGACTTTGAAAGACTTTTCCATCTCATTCCGGTTTCCTTTCTCCTCTCTTCTCTTGGATTGACCTTACATCGTGGGACCAGCACCCTCTTTTTGGCGCTTGCAACTCTTTTTCTTTTCTTTTCTGGAACTGGAATTCAGACCTTTACTTTCCGAATTTGAACCTGAGATTTTTACTCCTCAAATTTGATTGCTCTACTTCCTCGTGAGAAACTCACTCAGACTTTGTTGAGCAGTTTCAAAGCCGTTTGGACCTCCGCCCGCATACTTACCTGGTTGCCCTCCCTTTCTGTTCCCCCCCCCTTTTCTTACCCCACTCTATCTCCCCAGCAACATCGGCGTTCTTGACCTCCCTGATTTCGGACTGAACTTAAGGTAACTTTGGCAGGACAGGAGCCTGCAATACAAGGGAACGGACTAAGTCAAACAAGTAGCGGAGATTTAAAGAGAAGTCCCCGTGTTATTTGTGTTATTTGGACTGCACTATTTTGTTTTTGTTGCTCTCATTTGTGTTTTTCTCACCCTATTTTACTTTTTCAGTACCTCTTAACCCTTCCCCCCTTTTTCATTTTTGGCATCTTACATATTACATATTACCCCCCTAATTGAAACTTATCTTGGTTATTAGGTAACCGTAAAGATCCCCAAATTAGAGGGGAAGATTTTTAATACGGTGCAAGGGAACAAATTCTGTACGGTTTGTTGAAATAGACGGGGCAACTGTACGTTGACTCAAAGGACAACACAAATACCATCTAAACAGGGAAGAGAAATAAGTTAGAGAATATAGAAAGAGTGTGTTAATTGAATTAAGGGGTAGGCTATAACCCACCCTGTGATAATTATAAGATTCAAGATTGTATGTTTTGCTTCGGGAAAGCTACAAACCTCTAGATTAATTGATTGTGGAAGGGAGGGGGTGAGGAGAGGAGGAGGGTGAACAGATGTCGGGGAAAGACGGGAAGAAATCTGTGGGGACCCCAATGGACAGAAGAACCTCAAGGCAAGAGGAAATAAAAGACCTAGATGCATTATGGTTGAAAATAAAAGAGGAATTTAGGCAAAATGAAACACGTATAGAAAAAAAGTTAGGAGAGATGCAAGAATCGTTTGATAAAAAGATTGAAGTTGTTACAGGGGAACTCTCAAATAAGATAAAAGACCTTACAGTTAGAACAAAGTCTTTAGAAGAAATAAACAAAAAAATACAGAAAGATTTGAGAGACCAGAGAAAAGAAGCTGAAAAAGCTAAAGAAAATTTTGGAGAACTGAGTAAAACCCAAGATCAGGTCTTAGATAATTTAGCCTTGATGGAGATGAAACAAAAGCAGCTAAATTTAAAATTTAGAGGGATAGGGGAAGAAAGAGAGGAAGATATAAAAGGGAAAATTGCTAAAGAACTGGCGGTGTGGCTCGTGCTGAAAGAAGAAGAGGTGGCACAAACAATAGAAAATGCTTTCAGAATAAAAATAAAACCCAAACAAAATAGACTGAAAAAAGCCCCAGGTGACTGCTTAGTGATTTTTAAATCGATAGAAATGAGAAACATGATCTTGAGAGAAAGTTACCAGAAAAAATTGGTAATTGATGGGAAACCAATTATTATTCTGAAAGAAATACCGATTAGACTCCTCCGAAAAAGGGAGGGTTATAAACAAATAGTTGGTATCCTAAGGAAAAATGGCATACAACACAGGTGGGAATTCCCAGAAGGGATTTCCTTTTTTTATAAAGGGAAAAGGTTTAAGATAACAGAAAACCAGGAAATTAGTAAATTCCTACGAAGATATGAAAAAGATCTCGGGGGGGTAGGGGAAAGATGTGGAGAGAAGGAAGGAGAGAGAGAGGAAAGAGGAGGAGTGAGTTTGAAGGAGAGACTAGAGAGGGAAGGAGGAGCAGGGGGTGGGGGAGAGGAAGAGGAGGGTGAAGAAGGGGAGGAAAGGGAGGAGGAAGAGATTGAAGAGCAGATAGAAGACAAAACCAACCGAATTTAAACCGGTATAATTTAGACTGGGAATTTACTGATCTATTGGTAGACAAAAGTGAAAATGAACCTTAAAATCGTATCATGGAATGTAAATGGTTTGAACGAAAAAGTTAAAAGGAATAAAATTGCGAATGTGCTGAAAAAGGAAAAAATGGACGTAATATGTATCCAGGAAACTCATGTAGCCAAAAAGCACAAACATGTTTTAACAAACAGGCATTTGGGTATGGAATTTATAAACTCTACAGAGGAAAAAAAAAGAGGAGTGGCAATATATGTGAAGGAAAAATGGGAGCCAAAAATGATATATAAAGATGAGGAGGGGAGGATATTAGGGGTTCAAATCAATTTCCAGGGAGAAAAGATTAATGTAGTGAACATCTATGCCCCAAATACAAACAGACCTGAGTTTTTTAAGAAATTAGAACAAGTTCTAATAGAGTTAGAGGATAACAAGATGATATTATTGGGAGACTTTAATGCGGTGCCGTCATCAGAAATTGATAGATTAACCGAAAGTAGAAAACGAAAGCAAGGGAAGCTGCCAAAATCATTTCAAGACCTGGAAGAAAACCTAGATCTAATAGACATATGGAGATATCTACATCCGACAGAAAAACAGTTTACTTTTTTTTCAGAAGTGTATAAAAGTTGGAGCAGAATAGATCAAATTTGGACATCGCGAGCACTTACCTTAAGAGCAATAAGTTGTGAAATCCATCCAAGAACTTTTTCAGATCATAGCCAGATAACTCTAGAAATCAAAGGCGTCACACAGGGAAGCTTCAGGTGGAGACTAAATGAATATCTACTAGAAAATGATGACGTTTTGGAAAAGGCTAAAAATACTCTAAAAGAGTACTTTGATTTAAATTTGAACACAGGAACAAACATAGAAGTGGTGTGGGACGCCAGCAAGGCGGTAGCAAGAGGCCTATTCATTCAGCAAAATAACTACAAAAGGAAGATAAGACAGCAGAAGAAGGAAGAGATTCTTAAGCAACTAAGAGAATATGAGAAAAAATTAACAGACCACCCGAAGGACGAGCAAAGCATCCGAACAATAAAACTGCTACAAACACAATATTCGATGCTGACGAGTCAAGAAATTGAATGGAAAATCAAACTAATGAAGCAGAGATATTTTGAGTCAGCGAATAAAATAGGGAAATTTTTAGCCTGGCAATTGAGGAAAAGACAGAAACAGAATATGATAAATAAAATAAAGGTAGAGGAAGATCTGATAGTAGATCCCATAAGAATACGAAAGAAGTTTCTCGAGTTCTATGAGGAACTATATAAGAAAGGGGAAGAGGATATAATACAAATAGATAGATACCTGAAGAGTCATAAAGGGAAGACCATTACAGAGGATGAAAGATCTCAGCTAAATAAACCCATTAGTATAGAAGAGGTCCAAAATGCCATAAAAAAAATGAAAATAGGAAAAGCTCCAGGCCCGGATGGTCTTTCGGCCAAATACTATAAAGTTCTGGAAAATCAGCTATCATCGACGCTACGTGATACTATGAACAACATCTTAAAAGGAGGGAAAATACCTGAGTCGTGGAGGGAAGCCTTTATAACACTAATCCCAAAACCAGATGCAGATAAAATGTGTATTAAAAATTACAGGCCAATATCTTTACTGAACAACGATTATAAAATATTTGCCGACATTATGGCAAACAGATTAAAAAAATGCTTGATACATTTAATACACAAGGACCAAGCAGGCTTTTTACCGAACAGATTCCTGAAAGATAATGTGAGACATATTATAAACCTAATTGAATATTTGGAAATCAACAATGACATACCAGCGGCCTTGATTTTCATAGACGCAGAAAAAGCGTTTGATAATGTCTCTTGGTCGTTTTTATTAAAAACCATGGAAGAAGCAGGGATAGAGGGTGAATTCCTGAAAGGAATACAGGCAATATATTCAAAACAGTCAGCCAAACTGGTGATAAATAATAATCTTACAGATACATTCCAAATCGAAAAAGGAACCAGGCAAGGCTGTCCCCTCTCCCCGCTTTTGTTCATTATGGTATTGGAAGTTCTAGCAAATAAAATAAGATTAACATCGAACATACGAGGGATAAAAATAGGATCAAGGGAGTTTAAACTAAAAGCTTACGCAGACGACCTAATGTTGTCTTTAGAAGAACCGTTAAGAAGCACTGAGAAGGCGTTGGAAATATTAGAAGAATATGGCAGGCTAGCTGGATTCAAATTGAATAGATCAAAGACCAAGATCTTAACAAAGAATTTGAGAAACGAGATAAAAGGGAAACTAGAGAGACAACATGGAATTGAAGTAACCAAAAAAATAAAATATCTAGGTATTTGGCTCACACCTAAAAATATAAACTTAATTGAAGATAACTACACAACAACCTGGAACAAAGTTAGAAAAGATCTGGACGTCTGGAACAGAGTAAACCTTTCGTGGCTTGGCAGGATGGAGGCAATAAAAATGAATATTCTTCCTAAGATGTTGTTCCTCTTCCAGAACATTCCGGTTATCAGAGGGACTAAAATATTCAAAGACTGGCAGAAAGTACTCTCTAGGTTTATATGGCAGGGAAGGAGGCCAAGGATTAGATATAAACTACTCACAGATCGAAAGGAGAGAGGAGGACTGGCGGTACCCAACCTAAGATTGTATTACGAAGCGGCCTGCTTATGCTGGGTGAAGGATTGGATAACTCTGGAAAACAAAGACTTATTGGAACTTGAAGGTGTAGAAAACAGGTCTGGATGGCATGCCTACCTCTGGTCAAGTAAAGGAAAAGTTCATAAGAGTTTTACGAACCATATTATCAGAGGTCCGATATATGAAGTTTGGGAAAGAAACAAAAAACTGTTAGAACCTAAAACACCCTGGTGGCTATCCCCAACAGATATTTTATCATTTAAGAAAACAAATTTGGACGAACAAAACCTAACATATGAAGATTTACTGATAAGATCCCACGAAGGCTGGAAATTAAGACCGTATGAGGAGCTGCAAGGGAAATTGAAGGGCTGGATACATTATCATCAAATCAATGCAAGATGGACGGAAGATAAGAAAGCAGGAATGAGTGAAAAGAAATCAAAATTCCAAATTGAAATAATCGAAAGTAGATCTAAGCTGCTATCTAAAATGTATAATATCTTACTAGAATGGGATACAAAAGAAGTAGAAATTAAAGAAGTCACGGTAAAGTGGGCAAGAGACTTAGGATATAATATAGAACAGGAGAAATGGTTAAAATTATGGAATGAGGGAATAAAATTTACAGCAAGTGCTGCTATTAGAGAAAATGATATATAGATGGTATTTAACCCCAGAAAAATTAAATAGGATGTATAAGACTGGTAACAAGGCCTGCTGGAGATGCAAAACAAATGAAGGGAATTTCATACATATGTGGTGGACTTGTGAGGGAGTAAGAAAATTTTGGAATCAGATATATGACGAATTAAAAAAAATATTTAGACTCACATTCCCCAAAAAACCAGAGGCCTTCTTACTAGGGATGGTGGGAAAAGAAATACCGGAAAAGGACAAAACCTTATTCCAATACGCAACAGCGGCGGCTAGAATGTTAATTGCCCAGAATTGGAAAAACCCAACCTTACCAACGGTGAAAGATTGGCAACTGAAACTTTATGGCTTTATAGAAATGGCGAAAATGACACAAAGAATTACAAATCAAAAAAATACAAAGCTAAAAGAAGACTGGAACAAATTTATGGTTTATTTCAATAGTAATTTTAGCAGCTTATCAACTACAGTAGGTTTGACCTAATCTTCCAATGTTACAATCAAAGATCCTATACCAGCTGTTAGACTGAAATCATTAAAGGTAGGAATCCGAAATCAGAAGGGAAGGAAGTTGTTATTAGTAAATTGTTCGTATGTATCTTTTCTTTTCTTTTTTTCTAATCTTTTATTCTTATTTAATGTTTTTTAATGTGTATTGTTTTTCTTTGGAGGGGTTTTTTCCTTTTTTCTTCTTTGGTTGTGTATGATGAAGAAAACTTAATAAAAAGTATATTAAAAAAAAAAAAATAAATCTACCTTTTCTTTCTTTTTAAATAATAATTTGTGTTGCTGCAAAAGTTATTCAGTTTAAAGTCTGCATTTTTGCTACATATACAAAGCACATCCAGTACACATTTATAGCACATCATTTCCCCCAAAGAATCCTAGCAACCTTAACCAACTACAGTTCCCATGATTCTTTGGGGGAAGTCATGTGCTTTAAATGCGCATTGGGTGTGCTTTAAAGGTGTGGCGCACCTGCCCATGGTTTTAGCCTACAACCATAAATACGTGCTAGGCAAAGAGCCACTTTATCCTTTCCTAAGAAATCTGCGAGGTGTTGGTTATAGTGGCAGGTTTTCTTCCACATGGTAATACTTGAAAAACGTTCGGTTTGAAGGAAATCATTAATTCTGCATGGTGGAAATTAAGGTAACAAGGAGAACTAGAAATTATTGTTGCTTTATGAAGCAGCTTTATGGGGAGCACAATTAAGGCCAAACAGCACACACAAAGTTGTGCACTAGTTTAAAGAAATTTGCTTAGGGCACCACGCAGGATTCAATTATAAGTGGACAAATTCTCAGAGTAATTGAGAACTTGTAGCAACTGAGCAAGTTTATCTTGCCTTGGGTGAAAACGTCATGAATGCTGCCTCCACAGTGGTACTTCACAGTGGAACAGCAAGCCTGGTACCGTTTATAGGTGGGGAACCCACTCAGCTATGAAGCTCTTAGGCAGGCTATTATTTCCGGATCTAACTTACCTCACAGACACTAAAAGGCTGCTCTAAGCTCTTACTGGAAGCCCAAGACAGAAACGCAATCATCAACAAATATCTTTGGCTGCGTACATGCGGCATTTTAATCTGGAATCAACGGAGACTATGGATACTTCGGGGGTTTTCTATTATTTCTACGCACAATCTAGATCTAATGCATATCTTTTGCCCCTGAAAAGTGCTTCTTGAGAAACTGTTTTTATTCCAGTGGATTCTGCATTACTCTGCAGTGTGCCCATTTGAAAATAGATGAAGGTAGTGGAAAGGCATAGGATTGTGTAGATATGGACTGGGGTGCTTCTCAGAAGCTTCAAAAGCAGAGTTCTGTGTGTCAAGTGAAATGACTACACAGGGACAATGGGTAACGGGTGGGGAATACCACTAGCAGAAATCAGGCTTATCCCCCTTACCAATAATAATAATATCAATAATCAGAAAGTTCCTGCCCTCAGGTTTACAATCTGAAAGACCCAACACAGAAGGAAAAAGGATTGGAAGGAAGTACAAAGATTTTTTGATTTACTTGCACTGCCTTTCGGAAATTCCCCCTGGACGTCAATTCCGCCTTTGAAATCCCAGTAACGTCCGGGGAAATCTGGAAATATGGCAGCCCTAGTGTGGGGTAGGAAAAGGCCCATTGAGTCCTCTTTCCTCCACACATAAAACCTCCTGAAATATATACAACTTCCCTTCATGGACTCCCTGCTTGTCAAAATGGCAGTCTTTTTTTGTCATGGACACATCATGCATAATTTAATGAGACTGTCTTCCACTTTAAGAAATGCAAATGTAGTTTTAAAAAATTAGCTGTCCATGATTGCAGCAGAATAGAAGGAAGGAAGGAAGTCAGTGATCCCCATCTAGTGTCAGGCATTAATGCCACGGTGTACCTTGAGTCCAAATTATGGCTGTGTTGTGGCACATAATATACTATCTTGTTTCCCCCTCTGGCTGATGAATGGCACCAAGTGTAGCATGCCCATTTGCATCCTGCTAAACCTGTTCTTAGAGGGCAAACAGCCTGTTGACCTCATGGGAATTTGCTGAATAAGGTCAGCCTACATGTCCTAGGCAGTTGCTCTGATGCAAAGCCTAAAGATTTTGTTAATAAGTTACCCTGCCCAATGGTGCAAGTGCCCAAATGCCCTCTGAGAGCCCTCAAGGTCAGGGAGTCAGCTGATTGCCAGGCCTTCCATACATAGGCTTCTTTCCAGCACAGAGATGAACAAAATATTTGTACAATGTCACTCCTGAAGTGTTGTGAGACTATTTATTTCATCAGTGGCAAAACAAATACTTATCCCGGGGAGAGGTGTGTGGGCATGCAGATGGTTTCTCTTTCTTTCTAAAGACTTGTCACTGTTGTTACAGGAGCGTGCCAACAAGAGCTGCTTAAATGAGTCGTGACAACCTGTTAAACTTACTTTCTAAGGAAGTCCTAGCGATGATTCTGGTGAAGAAAGAACCAGAAAGAGTAGCCAAAGAGGCCAGATTTTTAGAAGTCCCCTGTGAGTGATCCCAAGAAACTGGGCAATCAGAGAGGCAGTGTATTATAATGGTTAGAGTGTTGGGCTAGGACTAGAGAGCCTCATGAAACTCACCAGGTAACCTTGGACCTGTCATATGCTCTCCACCTTATAGGGTTGTTGTGAGAATAAAACAGGGGACATTCTACACTGCTCTGAGCTCACTGGAGAGACGGTGAGATACAAAATGTAATAAATAAAGAGATAATCACTGGAAGCAGTACATTTCAGGGGGGTGTTTTCCAATCCGTTATGCATTGAAACATAGGAGGCCCAGCAGGGCAATACAGTGGTACCTCAGGTTAAGTACTTAATTCGTTCTGGAGGTTCGTTCTTAACCTGAAACTGTCTTAACCTGAAGCACCACTTTAGCTAATGGGGCCTCCTGCTGCTGCCGCGCCGCCGGAGCACGATTCCTGTTCTAATCCTGAAGCAAAGTTCTTAACCTGAAGCACTATTTCTGGGTTAGCGGAGTCTGTAACCTGAAGCGTATGTAACCTGAGGTACCACTGTAGCTGGGATGAGATGAGCAGGGGGAGGGATGGCCAGCTTAGAGTACTTACTTTGCCCCATCCAGGATTTTATTTTGAAATCCTACAATCATAGAACTGTAGAGTTGGAAGGGGCTAGTCCAACCCCCTGCAATGTAGGAATGTTTTGCCCAACATGGGACTCAAACTCACAACCCTGAGATTCAGATTCTCATGCTCTGCCGACTGAGCTGTCTCCAACAGCCTGGGATCTAATGCTCGAAGGCTGGTTCTGTTCCCAGAACAACGAGGGACAGCTGTTCTAGGCATGCTCAAAGCAGCGTGTTCGTTATTATTGCTTTCTTCTTCCTTATCCCCCCATTAGATTTCCATTCCATCTTTTCTCCTGTTCTTCTCGAGTTTACACGGTTACCTGCCATTTTTATCCTCACAACAATTCTGTGAGGTTTATCAAGCTGAACAGTAGCGTCAGGCCTGAGGTAATCCTGTGAGTTTTCATGGCTGAGTGGGGCTGAGGAAAAAGGAGCCTCATTTGACACTCTACCAAGGGTAACCAATATGGTGTCCCTCATGTGCTGTAAATAAAGACCCCTCCATAATTTCTGACCATTGACCATGCTGGCTATGGGACTTGTAGTCCACGACATCTGAAGCGAGACACATTGGCAAGTATCAAATGAGTTCAAATCTGTATTCAACCATGAAACCTGGGCAAGCTGAAGCTCCCAGGTCTGTGCACTGAGATTATTTCTTTTATTAAAATATGTGACATTATGTGAAAACTTGCATTCTTTCCCCCCTTTTTTACTGACTAGCAGCCAGTGTTCAGCAATAAACTACTGCCCACGCTTCTCAGAATACCAAGATGCTTCAGCTTGAACTTTGCAAGTGCCTGTTTCAAACTTCTGATTATATTCAAATACCGCTTTTTAAAAATCCTCCATAAAATCAAAAGTACCAGATCGCCTTAGAAATGAACAATGAGTCATACAATAATGTCTGAAAACATTTCTATGGAACGTGGTGAATGCTAGTACCTCAATTAAGTTTCTGAGCTACCACAAACACTTCAGGAGACTGGGCATAGGTTTGAGTTCTTTTTAGATGGTTTTACCTTTACCTACCTAGATGATTTTAATTTAAATTGAGAAAGCTAACAGTTCACCTTTTGTGCTTTCTTTGAATCAATATCTAAAAGCTTGTGTCAAAACATAACATTGTTAAGACTGCAGTTTGGTACTTCTTAGCACTGAGCTGGATGTGACACTTGCAATTAACATGCAACAGATTTTGTTAGGTAAATAGCAGCTGTAAGGAGGCCCAAGCAACCTTGGAGGCGGGATAGTGGAGGAGAGTTTAACTCTTTCTGTGCCTGACACAGTCCTCATTCACACACCCAAAAACTGATCACACAAATGCACTTCAGCAAACCCACAACTGGGTAATATATGATTGTGAATTTGATGTTGTTTCCTTACCAAATGACCTCACTGATCAGGAAAATCTGAATCAAAAGGGTGGGAAGTGTGGACCGACATTTGGATGAGGACACTGTCCTATGGATGCCACAAAAAGGTGCACTCATGGTGTTATGTATTTAGTGATCTGTGTTTGCCTAAGCTTGAGTCTGGACTAAGGATTCTGAGCCCGTGTTCTGATTCGATACATGATATCCAGTCACAGAACATTTCAAGATTTGGGCCTCTGCCATTGGCCCTTAAATTCTGAGTCATGATTCGCAGCATGGAAGTTTAGACAGCCAATCACGTTGGGAGTGGGAGTGGCCCAGGCCTTCAGAAATGTATATAAGCAGTTGCTTTGCCCCTGTTGTCCAGTTCTGTTAATTCAATAAAGGTTCTTGCTGTTATCACTGAGTCTTGCCTCGTGGGAACCCACCTACACTTCACATAGGATGTACCAAAACTACTTTAAAGTGTGTACAGAGCCACAGTATTTTTCTGTTGGCTTTGCCAGTGGCAAACCTGCTTCTAAGGTCCTTGGCCTGATGTCAGAAAAGTCTCCATATTTTTTAACACCCAGTACAGAAATTTAGCTACTTTTCCTAGGGTGGAGATGGGATGACAAGAAAACGAAAAAATAGGGGAGCAGAAGAAGCTTTTCCTTTTAGATTTCTGACTGGCAAACACCAATAGCTTTTAAGAACCTTGGTAAGAAAAGGTGACAGCTTTATTGGACGCTGAAAGCAGGTATGGTGATCCAATGTCGATCTTTTCCCAGATTTGAAAAGTGTAAGCAGGAAGCTGCTGGCTAGAATATAAATCTGACTTTTTTTTCAACCTATGGAAAAATAATTTCAAAGCCCTAGATTGTGCTCTTGTATGGCAGGAATGATATAGAACTGCAGCAATTACTATAATGAGCTTAGGATGTTCCACATGCATCTAGGAACAATGATAATTATTTGGTTGCAATAGCAAGGGCTTTCTTCCCACACGATCTTGAAAAGTGTGTCGCAAGGACTTGTCATCCAATGTGACAAGTAATTTTTCTGTGGCAATACTGCAATATTATACCCGCGTGTAAAAGCACCAACAGGGTTTTCTGGGCCCAGCGCACTGTATATGGATCGGGCCCTCTGTCCTGCTTGCAAAAGAGGGTGCAGATTTACATAACAATTATATATGCAAATTTGTATTTTCTTTAGCAGGTGGAGTGGAGGAACCAAAAATCAGTGGCTGCACATGTAATGAAATGCCTGACAGACACAGGTGAAGTCCCCCCCCCCCCTGAACTGTATTTTTATACTAGGAAAGGCTAAACCTGCCGAATTTCTGTCTACCATACAGCTTGTAGAGGCACAAGAACTCTGCTTTTCCCCTAATGCCAATCCTAGGCTGCAATCCTGTACCTGCCTACCTGGGAGGAAGTCCAACACAAAAGAGTCGCTTCTGAGTAGAGATATACACCATTGTACTGTAAATAAGGGAGTTGGTTGCTACTGAGCCTCTTGGGCTTGCCAATCGGAAGGTCAACAGTTCGAATCTGTGCAGCAGGGTGAGTTCCCGTTGTTCTGACCCAGCTCCTGCCAACCTAGCAGTTTGAAAGCATACCAGCGCAAGTTGACAAATAGGTACCACTGCAGCCGGAAGGTAAAGGGCATTTCTGTGCATTCTGGCACTCATCACAGTGTCAGAAGTGGTTTAGCCATGCTGGCCACATAACCCGGAAAGCTGTCTGTGGGCAAACACCGGCTCCCTTCGCCTGAAGTGAGATGAATGCCACACCCCATAGTCAGCTTTGACTGGACTTAACCATCCAGGGGTCCTTTACCTTTACCTTTGTACTGTAATTTAATGATACATTGAGTTTTTATTGAGTGCACAATACAGTCATACCTAAGTAGGATATGCAGAAAATAACTGCTAGAGTGTATCTCATCTCAGAAAAATATAGCTTAGGAAAGATGCACACTGGTTGCTAGTGAGAGGGAAAGCAAACTACAGAGATCTCAACATCTAGAAAACGAGACAGAAGCGGCGCACTAGGCAAACAACAGCTGTTTAGGACCCCAGGAATTCATATTGCCTTGTATCCAAATGACTCAATTGTCAGTCATTCCAATCATTGGCTAGAAACCCTGATAGGTGGGAGCTGCCAGACTGGCACATTTTGCTTCATAACTTTCTTTCTAGACAGACTAGAAACTTACTTAAAAAAACAAAAAACAAAAAAAACAAAAGCTCATATTCTTGGCTCCTTGCTGTACCCTCCTGGTAGCCCTGTGTAAAAGCTAGTGGAAAAACTATGGTATTTTTCTAGGTAGGTGAGCACTGGACTCTTGCGTGGGAGCTGACCGTAAAAAGCTGTCTTATACTATATATCCATCTAGCAAAGTATTATCTACCCTGTCTGACAGCAGTTCCCAGGCCCTTCACATCACCTTATACTTACCCCCTTTAACTAGAAATTCCAGTGATTGAATTGGGGCTCTTTTGCATGAAATACAGCAGCTCTATTGCTGAGTTGTGGCCCTTCCTTTACGAGCTGGCAACTGCAGAGTATCCAGAGAATTTAAAACAAATAGAGAAAATAAAGGCTTGGGTTGTGTTGCTCATCGCTAACCGCTTCATAAACCATATGAATCCACTCAAACTGCATTATTGACAACGACGTTCCTCACAGCAGTCGCAATATTCACGCATGCACTCTCTGGATGAAGGATTAAACTTTCCAAGCACGCACAATTTGGCACTTTTAATGCTCTGAAAATATTATCTCCCCGCAACATAAGCACCACCTATGGGTACAATTCTCGGGATTGTGCACAGAAAACTGGAAATACATTTATGATACAAACCTGGACCCAGATCATATGGGGAAATAGTAAAAGTTGGTCAAAGATCGCAGTGTGCTTGATGCAATTTTCCTGCTTAGGAGCTAGGAGCATAACATCTATCGTTATTGTGGTTACTCCATTTTCTCCACCGTTGAGGAAACTTTCCCCCTCCCCCTTTCCGTTCTTTGTGTGCTTCAGATATAGCTCCCAAGGCTGAGTTAGCGTTTGCTTTTGCTTAATACTCCTGGCAGCTATTCAACAGCTTTTAAATGCTGTGCTTGAAAGAGGAAAATGCAACACCTATATGTGTGGGGTGTGTGTCCCACTGTTGTTGGGTGTTCAGTTTAGAGCGCCCAAATGTCTTTCATTGTTCAAATGTTTCAGAAATACAGGAAGAATGAAGTCCTAAGGAAGCAGGTATGAACACAGGCATGTGGACCTTTCTGTAGGAGTGCTTTGGTTAGAGATTTACTGATGAAATTTACTGCACACAATTTGGTACTTGATTTCTGAAGAAAATAAGAGAACATGATAATGTAAGTATGATTCTCTCCACAACAGGTGCCCAAGCCTGACATTATCAGCAGAAGTACGTCTTTTTGAGGATCATTATATCAATGTGCCAAATATGAATGCATAAAATAGTTGCTCTCCAGTGACGAAGCAGCATAACTCCTGCAGCTGTAGTCATTCAATAGATTATGTAGTTTTTGGTTTAATAATTTTGCATGCTTCTAATAATTGCAAGCTGAGTAATGGCAGAGTTTGATATGTAATTCCTAATGTGCCATTCACAGATCCTTTGGCCTAAGGCCAGTGAGTTCCTGTCTTCCCACCCTGCTCTGATCCATACCTTAATATTTGCTGCTTGGAATCATGTCATTGTTGCAAGCTAGCACCTTGTATACTTGGTTTATTACAAAAGCTCATGATGGCAAAGGCTGATTAAAGTCTTATTTAGTTGTTGTAATAGGTATGAGTTACTCGTGCGTAAGCTGGTGCCTTTCTTGGTTAATTTGCCTTGTTAAACCTTTCTGACTGCACAGCCCCTTCTCATCGTGGCTGTCTCAGTCACTGGCAGTATCCGTCAGTGGGAGTTTCTTGAACCTCTTCCAACATAAAAGTTGTTTGACACCCAGTCTCCTCCTCCTCTCACTGCGCGGGAGTCTTCTGCGCAGGGAAGGCGTGGGTAGCGGAGGACCTGGGCTCTCCTCACTGATGTCCAGTGAAGAGTCCTGGAGCCCTCTCTCCAATTCCCCCATCTGCCCCCCTTCATCCCTGGTGTTGCGCTGAATGGCTTCCCCCTCTACTGAGCTGTTTCTCCCCCTGCTGCTGGGTCCTTCGCCAGCATCATCTGGGAGCCTCCCCTTCACCTCTCCCTCCGATGTCAGTTCCCTGACATCCGTGACCATGGCCATCTGGTTCTGGCTACTAAACTGCAGCAGGTGTGACCTTCCACATGTTCCACTACCATCAGAACTATGGTTTGTGGGAAAAGCAGAAAAGGGTCTAATCTGTGGTGCAACCCAAATATGGAACACTGTGCTGCAAGAAGAGTCATCTCTTGCCCTCCTTGAGAGTCTTTCATTGCCATCCTAAGACTGTTCAGTTTAAGTATGCCTTCAGATTGTACTCTATATAGTTCCATTCTCTCTCTCTCTCTCTGGTTGCCACCGCCACTCTGGGCACATATAAAAAACATAGGTAAAGGTAACGGGACCCCTGACCATTAGGTCCAGTCATGACCGATTCTGGGGTTGCGGAGCTCATCTCGCTTTATTAGCTGAGGGAGCCGGCGTACAGCTTCCGGGTCATGTGGCCAGCATGACTAAGCCACTTCTGGCGAACCAGAGCAGCGCATGGAAACACTGTTTACCTTCCCGCCAGAATGGTACCTATTTATCTACTTGCACTTTGACATGCTTTCGAACTGCTAGGTTGGCAGGAGCAGGGACCGAGCAACGGGAGCTCACCCCATCGCGGGGATTCGAACCGCCGACCTTCTGATAGACAAGTCCTAGGCTCTGTGGTTTAACCCACAGCGCTGCCTGCGTCCCACATAAAAAACATAACCAAGCATTAAAACCTTCCCAGTACAGGGCTGACTTCAGATGTCTTCTGAAAGTTGTATATCTATTTATCTACTTGACATCTGATGGAAGGGCGTTCCACAGGGAGGTTGCCACTGATGAGAAGGCCCTCTGCCTGGTTCCCTGTAAAGGGGGAGCTTGTAGCAAAAACATTTTTTTTAACATAATGTACTGATTACATTCAAGTAATTAACTTCATGCCTAATTTGGCCCTCACATTAGAAACTTATTGCTATTAACACCCTCTGTTCTACCCACCCACCCAGTAACAGGAGGAATGAAAGTGGCTGGCAAACCATCATGTTATTCCAGAAGAGTAGTTTTGCTGAGTATTTGTCCTAAGGAAAAGAACAGCTTGTGGGATTACAATAGGCACCTGGGGTGGCTGTGGGGCAGACCTTTGGCCTGAGCTAGTGAGGCTCTTCTTTACAAATATCCTCACCATACAGGACAAATTTGCACTGCTATCCTGAGTTTTCTCCGAACTGACAAAAATAACAGGGAAAACGAATTAGTAAACTATAAAAACGTTTCTATTTCTGAGCTCTTATACAAAAAGGTGGTTGCCTTAGAACCACCCTGCAGTCTTCCTCAACGTCTTCCAGTCATGTGAGGAGCCTAAATTTAGAGCATTACGTTAGAAAATTGACTTTGATGTGAACCACTTAATACTGAAAGAGAGCAAAAAAAGGAAATGATTGCAAGATAACAAGGAATTAAATGGGCCTGTTCCTCCCTCCCCCCCTTTTTTGGACGTTTCAACATTACACAAGATAGAAGGAATTTTCATTAACGAGCAGGGTTTAATGACCAAGATATAAACTAACAGAACACAAAGAGAAAGTTGTGAGTCTCAGAAATGAATTGAGGAATGCTTGACATAAATTAAATGGCTTGGAGTCTTAAGATTTTTAAAACACCATCGTAATCATTCTGCCCTTACCATGGGATAGTGGTGGTACTTCCTTTTACAACCCAATCCAAAAAGAAGAAAAGCACGTGCAAATAGGCACTTGCATGGATCATAAAGTATCATACTGCAATAATCAGACTCTGCTTGCTACTGTTTACTTTCCATTTGGTGGGTGGCGATAGAAGGCAAAAACTAAGGCTGAATCTATACAGATATAAAAAACCGCTGTGGAAATGCTTTTTTTAAAAAAATTAAAATATATGGAATTTGCTATTTGTTTGTTGGCACCATCTAGTGTCTCATTTGTATAATGCACTTAAAACATACTTAAACATACAGTGGATGCTCCTGTTGCGAGCGTGATCCATGTGGGAGCCATGTTCGCAACCTGCAGTGCCGCGTGTGCACATACGCAGGTCGCGATTCTGCGCATGCACAAAGCATGATTTAGCTTCTGTGCATGCGCGAGCACCGAAACCCAGAAGTAACCTGTTCCGGTACTTCCGGGTTCAGAGCGGTGCACAACCCGAAGACACGCAACCTGAAGCATCTGTAACCCAAGGTATGACTGTATTTGCATCTGTATAGCTGAGTCCTTGATCTGTTTCTCCACTATGTCTTCTTCTCTGAACAGATGATTAAAGCTACTTAACATAATATGATTGTTAAGGTGTGGGTGAACATATCAGATGACACAGCGATTCTTCAAACAGCTCTTGTTTATTCACAGGCCAGAACTGAACTGAACTGAAGGGTTCAGCCAGCCTGCTTATATAGGGCTCCACTAGAACGCAACAGTAACCATTTTCTGTAACTATCCAATCACTGAACGTCACTTTCAATCCCTTATTTGCATATGTGGACCTGAGTGAAAACTATCTACAGTATCCCCCTGCTGGCCCAGGGTGAGAACTTCAGTACATAACAATGATGGCTACTGAAGTGGGCTTTTAAGTTAAGAGAAACACACTCATTTCATCCTATGGGTTTGGGGTAACTGCACAGAGCATGCTGGTCAGTAAATCACACGGTTCAAAGTTAGAGTTAACGTTTTATTAGCAAAAGCATGATCTCCACAGACTTGGCTCAGTGTCAGGCCTAATGAGCACAGCGGCTCATTCCCTGTGGGTCACTTGCCAAGACTGAAGGTCCCTGACTCCACACAGCTGTCTATGTCGCCTCCTCTTTCCAAGGCTTTCTCCGAGCAATCAGAGACTGCGCCTGCATGCAGCCAACCTCTCCCCCGCCCTTTTCTTGCCTCTCCTAGTTCTGGGAGACAGGGAGGAGGGGAGCTTGTCACAGCAGGAGGGGGAGATACCCACAACTCTTCACCAGCCTGACTCATCTCTGCTTCTTGACCTCCCACTTGCCAGCTTCAGCATCTGATTCTGGACTTCTCTCTGCCACAGACTCTCCCAGCTCAGTCAGCCCTGTTACCTCTTCAGCTTCTGACACCTCCTCCTCCCCATCTTCTCCCTCTTACTACTTGTCATTGTCCCATCTCTGAGCCTTCTTCCCTTGGTGGCTCCCCAGCTGGTTCCTCCCACCGTTCCTCAGCATCGAACCACTCCACAACATCTACACTTATTTTTCTTGTGGTGTTTCTATGGGAGGGGTAGCCAATTTGATGCCCTCCAGATGTTCTGGACTACAGCCCCCATTATCCCTCACGACTGGCCACGGTGGCAAGGGCTGATGGGAGTTTTAATCCAAAAGGACTGGGAGGCATCATACTGGCCAGCCCTGTTCTAAGGCTTCTGCCAAAATCATGTGTTTTCAAACAACTGAGTATGATAATTAATATTTAGAAACCGGAATGATGAGCTCTAGAAACCTGCCCTTCAAAAATAATAATAAAACCTCAGATGATCAAGATTATTTTATCAGCTGCTAGATCTCATTCTCCATCTCAGGTTATATCCCGCAATCCACAGTGGAATTGCAAACCATGCAAATTTCCAGTGCATGACTGCCCAAGAACGGTTTTTTTAAAAAAAGTCCTGTACACCACAACATGACAAAGTACATGAAAAGAATTGCTGCCAGCTCAGAATGAGTAATGCTAATCACTATAATTATATTTCTTAAAACTACACTGAACTGTGCCTTTCTTTCATTGCAGGAATGTGAACTAATGAGCTGTGTGTGTGTGTCTCCTGAGGCGGAAATTTTTTTGTGTGTTGGGATGGTCAGCAGTGATTTCAGCAACTGCTTGTTTAATTATTTCTCACTTTTCTTGCACTGCTGACAGAAACAGAGGCTGCTTAATTATTGCCTTGTTCATTTAACACATTTTACTTAGGCTTTTCTCAAAAAGAGGCCAACACAAGATGCCTTGCCCGAGTCTCATACTGGGCTGACCCATAGCAACCCCCCCCCCTCAAAATCCTAAATCAGGATCAATATACCCTTTGTTCTTTGAAATCCCAAGGAGATACATTTTCCCCCAAAGTATGTTAGCATTTCAAAAAATGACAACTCCCCTTGCCCCCCCCCCCCAGTTCTTTAATGGGGAATATACAGTATTTTTCGCTCCATAAGACACACTTTTTTCCTCCTAAAAAGTAACCGGAAATGTGAGTGCGTCTTATGGAGTGAATGGCGCTGCGCAGAGAGGGAGAGCTGCGCAGCGCCTCTTCAGCGAAGCGGGAGGAGGAACAGAAGGGGCTCCTTCTGTGCAGTACCCCTTCAGCGAAGCGCCTCTTCTGGCTTCTGCCTTAGCCACGCGCAGCCTCTTCAGGCAGGGGGAGCCTTCATCCCGCTGCCCGGAAGAGGCTGCGCACGGCTATCCCATAAGCCAGGACAGCAAGAGGGATCACTGCGCAGCAATCCCGCTTGCTGTCCTGGCTTCTGCCTTAGCCCCGCGCAGCCTCTTCCGGGCAAAAGGAGCCTTCATCCCGCTGCCCTGAAGAGGCTTGGCGCGGCTAACCCAGAAGCCAGAACAGCCAGAGGCTATCCCAGAAGCCAGATCCCTCTTGCTGTTCTGGCTTCTGGGATTCAGAATATTTTTTTCCTTGTTTTCCTCCTCCTAAACAAGGTGCGCCTTATGGTCTGGTGCGTCTTATGGAGCGAAAAATGCGGTACTACTCAGGATCGAAATAACACTGTTGTGAGATTGCTGGATGATTACTGCTGATGCGAGTATCATTACAGCTCATCTCTTGACTAAACAGTAAGTTAAAGGTAAGTGCTGCCTGTCTATTGTGACAGATTCTAACTGTCGGGGTCATTTTGATAGCTGTGAGTTGCTGAATTTGCAGGAATGCCCTAAAACACACATTAAACAAAATCCATAAATAGAGGGTTTTTTTCTGTCTTATGAGCCTAGTGCAAAGCATTAAAAAGCAAAATACAAACTCTTTCCCGTTAAAACAAACAAGCAGGCAAACAAACAAACCTTCCCTCACAAAGCATATTCGTACCGTTGAAAATTAAATTATTCTCCTAGTTTTACGCTATTATAAACAGAGCTAAAATGAAGCCCCCCCCCCAGAGGTTTTGCAGCTGTGACATTGCCCCTAGACACACCACACAACTCTTTAGCCGCATTGATGGCCTTTCTTGCGGCCTTGTCTGCTTGGATTTATTAATTTAGTTGTCGTTGATGCCAACAGGAATGTAAGAGGACGACCTGGCCTGCCCAGGCCCCACAGAAACACTTGAGAACCCCCAGAAAAAAGCACTGGTGCAGGTATAAAAACTGTTAAACCAACTGCATATGTAAAAACCAATTCATGTAACTGTTTGAAACAGAAACAGCTCATATATAAAAGCAATTCAATACTGATATCCAGCTGACTGAGTTGTATACAATATTGAATAGACATTAAGTCAACCTATTTAAATTAATAAACCTAACTGTTTGAGGTCCATTTATTTCAATGGGTTCACTCCCAAGTAGTCAGGCAATGTTGGGGTTTTGGTTACCCTTTAACCCCTGGGTGAGAGTGGCTATTGCTCCATTTGTGGAGCACTGCAAAATGTGGGGTTTTCGCTGCAAAATGCCTGCAAAACTTTGGTACTGGTTTTGAGGGGATCCCGGATATTGGTGTTCATAGTTAATGAAGCCATAGGGGATTTCCCTTTTCAATTTTCTCCCAAGCTTCCTATCATCTTCTCTGTAATTGTAACCAAACTGATGGTGATTATATATCTCACTGAAGACAATGTCAACACCCAGGTTTTCTGTCATTCCTTGTGGGGATGTAATTACATTTTCAAATCTGTTTTCTCTGTAAGCCACAACAAAACAAAGACAGCATCTCTTCAAAGTAGTAGTGGTTGAGATGCTGAGGTTGGCTGCAGTTGTGATGCCTTGCTTACAATGTTTACACGGGACATGGTATCATGCCAAACCACAATGAGACCAGAAATTGGAAGTCAGTGATGGTTTGATTCCTGTCTTGGCTTGACTGTGCTACTCAAAACAAGGGAACATGAACTTTAGTCAGCTGGTACTTCACTGCCTTTACACTGTCAATGTAGTTTCCCCAGCAAGTGTCATTTAACACCTCCATGGTCAGATCTGTAATATTGTCTGTGAAAATCCTCCATCTGATTGCTGATGCTGAAAACAGGATTTACCGTATTTTTCGCACCAAAGGGCGCACCAGACCATAGGGCACACCGGACCATAGGGCGCACCTAGTTTTTAGAAGGGGAAATCAATAAAAAAAATATTCCCCCCCCAGCCCCAAAGAGCAGCGTACAGGCTGCACACAACCTCTCCCTGCCGGAGGGGTTGTGCGCGGCTATGGAACAAGCCAAGGCAGCCAGTGGGATGGATCCCGCTGGCTGCTTTGGCTTCCTCTTTAGCCCCGCGCAATCTCTCCCTGCCGGGAGAGGCTGCGTGGAGCTAAAGAAGCCATAGCCCCGTGCAGCCTCTCCCTGCCAGAGGGGTTGCGCAAGGCTATGGAACAAGCCAAGGCAGTGAGCAGGATGGATCCCGCTGGCTGCTTTGGCTTCCTCTTTAGCCCCGCGCAATCTCTCCCTGCCGGAGGGGTTGCGCGCGGCTATGGAACAAGCCTGCATTCGCTCCATAGGACGCACACACATTTCCCCTCAATTTTTGGAGGGGGAAAACTGTGTCCAATGGAGCGAAAAATGCGGTACATCCTTTGCAAATCTCCGAAGAGAGACACTGATCCACATATACATGGCTGAAAACCTTTTAAGAGAAAGGGCAGAAATATAACTCTCTGAAAGTCAGGAAGGCTCCATGAGATTTTACAAAATTCAAGAATTTTATGAGAATTTGATGAGGTTAGTGAAAAATGGATCTCCAGACTCCTTGAATTTAAGGTTGGAAAAATGAGAATCTAACAAAACTGAAATGGACAGATCCTTCCATCTCTATTTAAAGGTAAAAGTACCCCTGACCGTTAGGTCCAGTCGCAGATGATTCTGGGGTTGCGCACTCATCTTGCTCTATAGGCTGAGAGAGCCAGCGTTTGTCCGCAGACAGCTTCTGGGTCATGTGGCCAGCATGACTAAGCCGCTTCTGGTGAACCAGAGCAGCGCACGGAAATGGCGTTTACCTTCCCGCCGGAGCGGTACCTATTTATCTACTTACTTGCACCTTGACATGCTTTTGAATTGCTAGGTGGGCAGGAGCTGGGACTGAACAATGGGAGCTCACCCCGTTGTGGGGATTCGAACCGCCGAGCTTCTGATAATCAAGCCCTAGGCTCTGTGGTTTAGACCACAGCGCCACCTGAGTCCCTCCATCTCTATTTAGGACTAACCAATTCAGACTGCAGTCTTGTATATACTTATCAGGGAGAAATCCCCATGGAATTCAGCGCAGCTCACTTCTGAGCAATATACAGTTATTGCATCACAAACTCACATTATAAATTGTGACAGCAGGGCCCCCTTCTGAACAATGTTAATACACTTTAGGTTCTAAGTGTTAATAAAACTACAATGTTTAATTGTCCACTGTTTCTTGGCAAGGGGGAAGGATGGGGAGAAAACCAAAACTTGCCACGGTGACATCTCATTGGCCACACCTCTGACCTCATTGCAACCTCGCCAGCTTGAGGGAGCACTAACCACCACAGTACAAATCAATACAGTGGCACCTCGGGTTAAGTACTTAATTCGTTCTGGAGGTCCGCTCTTAACCTGAAACTGTTCTTAACCTGAAGCACCACTTTAGCTAATGGGGCCTCCCGCTGCCGCCGCACCGCCAGAGCACGATCTCTGTTCTCATCCTGAAGCAAAGTTCTTAAGGTACTATTTCTGGGTTAGTGGAGTCTGTAACCTGAAGCATATGTAACCTGAAGCGTATGTAACCCGAGGTACCACTGTATAGCATTTGCCCACAAAGAGCGATATGCAGAGGTAATTAACACATGAACAATGCAATAGTCCCTCTGAGTATGGAGCTTTGTAAGCAGCCAATCCTAACATTAAAGTAACAAACAAACAAAAACCACCAAAGTAATGGACACTTCAGAGCTGTTTCTTTGCAACACTTGTAGTTGCAAACCAGCATGACAATGGCAAACTTATCATTTGCACCTTGAAGGATAAAGACCTGCAGCCACGACACAAGTATAATAAATAATGCCATATGCACACAAACCTATTCCCCATCCCCCAGCTAATTAGTCATACATAGACATTATTTCCATTTTCATTATGCAAGGTAATAAGAGCTGAGAAATACTATTGAGCTTTCAGTCCTTCTGGGCTGCACCAACCCACGTATGGGGGGGGGGAGCTACACTGACTCATAATTCCACCACCTCCACCACACTTCTAGATCAGTTAATTGTATCTAAAGTACAGATAAAATGGAGTACCAAATGACCTCATTAAAAACCTTGCGTGTGCAGGCTGATGCTAATCTGACTTTCACCAGACCTGCATTATCTACATCAGTAAGATACAGGAATTGGCACAGGCCACCCTGGTTGTCTTGTGATGGGAACTTGGAGCTGTTGTGTACGCAAGAGCTCTCCTAGGCACTTCAAGGGAAGCTTGGTGAGCACACAGGGATGTAGATGCAGAGATGCCCCCTCAGTAAAAGAGAACATGGCTTACATATTAAGAATTCCTCTTCTTGCAAGAAGCTGATTGATCTGTGTTGACTGCGTTGAAAGTAGTTCACTGAATTTTCTGATCTGTTTTATCTGAATTAAGCAGTTTAAAAAACAACAACCCTAAATGCAACAAAAGCTGGACATTCCAAGATGAACAAGGAAGGAAATGAAATCACTGCAAGGAATCCATAGCTATATACTTCACATTCCTGGGAGCCAAACTAGGCTTTGGACAAAAGTGTTTGTTTCACCCTTAATAGACTATCGTGGCTGCAGTCTGGAACGTATTTACCTGAGAGTAAGCTCCACTGAAAAAAAGTGGGACTTTCTTCTGAGTTAGTATACACACCAGAGCACTCAAATGTTTTGCATTGTTTCAGGTAGGAAAGATAAAATACATCTTTTTCAGACAATAAATACTGTGAAGAACTGATTTGGCAGTATATACTGTTGGGCATGCAACAGTTCTTGAGAACACCGGAAGCAAGATTTGGAAGCGTGCATTTTGTGACAGGCTTAATCTTCAGAGGAAAAATAAATAAATACATGTTATACTCACTGTTAGGAACTAACTGTTTGGAGCCCAAAAGGCAGAGGGTCTATGGATTCAGTCAATATTTTAGCTTTCGCACCATGTGCCTGCATATTTCTGTTCACTGACAATGCACATGGGACCGGACTTTGATTGGCTCTGCTCTCGCTGACTGCCTCTTTGTTCCTTTGCATCCTTTATATGTATAAATAAAACGCCTGGCCATCGGACACGCTTCCTAGAACAAATGGGAGTTGTAGTTTGGCAACAACTGGGAAGCCCAAAGACAGCCCTGTACAGGGAGGTTTGTAGTGTTTGATGTCTTACTGTTTTTTAATTTGTTGGAAGCTGCCCAGAGTGGCTGGGGTAACCTAGTCAGATGGGCAGCATATAAATATATGTTGTTGTTGTTATCAGCATTACAGTTGTACCTCATGTTACGTTTGCTTCAGGTTGAGTGTTTTGAGGTTGCGTCCCATGGCAACCCAGAAGTACCAGAAAGGGTGACTTCCAGGTTTCACCGCTCACGCATGCGCAGACGCGCAAAATGACGCCACACCCATGCGCAGAAGTGGTGAATCGTGATCCACGCATGCGCAGACACGCAAACGCAGGTTGTGTTCCTTTCACGTTGTGAACGGGCCTCTGGAATGGATCCCATTCGCAACCAAAGGTACCACTGTAGTACTACTACTACTACTACTACTACTATTATTATTATTATTATTATTATATTCCCCACACCTGCATTAGTGCAAGGAGTTCCACATGTACAACAGGACTTCTCCCACTTATCTCTCCACACACCTCACACACCTCCATATCTGTTGTAGGGGTTTCCCCAACCATTCAAAGCTAGAGGAGTGGTAGAGAAACTCCTTGCACACACTGGACGTCTTCATTGAATACACCCCGCAGTGTTTTAGGCTGCAACCCAATTCACATTTACCTGGTGATGTATTCTATTGAGCTCAACAAGGCTTACTTCCGTGTAGATATGTATCTGATTCCACGGTCAAATAGATATTTTATGCCCTTTGAGAGAGATCGCTTTTTAGGTGTTGTATCTGCTCAAAAGCTGATTAGAATTTAAATCAAGAATGTTAAGTTGTCTGACATCTAGGCAACTTATCAGACATCTTAGGCAGTTTTTCTCAGACAGCTACGTACAGTAAAGAAGGAAATGTAACAAAACATTTTTACAGCTAATTGTAAATGAGGAGGATACAGAGATTTTGATCTGATCCTCCCTTCTTGTTTCTGTTCGGCGTACTGTTTAATCTCTTAGCATGAACAAAGAGAGATCATTGTGGAAACAGGAACAGGTTTGTCAGGGGGGGGAAACGCAAAGATAAGTAAAAATGGTTTGTCTGCTTGCCTGTGCTGCCATTAATTCCCCCCCCCCCACTGTCATGGCAGTGCTTTTATCTTCTCTGAAAATCCACACAATGGCACCTGCTTGACAAATAATATTCATCATAGACGTACATATATAAGAGATGCCCATCTTTTGCCAGAGGCTCTTTAGCTCTTACGATCGTATTTATCTGAGAAGACGTACAGCAGTGTAACTCTGTGCATGCATAAACATATTTAACAGTTTCTATCAAGAAAAAATGGCACAGTTTTGTTAACAGTCCAACACTATATGTGTCTATGCAGAAGCAGGTATGGGATTGTAGTCTAAATATCTCTTCTTGGTGCTATTGTATTGTTATGTGCTAGCAACTTCTGTGCACTAAGAAATTCTGGGGGTATTGTTACAGGGCTTAGTTTATTTGGATGGGAGAGCACAGCAGCCTCTCTGTAATTATTTATTTTACAGAACTACAGAGAATAGTGGAAGCAAACTGCACTCTACTACAAGCATCAAATTGCCGAACTTTGCATCAGAATTCCAGAGATCGACCGTCTGTTCAACTTCCGAAACGTTCGACTTCCAAAGCACGACTTCTGATTGCCTGCAGGAAGCTCCTGCAGCCAATCAAAAGTCGTGGAAGCCCCATCGGACATTTGGCTTCCAAAAGAACGCTTGAAAACCGGAACACTCACTTCCGGTTTTCAATCATTTGGGAGCCGAAACGTACGAGTTCTGGGGCGTTTGAGAACCGAGGTACAACTGTATAGGTTTAGAACAGTGGTTTGCAGAAGGACATAATTCAGAGACTGCAGAGGGGAGAAATATTGGAAGAGGAACAGCAGGAAGAAGAAACACCAGAGAAGAGACAGCTGACAGACTCAGTGGCTTTGAAGAGCATTCCTGAGCCCCCTTCTTCCAGAACTAGGCGGGCACTGAGAGAAGCCAAACAGAAAGCTTAGAGACAGAAAACGCAGATCAGCCAGCCCAGCGCTGACATATGATAAGAGAGCTGAAGGGGGGGGGTTGGGCTTTTCTTGGAGCAACATCATTTCTAGAGAGAGACAGCATTCCTTTGTCTCTCGCTGTGATTATTGAATAAACTAATAGGTAAGAACTCTTCTACTTTTATATCTGCTTCTTTGCTGCCACCGGGGGAGGGATCCGATTCCCCGAAGCCGGACAGAACCACAACACAACCTACTACAACCTACTTACTCTACTGGCTACAATAAAGTGCTTCTTCATTGTGGGAAGGAGGTCCTGTGGACACCAGGGAAAACCTGTGCAGGCACATGTGTACCGATGAACACCATATTGTATACCCCAGAAAGCACCTAAATGGATGGTTTAATTGTCTGATTCAGCACATGTCCCCATGTTCACAAGCCTGCACCCCAGTTTCCATCTAACCCCGGCGAGAAATGTTCAACTCATCGCCCCTTCCTCTCTGACTGCTTTTTAGTATTTCTTTGCCTGTCTACTCACTTGAAAGGGCGTCAGTACTGATGGATATATTGCTTGTCAAAACCTAGAGAGTGCTTCCAGCTATCAGGAGACTTATTTCATGCCATTATTAACTATTGATGAGACGTCAAGAGGTTATATATTATCCAGCAATCAGCCTTAAAAATATATATAAATCTGTAGCCATAAGACCACCCCCTTTCCAGAAAATGTATCGCTAACATTCCCATATGGCTGAAATTATTTGTGGCTGGAGGTTTTTCTAAAAAGAAAAGCTCCGTCATCCTTTCGCTTCAGTTATATTTACTGACTTTGTTATTCAGGTAGTTTCAAAGCACAACAAAAAATATGCTGTTTGTATTTTGGATTCTACAACTTAGATAATGTGTAGATTTTGTGGTTGGGAGTTAGGAAAGCGGACAGAGGTGGGCGAAAGAAATGCCCCCGTATATTAGAAAACATCATTAGGAAAAAGAGCGTGACCACCAAAGGCTAGACTGAATGTCTCTTGTAATGCATACAAGCCTAATGACCATCTCCACTTGGAAGCTCAGGCTTTGACTCCCGCATTGAATTTCACAGGTTTTGCACACCTTTCAGCATCTCACCTGGCAGAAAAGAACTTAAGTCTTTATAGCCCACAGAGCTTTGTTTTGGGAAGAGAACACTAATTCCCATATACAAAAAATGATGGACCTTGGTTTGATTAAGACAAGAAGTGTCACAAATTTAGTGAAAAGGTGCTGCTCTGATAAAGGCATATGAAATGCTGACAGATTTGACCAAAAATAAAAATAAAATAAAAATACTATTATGGTCTAGAGACCCGATGCAATTAGAAGATGTTATGGTACAGACCCCATTATAATTGGAAGCTATGAGTGTCAAAAGCAAATTGGTGGAGCCTGAGAAAGCAATCGCTGCGCTGGAAACCACTGTCACTTTGCAGAAAAGGATACCATTTGAGGGACCCCCCCCCCCCGCAAATTGTTACAAAGTTAGAATGCCTTCCCTGCAAAAAAGCACATCTCTGACAATGAAACTACAGTGCTTTACTGATGAATAAGTCATTATATATATATATATATATTTAAGAGTCCAATTTTAAATATAGTCTTATTATGCAAACATGGTTTCTCTCTGTAACTCGAAAGAGGAATCAAACCGTTCTCATATAGGCTGCTAAACCTTTGCAGAAACAACGTGGGTGAAAAATATAAATGCTATATAAATAATATTTCCTGTATTCACGCATTCTGAACAATGGGCAATTGTCATCCATAGTATAAGAACAGCATTACTATATTTACAGAGCCGTTCTGTGTATGAACACACACAGTAATAAGTTGCAGAGTATTCAAAGCAATTTACTCCCAGCTAAGTTGTGTACACAGGATTGTGCTGTTAAAACAATTTGTCGCGGAAAGAGAAAAAAAATCTGAATTGCTTTGAGAGCCTTATATTTATTATTTATTTCTCTGAACTTTCGGGAATCAAGATACACTAAAAGTGTTTCACAAATGTTTACAATATACAGTAATCAAATAAAACAAGAGACAATTACAGCAGCTGATTTAAAAATGAAGTCCTATGTGTTCTTATTCAGAAGTACCATAAGTTCCACTGTGTCCAGTGACGCTTACTGCTTAGAAGGGATGGGAGAGAAATTTGATTTTGTTGGTATTTCATGAGAAAATATCTACCGTATTTTTCGCCCCATAGGACGCACCGGCCCATAGGACGCACCTAGTTTTTTTGGGGGGAAATAAAGGAAAAAAATTTTATTCCCCCCCCCAGGTGCGCTGTGCTAAGCCCAAAACTTGGGGCGTGCGGAGCTCAGCGCGCCCCAAGCTTCTGGGTGCCGGCAGGGTCTCCACTAGCCGTGGGAGAGCCACGCGGCTCTCCCAGGGCTAGCGGAGCGCTGTGGTAATCCTGAAGCCTGGGGAGTGCGGAGCTCAGCGCGCCCCAAGCTTCTGGGTGCCGGCAAGGTCTCCGCTAGCTGTGGGAGAGCTGGGTCTCCCACGGCTAGCGGATAGCTTCCTGTAGCCTGGAGAGCGAGAGGGGTCGGTGCGCACCGACCCCCCTCGCTCTCCAGGCTTCAGTGAAAGCCTGCATTCGCTCCATAGGACGCACACACATTTCCCCATTCCTTTTTGGAGGGGAAAAGTGTGTCTTATAGGGCGAAAAATACGGTAATTCATACTTCTCAGACCACAACATGAGCCGAAGCACAACTTTGCTGTTTACACTTCTCTGAATTTTGAGATGCAATTCTCCTACCAAACAGTGTTTATATTAAGGGGAAATATATTGCATATATTAGTGAAAATAACATAGAAAAATGCATTACATTAAGAAAAATTGCTTGCAAAAATGTGTCAATCCCTCAAAACTGCATATAAATATATGCATATTGGGAGGAATTTGCACTAAATGCTGTTAATTTATTCACTGACATACTGATGAATTTTCATGAAGATTTAAAAACAAAACAAAAAATTGCAAATTGCTGCCCAAATGTGGATAACCGACTTTAAGGTTAGAAAATGAGAAAGCGAGATGAACCAAAACCGACATATTCATTAATCTCACATCTTAGTATGTGTGTTTAGGACTTCAGCCAAAGAGAAGGAACTAAAAGATACCCACTGAAGCAAAATTGTTTTTATACCCTGCCTTGAAGCAGAAAAAAGAAGGGGCCAGGAATATCATTCTTTGGTGGCCATTCCACAATCTTGGTGCCACCACTATCTTGGTGCCACCACCAATGCACATCTATCTGAGAGGCAAACCTTCGATGTGGCACAGAGTTCCTGGACAGGTTTGTCTAGGGCGAGGTAGTTCCTATGATGATCTGGTCCCAGTTTAATGCTTTCAAGATCAAAGCCAGCAAGTTTAATTTATCCCAGAAATAAATTGGCCACCAGTGAAATCTGTTTCATATCAAGATCTGACTTGATATCAACAGATATGAGTGAAGAGTCCCAGAAAAAAAAATACCAAAACCCTGGCAGCTGCATTCCAGACCAAGTGAAATTTCTGGACTTACCTGAAGGGCAGCCACGTTTCAAAAGCTAGCATTAAATAAAAGGTACTATTAATTCATAACAAGCCTATAAAACCATGTTGTTTACATAAATAAATGCAAACTGATGTGCAGACATTTTGGGTTCAGTCTCAAAAGTTGTGTCATCGTCCTGTCCCGTCTCCCCCCCCCCCCCGGTCAATTGTAGTACATATAATCAATTTTTTCGGTCGTAGCACACATTGATTAAGGATATCTGCAGAAAGAATGTCTAGCCTTTTGCAAAATTTTGTGGATCTGTTCTACAAGGAGCACAGCAGTTTGTTGAGTTTTTGGCAGGAGAACACATCTGTCTAAGGAGTAATGCATGTGGAATGATGCATGTGGCAGCCAGCACATAAGCTTAAGCACTAGAGTCCATGTGAACAGCCTCCTGCAGCTTTCGAGACTGCCTGGGCATCATGATAACGAATTATTTGTAAACTATATGCTGTGGGTTAAACCACAGAGCCTAGGACTTGCCGATCAGAAGGTCGGCAGTTTGAATCCCCGCGACGGGGTGAGCTCCCGTTGCTCAGTCCCTGCTCCTGCCCACCTAGCAGTTCGAAAACACGTCAAAGTACAAGTAGATAAATAGGTACCACTCCAGCGGGAAGGTAAACGGTGTTTCCGTGTGCTGCTCCAGTTCGCCAGAAGCGGCTTAGTCATGCTGGCCACATGACCCGGAAGCTCCCTCAGCCAGTAAAGCGAGATGAGTGCCGCAACCCCAGAGTCGGCCACGACTGGACCTAATGGTCAGGGGTCAGGGGTCCCTTTTTATATGGCCAAATGGCAGTCAGCTGGAACGGTGTCTTAACTGTGTTTAATTATAACCCAGTACAGTGGCTTTCAACATTTTTGAGTCCACGGCTTCCTTGACCAACTACATTCTTTCTGTGGCACCCCTGTGGGGCTCAGGAGCCCAGCCCCTTGCCTGCAGAGCTGGCAGCCCCTCACCCTTTTTCGAACACCCTCCCTTGTGGAGTGTTCCCTCAGCCTTCTCTCCTCTCCTCTCTCCTTAGGAATCCTCCAGGCATCTGCAGCTGCCGCCCCTGGACTCTGAGCTGCTCCCCCCGCCCCAAAGAGAGATGCCTCCTCACCCTGCTCCACAGGGGCCTGGGGAGCAGCCCCTGAGCAGCTCCAGAGGCACCATTCGCTTGGGTAGCTTGTAGTCAGGGCTATTGCAGCAAACAGCTGTGTAAGCCTTTGGGAGGAAGAGGGCATCAGAAGAGGGAGGGAAGAAGGATGGAGGCCAGGATTGGCCATGGTACCCCTGGCCATCATTTGAGGCACCTCAGGGTGCCACGGCACACTGGTTGAAAACCACTGACCCAGCATCTATTAAAGGAAATGGGGACTTGGATATTAATTTTAAGCATGTAATTGTGATGAAGACGTACATTGTTGTACGATTAAAAATTAGGATAGGAGAGGGTTAATGGAGCCAGAAATAATAAGTCCTAGCAAATCTGCCAGGCGTAATTTTGGATGGGAAATCCATGGATTAATAGCCCAGGATATGCCTGTGATGTGCCTCCATGGGAGATGATGATTATACAATTGCTCTTAAAAGCTCTATTTTCCTTAAGTCTTCTCAATAAGGAAAAAAACAGACCTTGCCCCCATGTCCCACTGAAGAATGGCGTAATGTGAATGATGTAATATGTCACAGGAAAGGGAGCAAAGGGCAGACTGCAGTTTTTGAGTGAGACACAAAGGCAAAGGCAAAGGCAAAGGCAAAGAGAGGGCTGGGCTTTGGTGGATGTAAACTAAAAGCGGCAGGGGGGCCTGCCTCTCTGGATATGAGATGTGGGGCAGTGGATTCGCTGGGAGTGTTAAGCTGTACCTCCACCTATGCTCAAGCTGCATTTACTACCTTGACTCCACAAACTGCCCTCCACTGAAGGAACACATTTGTTGTCCCCAGTCCCAATCTCCCTGCTTCTCCTGGTGTCTCGTCCAGACCCCTCCATTTGGCAGTCGGTCTGTAGGGAGAAAGTATGCAGTGACACAGAGGAGCTAATGGCCACTCAGCCAAATGCAGCAAAGTCCCTCCTTGAGAACTTTTGTCCAGGGCAGGGGTCAGCTCTCCCAATTCCTCCTCATGTTTGGAACATGGGGAGGGCAAATGCTGAAGGGGCTTTCAGTAAAATGTTTACAGGATGTGGCTTGTGGTCCTTGTCTACACTGAGAAATATTTTGTGTTGGATCCGAGTGCCTTGTGAGACTACTATTTATTCTGGACCAGAGTTCAGCTGCACAGTGTTGAAATGTATCCTTGTCCTTGATCAAAACAATAAGAGCCTCCTGCTGAGCAGTCCATGGTAGCTGCTCTTGCTTGTATTAGCATGGTGAATCAGAAATAAATGAAGAGTGAATGTGGTTATATCCTTTAAGTGCCCAAAATAAAGAATTTGATACAGAGCTTTATTGAATGTGTTGATCCCGGAGAAGGCCAGAAACAAAGAAGGTAAGGTGATACCTGCAGACTAACCTATGGTGGTAAGAGCAATTAAAGGTATTATCTTACTGCCTTTGTGTACTCTCAAAATCCAGCAAACACAGACAAGTAAAGCTAGAACTAGACTTCGGATATTTTTTTGCCTGTAAAAGAGCCTCCAACCCTTTAAAGGCTGATTCCTCGAACAGGATTCAGAACTTCAGTTTTTAATTAATCAGGAAGAATTAACTAGCCACTGTTGTTGTTTTTAAAATACATTTTATTTTGTACTGTAGAACAATAGTTTGGATGATATGCCACCTTGGCACCCTTAAATAATTTGAAATTATCAAGGACAGCCAACTTAGTTTAACAACTGAATTGAGGGGGGGGGGACAGGAAGTACCATACACTACTGGGATGGGGACGCGAGTGGCGCTGTGGTCTAAACTACTGAGCCTCTTGGGCTTGCCGATCAGAAGGTCAGCGGTTTGAATCTGTGCAACAGGGTGAGCTCCCGTTGCTCTGTCCCAGCTCCTGCCAACCTAGCAGTTCGAAAGCACACCAGTGCAAGTAGATAAATAGGTATCGCTGCGACAGGAAGGTAAACGGCCTTTCCGTGTGCTCTGGATTCCGTCTCGATGTCCCATTGCGCCAGAAGCGGTTTAGTCATGCTGGCCACATGACTCGGAAAGCTGTCTGTGGACAAATGCTGGCTACCTTGGCCTGAAGCAAGATGGGTGTCGCAACCCCATTGTCACCTTTGACTGGACTTAACTGTCCAGGGGTCCTTTACCTTATACACTACAGCGTGTTTGAATGTTTCATTATATTCTAGCTTTCCTTATTTCAAATACATATCACTGAGCAATTTTTTTAAAAAATGTCATTCTTCACGTTTTACAGGTGAATAATGAGATATTTTTTTTAACTTGCAGTTTTACTTGCCCAGAAGACCGTGCCACTATTCTGCAGATCACCCAGAAACCTAGTACGGTACATCTTGATATACCTTCTCCCACCAGTCTTCCTTCTCCTGCTGTCAACCAAAACTGCAGAACAGAACTACATTCAACTTTACTTATTCCTGGTTTTCCCAGTTATTCATTTTAGACTAATTGCCTTTGAACGTGACAACATACATTGCTTCCCACTCAGGATTCTCTGAATGGCGACAGATTCCAGGGACAGCAGTACTTTAATTCTGGTTTCTTTTGGAGGACAGCACTGGAGAGTTAGTTAGTGTTTTGAAATATTTGCCCGTTTACAGATATACAAATAGAACAGAGGTCAAGGCAAGCAGCATTTCATTCGTGACAGCAGATGCACTACCAACAGATTATTTTCCTTCTTTCCTTCTTATTATATGTATTTATATGTTATCCTTCAAATAAATGCCAATGCTGTTTTACAATACAAAACACCAACATATGCACTAGATGAATATCATTAAGAAGAATATTCCATAATTGGGGCACCATTTAACGACTATCACAGATAGTAGGGGGAGCTATAGAAGGATCTCAGATCAAACACTAGAGCCCTCACTGTATCCATATGATGACATGCATTTTAATTCTGATTTCTTTACAGGAAGATTATGGAATAAGCATTCACCCTGATTTGCTTCTGAAGTGTTTAAATGTCTGCCTGTTAATAATTTGCTCAGCCTACAATTCTATGTGTTTTCTTGTCACTTCCCTAACTACATAGGGACGTAAGTAGCGCTGTGGTCTAAACCACTGAGCCTTGGGCTTGCCGATCAAAAGGTTGGTGGTTCAGATCCCCACAACCTAGCAGTTCAAAAGCACGCCAGAAAGTGCAAGTAGATTAATAGGTACTGCTCCAGTGGGAAGGTAAACAGCGTTTCCATGCGCTACTCTGGTGTTGGTGTTCCATTGTGCCAGAAGCGGCTTAGTCATGCTGGCCACATGACCCGGAAATACTGTCTTTGGAGCGGACAAACGCTGGCTCCCTTGGCCTATAAAGCAAGATGAGTGCCGCAACCAGAGTCGTTTGTGACTGGACTTAACTGTCAGGGGTCCCTTTACCTTTACTTTCCTAACTACAAAAAGCTTATTTCCACAAAAGTGAGTTTGTTATAGTAGGGCAGCAGAGCACTTTAATACAATTTTGATTGTGCAAACCTACATTTCCAGGCATGCACTTGAAGGCCTTCTGCAAAATACTGACAGTCAGCAGGTGCTCTCAGTCTATTTACATACAGTACTACAATTTCTCGTGTGTTCAAATGAGTTTATGGAAAATAAACTCTGTAAATCCAGTCAGTCACCCCATGTTTTTCCAAGGTGCTTACAGCATTGTTGCTGCCAAGTTTATTTATTTCACATATATACATACACACATCCAAACTTGGGTGGCTATTACAATCCAGTTATCTCAGGATGAAGAAACCACCTTCTAAGAATTAGAATTATGAAAACATCCACCCAGCCATTTCCAACCTATACAACCTACCCCCCAAATTAACATGATCACAATTCTCACATGATGATTTCAGCTCTCATGGGGCAGCCGGGCCACTTGCAACTTTAATAACCTATTTCGGCTAAGCCTTTTCATCCCG